>NW_008481797.1:1308512-1946016 GCF_000365145.1 Cyphellophora europaea CBS 101466 | reverse complement strand
ATATCCAAATGATGCCGACAACGACGTCGAGGCCCTTGTTCTCGGCAGCCGAATATTTATAGCTCCACATACCATCTTTCTCGTTGCTCCAGAATGCACCACTGGCGGCGTGCATGCCCCGTCTGCCTGTCACCGAAGGATCTGTGGACCCTCCCGAGCTGATAGGAGCGTGTTGGATGATAGTGGAGTTGACGACATACTTGAAAGGAGGCTGAGCGTGTGTTCCATCGCCGGCGGATGGTGTCGTTTCTTCAACTAGCGTGCCGAGAATGGTGTTGATGATGGTCGTATTCCACTCTTCGGTCGAGGCGTGGTTGTACGATGTGACGGAGCCAAGAGCTCGTTCGCATGCCTGTTGCCGTCAGTGAGAGCCCTCTCGGTGTTGCACTTCTACTTACCGCAGTCGTGAGCTCTTGTAGACGAGAGTATGACACAGGAGGCTGTGCGTTCTCGCTAGCCATTTTGATGAAAGTGTGCTGAAGAGAATTGGACTTGTGCAAGTATCCCCTTAGGTGTTGACGCTGAAGCTGTTTCTCGCGTATACTCTGATGAAGAGGCTGAAATTCTGATGAAGACAGAGTAGATGTACGGATTGCTGCCTTTAGCGGTGACAGAGCAGGATCGTTGTCCTCAGGCACCACCAAAGTACCGGACAAAGGAAGCTGGTCTGAAGAGGGTGGCAATGCCGGGATGGGGGTCGAAAGTCCTTCGGTTGCAGAAAGTACTTCTGTCGCCTTTTCCCTGCGTCTGCTTGTAAATGAGAGAATGGACGCTCTATGTGCAAGACGTCGCTTGAACGCTGCAACAGGTGAAGACAAATTGCTCGGTCGTGGTTCGTTTCGGAAGCTGGACTTTGAGCAATCTACCGTGGGACCAAAGGAGGAGGCAGGTTGGGTGGGAGTTGGTGTCAGTGAGAGGGACGACGATGCCGTAAACAAAGAGGTTTGCGTGTGCGAGTCTGTTAATGACGCCGCTCGATCAGAAACCGCCACGATGGGCGCTTTGAGCCCCCGTAGCAGCAGCGACATGCCAGTCCCACGCGCAGGCCGCGCCCTAACGAGCTCCAAAACCCAAGCCTTCGCCTGTGTTGGTTGCTGCAGCGAATGAGAAGACTCGAGCTGAGCATGCGCGCCTGCCCCGCTACCAGCAACTTCAGAGCCCGAGCAGTTTTTAAGCTGAGAGCGCAGCTTCCTTTCGACGATTTTCAACTTGCTTCTGCGCGTGCCTCGAGAGACGGAAACCTTGACTGCCTCTCTCTCAATCCGCGGTCTTGCCTTGACAATTTCTAGCATCAGCACTTCTGGTCCAGAACCTTGACGGTATATGTTTATTTATCGCATACCAATAGCTATACATCCAGCTCCAGCTCCGTCCCCCTCACGTGCGGCAGCTATCCGTCCCAATCTCTTCTTGCTACCCGTCTGATAGCTCGACCTGAACCAATTGCTCTCCTCGGGCTCCCGCATATTGCAGCTCGCCCACTTTCCGAGCACACTCGCGACTGGATACCCCGAGAAACCATCTGGTCTCGAGCCAGCATCCGATCAGTCCTCCAGCTAGAGCAGATACCAATCCCGCTCGCTTCCCGAGACGCCCAACTCGCGTAAGCAGTGGTATCGAGACTGTTACTTCGCCCTCTGGCAAGGTCATCCTCCGAACTACCGGAGCCAGACCTACCACTCCGAGACCCAACATCTCGCCCGCTCACGCTCCCATTCCAGGGTCGGGTCGCACTTCCACAGAAAGTCTCTTGCAGAGCCTCAACAACATCAAGTGCGCCTTAACAGCTTCGGACACCAGTAAGAAAGCATCATGTCTTCTCAGCCTCTCCTCCAGACCTCAAACGGTATATATTATCCATCAACAACTACGCCGAAGGCACTGAACTGACTCTCGCTGCAGGCAAGCGGATAGCCCTCCCCACCCGCGTCGAACCGAAGGTCTTCTTCGCCAACGAGCGTACCTTCCTCTCATGGCTCAACTTTACTGTCATCCTGGGCGGCCTCGCAGTTGGCCTCCTCAATTTTGGTGACTCTGTAGGCCGCATCTCTGCTGGCTTGTTCACGCTTGTGGCCATGGCTGCTATGCTCTACGCACTGTTCACATTCCACTGGCGAGCGAAGAGCATCCGGCAGCGCGGCCAAGGTGGCTTCGATGACCGCATCGGTCCCAGCGTCCTGGCTCTTGCGCTCCTGGGTGCGGTTGTGGTCAACTTCGTCCTCAGAGTTGTTGAAGCCTAAATAACCAGCGACGCCATTCGCATGGACCCCTGGCAGTCAAAAAGCATTTCAATTGGGGAGAATCAAGGGGGGAGAATCAATGCGGTTTTTGAAGCCGACGACGCGAGACTTGAGCCCGCAGCAATGATGGTTAGCTGCCGTATGTTATAGAGGTCGAACCGATGATCGACATCACACCGATTGTCTCAAGGAGCTGCTTGACAATTGGGAGACAGGATGTGTAATGCTCGAGTTGTCTCAAGTCATTGATTTACTGTACGTCTTGGGTATCATCGAAACGTCGTCAATGCCAACCAAATGCAAGACGCCGAAGGAATAAAAATCATATCATCAAAGGTCGACCAGCTCCTCTTTTGGCCTGGTGTCCGATCGTGTGGCGCTGTGAAGCGGCCGCTAACTCGTCGCTCGCTACCCATTTACGCCGCTGTGGAGGTTCGCGCCGTAGGCACTCTTCTACTTTCCCACCACTGTGCCGTAGTTTTCCCTTGTTCGCGCTGCCTAAGGTGGACTCGAATAGTCGTTCAGCGCCACGCAGACCGCGCCTCGATGGTGTCCGTTGTATTGTCGTATGATGGTCGCGCTCGCGACTTCCCACAAGCGGGCGTAATGGTCGGAACAGACGGTGACAAGGTACGCCGAGTCAGCCGAAAAGGCGCAGTCCCATACCCAGCGTTGATGCGACTCCAATACCGTCTCGAGCTGCAGAGGCGTGCGTTTGGCGATTACGGCATTGACAGGGCGGAAGGTGTCGAGTGGAGTTGAGGGAGGTTGTGAGGAGGAAGACGCGGCTGTGCCGGGCCGTGACCCGCCTGCCGAAGCGGATGCCGAAGAGGTGGTGATGTTGCTGGAGCTACGAGAGCGTGCTTCGTGGTCTGCATCGTCTTCGGTGCCAAATTCGTCGAACGTACTATTGGAGGGGTCTTGCGCCTTAGAGTTAGAGGATGAGGCAAGAGGAGTCGCTGGCTCGGGAATTGGCTCGAGAGATTCTTCGTTCATATCAATACGCCAGATGCGGACGGTGTGATCGGCAGAGCAAGTCGCGAGCAGTTTGATGTCTGGAGACAGTAGCAGGCGGGTAAGATAGGTCTTGTGGGCGTTGAAGACGCGGCAGGGCTGCAATGTGGTGCTGTCGTGGTTCTGATACATGCGCCAGATATAGACATCGCCTTTGTTATTACCTGCGGCGAGAAGGGAGCCATCGGAGGCAATGCTGACCGAGGAGACGGGTACGTCGTCTTCAGGTATGAGCTGGTGGGTGCATTTGTTGTCGCCGAGATCCCATATCATGATGACGCCGCCACGGTCGGCAGAAACAAGCTCGCCTTGGTTGGGGTGAATGACCACATCGTTTACGGGATGGTCGTGATTGTAGCTACGCTGAATGAGGCCTGAGCGAGTATCCCATACGCGCACGGTATTGTCTTCAGATGAGGTGACCATCCATTTGCCTTCGCAGTGGAAAGCGACGCCGGTGATGTTGTTCGTGTGCCCTTCGAAGGTCATGATGGGGTTTGGATTGGAGGACTTGATGTCATAGAGTCGCACGACATGACGACCGGCGGCTGCCAGATATTTCTTGTCCGGAGTTATGCAGAGACGATTGACTTGGGATTCGGGGTGTTGGATCGTGCGGGAACAGATGCCTGACAGCGCTTCCCAGAATCTGCGACAGGTCAGAATGCGCGGGAATGGTCGTTTTGAGCCAGTACCTTATCGTGTGATCATAGCCAGCTAGCATGTGTTAGCCGTGCCTCAGGCGGGAGGAGGGATTTTGTGCCTACCAGTGCAGAGAATGACGCTCATGGTGCCTGGTTCTTGCTTGTGCTGAGCCAGGCGACTGCCCAGTCAGCCCAAGATGTAAGAGGAGGGTGTGTTATCGCTCAACCCTTTTCACCTTGGAACTTGAAAGACATGGGTGGGAGCATGTGTTGCTGAGGTGAAACCACTGTACAGGCAAAGATGGGGAAGTTTGGTTGTGGTGGAGAAGGCTCAAGCTGTGCGGGACGCGCCTAAGTGTACATGGTCGGCAAGCTTACCATCCATGGTTAGACGTGAGCTGAAAGCTCAGGGCGCACGGACCTCTGTGTAGGCCTGGTGCCTGCCGATTGGGCACAGCTGAACTTCATCTTTGGCTCTTTCCTGCCAGTATAATGCCATCATATCTCTTTTTGTGGGTTCGGGGGCCTGGTGAGCGTCCTGAATTCGACAAAGTCTCTTCTCTTTCCCCCTGAGGCTCAACGACGCGGCAACAGCCAGCGTCAATGGGCTCTCACGGCCCAGTATGACCACGACCGTACGCCGATGGATCGAGATGTGGTGTGGCCGACATGCGGCCCTTTTCGATGTCGAGCCTCCGGGACACGCACTTTCATTGAGTCCTGATGCCGATAGTTGACAGGCATTGCATCAAGTGGGTTTCAGGAACAACATGGACCATGTCCTCGAAGGCTTACACTCCCCCCTCGAAGACCGGGCATATCCGAATGCACTCTAGTGGTAGGTAGGAAATTCGGACGTTCGTCAGAGTCTGTGCTCGTCCCCTCTGTGTAGGGTGGCACTGGGTCTGCTCCTACTCACCCGAGCAAGGCTTGGTGTAGGCTCGCAATCTCGATCAGCCACGCTGTCGAGTGGCGATCATAGCCCGTACCCAAGCCAGTGCGTGGCCGGAGAGCAGAGCTGGCTGCTGTCGATGTGAGCGGACCTTTGATAATTTTCAAGGCATCGATGCTTCACCCACACACCATTCGTGGAGTTGCCGCATTTGTGACGACGGCTAGGCACTGGGACGTGCCAATTGCCAGCTTCAGCCTCTGTGTCCGAACAAACCCAGGTTCGAAAGACTTTCGCAAGAAGGGACGCGACGCACATTATGGAACGAAAACAACGCGAGTGTAGCACGCGTTCCGCCATTGCGCCATGCTTGTATGACTGTCGCCTGTTGAAAAATGCTATGAATTGGTTGACCCAAGTCCTCGGCGGAGTGACTGCGTCAATTGAGCAACAGCCTTGTCGCCCACACCACATTCGACCTGAGTACCTTCGACCTTTTTCTTGATGCCTGCACTTGAGCGTCCGAGACCATAAATTCTTCTCTTTGGACACTTGGTCTGGTACTTCTTCTTCGTCATCGGCACTTTTCGCACTTCAGATATAGTGTACTTGACAACGTCAACTTCAAGCTCCTTTCTCTTCTGTGGGAGATTCTTGTCACTTGATCCTCTCAATTACACCTACAGATTATCAGGCCTATCTTACCACCTTGCCAACTGCTGCCTTCAACACAGGTCGCCTGGCAAAGGGCCGCTCGTTGTCGTTCAGTGCGAGGACCAATGTCTCCTTCCAGCAACACTTCTACAAACCAGTCCCGAGCTACGATTCCTCAACAAGCCATGCATCCACAAACCTCGTTCATGCAGCGAAATATGCTCGCATCTAATGGAATTTCAGAGATACAGAGTGGAACTATCAATCTACAGCTCCTAGGCCGTCTTCAGACTCCCTCGTCGCGGACTCAGATGCCTAGACTACCAGCTAATCCTGACGATCAAGGCTTGATGATTCAGCCTCATCTTCTCCGTAACAACGACAACAATAACAACCAGCATCAATACCCCGTGCAGCACCTTCAGAACCCACCAGCACTTTCTCCAGACTTTACGGTCTCGAACAGCTTCCAAGGCTCTGCACAAACTCGTCAGCAGCGGCACATGTACCATCAGGATGCCAGCTACCAGCAATTTCAGCAAGCATTCACACCTGCTCAGCAGCATGGATACAACCTCAACAGAATTAACACCAGTGCAGCTTTTCTGCCGACTAGTGAACAGACTCATCATTTCGGCATCCAGCAAGACGCGGAGTATAACTCCACAGAGGATGACGGTCCCAATGTAGCCTCCACAGGCGTCATGAGACACTCCAAGATTCCGCTTAACAGCATTCCGAACGCCACCGAGTCTTACGAAGACGTTGTCACCAACAGTCGACCGTATCAACAGCTTCTTCAGCGGAACACGCAACTGTCGCTCACTCTTCAGCAAGCTGTAGCAGAGAGCAGAAATCATGTTCAACAGCGGAATCAGGCCGTACAGCAGGCTCATTATTGGAGATCGCAGCGTGAGCAGATCATTAGAGGCACTGACCAGCGTACCCAGCAGCTGCTTGCCGAGAACCAGCGCTTTCGGGACAGGATTGCGGTTTTGGAGCAGCAGCTACACGACGACGATGACGAGGTCGTCATCACACGTGTACAGCAGAACGACGATGTCCAAATTACAGCAGTCCATCATCTGCAGCAGCAACCCGAGCAATCTCCCCAGCAGCCATCTCAGCAGCTATCCTCAGCATCTCCACCACAGCTTGCGGGCCAGAAACGCAAAGTATCCGATGCCAACGATGGCGCTGAACTCAGCAATGGCCCTACGCCTGCATCTGAAGGCGGCCCGGCGACTCCTGCCAACGACAATGCCGCAAATGCGCCCATCATCGTTGCCCCTGTCCTACTAGGTCCAACCACCGGCGATGGCGATCCCTCCGTCTCTCCACCCGCGCCCAAGCGGCATCGCAAGCTTAGCAAGAAGCCCACCTGGGCATTTTCGAAATTGGCCCCGCCTGCGTTGCTCAGTGCCCTGAGTTTTGTCAGCCCAAAGCAGGCACGCCAGCGGGTAGAGGAACAGGAACGCGAGGTGCAAATTAACAGAATGGAGACGGAAGATCGGGAGAAGCAGGCGAAGCAGGAGGCGAAGGCGAAACATGATGCCGAGAGGAAGGCGGAGAAGAGCAGAATAGCCAAGGAGAGACGAGAGCAACAGAAGCAAGATCGCTTGGCGAAGGCAGCAAGGGAAGCGGAGTTGGAGCTGGAGAGGGCAGAGAAGGCGGCGCAGGAAAGAGAGGAAGAGGAGCAGATGACAGCGGAGGAGCTGGATCGTCAGGCAAGGGACGAAGTAGAGGAGTTGTTGGCAGTGGACGACGAGGAGATGGTGCAACGCGATCAGGAGTTGTTCGGCATCGGATATGAGGGGGACCAGCAGGCCCAGGAATATGAGCAGGGCGACGAGAGTGAGCTGCTCGAGGAGTACGAGCAGGACGAAGAGGGCGAGGTGAGCGAGGAGGAGTGAGAGGAGGATGCAACGGAGGGAGGGAGATGCGGTTCCTGGTCACAGTGAAGGCTCCGGCAGCAAATTAGATAGTCAATGACACACACTGCCTCGGTGACTCTGTGTTTCTTACTTGTCTACTGGCTGACGATGATCTCGCAAGTCTAGATCACCATCGAGCTATGGTTTTCACACCAGAGGGGCGATGTCGGCAGGTGGTCGTCTTCAGGGTTCCATGTACAGGCCCCAGAGTCAAGCTAAGAGCCTTCGACTGGCACGTGCGTAACCCGCCTGGAGGGTTAGAAAACCCGCCCGGGGCCCCCGCTTCAACTTTCGGTCAGACGCCCGCTGGGTGTCCCTCAATGCTACCAGCGACAAATTCAGTATGCACTATGCATCCGTGCTCCAACGAGCATGCTTGTACCTCGCAGGGTGGTCCCAGTATTGTCGCCTGCCATTTTTTGAGGTTCTGTATCTGATATCGGTTACGATGGCTCAAAGGCCCAACCGGATCGTCGCTTTGCTGGACGCAGGTGTCGTAGACTCGCGACAGCTCGTCCCTATATCATAGCCACAAGCTCCTTCATCGTGGAGTTTGGCCCGAACATCCCTTTCATCTACTCAAACCTCTCCAGCAGTCTAGTCCAAGCTCTGACCGGACTCAGGCAAGGGCGCCATAATTGGCGGACTGCAGCCCATCGGTGCCAAACACTTTGCGGGAGATGGCTCAGATGGCAGACGACACCACGACATGCTGGACACTTTCCATTGCTCGCGGCTTGACCACGCTCGGAGGAATCCACCTTTGTGGATCCTGAATGGTTCTGTCTCCACTGATACAAACGCTCTCATGACGTTTGCATACCTGTTGACAAACCTCCCACGCTATGCCAAGCTACGGGAAGAAATTGATGATGCTATACAAGCAGCCTCTCACATTGCAGCCAGTCAACACAAGATGATGTGGACACCGGATCTGTTTGGCCCAGACGCCAATATATTGAGACCGGAATGATGTTCTGCTGATCGCAAGACACGGAAATCCTACGAAAGGGTACGAGAGCTGACCTTTGCCGCGGGTCGATCTACTCGTCTCGGAAAGGACGTTGCCTTGATGGAGCCAAACAGAATGATCTCGTTGAGATTGTAGGACTCTCCTCCATGTGTGACTTGGTCCTCGTGCTGACCCATCGTAGCGACTTTGGCTTTTCGTACTTGGACTGGTCAAGCTACTGAACACCATGAAGGCGAGATGTCGCCAGCTAACGTCCAGCGCGATTATTTCCTGCAGGCATAGTCACATAACGATATCGTTTGGACATTGTGCTAAATGCGGATTTATTAAGCCCCGAGCGAGGCAACGGTAATTACAGGGTGAGTATGTAGTGAGTCACACCTAGACGGATGGAAGCAATGAAATGGCTCCGACCTCAACACCCTCCTCCTTTTCCCTCCTATCCGTCTCCATCGCAAACGCAGCAGTCATTGATAGTCCGAGACCAGAGTGACCAAACGGTGACCTCCCGTTGTACAACCAGACACGTCGGGCCGGCAATTTATTGGCCAAGGGGCAAGGACGTTTGCCCGCATTCCTCGATGCCTTCGCCTTCCCGTCAGGGGCTGCCCTGTGCGCCTTCCTCACTACCATTTGCACCTTCATCATCTGCAAATAATTTCATCCAAGTTACTTCACCAACTTTGACTCTCCTTCAACACCACTCCTTCAGCCTCCTTGTACCCCAACAATCTGCCCTGCATACATTCGTTCATTTCATTTCGATATTACCGACACAATGCGCTTCAGCACTCTCCTTCTCGCTCTCGCGACTCAGATCTTGGCTCAAGACCACCCCGCCGTGCCCCTTGCTACCGGTCAACCTAAGCGTGTGACTTATCAAGCCAACTTGCAGGATGGTAAACCAGGCGGAGGGTATATCGCAGGTGTCTCGAGTGATGATGGCACTGGCGTGAGCTTCAATATCAATGGTAAGTTTCGTGTCCAGGCAACACTTGCAGCGACATCTCTGGCGGTTTATGGGCCTCACAGACAGAGCACGCTTTTTCTTAACCCTCCTGTCTGCTGAAGCCGTACTGACTGCTTGGCAGTAAGTTATCCTGGTTGATCTACGTCTCATCGCTTCGAGACCATTCAGATGACGCGTAGCCATCTACGTCGGCTTCGAATTCATGGCGTTTGGCTAGCTCCCTTGCCCTCTCAGCTGTCTCGACACAAGCTAAAAGAAATATATAGTTTGTCAGTCTCCCAGACGTCGCGGCGGCTGGCCCATTTGGTAGGTGCTGCTTTCTCTGAAATTGCTCTCGCTGACCCTGCAGCGTACCACATCCACGTGAACCGTATCCCGGATGATGGAAACTGCACCGCCGCTGGTGGCCACCTCATGCCATTCGACGGTCCTCCAGATACGGTACCCTGCAACATCACCGATCCGCAGTATTGTCAAGTTGGTGATATGTCTGGCAAGCACGGAAAAATCACAGCGGAGAACTCCAACAACGGGAAATTCAATGCAGCCTATACCGATGTGTACGTCTCGGCCATCGAAGGGAATGATGCATTCTTCGGCAACCGCAGCATTGTCATCCATGCTGCAAATGGTACGAGACTGAATTGCGGCAACTTTGACCTTCAGCCAGATGCCGCAGCCAGCAACGGAACTTATCCTGGCAGCAACGGCACCTATACTCCACCAAGTGGCTCGAGTGGCGGCGGCTATGCTCCTCAAGCCACCTCAGGCTCGCCTTCAGCCTCCGGAAGCGCTCAATCATCGCCATCACAACTCCCAGGCAGCGGCGTCGGGACCCTCGCTGTACCCTTCTTCTGGGCTGGTGTGCTAGGGCTCGCCGCTCTGTTTGCTGCATCTTAAGAGCAAGGAGGATTCAAGACATGGAACTACCTCGCGCCCTGATGCCTCCGGCCAATGACATAGACAGATGGACGCAATGCAGATGACTGTAATATTTTCCATAATGAAGCATAGCACGGCAAAATGCAGTGACACCTGCACAAGAAGGATGGAGGCAGGTATGTCCTCAAATTGAGCCACGAGTGGATTTAAGGCGACATAATGAGCAGTAGCATAGCCTTGAGGGGACAAAATGTCAACGATGATGGACTGCTGCTTGCAAGATTTGATGTGAACATTGCCGCCTCTCGTCCGAGGTGTGACCATGCGTAGTTCGAACGAAAGACAACCATCTCGGCTGACCCCTTTTTTGAACGCAGCCCAGCTCGACGTTGTCGGGTTCTCTTCGTTTACGGCTACGTATATCAGCTCCATTTCAGCCCCACCGCTAACACACATCATCCTCCGCACTCCTCAATGCTCACCCTTCAAACGATCCAACAGATCCACGAGTCTCTTCTTAATCACGACCCCAACCAACCGCCCACTCACATCCTCCGTCACCATCAGGTACCGGATGCCCAGCTTCCCAAACATCTCTACGGCATACTCCATCGGCGCCGATGCCGCCAGCGTCAGCGGCGTGCGGTCAACGAAGACGGCGAGGTCCAGCACATCCGCGTCCTCGGCGGCGGTGCTGGTCATCGGAGCCACGACGGTGGGCCCATTCGCTTGCGCTGAGGTTGAGTGTGAGGGTGAGGATGGGCTCGAGACGGGCTCGGGCTCCTCGGCGATGGGTGCGTGACCCGCGACGGCGGCGGTGGCGGCGGCGGCAGAGGCAGATGCATAGAGGCGGTGGCCGGGGTTGACGACACGGACCGCACAGTCCGGTGCATGGTTCCCGCTATCCGCCAGCTCGCCGAGTCCGAATTCCAGCTCTCCCTCGGCGAGGTACCCCAGGAGCATGCCTGTGTCTTTCGCGACGAGGACGAGCCCGGCGTCCAGGAGGCCGCGACGTTTGAGGAGGCGGAGCTTCTCGGCGAGGACGCGCCGGTTGACGAGGCCGGTTGCGGGGACGTGGACGGTGATTTCGTTCATGGTTTCCTGCGGCGGTGTCAGGTCGGCGACGAGGCGCGGGGCGCGCTGCACGAGCGGCATCGAGGCATCGAGGTCCAGGAACGGGTGTCCCAGCACGGTTTGCGCGAGGTCGTAGACGGATTCGGGCGAGAGGGCGTCGGCGGTCCATTTGGCGACCATTATGGCGAGCATGGACGGCACGGTGTACTCGAGGGAGCCGGTGAGTTCGAACATGATCACGGCGAGGGAGATGGTCATGCGGGAGACGCCGGCGAGGAATGCGCCGGCGCCAACCATGGCGAAGATGCCGGGGCTGATGGTGGCGGAGAGCAAGGGGAGCTGCCCGATGAGGCGGCCGCAGAAGGCGCCGGCGTCGAGGGCGGGGATGATGATACCTGAGGGCACCTTGATGCCGAAGGTGATGATGGTGAGGATGAGCTTGACCAGGGATCCGTAGATCAGCCAGCCTAGGTATCGTGGGGATGGGTTGCCGTTGTGCTCGTTGACGCAGACGTAGGTGGCTTCCGAGGAGGCATCGGCACAGTCGACGAGAAGGTTCTTGATGATGACATCGCCGGGCTCGCGGGTCAGCGGGTTGGGGTATTGCAGGAGTGCCGTGGCGAGGACGACGAGGAATACTTCGAGAACGCTGTTGTTCTTAATGATGGCGTAGGACCGGAAGCGACGTGACCACGCGAAGTTGAACTTGCAGAACAAGCCTCCAAAGAGGCCGCCGAAAACTCCCAGCATGATGAACACGGGGTAGTGATACACCTTGTAAGAAGTGCCGTAGTCGGTTTCGAAGAGGACGAGTCGACCGGATCCCGTTGGATCCAGCTGGCGTAGAGTGATGGCCGCACTCAGGGAGCAGATGAAGGCACGCCATAGCACCTTGCGAGGGAAATACGTCGAGATCTCTTCATAAGCAAACAGCACTCCGCCGATAGGAGCACCGAAAGCGACCGACAGTCCGGCGGCGCAGCCCGCAGCGTACACCTCGCGTATCTTGCGTCCGTTATCTGCATACTTTGGAAAGCGCATGCCGATGAGATGAGCCACACAGACAGAGATATGGACAAAAGGTCCTTCTTTGCCCAGGCACATGCCTGTCGAGACGGCAAAGATGGAGCCCACGGCTTTGACGAGTAGGACCTTGGCGGACAGGAAGTGTGGTATGACGAAGCCCGAGAGAATGGTTTTGATCTCGGGAATGCCACTGCCAGCGGCCATGAACATGGACTTCCCAGTGGCACCAGGCTGGGGCACGCTACCATGCGCAACGACCGAAGATTGACGTATAGGGCCCTTGTCGCCGTGACCTGGAGCCGTAGATGGCAATTGTGCCTTGGTAAGCAGAGTGACGCCACCAGCCATAATGCCAAAGAGCAGTGCAAAGCCGACATAGGTAGCAAACTGGGTCCAGTAGCCCGTAGTCCAGTAGTGCCAGCTCCCACACGTTGGTCCCGCGTCGGCAAGAGTCACCCATGGCGACTTTGACGTGCAGCAGAAGTCTCTGCTAGACAGGAGACTGGCTTTGCAGTACCCGGTCTTCCAATCGCTGACTGTGCTCACTGCTAGGTCGACGAAAGCGGCAACGAATGCGGTGCCTATGCCGCTGAGTGCTGCTATGATCCATCCTTGGCATGAGTCGTAGACGGCCGCAGCTCGGTTCCTAAGCCCAGCGCCACCATGGACGGTGCGGTAGTGAAAAGAGTCCTTGACCTATTCTAGGTGAGCTGCATGCCAGCAGGGGCGTCGGGAACACTGACAAGTTCGTGGATCCAATCGATGGTAGTGTAATCATTGTAGGGCAGGCGTTCGCCCAGAGACGTCTCGCTAAGAAGTTGCTCCTCTTTACTGACGTGAGAGGAGATCAAGGACTCGGTCGAAAGCTTGCGTCCGACGGAGAGCAATTGTGTCCTCTCGTCAGGTTGCTCTTCATCACCCGCCATAGTAACCTACCTTGCTCGAACTTGTGCCTGCAATTCGAAATTCTGTCAGTACCCGACAGAACGACTTGGGGCACGCCATGGTCATAGCAGGGCCGGCGCCATGCGAGGCAGGGCCAGCACCGTCCAGACAAATGAGCCTAGCATCTCCGGGGATCTCGCAGATCTTGCGATTTGCCATGATAAGCGCCGAGTATGCGAGTCTGGAGTGGTCGAACCAAGACACCGTCCTGATAGCGGAAGCTGGGGTAAGATAAGGTCGAGAATGCGTGTGTTGTCACGTGTTAGAGCATCTTGTTCACATCGTCTTCATGCGTCGACCTATTATCAAAGCATAGTCCTAGAGATCATGTGTTCCAGCCTTGCCTTTGGCACGTCTCTCGGCATTGACTAAGCTATCCAGGTGGTCAGACTCATCGGGTCAGGTTACTTTAGGTTAGACTATTTGTGCTTTGAGGCTATAGATCGGAACTCCTCTACTTCAATGGTGATCAGAAGTGCTATCTTCATCCTTCATTTCACAAGCTTTCTCAGAGCATTGCCGGCGTGGATGAACAGCGCGGATGCGCAAGCGAGGCCGGTATAAAAGTAGACTCCCCGATGGGGACCTCTGGCGCCTTCAACATATGACCAACTGAACAGAATCCGGCTCGCAAGGTACCCAAGACAATGGCAATTGACATAGTACAACTCCTTGCTGAACGACTGGCCTTCGTTAGCGTGAACGACGATCAAACTGATGTTGGCTGCGACGACAGAAGCCGCGAAGAACCCCAGATTTTCGTAGCCGTTCAGAGACGCCGCTTCGGCTCGAGCAAGGCGTGTTTTGAGCTCAGGAGTTAAAGCCGGATGCGGATTGGCCTCGAGACGCGAGAGAAACGTTCTTGGTTGAGTTCTGTCGAATTCCAACTGCTTCTTAGTCCCGGGTTTGATGGAGTCCGTGGACGCTGAGTTCATGATATATCGGTATCGTTCGATTGCGTACAAGTGGGGCGCCATGCACAGCCACCATGCCACCGGCACGGTGTATAATGACAGGTTGCTCGAGGACAAGAATGTTGTCATTGTGGTCCACTTATTGTTTCAGCGGCGTGATCGAATCTGGTGTGGGATGAAAGCTGCCAGACAACAGCGAAGGTCGTTCTCGTTCACGCTACCCCTCCTTACCTTCCGAATCTGGTCCACCTCGTATTTTCCTTACCTGGTGCAGTGATATGTCCCAGTCATCAACTGTGCGCTCGTGTTTGACGGTCTGCAATAGGATCACCGCGACCAAAGAGCATCGCGTCTCAGAAAACGAAGTGCACAGGCACTTTAGCGAGATACGCGAGACTTGAAGCTGCGGTCAGTTGTGGAGTCGTGGGGGTGGTCTAGGTGGGTAGTGCTGCCCGCAGTCTCTTATGTGCATTCTCACCGTTCGCCGCATCGGCCCAGTCACCGATTTCCATCCCACCCATCTCTTTGTCCTTTACCCTCCTTACTCTTCATAATATCCTCGGAGGTCGCGGAAGCTCTCGATCAGTGCCTTCTGCCTCCTTGCCAGTGAGGACTTCCGGCTTATCAGTGCGACAGTCGCTGGAGTGTCTTTTCCCCCCAATAGCTCTAATGTCTGAGCCCATTCATCTCAACACGCATCCTACCCACGCCACGTTGTCGCTCGTTCATCAATCGATGCAGTCAGCGTCCAATTTGCACTATGGCGAAGCCAAAACTTCCGCGGTAGAGGAGTCAAAAGCCGAAGCTGGCTCCCGGCACCGCAATGCTTCCACCTACGATACCGAGTCTCAATCGCCGTCCTATGCCTCCCCAGCCGATCCATTCCAGCTCTCCCAACGAATCAAGACCCAAGTGGAACTCGACAGCATCAGCGCTAATACTGCGAGAAAACGCGACACTGTCAATTACTGTAATCCTATTAGTTTGGGCAGCAAGCCCATGTCCAAAGTAGCCGGGTTTTACGAGTCGCAGAATTCGCAGATTGAGCGCCTCCTCAAGCCAGTCCATGAGCATGTCCGGGAAGCACGAGACTCTCAGGAATCTACAAAACTCAAGTACTTGATAGCGGTCTATGGTAGCTTCGGCGCCAATATTGTTCTATCCATCCTCCAACTTTATGCCGCCATCTCTTCCGGCTCTCTTTCGCTCTTCACGACCTGCGCCGACTCTGTCTTCGACCCGTTATCAAACGTCACTTTGATCGTTTGCAACAAAGCCGTCAGCAAAGTCGATCCTCGCAAGTTTCCTGCCGGACGGGCTCGAATAGAGAACGCTGGCAACATTGTCTTCGCCTTTTTGATGACCACAGTCTCCTTCATCCTGATCGCATTTTCCATTCAAGATCTTGCTCGCCACGCTGGACAAAACGACACCAAGGATTTTTACCTTCCATCGGTCATCGCAGTGTCGGTGGCTTTCACCACGAAGCTCTGCCTCTTCCTCTATTGCTGGGGAATAAAGGGGGATTATTCTCAGGTGCGCATTCTTTGGGAGGATCACCGAAATGACCTATTCATCAACGGCTTCGGTATCTTAACCTCCGTGGGTGGTTCCAAGCTTAGATGGTGGATCGATCCCATGGGTGCTATTATCCTCTCAGTCCTGATTTCGTGCCTGTGGCTGCATACTGCATACGGAGAGTTCCAGCTGCTTATTGGAGTCACCGCCGACACGGAAACGCTTCAGCTCATTACATACGTGAGCATGACGCACAGTGAGATGATCAAGCAGATCGATACAGTGCGAGCTTGGCATTCGGGTCCCAGACTCGTCGTTGAAGTCGATGTTGTAATGGACCCTGAAGAAAGTCTTCGCGTCAGCCACGATGTGGCGGAGGAGCTGCAAATGAAACTCGAAAGCCTACCGGATGTCGAGCGAGCATATGTACACGTTGACTTCGAGACGACGCACAAGCCTGAGCATTTCCTGAAGAAGGAGCTATGAGAGACCAATATGCATAGGAGTGGCCGCAACCAGCCACGGCCACAGGAGATTAGGATGCGTCCGATGCTTTGATAATCAGCTAAAAGTCGCTCGTTACAGTTCACGAGTCCATGGGCCCCTTGGAAATATCATTGATTTATACACTATTGCACATTGATAGAACGCAATCGAGTCACATCGATCAAATCTCCACCAGGCTTCGCCTATCCAATGTGTCCTGCCTATGGCTGAATCACCACTCTCATGAGCAGAGTCTTTGGCATCTACAGGCTTTGCATCTCTTCCTTTGTTGTACTGAAACACAAAGAAATCTGCAGTGGTGCAACAAGCTGCCTTTATCCCGGGCAGGAGGGGTTGACACCTAACGGCTTTGTCTGTCTGATGCTGACAGCAGCTATTTACTCCGACCAATACTAAACTTGGATTTGATACTGCGCGATCTCTCTCCTGAAATTGAGACAGATCCCAGACGAAGCATTGACCATTGGCATATTCCGATCACTCACACGATTTTCCAGAATGGCTCCTCTGCTCCTGTTCATAGCACATACCCCTTCCCATGGCTTCAAGATGGGAAGCCCTCCAACGTCTCAACCATTTACTCGACCAGCTACTAACGGGGGAAAAGCTCTTCTCAACCGTCAGGCTGGCTTACGCAGGACTGCTTCTGGGCGCCAGCTTGTCGCGGCCCGTCAGTCGTTGCTAGACTGCTTGTGGGCTGCTGCTGAGGACCCCGAGCTCACTGATATGCGAAGAGTACAAGCGCTAACAGAGCAGCATACGAATATTGCCTGCAGACTGAACCCCCATTCCAAAAAAGTCGCTCCAGGACCGAACTATCAACAGCCCTCGCCCCATAAAGGAAGCATCGTGCTCTCGGGTCGAGCTCCAGTACTGACTCTACGAGCCAGAAAGTCTCAGCACCGCCATTCAAGAAGGAAGCCGCGCCGCCGTTCCGATCCACAAGCCATTCTGTACCACAAGCTAAAGGAGCTAGGCAGAAGAGATTTCGAAATCCTTAAGGGCGTTCGGGCGCCCGAACCGGTCGTTAGCCCTGAGCGTGAGCAACTGCAAGCCGAGATGGAGGTGCTTAACAGTCAGCTGGCTGACTTGGACCTCTATGATGAGCTTCTGACTCCTTGCGTCTGTCTCGAAGATCTGGTCGAGACGGAGCTTGCCATCCGGTTCGAGGCGCCAAAGCGCTCTTCTACCAAGCAGCTGCGTTCGAGGCAGGCTCAGGGTATGGTCCAGCTCGTGGAGGACAGACATGACCCTTATCCAGAGTCACGAATCCTTCCATGGGATATCCCCGTCAAGCAAAAGCCCTGGTGGAAGCGGAAGAACGCCGTCCTCAGAAGGAAAAGATGTTCGATTGACTCTTCGACTTCGTCTGGCACGGGCTTGGACATGTCACCCACCTCCACTAACTCCAGCAGCAGCTCCTCCACACTCCAAGCTCGATCATCCCGGAGCGTTTTGTTCCATGTCAAGGGGCGCATGCCCCGGCTATGGCTCAATAGCTACCTTGGCACGGGCTCGAAGTGATGGCTCTTTGAGAAGTAGGTGAGTACCCAGTACCCCTATTGCTCGCGTAGATACCAGAAGGTATTGGTAGTTTCCTCATGCTCATTCCATGAATCGCACCATTCTTTCCTGTTTCCTGTCCCTGTCCTCCTCCCGGTCCTCTTGGTCGTGACAAGTAGTCCAGCAGAAATGGAACCGTGAGGGCCACAATCCAGCGGTACACGCCGCGGTGTTTAGCGTGTCTGCCGTTGAACTGTGGTGCCCAATTGTAATATATATGTCGTGATCGAGCCGAGGGAAGGGCCCTCGGGCCTGCAGACACTAATTTTGACATAGTGACACTAGTTGGCGTTATGAATAGTGGCGTGAGAGGGCAAAATGTAGCTGTGATGTGGTTTAAGCTTGATCAAGCACCCCTCCCCTCTCTCCATTAAGAGGGGACCAGCCAGGGTCGAATGATCGACCGGGTGGAGAAGAGCTGATAGCCTTTCCGGGCGCGGCGTCTGGGGAAGAGGGGCCTTGCCTAGCTTTGTGCCACTGGCAGCAATTGACAACCGTTGTACATGGCTTGGATACTGTTGCGATGTCTTCCTTCAGCGTCATGTCGCTGGTGCAATAACCATGGCGGATAAAGGCCTGCCTCAGAAACGCGTCTCGAGAGCATGTACCTACTGTCGTGCCCGAAAGAGCCGCTGCGATCTGTGAGTCCACGTCCCTCTGGTCGGGTATTGCGCGCAGGCCACTCGGCGACTTCGGTGGAGCTTCCGCCATGGTAGTAGCCAGCGGCCTTTGCTTCAGTTGAATAGCCGCTCTTTACTGTTCTGGCTGACCGATCTACAGTGACGCTTCCGGCGGCCAACCACCTTGCGGGCGATGCGTGAAAGAGAACAGAGAGTGCGTATTAGCGACCTCTAATCGCGGTGGCTCGCGCGTGCGCAAGAAAAAGGCCACGGATGGAAACGTCTCGGGTAGCCATTTGCACCTAGGCGTCATACAAGAGGATGGTGACCCCAGCACATCGCATTCTGCAACACTGCAGACATCGCCTTCCTTCCAACGTCCACTGCCTCCTGCCATAGCCACGCACGTCTCGGGCCGTCCGCGCCCACTCCCATCCTCCACCAACCCCGAGCCAGACGATGGCGACAATGAAGATGATGATGCCTCGACAGCGGACAGTGCCTTAGCCACTGCCATTCCGCGCAACCCTTCCGACGCGTGGCAGCTGCTGAAGGACGTCGCTACACGAGAAGCTGATGCCTTAAGAAGAGAAGCCAGCAACAATGCTCAGCTATCCGCAGGCAATGGCTCGTCCTCTGACGACCGTCGCGAGGCCCGCGGCTCCGTGAATGGGATACATGCCGGCATTGCATCCTATCGCCTGGTCCGCGAAGGCTACTTGCCCGTTGATGTGATTCAGATGCTCGTGCGTCGGTACTCTGAGCATTACCACCCCTATCTGCCTCTGGTTCCACGGAAATACTTCCAACCCAGCCAACTAGACGCTTTTGCCATCAGTAACAAGCATCTTCTGACCGCCGTGCTCACCATTTCGTCCAAAGACCTCATCGAGCAGCCCAATATCCACACCTGCTGCTCACGCTACATGCACGATCTGATCTCCGGCATCGCAGCAGGCGCTGACTGCGAGGTCGAGGCGGTGGAAGCCCTCCTGCTGCTAGCTGAATGGGAGCCGCAGGGCCTGCGTAACCGCATCGAAGCCGTTGGCCGTGGTGAAGAGGATCGGGCGGCCTGGATGCACGTTGGGATAGCGCTGCGCTCGGCCTACTTCCTGGGCATTGATCGCACCTCCTTTCGCACCGAAGATCCGGACACCGACACCTCGGATCATGACCGCAAACGCTTTGCATGGGCCTCATGCTACGTCTCGGACCGCCTCATTAGCGTGCGTGTAGGTCGCGCCTTCTGGTCTCGAGGTCCAGGACCCATGACCGGGCTGTCGTCCCGAGATTTCCCATCGCTAGCTCCGCAAGCACCCAGCGACGAGGACCACGCGAAGATCTTCCAGGCCACGCTTGACCTTACGCAACTCTATACAAACGTTCATGATGTGCTCTACAGCGGTATGCGTACATCAGGACAAATGATGCTGATGGGCGATTATGTGAAGTATGTGGACGACTTCCGTGCCGCTATCGCCCGTTGGAACACTTCCTGGGGCCCATTGGCATGTTCGCATCATATCAAATGCACACTTCAGCTCTCGTATGAATACTTGGTCCTGTATACCAATGCTTTCGTTTTCCAGGCTGCCATCAGCCAGGCTATTGCGAGGCATACCAAGCATCCGCCTCCAGGCGCCACGACGACAGCCACTCCCTCGGCCAGCCATACCAACTCCGACCCTAGCGTCACACTACGCGATCATCTCAAGTCAACATTCTCGTGCGTCGCGAGCATGCCCGACGCGCGCTTTATCTTCTCGTCACTCGCGGCTGCAAAAGCGTACCTGACATTGCTCTCTACGCAGATCGACCCTGCGCGGCACCTCCGTTACCTGCCGCTACGCTACTACCTGTATGGCATCTACAGTGCGGTGTTCCTGTACAAGGCGCGCAGCTTTGGCGTTATGGACGCCTTAGAGGAGCGTCAGGTGCGACAGCTGGTATACCAGACTACCGAGGTACTGAAACGAGCCAGTGTCAGCGCTCAGGATCCGGGCAGTAGGTATGCCAGACTGCTGGAGCTGCTGTGGCTGAAGTCGGCGCCGTCGGTGCCTAGAACGGCAGAGCGGCATCATCAGGTGCAATCGCAGGGGCCAATGCCAGGCCAGGCACAGCCAAGCATGAGTTCCCCTGCTGAGGCCAGCGATACGGGGCTCTCGAGCACGGGGAGCTTGAGGATGGATGCGCACGGATTCATGCAATTTAGCCCAGCCAACGACTTCAGCTGGTTGGATCTGGAGGCCGTCGGGGACTTCGTCAGCGGTGACCAGATGGGCGGAATGCCGCCGAACCTTGGTGAATATACCAGCGGTGGTTATGGGATGGACCAGGGTGCGATGGGCTGGGCACAGGGTGCTGGCGTTGGGGCCGGGGTAGGGCCTGGTGGTGCTGCGGGAGGATGGCAATTTGATCTGAACGGCAACTTGCTGTTCTGATCTCATTCCGCCTGGATAGTCCGGCCTACGACAAACAAGCATTTACTGCCTGCGATCAGTGCAACAGGTGGTCGGCGGTCGCTGTTCCCTCCGCGATCTGGGGACCCAAGTCAGCCAATGGGTCGCCAAGGGCGTCAAACGCCGCTGCCAGTGCGGGGGTGCGACCTCCTCGTACCTGGGTTGGGGTCTGCTCCGCACAAACAGCAACCCCTCCATCGGCGGAGGTCTTGCGTACCTACTTGACATGGGGCAGTAGCCGAGACCGAGCGTGTCAACTTCTTTGACAAATAGGCGTCCCGCAAGTGCCAGACACCACTCGCCGGCGAAACTGCCCAGCATGTCAACGCCCGCAGTCGACAACGAGATCAAGGGCCGACTGGCTCTGATCACGGGTGCCTCAGGAGGGTGCGCTCCCCTCTCCCATGCTACCACGAACACTGCTGACCTCCCACCAGTTTGGGCGCAGCATGTGCTCGCGACCTTCACGCCGCCGGCGCACATTTGGCACTCACATACTCCGCTTCCAAGGCCAAGGTCGACGATCTGATTGCCTCCCTGCCCGCGGACTCGTCCAGGCGCATCTCCTCGCACAAGGTCGATATGGGCGTTGACGAAGACTTTCACCGGCTATTCGAAGAGATCAAGAAGGAGCACGGGCAAGACGGGCCGGACATTTTGGTGTCAAACGCTGGTCATGGCAAACGTATCCCGCAGATCGTCGACATTCCGATTGAGGAGTGGGACTATACGATCCGCATAAATCTAAGAGCGTCGTTCTTGCTTTGCAAGTTAAGCGTGCCACACATGAAGGCACAGCATTGGGGCCGCATCGTCCTGATGGGCTCGATTGCCGGCTATGGTGGTGGGATCAACGGGTGCCACTACGCAGCAAGCAAGGCAGGCTTGATGGGTATGGCGAAGAACCTGGCTTTGAAGCTGGCGCCAGATGGCATCAGCGTGAATGATGTGGCGCCGGCCATGATCGGAGAGACTGGCATGATCCCGAATGCGGACGCCGTGGTAGGCACCCCCGGCGATGTCAAGAATATTCCGGTTGGTCGACTGGGACAGCCGAGCGAGGTGGGTAATGTGGTGACGATGCTGTGCAGGACGGGCTACCTGACGGGCCAGAGTATCGTGATATCGGGAGGGCTGAAGTAATAACCATGAACCAGCTTGGCAATCAACTGCAGCCTTCCACCGACTGCTTCTTTCCAGCTGGTTCATGGATGGAATGGCCGAAGGCTCTCAATACATGACCCTCTGTTGACCCACAATACCTATCCTCGAGCCCGCACCCGTGGTCGCTCAATCCCAAGATTTGTGAGTCGACCATCGTCCTAGCTTTCTGCTAGGAGCTACAAACCACGCCAGAGAAGTCCTACAAAGCTACCTCCGACAGGGTGTTTGCTAGCCAGGTCCCAGCTCTCCTCAACTTCCCGGATTCTGGCTTGCCAACCCCCGAGATCTCCCATGGCAGCTCCTGCGACTGCAGGCCGCTTTCATCCTCTCTCGTTGCTTTGCTTCGCTTTGACTGCGGGGCTGACTGCTTCCAGCTTCTTCCCATGGTGGTTGCTGCTCTGGATTATGACACGAGAATGTCTTCTGTATTGTCTGTTTTCCTGCGCAGATTCCAGTGAGGTGATGTGAGACTCGTATCAGTTGGCACTGTGCAGCTTCCTTATTCGCTCTACATTCAGAGATCGATTGCGTGCCGATGGAGTCCGTTTCAGCTACTTCACTGATGGGAGGCGGCAGTGAGGGAACAGCTCCATGGCAGAACTTGCTTCACTGCCGGACTGTTCAGTCTTATTCATATCCACATTCAGGTTCACGACTTAGGCTACCACGCGTCCGTTTTGTTCATTTGTACAGTTTACTCATTTTCAACGCCAACCTCTCCCCTCCCTACGCTTGTTGAGACCGCCGCACCGCGATCACTATGGCAGACCAGACAAACAATGACACCACAGATGACAACGCAATAGAGAATGAGCAAGCCGCTGTTGTCCCGGTGCGTGGTGCGCACAACTATGCCATCCAGATAATCGACGATCCAAGGACCTGCTCCTTCGCCGTCCACAAGGACATGATCCGGCCCCATTCGCCTATGATGGCTGCCTGGATCGGCCGGCGTGCTAAGATGACCGCCTTCGCCGTCAGTAGCACCACTCCGCCGGCCGTGGCCATGATGATCGCGTACATGTACAGCAGCAAGACCCCAACCCTCAACGACTTACGGTATTCTTGGCCCGATCTTCTCCCTGATGCAACCATCGATCAGCGAACCCTGCCCAAGACATCGAGGCCTGATTTCTTCGAGTTCAAGACGCAGGTACAGGCATACGATCTTGCGGTACGCTACATCATCCCTGGTCTCAAGCCTCTGCTAGCTGAAGCTGCGTAAGTCCCACCTTCTGCTTTTGCCAACGTAAAGCGGTCCGCTGACTTTTGTAGCTACCGATACACTCAGCAAGCGTTACTCAATGACCATGAGCTGGGCAATGCGGCAATCTCGGAGATCATGTCGCACACTCACCCCGACGACGACGGCCTTCGCGGACGAGTCGTCAGCTTGTGTCTTGTACTGAAGCCAGTGCTAGACTCAACGGCTGAAGGACAGGGTGCTCTAGCCATTATCGAGGCAAACGTGCCTTGGACCTGGAAGACTGCTCTGCGGGCCATTGAGATGGTTAAGACGCTTGAGGAGAAGACGGCTGGTAGGTCCCTTGCAACGCGTGAGTCTTGGGCCTAGAAGACTAACGGATTCAAGCAAACCCTGGTCAACAAGAGGTCGCCGCGGGAAGCAACGTTTGATAACCTGGGGAGATGTGCGTCACCTGGGGTGATGAATCGAGTCAGCAGTATTCTGAATTCTGACGGCGGAACCATGTAGGCGTCGTCAAGGAGATTTGCTCATCTAAGAGAGTTGTACAGGAAGGTGTGCGGGGATTGCAGCGGTCGATTGCAAATGAGACGGGCCGCTCAGCAAGCCAGGCTCGAAATTACGGGCATACTGACCGTTGGAAAGCCGTGCAACCTCGTGGCTGGCACGAGGCAGGTCGGTTCAGATCCGAGCGCTCAGAAGAGACTGTCGAAAAAACAAATTTGACTTGCCACACCACACACAAGTTTCAAAGACGATTGCATCCGCCGATGACAACGTATGAGACATATCAGACCCAGAAGATACCGTTGATGGAATTCAACGTACACGGCAAGTTGTCGTGCCAGGAAGCTACCTGACTAGTGCTGTTCCGGGCAAGCCTGTTGGCCCCCGGAGCAAAGAGCCTCGAGCTATTGATGACCGCACCAATAGGCACCTGTGGCTGCCAAGTCCACCAGGCATGACAATGACCTCTTGCGCGTCAGCAGAGCCTGGCTCCGGTACCTGGACTTCTCATGCTTTCGAGATTGGAACGTGCCGTTCCTCCGTCGTGACCGACATTGATGCAGTATGCGTTTGACTAGTCGAGAGCCCACATGCTCACCACTTGAGCACGAGGCGGGGAAAGATGCATGTTGCGTCGGATGCTGTGAAGCTGTGCCAGCTGCAGCCACCCCTCGATTCCAACTTGAGTGCGATATGTGATGAACACGCTGATGGACGCATCAGACGTTCAAGAGCCGGCCAATCTTGCGTACTATTTCAACTCGAAGCCCGACCGCCTACATCAATTCCCCGGTAAGCCCATCAGCAAGCTCACCTCCTTTTGACATGCGCTTCCTACCAGTCCTGGTCCTGCTACCGTTGGCTCTGGCGAGCCCGCTCCGCCACATCAAGCGGCAATGGGCAAGTTGCTGTGCCAACGAAACGAGCACACGCGTTGACTTTGCGTCTATGCCCCCAGATGAGCGCCAATCCTATACCGCCGCCATCCAGTGTATGATGAACTTGCCGTCTCAGCTGTCCCCTGTTCAATATCCCGCGGCAATATCCCGGTACTTCGACTACGCCGTTATCCACGTGTCCCGGTCGCAGTACGTCCATAACTCTGGCTACTTCCTTACCTGGCACCGCTACTTCGTCTGGCTTTTCGAGCAAGACCTCCGCTCTGTCTGCGGCTACACTGGCCGCTATCCGTACTGGAATTTCGCCTCCACCTCCACACTCACCAACCTGACTGACTCGGTCGTCTTCGACGGTTCTGCTTCCTCCATGTCCGGCGACAGCCTCTACGCGAACCCGGGAGATATCGTGCTGGGTCCCAACTTGACCCTGCCCCACGGCACCGGTGGGGGGTGTGTCACCTCAGGACCCTTCGCCAACCTCTCGGTGCCGCTCAAGTACATCTCTTCTGCCTATCTCCTCAATGGCACCCTTCCGACCGATGCGTACGCCTACAACCCCAACTGCCTCACCCGCGACCTCAACGCCGCGATCGCCGCGCGCTACACCACCCCGGACCTCGTCACTGCCGCAACCCACGCCTCTGATGCCGCCTCCTTCGAAAACCTGCTCAACGGCGTAATCGGCGGTGCTAGCCTCGGCATCCACTCCGGGGCACACTTCCAGGTTGGCGGTGCCGCCGGTCAGATGTCCTCCATCCATGTCTCGGCGCAGGATCCCATCTGGTTCCCGATGCATACCTTTGTGGATTTGGTGTACGACAGCTGGCAGCGCAACAACGCGGCCGTAGCCGACGATCTGAGCGGAACCATGACCGCGGGCAATGTGCCACAAAGTGCAGAGGTGACGCTTGACAGTGTGCTGCCCGATTGGGGATACCTGGAGAGCAGGAACATTACCGTGAGAGACTTGCTCAACATCACGGCCGGCCCGTTCTGCTACCAGTATGACTTGCAGCTCAGCTGAGGCAGCGAACGGAGCGACGTGAGAGAGGAGGCAGATGTCGATAATGTTCACACTTCTGCCGTCCTTAGGACGTAAAAGTTCCCAAAAAGTCGTCTTCAGGTGCGGGCTTTGGGAAGCTCGGCCAGTGAAGTTGGCTCCTCCTTTTCTTTTCCTTCTCTGACTTCGACGTCGTTCATTTCCTCTTTAGCGAGATCAAGCTCGTGATCTAAACCTGCGATCGGTTCCAGGAAGCCTCTGAACGTGACCTTCTCGATCTTCCACCCTTCCATGTCCGCGTCATCACCATCCCTCGTGCCGTCTACCTCAGCCTCCTTCGCCATCTCCCCCTCACGATCCAGCACAGCCCCACCCCCAATCCCCCTTCCACACTCCGACTCCGACCCCCTTCCCAAACTCAACGTCCACCTCATCCCCCACCCCCTCCCCACCCTTACCTCATACACCGCCACCCCCTCATGCAACAGCATCACATTCCTCCATCGCGCCTCCCTCAACACCCTCTCCAGCATCTCCCCCGCTACCCGCGTCTTCTCCTCATTGCTCCCCCTCGGCACCGCCCAGTACGGATGTACCTCTCCTTCCCGCCTCTTCCTCTTCCTGTACGCATCCTTCTTGCCTGCTCCACCCTCATCAGCCTCAACCTCATCCCCAGCCCCCTCTTCACCACCCTCCATTCCCTCCCCTCCTCCTCGCACCCCCCGTGGATGCGCCTCCGGCGCCGGATTCCGCTCAAAGTGCTTCGTGAGCGCGACGGCGCCGGCGCTCATGCGGGTGCGCGGCCGTGGCGGCGCGTGGAATGCCGCTCGCAGTGCGGATTCCGGCGGCGGCAGTAAGAAGATGGTGCCCTTTGTGCGCACGTGGTAGGCGGCGGCGGCGCGGTACTGCGTCTCGGCTGCTGAGGGGGCAGTGCGGGACCAGGGGAGGAGGAGGGAGGCGTACATGGTTTTGATGGTTGTGGTGGAGGGCAAGGGACAGCCCGCACTGAGATCGAGCTCTGGGGGAGATATGTAATTTACGCTAGGCGGTACGGTGCATGTTCTTGGACGACGAGGCAGAGTGGTTTGAATGCGGGGAGACAGTCTGAGTACTTGGGTGAGAAGGAGACAGCGGAGCAGAGTTGTTGTGTAGGGGGTTGAGTATACGGGGTCGGCAGGGGCCAGCAGTCAAGTCATAATGCTCTTGGCTTGGCATTAGACTTGGCCGTTGATATGGTCGAGCCCGAGTCGCATCCGGAGATGGGGAAGAGATCAGGCTCTAGCCTCGACTCTGCTGCTGAGGGACTTACGTAGCTCAAGGAACCCGGTGCACAATGACACAGTCTGCCGAAGCGGGATCAGGTTCTTCCCAGCGGACAATGCTCATCGGACCCCACCGTCTTCATATGCTTTTCTGGCTTGTTAATCCCCGAGTTTATAGTGCCGCCACCTTGATTTCTGTCGCCATAGTCTCAATCTGTCGAGTCAGAGTTGGCTCAATAGAAAGCGAGTGTAAGTGTTTGTGAAGTGGGCGGAGGAAGGTCACAGTGGAGACATCCGCGCTTGGCATTGGCTGCGGCTCCGGAAGGCAGCCGCCCGCACTCATCACTCAAACCACTCTAACCACGCTGACCAACGCTACTGCTCGAGCATACAAAGCCACACCCTAACCCTCACCTGCTGCCGGGATTTTGTCCTAGACGTTACTAGCGAAAAAGGAAGCCTAGTACCCGGGGCCGAGCGCTCCAGCAACGCCTCGACCACAATCCCACCCGCTTCCGCAACCCTCCTCCCCTCTCCCAAGCCTCACCAACGCAGCCACCATGGCGAACATAAACTGGCGCACCATAAACATCGACGCCTACGACCCCGAGTCCGCCACCAACTTCGACCTCGCCTCCGTCCTCCCCGCCACGCTCCCCGCGCCCTCCAACTCCGCCGAATCCGCACAAATCGCCCAGCAGGTCCGCCAACTGCTGCGCGCCGGCGACTCCCTGGGCGCGCTGCAGTCGGCGCTCGAGACGGCGCCGCTCGCCGGCGACGAGCAGGCCAAGCAGGTCCACACCACGACGGTTCTGGAGGTGCTGCAGGGCATCCGCCAGAGCGACGTCAGCCGGCTACTGGGCGAGATGCTGAAGCAGCCGGGCGGCGCCGCGTTGGGCGACACGTTGATGAAGTACCTGTACAAGGGCATGGCGGGCGGTGTGGGCGGCGGGAGTGGGAAGGGGATGAGCCCGCAGGCGACGGGGAGCGGTGGCTTCAGTCAGATACAGGCGAGGAATTTTGGTGAGGGTGGGGGTGGGCAGACTATGAGTGTGCTGCTGAGCTGGCATGAGAAATTGACTGAGGTCGTGGGTCTGGGCGGCATTGTGAGAGTCATGTCGGATCGGAGAACGGTTTGAAATGCGAGATCATCACTGGGTGGTCGAAAAGACAAAGTTCGTGGTGGGCATAGACACCGTCGGCGATCACAAGACGAGGACGAAGATATGACATAGATGTGGGTATCAAAAAGTGCTGCACAAGCAGCTTCCTGCTCCGCTACTGCTCTGCCACGGTAGCCACTCTTCCAACTCCAAGTACCATCCAGTAGCTGAGCTCCCTTTTTCCGTCATCGACGTCTCCAGCCTCCTCCAACGCCTTCTCACTCTTCTTCTTCGGCTCGTTGCCGTCATCGCTGACCTTCCACTCCAGTCTCACGCGGATTGGCACCTCAATCACGTCCTCGTCTTCCTCGAGCTCCCGGTCCATTGCCAACATGCTCGTGGCGGGTGTGATCTCCACGACCACGGTCGCCCAATTCCTTCCCTGATCATACAGCCTTCCTGCTATCTGCTCACCGCCTCTCGACCCGATGATGCTCTGATTCAGGGTGTTGTTCAAAGCGTCATCCCAGACATCTCCACTCTTTCCGATCTCGAACTGGGGACACAGGATCGTGACCTTATGCGCGTGCTTCCCCGGAGTTTCGCTCGGACTTCCCAGATTGACGCTGACGTTTTCGAACTGTGGGTTCTTCAACGTGAGGATGAACTGCGTCGCCTTCCCTGGTGGCAGCACTACATCTCCTCCATCGGGCCCGGTGGGCCGCAGTCCGCCCGACACTGGAAGCGGCTTCAAAATCGCGAATGGGATGTAGTTCAGGGCAATAAGCTTGATGCGAAACCGAGTAGAGGTCGGTTTGAACTCGGGCTTGACGAGGATGTGCTTGCACGCAGCACAGCGCTTGGAGCGCTTGGTGCGGAGCAGAGTAGGCATGGGCCGAAGAGCGGAAAGCGAGACTGCTTCAGGGTTGCCGAGATATGAAGGGTTCTGGAAAGTGCGTTGTATCTGTGAGCTTGTATTGGAGTAGTCCTGTCGTGGTAGTACTGCGCTCTCGGAGACCTGAAGGCCTTCAAGCTTAGTCAGAGCTTCTCTCATGACTGTAGGTTTTGGCCGAGACTTCTTTAGTGAAGAGTTCCCAAGATTGGAATATAGATTCATGATTCGTGCTAGCGAGGATGGCGATGAGTATGCGAGATCCATTGCCGATGCTGGAAGCCCACTGTCGCTGCTTGAGATGGCTGTCAGCTGATCTTTGTAGAACGATCGGAGAGCCTTGAAGCGAGCAGTGGCGTCCAAATCTTGTGCGGGCTGCTCCTTTTGTTCCCCCGGCCCTGTGTCGGTAGCTTCGCTCGGAGAAAATGGCTCATGAGCTAGTGAAGACTTTCTTGTCGACTCAGACGAATCCTGCGCTTTAGATGGCTGTTTCGGTTTTCCGCCATTGGCTATCTTGTCCAGTTGCTGACGCAAATTGGTCGGTTTGTCGAAAGTTATCCCAACATCTAGGGTGGTCCACATGCAGTAGTTGCAATTCAATATGAAGGGTCCCTCCTTCGAGTCTCCCAGGGAAGCTGTGATCAGTTGAGAGGTACAAATAGGACAATTGAAGCAGTTTCTTGCACATCGATTGCCTTCAGACTTGACCATCGAGCTTGGCGTCTCAAACAGACAACTCGGACAATAGTAGCAGATGATCTCCTCCGTAACACATCGGGGGCATTTGATGTCGTGGCATTCCTCGCAGTACAGGAGGTGCTCAGGGGGGAACAGTGAGAATGCTGCCCGAGGATGCTTCGGATCGAATGTCTTCTCCTCATCCTCCAGGCCCTCATCTGGCTCTAGCTCACGCGATTGGCGTTTTGAACTCAAAATCCGTCGAGACGTGTCCGAACAGGGACATGATATGTAGGCATAGGGAAATGAAAGCGCCATTGTGCGCTGGAAAGGCTTTATGCCGCTTCAGAAAATGACCGCTCGGCTCTCGGTACCCTCTCATAACGCCAGAAACGCCATCAGTCTTTCCGTGTGAAATCACAGGCGAATCTCAAACGACAAATATAAGACGAAGGATTCTAGTATGCAGGAAGCAGCAGATCATTCACGCGACGCGGTCGAGGCTTTCGGCAAAATTGCCTTCTCGGAGATCATCTCCGAGCCTGCTTGTGTCGACATCATCACATCTGCTACGATTTCGCTGCCTCTGTTCGCTCAACTGCAACTTCCCTAGGCCAGGCATTGAGTTGCTCTGACCTACAGAGAGATCTTGCCGCCACTCGTCATGCGACCATCAGTACTACGTCCGTGGCTGCATATATCAGCACTGGGCAGAATACCTCTTCAGCGCTCGTATGCAGTGCAAGCTCCTGGCGCACCGACCCTGCAGGTTTTCAACGAGAGAACGAAATGGCTTCAGAAAGAAAGAGCTGGCAGGAATGTTGACGACAGCAGAAGCGCCGACTATCTGAAAGATGAGGTTGCTCAGCGCCTCGTTGACCGTTTGCTGGACATAGATCGCTCCTTTCCGAAGGTGCTGGATTTGGGAGCCAACAGCTGTAACATAGCCCGAGCATTGTCGAAACCACCTTTGCCTGTACCTGAGGTCCCTGAGGGCTCTCCGAAGCCGAAGATTCCATTGTCTGAGCGCGTCAAACACCTGACTTGCGCCGACACATCTCTCGCCATGCTGCATCGTGATGACGACCTCCCACCACCCCAGGTACCAATGACACAGACCATTCTTCCCTCTCTCGAACATCTGCCCTATGAGTCCGGCTCCTTTGACGCCGTCCTCTCGTCGCTGTCTATGCATTGGGTCAACGATTTACCATCCACACTAGCCAGCATCAACAACATTCTCAAACCCGACTGTCCTTTCATTGCAGCCATGTTTGGCGGCGATACTCTTTATGAGCTGAGGTCATCTTTACAACTGGCGGATCTCGAAAGACGTGGTGGAGTTGCGCCACATATTTCTCCTCTTGCAGATGTGCGAGACATCGGAGGTCTGCTCAATCGAGCGGGCTTCAAACTCCTGACCGTGGACGTGGACGACATCGTGGTGGAATATCCTGATACTTTTGCACTGATGACGGACATTCAAGCTATGGGCGAAGGCAATGCCATACTCAAATCTATCGGCGGACCCATCAGCCGGGAAGTCCTACTTGCCAACGAGGCCATCTATCGCGAGCTGCACTGTTCTGAGGGTGAGAAGGATCGCATACCCGCTACTTTCCGGGTGATATACATGATCGGTTGGAAGGAGGGTGCCGGTCAACAGCAGCCGCTTCCCAGAGGTAGCGGCCAGGTAAACATCAAAGATGTGTTGGGTGGTGGAGATTTCCAGTAGGTTCCAAATAGGCCTAGGTTCTGTACAACAGCACACAAGAACGCCGGGGCGCTAGGAGTGTCATTGAAGATTTCGAATTTTGATTCCTCGTCTACCACCCACAGTAGCAGCTCCGTTATCGTGAACCGCTGCAGGCCGTCTTGATTCTGGATAGCTCTGAATGAGTATCACCGGCACCATTTCGCGCTGATCCATGCATACAAATCATTTTGCCCTTCCACCGGGCGTCACGTCTCCTGGTATCACCACCTGTCCGTCATCCAGCAGCTTCCATCTAATAATCAGCACCACCGGAAACAGGGAACTCGAAACCCGTCACCCGGCCGGTCAACTTCCGGTACACCTCGGCGTAGGTATCGAGTCTGTAGTCAACACCACCACGCTCCTTCTCGTCCAGCACGACCTTCAACACCTTGCTGCCATCCTCCTTGGTGCGGGTACGCTTGCCAACGATCTCGACGGGGTAGACAACATCGGCGAGGATGGCGTCGTGAACGGCGGTCAGGGTGCGGGAACGGGGGCGCTTCTGCTTCTGGGAGGTTCGGCTGCGGTTGGAGCGCTTGGGACGGGGTAGAATGCGGCGCGAGGCCAGGATCAGCACGTGGCGGTCGGAGAACTTCTTCTCCAGCTCGCGGGTCAGGCGCTGCTGGACCTTGTGGAAGCCAGGCAGGAGGGGGACGGGGACGAAGATGACGATGGCGCGCTTGTTGTGGCCGACCTCGAGCTGTAGAAGAGAAAGTTTTAGTATGCTATGTTTTATCTTTGCGGATGGTGGTTCACCGTACCTCACGAGCAGAAGCGAACTGCAGCGGTCGCAGGGCGGACTTGAGATCTGGGATGTTCTGTTCGAGTTCGTAGAGGGCGCCGGCGATGTTCTGCTCCAGCTCAGAGGGGTGAGCCCGCGAAGGGCTGTTCGCCGCGATCTTGTTGAGGGCGGGTTGAGACATGGCTGCAACTGACTGTCGACAAAAGGCCAATTGCGGTTGTCTCTCGTTGAGGAAGAAGGGAACTGCAATTCGTGGAGGATGATGGACTTGTCGAAACGCTGCTGCGATAATCCGATGGTGAATTCTTGGCACAAAAGGTTGTGTGCGGACACGCCAAGCAGGCTATCACGGAATTATATATTGCCGACGCCGATGCCGACGCCGTAGCTGTTGCCAGCAAAGTGACTTCCTCTAAGTTTCTGAGTTTCTCTAGGCCGAATGGAGGGTTGTCACTACCTTTTGGGATCTCTTGCACTATATGCAGCTTAGAAATACGAGATAATCATGATTCCTTCAAAGCGTGTTGCCACCTGGTAGCCATTGTCTCTGGCGACAGTAGTTGTTTGCCGAGCATCGGAGCTCGATAGGGACTACTGACTCGATGAGAGTTGCCGAATCTTCACTGCCGTGCTGCGGGCTCCAGAATCGGGGCACGCGTCTCATTATGATGTCAGGAAGCGTTTTTTCCACATAAGTACCATCACACCAGCTCAGGTTTGCGCCGAGGTAAGTACGCATACATACGTTCTGCTACCAATTCTACACTACTTTCCCGCGCTTTCAAGATGTCTGTCCCAAAGACCATGAAGCAATGGATTGTCAAAGACACAAAGAACGGCTTCGATGAGCTGGAGCTACAGAACGGCGTAGAGGTACCCCAAGTCGGCGAATATGATGTTCTGGTGAAGATCCAGGCGGTGTCGTTAAACTACAGGGACCTGATAATTCCCAAGGTAAAGCTCTCCGTCCACGTGATCAAGCTGTCGTTAACTTGTCACAGGGAATGTATCCTTTTCCAGCAGCCGTTCCCGTTGTGCCATGCTCGGATGGTGTAGGCAAGGTCGTCAAGATTGGGGCCAAAGTCTCAGAATTCTCTGAAGGCGACAGTGTTGCAACCCTGTTCAGTCAGAAGCATCAGGCAGGCCCAATCAAACCTGCTGCAATGGCCTCAGGCCTCGGTGGTGCACTTCACGGCACTCTTCGCGAGTATGCTGCCTTTCCTGAGTCTGGGCTCGTCCGCGCTCCGTCCAACATTTCCGTCAATGAAGCTGCGACCCTATCGTGCGCCCCTTTGACTGCTTACAACGCCTTGTTCGGCCTCGAGTCCAAGCATGTCAAGGCTGGAGATTGGGTCCTGACCCAGGGTACTGGTGGTGTGTCGCTCTCTGCCATTCAGTTTGCGCGTGCGGCAGGCGCCAGCGTCATCGCCACCAGCTCGTCTGACGAGAAACTCGAGTTCTTGAAGAAGGCTGGGGCCACACACGTCATCAACTACAAGAAGGATACGAATTGGGGCGAAACTGCCAAGAACCTGACCACGGGAAAGCTTGGTGTCGACCACGTCGTTGAGGTCGGCGGACCTGGCACCATGAAACAATCGATGCTCGCCGTCAAGCCTGAGGGTGTCATTACAGTCATCGGCTTCTTGGGCGGTGTGCAGGCAGAGAACACACCAACGACCCTGGATACTCTGACCCACCTTTGCACTGTTCGAGGTATCCTAGTGGGGTCGAGACAACAGTTCGAGGATATGGTTCGCGCAATTGAGACCGCAGGTATTCATCCGGTGGTCGACAAGAACGTATTCTCGTTCGAGAAAGCCGTGGATGCATACAATTACCAATGGGATCAGAAGCACCTAGGCAAGGTCGTCATTGAGGTTGGCGCATAAGTCTAGGCTGCTCACAATATATCACTCAATACCCAATCTACGCCGTTAGCCTTCCATGTTAGATGTACACAAGGTCTGTTGTTTTCAAGCCCAATGCTGGCTCGGTCCTGTGGCTAGTAAGTCGGCTCACCCTCCCTATGCTTCGCAATGACCACAGAATGTTATACCCGGCATTGCACCGGCGCTGTGCGTAGAGGGTCGACTCACTGCTCCGGATCCGCAAACGGATACCTGCCCGATGCCGCTGACTAAATCGAGTACTCGGATTTCTGGAAGGCGGGACAACAACGATGGTAAGCCCAATGGGAAACCACGGCTATTCAGCTGCAGGTGGGGTACTTCCCCTCGGTACGTACTGGGTAGTAGACAGCTGTGATCTTCTTCGGTAGGTCTATAAACACACGCCCTGCCATCATCGTGCAGTTTTGGAGCATAGCCAATGCAGGAGCGCTCGTGTCCCCTATTATCAAGACTCCGCGTCGGCTTTTGACTTCCTCCACACCAGAACCGCCCCTGCTTCAGCCATAAACCCCCAACAAGACAACAATTTCGTACTCCCCTGTGCATCTGTGCAGTATACTACCCAACCAGCATGCCCAGTGAAATCATCTTCTTTGATCTCCCGTCCAAAAATGGGCGGGCGTGGTCGCTGAACCCCTGGAAGAGTCGCCCTCACCTACACAAAACATAACCTGCTGCTAACACTACACCAGCCCGCTTCGTCCTCAACTACAAGTCCATCCCCTACCGCACGCAATGGACCGAGTATCCCGACGTGAAACCAACCCTCGAGAAGCTTGTTCCGCCCAACAAGCCGGGCCAAATAGCTGACTACACCATCCCAGCCGTACGCACCAACCCCACTGATAAAGGATTTCATCCAAGTAACCTCAACAGATTACGCTTCCTTCCGGTACCTCGCTGATGGACTCGTTCACGATCGTCGAGCACCTCGAAGCCGAGTATCCCAGCCCGCCACTACACCTCTCGGACCCGCGCCTGTCCACCATCACCAACGACCTATGGCCCCCAATTATGAAAGCCCTGCGACCCGTCTACGTACCCCGTGTAGGCTTGACGCTGCTAAATCCGCCTTCCGCCGAGTACTTCCGCCGCACACGCGAGAAGGCCTTCAATTGCACGCTGGAGGCGCTGCGCGACGATCCGGAGCAGGGGGGCGAGCGTGCCTGGGACAAAGCGCGGCCATGGCTGCAGAAGATGGCGGCGCTGTATCGGGAGGATGGAGGAGGGCCGTTTTTGAGAGGGAGTGAGGTCAGCTATGCGGATTTTGTGGTGCTGGGCTTGTTGCTTATGTTTGATCGACTTGGTGTACTTGGGGATTTGGTGAAGACTGGAGGTGAAGAGTTTCAGCAGCTGTGGGATGCCAGTGCGGAGTGGCGGAAGAGGGATGATCACTGAACTGCGATGGGCGTCCGAGTGTACGCCGATCGAAGGCGATCTGCAGCTGCGCCTGAAAGCCCTCCAATGTCAAGCTTCGTCCTGAAAGTGATAAGGTGTATCGACGCCGTAAGTACGAGTAGCATCAATCATGCGTGAACCCATAGGCACCACTCCCCCACCCTCCCGCCAGTACGATCCTTCACTACCTCCACAACAGCCGTCTTCCCTGTGTTTGGGCCATTCCTGGCCTGCTGCCCATCATGCTCCCTCGCCCTGCCAAAAGCGCCATGTACCACGACAATCTCATCCATGCCGCCATCCAGTATGTCGCCGAGAGGCGCCACCGCCGGCCCCAACACCAGCGCATCGCCTTTCAGCGAAGAAAACGCCGAGGGCAGACCCGCCGGGTGCCTCGTGGCCTGCGAATCACGGGTCGTGGTGCTGGCATTGGTGTTGCCGTTACCCTCGAGGTCCAACTCAATCAGCACGAGGAGCCTCGCGGCGTAGGTCCGGCTGAGGTGCGCGAGCGAGCGTAGGATGTTGGCGGCGACGGCAGCGGTGTGCGTTGCGCCGCTGCGGCGGGCGGTTTCGGAGAGGGCGGCGGAGAGGCCTTGTAGGAGGAGGATGGTGGTGCCGCCGCTGGTGCTGGCGGAGGCACTGGCACTGTCGTTGTCGTAGAGGGCGGCGGACACGTCGGCGAGGCTTTCGGTTAGGCCGCTGAGCGAGAGGTACTGTAGGATCTGGATGTGGGAGAGGAGGGCGGTTGAGTCGGGCCGGGAGTCGGCTGGCTGGTGTTGTAGGCGTTGGGACAGGCAGGTGGCGATGGCTACGGCTGTTTGGGTTGAGGGCGGGCTGATGATGAAGACTTGGGGCGTTGGATCGGCTGTGGGTTGTGGGTTTTGAATTGTTAGTTGCGTTGAGATGATATGAGTAGCGAGGGACTGGGCAGGGGACTGTTAGCGACGTGCTGGATGGCTGGGCTGTTGCATACAGTTGTCAGGTCGGCATCGGGGCAGCTCGCCAGACCGATGACTTTGCCTCCCGTGAAGAATCCCTTGAGCTGGGCATCGATCGACCGGATGCCTGTTGTCCACGCTTGGCTGGACGCATCCTGTTGCCGTTCATGCTCCAGCAGAGTAGTGGCTAATTTGAGGTTTAGATTATTGGAGGTGGCCGTCATCCCGTTGGCGCAATTGGCTTTCGTGGTCGGGCCGGCTGGGTCATGTTCGAGGCTCGGGTGAATTCTTTGACCCTTAATGCCAGATAGTCTGAATGATTATGTGCTCTGAGAGGCGTCGAGAAGTTGAGATCAGAAGTAGGCAAACATTCGCCTTGTCTTGGGAAACCCTAACCCTGGCTATCAAACGCACTCCCCGTGATGGGTTCACAAGTCGTTCGTATGGGTGGGACTGGTATAACATGACTAGGTCCTGCTGGAACGACCAAGAGGCTTCTTGCGACTATGCGACTATGAAGTCGGTGATATTCACCATATCCAACCTCAAGTGGCTTTGCATAGTCAGAGCTAAGTTGTGAGTCTCGTGGTAATGACCCTCGCTGCTCCACGCTGATGCTCGGCTATCAGACAAGGGTCACCACGACCATCTCCTCGCGTGTCAAAACCTCTGGAACCCACGTACCAGGGTGTCTTAGACCCATCAAGCTTGAATCGACTCTCCTCAATCCCCACACAACACAGTCGACAATAACCCGCTTCTGCATATCCAACCAATTCTCATCAGACTGATCCAACACGTTTTCCCAGTGCAGCTCCAAACCATCGAGGGCCATCTCAATATACCGTGAGCATCGTATCTGGTCGGAAATTTCCTGATTCTCGACGAAGTTGTTCTGGAAGCCGCTCCAAGATCGGATGCGGGCGCCGTAGATAGAATCGGGGTTGGCAATGGCCCAGATCGGGTCATTGTTAGGTTCAAGACCAAAGAACAGACCACGAAGGTGGACATAGGTGTTGTTTCTGAGATTGCGTCTGCGGCTGTTCATGATGATAGGTCCGTGGTGTCTGCACGGAGTGTTTTTGTCAGCTAATTAATGTCTGTATTCAACGTATGGTCACGCGGGAGGAACACTTACGCAAGTAGCGCTCCAGGATCATTGATGTCAATAGAAGGTCCGGACAGCTGCGCATATTTTGCCACTTTTGGAGACATAATGGTATCTGCGACAAAGCGGTGCTGTGAGCATATCTTGGAACAAGGAGCGGAACAAGATAAAGTCCATGGATGGTGGCAGAATTGCCACTTGCCATGCCACCGCGGACATCAAGACAGCTTTCGCAGCTGAAGGCCCGTTCACGACTCCAAGGGTGACACTCGCCCGCTTGCCTTTGCAGTTGGGCAACGGACAAAGTACTTAGGTACCGCAACAAGGCGGCAGCACCCAATATCGACCCTGCCAAGAGCCCTGTTGCTCCTTCACCGAAACCACCAATTTACACTTGCCGTAATGCCTTGACCTACGCCTCTCACACTGTGCCACCACCCTTTAGGTATGAAGAGTGCATCGCCGAGGCTGAGTTCAGCCTCCTGGCCATACATCTCAACCGCCTTCGAGATATCACCAGCGATGTCTCCGTCCGCAGGGACAGCTTCCGCCCATACACCAGCATCGAGTAGCTGTCGCTCGGGGCCGACCATCATTTCCTCGCCCCGAATAGCCCTGCCACCACTATGGGCTTGCACAGCTTCCTGTATTCGCTCGAATATCGCATCGCCGACTTCAGGAGGCAACAACCGGACTTTCTTCTGGCCGGCTAGCTGAATGAAGAAATTCGGGTTTGGATCGCGGTGGAGCGGCGTATTCGTTGGAGGTCGACCAAGCCAGAGCGAAGAATCATAAACGTCGCCCTTACCAGCTTGAAGGACTATTTCAGGCGTTGGTACAGCAGCCAGAAGAGAGCTTGGCAGAGACGGGAGCGGACATTGCGCCAGATATATGGACTGTCCGCGAGGTTGCGGCGTCGAGTGAGAGGACGGAGGTGTGGAAAGATATGCGAGCAGCAGCTTCAGAGGAGCCTGAGCACGATGGAAAGATGCTGAGGATGTTCCGTCCAAGGCTACAGCGCTCAGTTCTAGTGGAACCAGTACATCCTCGTATTGAGACCAGAAGTCGGCGCGCAGCTCGGATGTCTCGGGAATACTGTCGGTACCAGAAAGATCGAACTTTGAATTGGAGTCATGTACGAACCACTGGCTGCAAGCCCGTGGCAGTTGCTTGCTGTCACGTCGAAGACAACAAGGGGCATTGGCCAAGAATGCCTGGCGACGAAAGGTATCTAGCTCCCATGACACTAGAGTCGGTGTCCGAGGTGGCTTGGTGGTATGATGGTGACGTTGACTAAGGGGCGTCTCTCGGCGGCTCGAGGCCCGACCGACACTGCACACGGTCGGAAGGGTTCGATGCCATTGCATATGGATAACACGCTATGCAGGCTACCCTGAACGAAACTATATTGCGTGATCAAAGTAGGATATTGGACGAGGCAGAAGAAAGTCGGCGGTATCAGTCGCGCCGTTTCCGCCGAGCTGCGGGACATTTACCTCCATACTTGGCGTCAGGAGTCCAATCAAAGCCACACGTATGCCGGCAGTGGAACATGACGGGCGCTCGACTGATTCAGTCTGCACGAACCTCGGTATCGCCCCCATGCCCGGGCTAAGCGATATCTCCCCAGCTTTCGCCATGTTCAACTTCAGGCATCCAATTTCCCCAGACCGGCGATTTGCTTCCTCACTCGGCGTCGTCTCGCAACACATACATTTGCTGGCTGATGATAGACTTCTTGTTCTTTGTAGTCTTTACGACACAATTTCAGGCGCCAACATTAATCGCCGCCTTATTTCGACGGCCTACAGCCTAGCTGTCCTACCGAGACTCGACGCCCCAGTGTTCGCAAGTCCAGGGCCAGGTCGGATATAAAGTCTGTCGACGAGTTTCACGCCTCGAAGCGCTGGCGTCTCTTCCTCCTGTCTTTACCTTAGACTCATCGTCGTTGCAAACAGTCACCCAGCATGGAGTCCCGAAGCTCAATCGATAGAATCCGGCATGTTGGCGCTGCCGGGCCCCAAGGTGGCTATACCTACTACCCTGTGGTCATTATTGGCGCCGGCGAGAGCGGTATCGCTATGGGCTGCAGGCTTCGCCAGGTCCTCGGATTCGATCAATTTCGTATCTTCGACCGACGGCCTGAACTCGCTGGCACATGGACCAGTAATGTGTACCCGGGAATCGCGTGTGACGGTATGAAAGCCCTATCTACTTATCAGAGGTCCATAAGCTGACGTCAAAGCAGTCCTTGCGCTTCTGTACTCGTTCTCCTGGGCACAGAATCCAAAGTGGTCAGACCTGCTTCCACCTGGACCAGAGATCGCCCGCTACCTCTATGACGTCTGCGAAAAGTTTCAAATCCTCGACAAGATTCAACTTGACACCAGCGTACGTAACTGCCGATGGTTGGCTGACTCTGAGGAATGGGAGGTCACTTTGGACCACCTGGCACCAGGTGTCGGTGAGATGGGCAGCATCGAGCGGGCTGCGTATGAGAAGACTCATGGAGTCACCTCTGCGGTCCTTCGCACGGAGATCATTCGTGCCAAGCTCGTGATTTCTGCCTGTGGTGGGCTCGTCGAGCCCAAACAGTGGAAGAACCTGCCTGGTATTGACTCGTTCCAGGGCGAGATCATGCACACGGCCCGGTGGGATAGCTCGGTGGATCTGCGGGACAAGAACGTGGTCGTTGTCGGCACAGGTTGCTCCGCCATCCAGGTCGTTCCGCAATTGATCAAGCCGCACATCGGTGCTAAGCATGTTACTCAGTTGATGCGCTCTCCGCCATGGATGGTGCCATTCTTCACACCGGCCGCTCGTCAGACCTGGAAGAAGTGGGTCCCGTTCCTGAACACATACGTCCCAGGCTTCCAGAACACCTTCCGGAAATTGCTCTTCTCCATGATTGAGGCAGAGTGGTACGCCCTCTTCTCGCCAACCGAAAAGTCACGTCAAAACCGCAAGGCCAAGGCGCAGGACCTCCTCAATTACATGCGCAAAACCGCCCCTGAGAAGTACCACGACATCCTCACACCCAACTATGAGGTCTTTTGCAAGCGCCGTGTGGTTGATGACGGGTGGTACGCGAGCCTTAACGATGACCGCGTCGAGCTCACGACCCAGCCGCTCACACATGTGAACGACAAGACCATCACGCTCGGTCCTGGTCGACACTATCCGCCCGCGAGTAACACCGCCAGTGCACACTCGACGGAGCAGTGCGAGGTTGACGCAGATGTGATAATCATGGCAAACGGTTACGAGACCAATGCGTGGCTGCATCCACTGGAGGTCATTGGCAAAGACGGTGCGTCAATGGAAAAGGTGTGGGAGCAGCGTGGTGGCGCCCAGGCGTACATGGGCCTCGCCATGGACGGCTTCCCCAATTTCTTCATGGTCTTCGGTCCCAACACAGCGACGGGTCATTCATCTGTAATCCTGGCGTCGGAGAATGCCGTAAACTACATTCTGAAATTCGTCAAGGGCGTGCTTCAGGGCGATGTGAAGACCTGGGAGGTCAAGGAGAGTGCCGAGCGTGCATACACCGAGTGGGTGCAAAAGGAGCTGCAGAACAGTCTTTACAACACCGGGGGTTGCAGGAACTGGTATGTCAACGACCAGGGCTGGAACTCCTCCGCGTACCCGAAGAGCCAGATTGATGCTAGCTTGAGGCACATGTTTCCGGTGTGGAGTCATTGGGATGGGAAGTACACCACCAAGGGAAAGGTCAAGCTGCAGCTCGGCCGACTGTTGAAGTTGGTTACGGTGCTGGGTGCATTGGCTGCCATGGCGTACAGGCTGAGGAAGGGCAAGGGTGCATTGACAAGCAAAGTTGTTGAACTGGCGCAGCAGGGCTTGGAGCTGGCCAAGGGCGCTGTGACGACCGTGACAAGTCGTTTGTGAAGTCCTTTGGGGCGGTGAGTGGGTTGAAGCGAACCTGGGATTGCGTTAGCATCAAGAGCGCCGAGCATCAACGTCGTCGTCGCCCAAGGAACAGACCCACGCTCTGGTGCTTCGCTTGTACTGGCAGTGGTGAGGGTAGACAGACACCCGCGCAATGACTTGAGGCGAAGTCACAAGTTGCAGATCGCTCGAGCCGGAAAGCAACAACTGCTGTCGCCAACGTCAACCACGGCTACGTGCGATCGTCGCGGCTAGCATTGAGTCAACGTGGTCTGCCCAGATGGCACGCGTAAGCTGGGCCAAGGCCGTTCTGTAAAACTCCGAGAATTCCTGTGTCTATCTATCCTAAACTCCGCTGCGCGCGGACCGCGGCGGACGACTCGCTCGCTCGTGCCTCCCAACACTGCTCTCACCATTTGGCCACTGCGGCTGAAACTACGAACATCTCTTCTCGGCACGCCTCCTGGGACTCGGAATGGACATTGTACCCGCTTTGTAGAGCTACACAGATCGCAATAGAGGGACGGCGGTACTATGATTCGAACGCATCAATCTCCCCCTCCCCTTTGCCACGGCGGAGTTGCATCCCCTGTTCCCCCCTCCCTGCTCTTCCAGCTGCCTAGTCATTTCGACCCATACTCGGACGGATATAGGGGCGTCGTATGTAGATACGGGGATGACTCACCGACCGTTTTCCTATACCGCTTTCGTTTTGGGCATTTCGATATACCTGGCGTCGCCGACGAGCCCCTGTTTTGGGGCTGCACTTGTCGCTGCTTTTGACAGAATCTCCCAGCAATGCCTTTCACTAGTGGTGGTGGTGCTGGAGGCTCAGCCTCCCGGGAACTCAACTCACTTTGTCATCAAAAAGTACCTTGCTACCCGCCGGTAGCGATACCAGCTGGGGGGCCATCCATAACGCGTGCGTATGTAGCGCGTATGGCTGGGGGCAGCGGAGAAAGTATCGCGGTCTCAACTCTTCGTAGCAGCAGCAGCAGCAGCAGCAGCAGCAGCAGTAGTAGTACCGTAGTAGTCAGCAATGTGATAAGCAGAGGACAATGCATTATGCAAACACGGGTTCCGTTTCGGGGGGGGTTGTAAGTGCATACGAAAGGAGACGTTTGCGGAGGAAAATCTCATTCGTCTCGCCCTTACCTAATCAACGGTCAACACGGTACAGTTGGAGCGCAACCCGGAATAGCCTCGCTCTCTCCTCGATAGATTAGTCGTTGGTCGTACCTGTGGTACCGCACGCTGGCAGTTTGGCGGCGGCGGGCCCGTCTCAGCCCTCGAAGTAGGCGGGAACAATCATGGAATGGTACCACCTAATGATGCCCAAAAAGGCAATATTCGCAAAAAACTCTCCCCAGCTGGATGAAGGCCTGATGGTACCTTTTTCAGCCACGTGGAGGCGCGCCGCTCTGTGTGCACGGATGCAAAGAAACCTCGGTACCGTCATTTTCTTCTTCCTTCATGCAACACAAGACTCGCCTATTTCAGCTATAAAGAAGATAGATGGTCGCTACCTGATCGAGTAAAACGTGTTCACGTACGAGGCTGAGAACCAAAAGTAGCCCCCCGCCCCTCCCGCAATAGACAAAGTCCAAGCCTAAACCCCCAGTAGCGAGCCAGCGGCCGCCCCGTAGGCTGAGAACGGGCAAGCCACGACGCCTAACCCTCTTAGCTGCCTCCCCTGTTTCCCTTCAAGGGAGGCGGCTCGACAGACGGCTCTGCATGGAAAGTCCATGGCTTCCATGCATGAAGCGCCATGCATGCAAGCCACCTGGTAATTGACAGCGCAAAATCTCTCACCTATAGTGCGTATGCAACGGGAATGCAAATGCAAATGCAAATGCAAATGCAAGCCACTATTCCCGCACCCGAAAATTTGACGGTCTAAACGTGGGATACCGATCACTCCCGTGACAGTTCCCCTCCGTTTACCGTACAGTATTTCGAGTGCGTGGCTTTGCCGCCTGTGGCGACAGGGTCCCTTTTGTCAGCGTAGCGCAGTAGGCCTCTAACCCTAACGGCCGAGCCGTGGGAAGCAGCGAACCAATCAGCCATGAAGGAATTGTTCCATTCATCAAGGTCGTTGGAGAACCCCGGTACGGAGCGTTACAGTACCTATGGTGTGTGTTCTGGGTAGGTCACTCACGCCATTGATCCTGTTTCCGTCGAGTCGTAAGGTTTGTTCAGGCCACTAGGCAGATATGCATGACCAAGTAAGGAGCAACACCAAGTTCTGCCAGGGTCAAGATACCACAACACGATGGAGAAAGGGGAAAACGTGTCGAGATTGGGACACGCCGAATGCCACGACGGGCCGCGTAAGAGAGGATGTGTACAAGGCATACGTGGCAACTAGGCCGAGGTGGGCAATCGGATCTCCTACAATATCGGAGGAAGATAGATTGTGGCTATGGGGTTGTCCCAGGCGCGTCTGCCGCACAGTAAGATACCGTAAAGGTACAGCCTTGTGGGTAGGGAGTATACAGGGGCTCTGGAGTGTCAGTCAGGGCGTTGGATAGGAATAGATGGCTGTATCGAGCACTAGCGAGGGCAGCGTGGGGGCCGGTGGTGGAATGCTGGCCACCCGATGAAGGGAGGGCAACATGCTCCAGAGCCGTGATTTACCGATAAGTAGGTAGACAGAGCTCTAGCACATTACCTGATTACAGCATGGTGACGATGCCGCAGAGGTCTGGACTGAGGCGCTGTTGATTTCAAGGAGCAAGTTCGTTATCGCCTCGTCTTCGATACTGGCACGATGGGGCCATGCTCTCAGATACTCAATAACCTTGGGATCACGACCCCGATCATCGCCGGGCGGTACCATGAGTCTGGAACGCAAAAGGACCGCGGGTAGTCCTGACTAGCGCAGGCGCTGGCTGTAGACTAGTGGGTATTACTTTCAGCCCTGTGTAATATGAAAAGGGTTCTGGAAATGAGATTGTCTCCCACTGGTTCACGATATGGTGGGATTCTTCTGGCCAGGCGCAGCTGCGTAGAGCATGTTTCATCCATGTCGGCCACTGGATCGCCAGAGCTAGGGGCCCCGGAATTCTTAGTCCCTGCAACTACCTAGGAAATGGCAATCGATTTCGCTTCCCTGAGCATCGTATCCTGGTGAAATGTTGTATGACCTCTTTCACTCTATCCGGCGGCCCAGATGTACCAGAGAAGTGTGCACGTCAAGGATGATAGCATAGTGTTCTGGTAAACATTGTGCCGCAGGACAATCCGCGAGCCGAATGCTTGATTGGTAGTCCGCATTGCCGCAGCCACTATGGTAACCTGGTCCGGATGGAGGCCCATGGAAGTCTCGTGGGGCCAAACCTCTTCGGACTGGCTCGAGTTCGGGCCTAGACAGGAGTGGCAACGGACACATGAGGAAGCCCAATCTGCTGCTTCTGGGTTTGGGACCATGGAAGAGCGACTTGAGAGCTCATCATGGCTAATGGTGAACGTTGAAGACGGCCAAGCCTTGACCTACGGACTGGGAGTATGGCCGATGATGCTCGATATAGGTCCTCCGTTCGGTTGAGTCAACGGCTTCGCAAGCATGGTGCCGAAGCCGCTGAACACAGAGCAAGAGATTGACTTCGCTCTTATTGTAGATGGAGCAAATCCCGCGGCGTTTGTCGTTTTGAGGTGTTCTAGATTGGACGCATGCTGACACATTCCACGTTCACACCCGAAATCAGGGAGTCCAATCAGACTGGAGCTCACATCTCCGAGCATCAACCCCCCGGTCGATCACAGTCAAAAGTAGTACTCAGTAAGAGCTGTGTGTATGGTGCAGCGTGAAACTTAAGCAGGCCCTGCAGTCGGGCATTCACGAGCTTAGAGGCAACTCTCCGGCCAGCATGTTGAGCTCGAAGTAGAAGACTCAGTGCAGACATCCATGCTGTTCATTTGGTGTGGTTGGAGGAGTTGTTTTGAGGGAAAGGCCGCCAATTATCAATACCCTGTATCCACTGAGCGGGATCATGTCCAGTCCAGTCGGTGCTGTTGAACGAGTGGCTGTATATCAGTCTTCTTGGGGGTGGGCAAGGATACTCGCTGGATCAGTGGAGCCTAGAGACGTCGCAATCCGCACGTGTGCTTCAGGAGAAGCCCGTTGACCCCTGAATCATGGCAGCATGACAGACCCTTGACCCTCGCGACTCCGCGGGGTTTGGCGTGCCTGTAGAGGACAGGGAGGCAATACCCAATTGTGCACTTCAACAGTGATGGATCTGTCACGGAGTGTCGATCTCCGCCTATCATGCTTTGTAGTTTGTGGGAAACACCACCAACATACGGAGTACTTCGGAAATGTTTGATAAGAGCATGCAATCACATATGGACCCATGGGCCTTCATCGATTTAGATTGCTCGCCCCCGGAGTTCACCCGCGGATAATACTGGCTGGCAGATGATTGACCCGGTCTGTTGCAACTGCCACGTGGATGACGGAGAGGCTGATGGGGCAGCGATGGGACTACCCCCTAGTTTGGAATGGAGCGGACGGATTGGATGAGCCCAATGATGTCCTAACCACGACCTGAGGATCTCAAGGCAGGAGCAGTGGGTGCTGAAGCTTGCCGAGGACTCGGCCAAACGAGGGGTGGTGGAGTCTTAGTCCACTCAGAGGTCTGGCTGACCGATTCTAGGGGGCCTCAGGCCTCACCTCGTGTACCGACCACTTGGTCGATTCCGCATGGTTCGATGGAGACCTCGTAAATCGGAATCGGAATTGTCTTTTTGCAACCGTTGATACCTCAACAGGTCCCCCTACGCCAACGCATCTGGTACATTCGGGTACTCTTGATAAGTGAAACCCCTAGATGCAGGAAGCGCCGAAGATTCGAAAAGTCGCCGCGCGTCCCAGACATCCAGCGCCTCTCAATGGGGGCCGATGATCGTCGTGATTTATGGAATGAATTCTGCTTTTCGACCACTGAACAATCCAGGTGGGGTCCCAGGCATAGCAGGTTCTGGCATTGAGTCGATTGCTTCTCTGAGGTTAACAGAACGGCGTCCAGGGTCCTACAAGAGGCTGTTCATAGGTATTGCTTCATAGGCGGTACAACTCAGCGGTATCGGTGGATCTGATGATAGGCCCCTGCTTGTTACAATTGAAGAGCTGCGTTTATCGAGGATGCCTACTGTCGCTCGAGTCGGGGCGTCTTTGAAACGTAACACGGCAGCCCCAGAAGGCACTGGAAGCGGTTGTCCATTCCCGTTCATTCATGCATCATCTTTGAATGAAGCTTGGGCTGGCAATTGATGGCCATCTGGTAGATGAAGGATGAACCGTTAATGAGGACAGGTAGCTGCCGACATTGGAGATCACCAGTGCGTCAGGTACCGCACCAATCAAGGCTCGGGAGGCTGCTGCCCAAAAGATTGGCCTGGTATCAGGCGTTCTGTATTTTACGACAACCCTAATTTACGAGCTGGGAAGGTGTAGTGGAGACCAACCCTGATATATGGCCACGGCTCTGGGTCCCGGCATTCCCCCATACCTCTTTCAGTATAATTCTCGAACTGGTGATTCGCAGCAGGTCCTTTTGTTTCATCCATCGCGCCCACCGTATGTCGAGGTATCTTCCCTGCGCAAAACCATAGCGAGATTCTCGAGCAGAGCTGTGTGCTAGCCTCGAACTTGGATCCTAGAAGTGTGCCATTCAACATGGCATACTTTATTTGGTGTTGCCTTTGTCATCGAAGTTGTGGCTTGTGGCCGCCGATTACACCTGCTCCACGGCGCAGATCGCTCATACGCGGCCAGGGATACCCCAAGCCACCATGTTGAGCCCACCTATCACCAACAGAAGTTCGCATATTGGAGTGGTAGCAGAAGCTCGGATTAGCTGCGCACGTCGGGCAGCCACCATTGTGATTGGATGATATCCGTAACGGCCGTACGGGGCCTCCCAGAGAGGTAACGGGCGATCGTGGTTGACAGGGGTTTTTAATACTAGGCAAATATTTCAAGCATGCTCAACTGTGCCCTGGGACTCTTGTGGGAGCTGAGTTGAGGCTGAGATAGCCCTACCCGTTCCCTGGATGGAAAGGGGAAATTATGCCAGTGGTCTTGCAGCAATCATCGTGTTTCAATGGTTGTCTGTTGGCGACGTGGAAGCGAAACTCTCTGTTGGACACTGGCTCGTGTTCACTCAACGGTGTCGCGGACCCATTCGCATGGATTGATGATCTTGCTGCGCGTTGCACCACTGAACAGGAGCCGCATGGCTCAATCCAGTGTCTAGACTCGCTCGCTCGTGTCATTCTGGACCAGTGCCAGGGTTATGGCCGGCGATTCACCAGTCTTGGATGTGCCGTTGCATTGATTTACCACTGAACCCACGACCACGGCTTCGGTAGATTGCACGGGGTCATGCAAGAGCGTTGTGCGAGCGAAAGTGCCTCTGTTGTCCCAGACTCGGCCCTTTCCAGCCCTATCGCGCTTGGGGCGGGTCGCGGTCTCCGCAATAGAGACCGTAGCGCTGGCCAATTTGGGTGACAAAGCCAGCGCCCATAATTAGATCTGTGACTTCCTGAGCCCCAGGAAGACCACGAGGGCTAATTCGTCCCCAGCAGACGCATGCTCCTGATGAGGCGTAATGTGATCTCTCGAAACTGTCGCTTTGTTTCGTTGCGCAACAACACATGTAGAGCTGGTGCCCACAGAACGTGACCCACTGGTCCAGAAGGCCTGATGCAGGGAGCTTCTGAGGCGAGCGATTCTGTTTCGATGGATTGGGAATTGCTGCTTGAGTTCTTCAGAACTCATCAATACGGAAGGTGTTAGGGTCAGCCTTCAGATCCATCTCGGAACTTGGCCTGAACAAGCTGCAACAGTAGCATCCTAAGCTTGACGTTTGAGTCGGTATAGACTGGGGTGGAAGCCTATTGGCCAGGCAGCTTCTTTTGATGCTCGCAAGAGGGGCAGAGCCAGAGCGTGATTGCAATGCGTTCCACTCCTCCAAGGGCTGCGTCAGGAAGCTAGAACACCGCTTGATGCGTGGTAAGGGCGCAGCGTGTAATCCAAAAACCTTCTGGCCAGCGTCTATCGTGTATCTGCGTAGTCATCCATAGCTCCATCATACCAAAGGTCCCCTGGAGTTAATTGTTGGGGGCGGAGATTACAGGTACGCTCGATTATGGAATACACAAAATACCAATGACTGGCGACGGCGATAGGCTCGCTCATTAGCATCCATTTTGAGTGTAAACGAGCGATTACTGAGCTTGTGCAGCAACCCAATTTGGGAATTCGGCGTGGCCAGGAAAGCAAGAGGGAGACAAAGAGGCGGTGCCAGCGGGTGCAAGGCGGGCTACGGCAAATACGGCATAGGTCCCACCGCAACTGCGCATACCGCTCGTTCAACACCAGGAGCTTCCCGGGTATTGTCACGACCAGGTGGTGAAATGCTGCAAAACAGCGACGGGCTGGCCCCAACAGGCTAAGCGTCAAACGTGCGTCCGCCAAACCGCCCCCGGAGCACTGTATTTTGGGCTCCCGTACCACAGCGGGCCCCTGTCCTAAATCCACGAGAAGCGGTAAAGAAGTTCAAGCCCCCCTGCACATCTCCTGTGGGTCGCCGCTACATCCCGGGCAGCCCTAACACAACGCACCATCTGTGACTTGCAAGGCGCCTCTGATCCCCTCGCATCGTACGCAAGCTCCATTCCCAAACTCGTGCATCCCCCCCCCGGTTGAACTTTTGGCGTGTTGCTGGAACTCAATTCGCTCTATGCTCGTTTCGTGATAGTGGTAAGGTATTTGAGTTGCTCCGTCTGCCACCTGAAATATGTATATATCGCTGCCAGAGTCGGGCGTCCCATGGGCTTCATTTAACAACATAACAGCACGCCCTTCCCACCATTTGGACCCTTCACCTTTGATCTCTCTCACTGCTCACCTTCGAATACTTCACTAGACCTCCCTCACACACCTGCTACTATCATGCAACGTAGTGCTAGCTACACATACTCTCAACCAATGGCGGGTCACTCGAGATATGCTTCTACCCATGCCACCAGCTCGGCCTTCAGTGCCTCTGCCAACCCCAACGAGGACTGGACCAAGATCTCAGATCTGGCCGAGCGACGAAGGATACAGAACCGGATTGCTCAGGTGAGTTTCTTTCCGACATTCCGTCTAGTGCCTTGAGACTGATCTCATGGCCAGCGTAATTACCGCAAGAAGCTCAAGCGGAGATTGGAAGACCTCGAGCGCAGAGCCGGTTCTTCATCAGCATCTCCAGAGCAACAACACTCAGAATTGGCGTCAACTTCTTCGTCTTCCAAGGATTCGAGTTCTAGACAGTCACACCCAATGACTCGAGACTCGTCCAAGCACAGCATTTCTCACGACGTTCAGCACACGTCTCCTGAACTCCTGCCTCTCGATGAACAATCATCTCTGTTCGACTCATCAAGGCACCTCCCCATCTCGCCGCCGGCGTACTCGACATATCCGCCAACCACGTCCTATCTCCAGCACGAGTACCAACACTCGCCCTCCTACCACACCTCTCAGCAGAACTACTTTTATGAGTACCAGTATCCCACAGATTACAGCCAAAGTCTGCCCCCAACGCTGCCGACCATGCTGCCTGCCAACTATGCTACAAAGCAGGAGCCGGCTTTCGGAGAAGACGATATCATGAATCCTTTCTCCATGAACTACGCGTCTTTGGCCGGTCTGGATGTCTCATCGACTCAAGCCTACACAAGCCCCAGTGCCCATTCTCAAGTAGGCCTCACCACTCCCTTTCCCCGTTCTCGCAGTCCTCCACACTTCTGAGCGGTCGGGGTCGACCTCAAACCGAGTCCTCCTCAGAATGGTGGTTGGCACGACCTGACAGCACCAATGCTGACTTCAATCCAATAGACACCACCCTTGATAGAGCCGTTCTCTCTGGATCAGTCGCCGTATCAGTCGCCCAACTATTTTGACATGCCGCTCACGCCTGTATCGCGGTCGACTAGTCCAAACATTCACCTCTTCGACATTGCTTGTAATTAGTATGCCATCGTCTTGGCCACTCGGCTTGCGGTTCATCACAGGGCTGAGATAAAAGGATCATCGAACTCACGTTCGCGGGAAGGGAGTCATGGGTTGCACTTGATGAGCGTGATATGAATTCTTGAAGGCATTGGGAAGGGACGAGCTAGAACTGGGACTGGTCCGAGACAGGCGCAGTGTACCTTTTGCATAAAGACGGCTATTTTGATGATGAGATTTTAATGACCACAGATACCTGCAGATACCTGGACGTATCTGCCAAATGGCAAATGAGACGATGAGTCAGTCTCCTTTCAAGCAGCTTCACACCCCATGACGTAAGCGAGTTCGAAAGACTCTCAACTTTTCTGTCGAGCTCGCAGCTTCGTGAGTAATCTACAACTCACATCACCTTCCCTTGAGCTCATTATTGAGCGCCGACCGATACCGGCCATTCGCATGCGGGATCAACATCGGCACGATTTACAATTAGTATCCGAATATGCGAGAACATAGCCCCGACTCCCGCACACTTTTCGGTGGTGATGGGTATGTTTGGGCGATCCTTCACTTCAATGTATGATCGTCCTTTGACCATTGATTTGAAATAGGCGCTGGAATGGTGAAGACTGGACAGCAAGCGATGATCGGGTGCGCGGTGGCGCCTCCCAGGTGGGTTCAGTCCTTGCCATTGCGACTTACGGGGAACCTCACAAACGTACTCCGCGCTTCGGCTCTAGCGGCTAACGTGCGAGACTGGAAAGTCCTATCTAATTTGCGAACAAGACCGTGCTACCTTTCATGGCAACCTAGACACGCAAACGCTGGGTGGCGCAGGCTTTGCATCCCACCGGACCGTTGAACCGCTGCACCTCGATCTTTCCGACTACGACGGGCTTGAACTTGTGCTGGATCCCACGGTGTCTGACAACAGAAAGTACACGTTCATTTTCAAAGACGAAATCCTGCCCCGCAATCCGCTAAATGGCCGCGAGCAGTCAACCCTCTCCTGGGAGTTCGACTTTGAAGTGCCTAAGGCCTCCACCTGCGGAAGTCAGGAGCACGCCGTAACGTTATTTGTTCCTTGGCAGCGCTTTACTGCCACGTACAGGGGGAAACCGAAAAAGGATGCCAAGGGCCCTGACCTGTCGAAGATCGAGAGGCTCAGCATCATGATGCGAAGGTTGTCCACGTGTCCACTTGGTGAGCACCACGACTGACCTTGAATGAACAGTTTCTTCGGCGCCCAAGAAGGGCATTTCAGGTTAACGCTATTGGCGATCAATGCTATCAAAAGAGTTCCGCCCCCAACTATGGATACAAGAGTTGAGGATGCCTCATCAGAGGCGCTCGTATCTATGGAGAAGACAAGCTTGGAGCAGTCGGCAGTTAAGAAGCCAGCTTTGTGGCATTGGCTGATGGGCAGATGTGGAAGACTTTGAATGCCCAATGGGCACTGAAGGCGTTTGCGATTAGGAGCTCGTGTCATACATCCCCCACAGCCGTGTGTGTAAGTGGCCTATGTGTGGATCCCACGAGTACGGCCCGCATCTGAGAGCTGTCCACGTGCTGACTGTTCCGGTTCAACGACTCAATACCTTCCCTACCAGTTCTGAATCTCTGAAGAAGAACGAAAATGCTCTCCATGGCTACGAACCTGCCCGTTCCCGTGCTGCGAGAGAATGCCAAGACATAAGGGTCAAGGACTGTCACAGCGCGTTACTAGCAGCAATTTGGGCCCTCCCCGTATCTCGGACAAGAACACGTCAAGGCCGAGAAGCAAGATGGTCAATATTTTCTCGGTTCAAAAAGGGACCAGACATGATGGCTTCGCCACCCAGGGTTCGTCACTGCACCGTTCTTAGTGGCTTCGCTCTGCAATACGGAGCCGGCGGAACGATAAAGGACCCCTCCATGGGACTCATGACCTCTAACAAAGGCGTCTGAATGTCGTTGCCTGATCTCGCAACCCCTCAAATGGGGCAGCTTAATTCCGAGCCTCCCGCAGTTTGCGGAGCAGAAATTACGCCGTGGCGTGCTGTTGGCTTGGATAAATGCCGCAGGCGGAGGCGGAAGCGGAAACCACTGAAGTCCGAGACGACGACTTGTTCGGCATTTCTAACGTGCTTGAGCGACAGCAACAGGATACTGATTTGTGAACAGTGTTGAACGAATTGGTCCGTACTGAGCTCTCTTGATTACATACCCGTCGGCACAAGGAAGGAGTTGGGCTGCAGTTCGAGGCTGGATTATGTCAGCCACCACACAAAGGAGAGCGGGAAGCGAGCCGCTGTAATTACAATAGCGTATTACGGCCACGATACGCTAACGGGGCTATGCGGGTACGCGCAGAAGCGGTGGACATCATGCGGCATGACCGCCGACAGTACTAAGCACCCCTGCCAGCCCTACGGCACTTGGCCGCCGGTTATGACTCGATTGGGTAGCAGCGAGATGTGCGAACTGGCGTATTGGCCCCTCAGGGGTACCGTCGTAGTGGACGGCCCAGCTAGGGCTGAAGCCATTGAGCCCCAGCCCATCAGATCTATCGATATTTAACCGCCGTTTCACGCTTTGCCACGGCTTGGAGTTGAGCTTCAAACTAGGCTTTCGGGGCTGCGAGCTTGTATTGACCAAACTCCGTTTCCGGTGGCAGAGAAGAACGTGCGTACATCGACAGTTGAATAGCTCCAACAATGCTACTGAAGCGAACAAGGTAACAGCAGCAATGCAGACGGTCCAGAGAATAGCCGGAGAACGATCAGCCCTTCTCAGCCTCCATACCGAAGTACTCTGTTCTCTGACTTGGACCACTTTCCTATCTCGGTAGTCTTGCCAAGCAGTGCACCAAATTACGACGAGTTCGATATTTCAAATTGCTCATCAACCCGACATTAATAGCACGAAGCGGTGTTGCAAGCGAGGGCAGACACACAAGAAAATTGGACCTCACCACCTCGTTCTCCTTGATGCTGATTCAGAGCGGCCGTCGATGAGCAAATTTGGGCAGGTGGGGACGTTTAGGGAGGGCTGGCGCGACTGCCTGAAAAGCCAACATCGGGCACGCCTGAAAGTTGCTCATTCTGTTCAACGAGCCAGCTTCTGCTATCATTGATCGTCGTCTCTGCCGCTTGGCGCCCGCGGGTTCCCTGGTACTAGTACTTCATTTGTCTCCGTCCACAGCCCAAGCATCGTTTGTTAGGGAGGTCGCATTCTCCAATGTTGACCCGCGACTGGACGACATCTCCGAAACTCGCAAACTTTTCTTCATAGAGTACTTGTTGTTGCGAGAGGCGCCAGGCTTTCACCCCCGCTTTACACAATAATCGTGCGTTGTTCGTGCAATTCCCCGAGCGATTTAAGGCGTCTCAGGCGCGACACTATCGCGCTCAGCAAACCTGGCAGAGGAGAGCCTCCGGAAACAAGCCTCCGTCATAGGCCGCGGCGGCCGGTGTTGCGCAGTACAGACAACGTTTGTGTTCCGAGTGCTCGATGACGCGCTCCATGTTGTTTCGAGGAGCCTACTAAGCAACCGCCATATGAGCGGCTCAAGTTGATCAACTAGCTTGTTAGCAATTAAGCTCCCCACTCAAGCGTCTGACGGTCAGCACCGTGAATGAACCTCCAGCACTTGCTTTGTCATTAGCCATTTCGCGGTTGATATCTGTAGTGATTGAAGGCCAACTAACGCACAGGTTTTCCTCCTGCATTTATCGTTGTCCGACCTGAAAAAGTTGTAGCCCACCTCGAGGCCGGCAGCACAAACGGTAGCCAAGGCTCCAGTCGGCCCCGAATTTGGGTCACCCACTAGAACGCCATTTTCGGCCGTCTCTGCCTAGTTTCATCACCGGGGCACACAGAGACCGATTTCGAAGCTAATCGTGGCCATACGCGTCACTGGACGGTGCGAAGTTCGCAGCTTCGCATTTTGACGGTGCCGAGAAAGCATCAGGGTTCGACCCCGTCAGTTAACCAGCTCGCCTCACTTTCTGTTGCACAGCATCGTCCAAGCCGGCTCGGCGACATTGAACGTGGTCGCGCCCTGCATTGGGCATTGTTATTCATCACCTGCATAATAACTATCGTCGCTCCGAGACGCCGATTACAGGTTACACAACTCCCTGAACACAAAGCCACACTGATAAATCCCACCTTCCGTGAATACACAACGAAATTGTCGGCCGCAAGGGTTGCTTCACACAGAATACATGGTCGCAAAACCAATAATTTATGGTGTTTCAGGTTTGGTTACCCTTGCGAAAAGCGACTGAAATACTGACCCATACTTTATTGCGTTTCCCGCTTCCTCGCCGCTTTAATACTCTTGCTATACGAGGTACCGCATGTTACCACACTAGATCGGGACATATTCAGGCCGCCCATTCCCGGTTTTGCGGGTTTAAGGCTGGCTGCTACAACACCGAAGGACGATAGGCCCCAAGACTGCTGGGCACCACTGCGTGGCTGCTTCTGAAGGCAGCTGATATGCGAGGCTGCCGTTTCGGAAAATATGGTCAACGGTCTGTAGGGCGCCATCTCCATCGTATGGCTTGCATTGAAAATTCAGCTTGCCTCGCAAGCCCATACGCAGCTCGTGCGTTGTGGCTGCTTTCGACTAGATCCGCGCCCACCACGATTCGGCACGCTCCCAAAAGGCCACATGAAGCGATGCGATGCCGAGAGCAATAGGGCATGGCGCAGTCGCTTGGCATCCAATCATGCCGGACCCTCAGGCTAACGTCGCATCGTATTCCCATGGGAGTGCTAGCTGCGACGATGCCAGCGCACCCTAGCATTTGAAGGAACTAACATCGCAACAGCCCTACTCTCTTGAGAAACACACTGTCAAATCACAAAGACTCTCCATTCTGTCGGCACTGCAACCCTGCCCGTCTCAGATGTCATACTGATTCTTGCAGACCAGGACATCAACAGGACGAGCCCTGGACGATTCTTCTAGAATTCGAGTAATACGAAATGAATACGTCTCGTTGTGGGGCAAGAGCCTGAGAGCCTGCAAGCCTCCCGCAACGCGCGCACGATTTCGAGACAGGGATTCGTGCAGCCACTTCTTTAAGCGCTGCCGTTGCATGAGTTCGTGCGGGAATGCAAACTTCCAGTCTGTGTCCGGACATGATCATTTCCTTCGAGAGGGGCTTTGTGCACGATCGAATAAGTCATGCATTCCCCAGGCTCATGCCCATACCAGTGAGCGTCCACTGCGTGGCGCCGTGGCAGTCGATGCTCAGCGCGGAGCATGTCGTCTACCGTGGTTGTTGCCTAGTTAGGGCATCCTCTTCGCTCGGTCGGACTGGCCGAAAGCTTCCTCCTGTTAGGTGCTACCGCCCCGCCAGCTGAAATTGAGTTCTGAGAGGTCAGTGCGCTGAACAGCGTGGTTTTCATGTCCCACGCATACAATGTTATTGTTGTTACCGTCATTACCTGACAATGTCTCTACTTCTACCTAACTACCGATGGCTGGATTCCAGACGCCCTTACTAACGTATCTACATGTATCCTCCAACTTGTGCCTTCTTCCAAGAATTCAGCCATTAGCACGGAAGGGGCATCGGGCAGGTCATGTGACTGACAAGCATGGGTATACAAGCATCGCATGATAGCTTCCTCGAGTCGATTTGTCCCACCTAATGATCGAGTCATTTGGACCGATTCTTATCCTTTCTCATCGTGCTATCGCGGTAGCCATGCGGCTATGCAAAGCATGAAGCTAGTGGGAATTTCCCATGGCTGGGCGCAATGTGCACGACTGAAAACGACGATATAGAGCGCCCACGCCAATCGGACCTATATTGGGCTCAGTGGGCCAGTCACTGTCTCGACAGTGGCTGGGAGGAGGCTTTGTGGTTCGAAACACCACGCGCTAGCAGCGAATCGAGGCTCAACGGCGCCGCGTTCAACGCGGCACGCGCGATGCTGTTCAATTGCCAAGAAATTGTGTATCGGTCTGGAAACGGCAGGTGCTGTGGATCTGCACCCGCTACGCCTGTACCTAGGCTACGGTCGGAGCGAAGCGAATTCTTGATACAACGGTGGTTCGAGACGGGGCAGATGAGCCGCTGGTGGTCTGTATACAGGTGATGGAATTTATTGTGGTATATTCCTGTGGAAATCAGCAGCCATAGGTGGGTGTGACTTTGCCGCCGCTGCGAACATCTGTATAGCGGGAGTGTAAGTTACGCTTCTATACCTCGTAGTCGTGATCTTCTCATCTGCTCAATCCAATATCCATTCCATATTCAATCATCATCCTCCAAAACAATGCCTAGCTTCGCCGCCCTCGTCCCGCCTGTAGTACGGTCAATCCCCTCCCATGGCAATACCCCTTCGTCACAAGGCAAACCGACATCGCCGGCACAGACCAAGTCAGACTCAAGATTCACCCCTACCTCCACCTTCGGAATACCAGTGACTTCCTCCTACTCTGGATTCTCAGGACCACCTCTTGCATGGCACTAGTAAACAGGACAGTTCGAGCACCAGCAACACAAAAACGGAAAGACCTCTTCGTGCTCTTGCTGATAATGTTGGGGTATGGCTTGATGCATGATGTAATGACTTGTGGGTGAGCGAGTCAACGATCTGCGTGAGGCCCTAATTCGAACTTGAAAGAGTTGCACTTCGAGCGGAGAAGGATTTCAGCGACCATGTCTCAGGACGCAGCACGTGCAGGTGGCAAAGGAGGAATATACGCCAGACTAGATCAAGAATGATCTAAAAGGCGAAAGACGAGGGAAAGTCGAAGCCTGAAGTGTTATCAGGTTTGAATGATGAAAAGACGACAGTAACGACCCTACCGATGAAGGTGACGCTATCTGTCGATTGTGTCCTGGTCGCAAAAGGCCGATGCAGCGGCACCGTGGTGCGACGATGTGGGATACAAGGAGGGCTGGTCAAGGGAAACACCACCTACCAAGAGTCTAAGGACAGTTAGCTCGTGACGAGGTGGAGGGAAGGAGAGTCCGAACCTGGTGCTGCACCTATTTCCAGGACACTTGACATCGTTCCAGGGAGGGGACCAGTTTCAACAACGGGTGCCTGTTTCCTGCTTCCGTTGACATGCGTTTCTCTCTGTCCTAGATGCTGCCATAAACCCCTCCAACTCCCGTCGTCATATCCCGCGCGGGTCATACTCTTCTCCTCACACCACCAGCATTCATGTCTCAGTACCTCGCTTTAGCCCGCGCGAGGATGTTCATCTCCTTATTGACCTCGAAACCCCACACGGGTTCGTCCGCCCCGATTTCGATCTCGACGGCCACGTCTCATTCTGATTGGCTCGACAGCGCTGGAACTTTTGTACAATCCCCGTCCGCAGTCTCCAGGAACCTTTGTGCATGGCCCCTAGATGCGTCCCGACCAATCGCGATACATAGCAGGGCAACCTGCCGATTGGATCGTCCCTCGAGAACGCCAAACGCGCTTCGGCGACCGCAACGTACCCTCGACCTTCTACCCGGCCGGAATTCGACCGTCGTCAGATATATCAATCGGTACCGTTCGATCGGCGCTCCAATTTTTTGGCACGATGTCTTTCGAGGTACGCTTTGTTTGATCTGCGCCATGTCTTGTTCGTTGAGTGCGAGAAAGAGCCGGTGATACTTGAGTGTAATTATGGATTCTAGGCAGACAGCAGTCTCTCATTCCTGGGGATGGCAGCCTGGCGAGAGCCAGCAGTTATTACTAAAGCCACATTGGTCGATAGGTGAAGGTGCTGCCCAAGGTGAATTGTATTCGCTGTTTGGTGAGCCAGTCGTGAGTTGTGGCATGCCATACGTGCCTGATACCGAGCATCAGGCTGAACCCCCAAGTGCTGAGTGCTCCATGGTCAGTGCACCGAGCATCTCCCGGGCCCCATCTTTCGTTACACCAAAAGACATCGTACGTCGGCAACGAAAGCTATCCTGTACATCAACTATCTCAGTGACCTCACCAAGAAGCCATGTCCCTCCTGCCGAATGGGCCGCCCGACGCTATGAGATTACAGATTTGTATCGCTACAGAGGCTGGACACTGTCCAGGGTCATGGAAGAGATGACTCACAGAGGCTTCTACGCTTCGTATGCTTTCCAGCCTCCCCATGCACATAACTACCGACTGACCTCAACGAAGCAAGAAACAGTACAAGAACAAGATCACAGCTTGGGGGCTGGACAAAAACAACAAGCGTTCCGAAGTCGAAGCCATGCTGCGTGAGAAGCGCCGTCGCGAATCCCTTGGTCAATCCTGTATCTTCGTCTCACGTGGCTGGCTCGTCGATACCACTTCCCTCGAGCGCTTCTCCAGACGAGCCCGGATTTCGTCTCGGATCACCAATACGAGGCACGAGAATCAAGCAGAAGTCGAACTCCCGCCAGACGTCCGCTGCATACCGCTGCCCTCCTCGCCCAACGCCATCACCGCCCCCACCGACCTCGAAACCCTCCGCAAACTCTTCCATTATACCTCGGTCCTCTTCCACTCTTTCTTCGATCGCGACTTCACCTCTATGGTGCGTCGCGACTATAGCATGCTGGATGCCGCCCACAACATCATGCTCGATGCCCTGCGTGCCCTCAGCGTGCAGCAGTACACCCGTGCAGGACCCCTTCTCGACTCTGCGTTCAGCCTCTTCGATGACATCGTGACCTCCAACCACCCCAACGGCCTGTCCGTGGTGCTCAAAACCGTCGCGGCCTGCTACCGCCACGGCTTTGCAGACATTGGCACACGCGTGGCCGACTATGCGCGAGAAATGGCGGGTGTGAGGCTTGATGAGCGGGATCCGCGCTGGGTACTATATCAGATGTTGCCGACGTTGAAGATGAGCGAGGCTCGAGGAAATAAGGGGATGGTGGTGCCCAGAGACGAGGTGGTCGGTGTCTATGAAGTCTTTTGCCGGGATTTATGGCGGCGGAAAAGACCTGGTGGCGGTGTGCTGGTGCTGCTGTGGTACCCCTCTTTGTTCTGCTGGTGATTAAGCACCAGTTCCAGAAAACAGATCCTAGAAGACGGGGAGGCCGTGAAATAATGAACGGACCGAAGATACGAATACACCGCAGATGACCTGTACAAAGCACGCAGGGTGGGACTCCCTAGACTTGTACTCCCGGTTCTGCGAACCATCATAAATGATAGCTGTCCTACTTGTACAGCAAGCGACGCCGTCCATCAACGGCTTCAATACATACGCTTCTTTCTCTCTTTCTCTCTCTCTTCCACTTAAAAAGGTCGTGGGTGAGGCGAGGCCATTCTGTCAACTGTCCGCCCAGTCGTGCCTTCACGGTGAAGCAATATCTTGGCCGGGGGTTGTGAGGTGGGAGGGGGGGGGGGGGGGGCAATATCATCCCGCTATATCGCGTTGGCGAGGATATTTCTATATCAACACTTGCCGGTTGGTCGGACTGGGTTGAGGAACCCCCAGCTACAGTACGTACATATAGTCCGTACTGTAGCTGGGGTGCGCGCGCGCCTGGGGCAGGGCAGGGCAGGCATTAGGGAAGGGGAAGTTATGCCTGAGCGTAAATCACCCACGCTTACAACAGGTATATCTCTTTTTGATGATGATGAAGAAGATGATATGGCAAAGACCGAAACGGAGGTCTTGGTGGTGAAAAGGTTGCGATGTGATGTGCATTGGATGAATTCCTAGGCTCGTTCTGAAAGGCAACTTAGATCAAAACGCCTCGCTAAATGCAGATACTGGACGGTGGCAGGCCTTGTGCAGTCCCAGTCCCAGTCCCGTTCTCCATCCCTGTGGCGGGATGTCTACGCATTTGTTCCGCCCTCCGGTTCGAGGTTTCTATTAGCGTCTGTCAGAAAATGATCTTAGCTACTGCTTCTTTTCTCCAAGGTGCGGGTCATGAGAGACTTCCTCAGAATGCCTTTTGCCCTTCGAGGCCCCGGGATTGGCTTGGAAGTCCAGTCGGAAGTATGCGCGGCGGGCTGTTTGTGGTCGGTCAGGTATGCCACTTCATCCGCGTCTTTCTTCTCTTGGAATTCATTGCCCTCATTGGTCTCTTTCGTTTGCTTCTCACGTCGTAGTCATTTCGATAACCGTCATCATCAACATCGACAGATTCCTAACCCGGTCCGATTGCAGCTTCAGCTCCTTTTGTTCGTTGCCCCTGGGATCCCGACTTTCGCTTTGCGCTCTTTGCAGGTGCCGTCTGGTTCTGACTTGCCATGATCGCATCGCCGTCGTCATCTTTTCCAGTTGCTTGGTTGGATGGCGTGTTGTCTTCATTCATGTCAAGATCTCCATCAACATCACCACCAAACCTTTCATGGTAGATTCTTGCTTCATCCAGCTCGTTGATATCAGCCGGCTTGCTCCGTAGCCATTTCATTCGAGGTCCACTCTTGGCTCTTTCTGAAACCCTGAAGCCGTAGATCCGAGCTTCATATATCCTGCCCTTTCCCAAGCCCGGTGCAAGATTCGGCGTCGCTACACCGTTGATGGCGGCGGGTTGGTGTGGAAGTGCAGCAAGTTGAGCAGCGGCTGCGGCTGTGGTTTTATCGTCCTTAGGTGGCGCCGTAGCTCCGGGTATGGCTGGTGGGTTGGGGAGGGTCAGACTGCTAGATCTGCTCGCTGTCATACCAGGGCCTTGTTCGTGACCAAGCACATTCTCCACGTCTTCGATCTGGCTGCCTTCCTTCAGCTGTTTTCGTTTAGGAGGAGAGATATCGAGATCTGGGAAGGTCATGAAGAATAAGCAGCCGAAGGTGGTGCCAAAAAAGGCGCCGTCAACAGCTTGAAACCGCGAGTTGGGCGGAGTGTACACATCCAGACAGCTGGGACAGAATAGTTTCACCGTTTGCTGGCCCGGCGTGTCAGTCAAGCCAACGGGCAGAACGCGAGCTCCGCCGCAATAGACTCGCGGGCAGTATCCAAAATGCGAAAGGTCATACTTCTCCATCATTTGTTGTATGCCAGGCCTTGAGGTGATGTAACGGGCGTGTATTAGGCCATACAGTAGCTCAGCCGAGGACTCAATCACCGATGTATCAGAGGAGGTCCTGCCGTGGCGGCGAGAGGACGCCGAAGCGCCCGCTGATTGGCGCCTCCCACCATTCTGGTTGACGGGTTCGTCGAGTTCTTCACCGAGCAACCCATCATCTTCCTCCTCCTCTTCCTCTTCTTCCTCCTCCAAGCCCTCGCCGGACATGGCTGAAGAGCCTGCTTCTGAAGGCTCGACATCCAGTATCATCTCCAAAGCCTCCTTGTACATGGGCACCTGCGACTGCAGGCCCGTGAGGTTGAAGTCATCTTCGATAAAATCTTCGCTCACTTCTGCGAAGTATTCATGGCCCACCAGGCTGCAGAACTGGGCAATCCAACTGTCGGGGGATTGCGATGAGGATTGGGACATGTCTGATATGGTCGCCGAAGAGGTGGTGAATCGTTCGTGGTAGAGGGATTCGGAGTACTCTGAACTGAGTTCAAGCCCGTTCAGGCCCGTGGCCAACGCGTAGGGGTCTTGTACAGACACACTGCCGGTTGTTACGGACGCTTGTGGCAAAGATGAGATTGTCACAAGTGGAAGTAGGAGGGGCTGGAATCGAGGGGTGTCGTGGTGGACTTGGGTTTCGGCAAGACGGGCGATTCAGAACAGTATATCAGACAACGCTTGCTAGCTCCATCACAGGGGCGCATGAAATAAGATCATGAACATGTGTGAAAAGGGTTGGCTGGCGGGTACGCGAGACCAATGTCAGGCTGAGGTGGGTAGGAGACCGAGGCTGGAAGAACACTTTCGGCGGGACAGCGGGAGGAAAGCGAGTAGCTAGGAAGAGGCCAGAATGCGCTGCAACAGTATTGTGGTACGCGTCGTAGATTTATTCAATCAAAGGTGAAGAGGTGCAATAGACGGTCAAGACAATAATATTTGCCAGGTTCCCACGTTGGAGCGATAGCGCACCGCAAGAGCAGCAGCAGCCCGCCTCTGCAGACGTGACGGCTTGGCGGTCCCACGTGATACCAAAGGTGGACCCAAGCCTCGCTCCATTGTAATCAGATACCCAGTACTAATAGCGCCCAACACCATGCTGCATACCCGATCATCATAAGCCAACGCTGCCAGACTGTTGTAAAGCCAACTCAGAAGAGCTCGTTCATAATCTTCGAGAACTCAGGCTCATTCTGGAAGGGCGTGTTCAAGTCAAAGCTACCCCCTCCATTCGTTTGATAGGGTGTTCCATAGCTATGTTCTGGTGCCGGAGTCCCTCCGTTCATGTTGCCAAAGTTGCCTGCCAGCTCGAAGAGGTGGGAGAGTTCGTTGGTCATCTGGAGAGCATTCTCTGGACTCACGCCAAGCTCATCATAGCCGTTCGTCTTGGGCGCTGTGGCGTAGTCAACGTTGTGCCCAGCCATTCCGACCATGGCTGCCGCCGCATCGGAGTGAGCGTCTGTCTCATGGTTGTTGTCGCTACCAGTACCGCGGGCCAGCATGCCGATCTTGTCTCCCATCTCCTTCAACCCTCTTATGGTCCGCCAAAGCCTCTTAGAGACGTGAGACCTGGTGCTAAAGCCCTTGACCAGCTCGATGGCGGTGTAGAATTCCTGTCGGGTTTGATTGCAGAACACAGCGGGCGCATGTGCAACTGACAGGAACAGCACCGCCAGTGCTTGAACGAGAAAGTAGTTGTATAGAACTTGCTGGGTCTTGTAGATATCAGATATTTGGTTGACGCCGTTAAGGGTGTTAATGGTGTCTTTGGCCACATCGACTACCTGCTGAGCATGGTGCCGGTTCTCCATGATGCTGGTCGCCGAATGCAGGATGGGTCGATAGATTGAGATACGTGCTTGGTTCTTGCGCAGATGCATCAACATCCGCAGGCGGCGGCGACCACGGCTGGGTATTTCATTCTCACGTTGCAAATCGCGACTATTGAATTGCAGCGACTCTGGCAGGTCTTGATACCATTGCACGATCTGGTAGTCGAGGAAGCCAATCTCATCCTTCTTGGTGTTTTGTCCGCTCTCGTATGCGATGTTATGGTACCAGACCTTGGTCGCAATTTGATTGTACTTGGTGATATGTTTGAGATACGGATATTCATCGTCCTGAAGGTACTGTTAGCTATTCACACCGGGACGAATGTCTAGTCGACTTACTGGTTCTGGAAGACCCGGATCAATGTCAGCATCCTGGAGCGCGAACGGCATGCCGGTTCCGAAACTCCACCTTCTATCGAGAGCATACACGACCCAGAATATCCGCACGGCTTGCTGGTACTCGGCTTCATTAGTGAAATGCTTCAACAAGGAGTCCCGGCGATGCAGGCCCATTTCAATGCAGATGCGTGAGGCGATGCCGATGAAACGCCATGCTTGGGTTTCGTCGTCCTTTTGGAAGTAGAACGTGGCGGTCAAGACCAGCAAAACAACCGATGAAATCCCAGTGTTTGTTACCAGCTTCAGATCCACCGCGGGCTTAGCAGAGTCGAAGAAGCGTTGTCCAAGTTCACTGCGTCCATTACCCTCCACCACAAGAGTAGTGGCTAGAATCATTTTGAGAATTGTAGTTTCTTCGTCATCAAACGCATCAGCACCCGGGAAACCGACCTGTCCGAACCCAGTCCGCAGCGATGCGTTAATGAATTTGTACAGACTGTTGGCATGCTTGATCATCTTGTTGTTGTCAATAACGGGATACATGATACCGATCTCTTCTTCGTAGACATGGCACAATCGCGTCACCTCGTTGACGTCGATCAGCCAGAGAGGGTCTTTGGTAGGATGTGGCCCTTGCGGGTGCGGCAGTGGAGAGGCTGCGCGACTACGCTCTTGTGAAACAGCACCCTCGTCGCCGATATTCGTTATTCCCATCGTCTGGAGCGACGACTTGGCAACATCGAAGCCGTACATGGAGCTGGTCGGACCATGAAACTGCGGGAGCACTCTTTGGGGCGGCCGCGATTTAGGTGATACCAGTGGAGGAAGCGTGCGCGACGCAGACATGGATCGAGCATGGCCATCTTGATTGAAGATCGGGTCTGGCGCCGGGAAAGAAGATACGACGTCTTGCCTCGTGCGCAGCTCATTCACCTGCGAGTATAGCTCGTGCACCTGATTCTGCAGCGCCTCGATATGGTTGCGCATCTGCTGAAATTCGGCCGAGTCCTTCAAGGTGTTTGTGCAGCAATTGGGCGCATAGACACACTCGAGGTTGAGGTTGCCGCAGCGAACGCAGGGCTGCTGCCCGTTGCATCTGATCTTCCGCCTCTTGCACTCATTGCACGCAATGGAAATGTAGCGATTTCGTTTCGACCGCGTGTGTGCCGGTCCGCCAGAGCCATTGGGCCCGTCGTCGGCCTTGCGCTTTTCTGCACCGGCACTAGATTGAGGCGAGTCTTCATTGGAAGCGTTGCCAGCCATGCTTGAGCTCAAGCAACGACTCCGAGTGGGTATGGGGAGGAATGATTCCGCTGTGAGTGGTGTGATAGAGCACGGAACTAAAGAGAAAGGATCTGAGAACTGGGGAGGTGGGAATCCGGAGTCTAGCGGTTGTGGCCCATGGTACGGTGCGGGGGAGGTGGATAGGCATTAGCTTAGCTATAACTGGTCCATGGACGGCAACGTCAACGAGTAATTATATGGGCCGGCTTCTACTTGACATCCTCGAAGTTCTTGCACATATACTTCTAAGTTGTAGGGACCATTGAGTTGCATACCGAAGGACGGCTCGACGATATTTCAGCGCCCTAATTGCATCGGCCTGGGGCTTTGATAAGTTTGTTCCGTATGGATACAGCGCAAGTTGCTCGTCACCCAGCACGAGCGTACCTCGACAAACATATAAGTCCTAGTTTCGTGCCACGGACAGTCCTATCTCTGCATCACCCCTAGATGTATACAGTCCAGTGTCTGAAATGACTGGAGTGGAACTGCGCAATGCCAGGTGCCGTAGGAAAGCGCTTGGCGTCGATGACTCAAGGCGGTTTGCGAGACTCCAGTTGTGAGTAACTCTGCTGAGCTTATGAGAGTATTGCGTGGTTGGTATAGTGCTCTCCTTCGATTCTCGGCCTCCCATCCCAGTCGAGCTCTCACAGCACTCACCTCGAATACTTCTCCCACGTCGACTCAAGCTCGAGCAATCGAATAACCCTCCAACACCACCCAAATGATCGATCTTGACGGTTCGACCCTCGAAGGCGGCGGCCAGTTAACTCGTGTTGCGCTCAGCCTTTCTGCTATCTACCGCCTCCCGATCCGTGTCTCCCGCGTCCGTGCCAACAGGGGTTCGAAGTTTTCGAAGCGAGGTGCTGGAGCTAGCGGCGGCCTCAAAGAGTCGCACCTTGCAGCCTTGCATTGGCTCGCCGACATGTGTAATGCCAAGACACAAGGTGATGAGGTTGGGAGCGAGGAGTTCGTCTTTCGCCCATCGTCGAAGAGAGGCTTGATCAGAGGACCCTCAGATTCAACCATTGAACTCAGGAATCCCGGCAGCGTCTGGCTTGTGCTTCAGGCCCTGCTGCCATTCATCCTGTTTGCGATAGATGTGCCGGTATTGGAACTGACATTGAAGGGTGGAACAAATGTCAGCAAGAGCATGAGCGGCGAATACGTACAGCAGGTGCTGATCCCAACGTTGCACAGAATTGGACTTCCTGATATTGAGGTGGACATCGTGAAGCGGGGCTGGACGTCTCCTGTGAGTCAAATCGGCGAAGTCAAGGTGATGATAAAAGCAGCAAAACGACACCCGTTTGTGCTTCCCGCTTTCGATGTCGCAGAAAGAGGAGCCATAAAGAGAGTTGCCGTTACGATATTAGCGCATACCGAAGCCATGAGGAACAGCCTGAGAGTAGAGGTCATCAAAGCCCTTGGTTCTCAGTTTCCAGCTGAGATATCTGTGGATGTTGTTATCGATGAAGAGTCTGGCAGCGACTCTAGGCTCTATCTGCTCCTGGTCGCCCACACGGCAAATGGGTGGGTTCTTGGCAGGGACTGTTTATACAACAGACGGATCAGAACCGACAGGGAGGCGAGAGTGATGGCAGAGAAGGCGTCCGAGAATGTGGTCGGACAGCTGACTATGGAGCTCAGTAAGGGAGGCTGTGTTGATGAGTACTTGCAGGACCAGCTTGTCATTTGGCAGGCGCTTGCAAGTGGTGCCAGTAGGGTGGATGCTGGTAGACATGGCGCAGATCATGATGAGGGATCTTTACACACAAAGACCGTTCGATGGGTTTGCGAGCAAATGATGGGCAACCATAACTTGTTTCAGGCTGATGGCCGCTGCGTTGGCACGCAACCCTACGATGCAAGGACGATTTCAAGGAGCGATATAGCAGAGATGACCCCGGTCTTAGAGGAGGCAGCTATCGACGATGAGGGATAGTGGACGCGGCATGAATGAACAATGCAAGTTATGTCTTTTTGATCTCCTTTCGTTATTTATGCCGTGGTCTCGTCCCATGCTCAAGGCTTCGACGGGAGCCACGTTTGGGTAGCTACACTCTGCACATTGCGGTAGCCACGCCACCCGCATTTTGCGCGGATCAATGCTCACACGTCGTCTGGTCTTCCTGGACATGAACAATTCGAGTCATTGGATGACGAGACTGTTCGTAAGAACCTCAGGTCTCGTTCCTTTACAATACTGGATTAGACCTCCGGTCGTCCTGTCACAATATTCGTTACCAGAGTCTTGTCACCGTTTCGATACAATGACCGACGATCAAGCCTGTGCACCCTCCGTCTTGGTCTTCTTCGACTTCTTGGCCTTCTTGTCTTTCTTCGTCTGCGCCTCTTGGGCTTCGGGCTCGTTGCCTGACTTCTGAGAGACTTTGGCAGCAACATCGGCGTTGGTGGCAGCAGGCTTCTTCTTGGATTTACGCTTGTTGGAGGAGTCGGCGTTCTTAGCCTGCTCGGCATCGACGGCGGGTAGCTCAAGAGCAGAGGGTTCGCGGGAGGCAACATCGTCGTCAGTATCCTCGAGCTTTGAGGAATCACCATTCTCGAGTCGAAGCTGACGTGAAGCAGCAGCATCATCGAGGTGCTTGCGCTTCTTGGACGGGTTTAGCGAGGCAGGATCAGCCAGAGGCTTAACCGGCATCTCATAGCCCATAGACTGCAGAGCCTTGGCCTTGTTCTTGCGACGTGATTCCTCCTTGATATTCTTCGACTGCCACTGCTCAACGGTCTTTGGGGCGGCGAGCTTCTGACCCTCCAACTTGGTGTAGGGGAGCTTGCGGAACTTCTTGTTGGCGCCTTTCCAGACATCGGCGTGCAGAGTCTCGTCAGGCGCGAACTTGCTCTTGAGGATGTGACCGAACATGAGATAGCCGTTCATGGTCTCAGCGGCGATCTTGGCGACCTCAGCAGAGGCGAACTCGATGAAGGCATAGTGCTTGGAAGCACCGGTCGAGCGGTTGCGAGACAGACGCAGACGAGTGATGTCGCCGAATTGAGAGAAGAATGCGCGCATCTGGATCTCGTAGAAGCCGTGCGGGATGCGACCGACGTAAATGGTGCCCGGCTGCTCATCACCAGTCGACTTCTTACGAGCCTCGAGAAGCTTGGCCTCAACCTTGCCATCCACATCGACGATAGGTGGAGTCTCTTGAATGTCTAGGGCCTCTCCCTCCCTGGAGGTATCGCTCTCGAAGCCTTTGAGTAGGGCCGCATCGTCAACTTCCGATTGATCCTGCTTCTCGTCACCAGACTCGCCAAATCCGACAAAATCCGCCAGTTCGATTGGCTTGTTGAGCCTCTTGAATCTCTCCTCCTCCTCGGCAGTCATGACAACTCTGGACTCGGAGTCGCTCTTGTCAGTCTTTGTATCCTTATCGGCCTTGCCACCGGCGAGCTTCGACTTCTTCTCTTTCTTCGCAGACTTCTGCTCGGTGGTTGGACCAGATCCAACATCAGGCGCATCACCGCGAGACTTGATAGCATCTGCTACACCTTGCACCTCCAATTCAGCATTGCTGGCCTGCGCGTCCATCGTCCCGGCTTTCTTATCCTTCTCAAGTTGTCTCTTTTGGAGTTTTCCGGTAGACTGCGAGGTGGGAATGTCGGTTGTGGTGGGTGCGGTCGCGGGTGCAGTCGCAGTCTTGATTTTCTTAGTTGGGACGTCCGAGGCGGGGCCGCCTTGCGACTCGTTAGTCTACCAAGAGAGTCAAATGGACCTTTTTACTCTTACCTTTACGCTTGCTGCCGGTTTTACTCATGTTGACCGCTGTTAGAATGGTTGAGTTAAGAACGTGTTAGGTGTGTCAAGTTGCAATGATCACTGCGGGATCAAGTTCAATAATTTTTTGGAGCCGCCCGGGGTTTAACCGTTAGCGCCTTGGCAGAATTGTAGAGCATCTAGGGGCACGGTGGTTAGTAGGCGCAGTGGTGGGCAATGGTGACTACCTACAGAACAAGTGAAAGCTCACATCGCATATGTGCTAGTATGCTTGTGAATACACTAACCACCACTAGGCGGCCTAGACTGGCTGCTGCTTTGGTGTTTGTGAGTGGGGCTGCTCCTGTCGATACTCGGGTCGATCTCTACTTACGTCAAGAACGGCACCAGTGTTTTCGACTTATGGCCAGAGGCCAGTTCTGCACTCGCCAATAGGTATTCAGGCTCACCACCGCAGCCGCTCTTCCAGAGACGACCAGGTACACTTCCTCCTTCCAGTCTACTACAGAGTAACAACGCAGCCTTGAACTACTGTCTAAGACCAAAGACAGCATGAAAATCTACGTGATTGAGGAGCAGTCCTATACTACATATTACTGAGCCATCCCGGGGAGGTTTCTAGCCTCGAGTAAGTGTTTAGAGGGATGCTCGGCATATCCTCAGGTTGGCGTAAAAGCCCGCAGTGGTCTAAGCTTTCTGAGCATAGCTTATGGCATGCCTAGCGAACGAGCCTAATTGGACCGAGGCAGCGAGCACGCTATGTGTCGGTGGCTGTGTTGATGAGCCGCACCGAATACTGCTGGTGTATTTGAGCGCACATGAAATTTTTCAACGCGGGGACTTTTGTTTAGAAGTGCAGAAGCACTGACTTAAAGAAGCAGCAATGCTTGGGAAGAAGCTCATTCAGGGAATGCTTACCTGATTGAAGCTCCTGTCGTAGGGCTTGCAAGCTAACCTGAATCGACACCACAACCCAATCAGGCCGACAGCCATTGATGCCACAACAAGCCTCGTGGTACGTCATAAGGATAGCCGCGAGGCATTTCAACCTTCAGTGGCGGATGATGTTAGGGGACGTCCCTGTGCCGAACGTCTGACTGAGCGTCTGGCGGGCCAATCCCTCGCGAAGTTTGCCCCAGAGCGCGCCTTGTGATACGCTCCTTCCACTGCGCAGAGGGCGCCCACGGATCGCTCGGCTTCCAATGAGTGGCGCGATGGGCCCTCGCTGTGACTGAGCACGAGGACGAAGACCTTCGCCTTGAGGCAGCCGGAAGTGATGATTGTTAATCTCAACCAGCTTTCCGTTCGACCTTATATGTCACGAGCTGTAGTTGCTCATATCATTCCAGATCTGTCGTGTCGAATTCTCCAACTCTTATTTCAACTCCTAGCCAGACCAGACTTTCTCTTATACCAGCACCGGTATCTTGCTTACTGTCCCATTGGGCCGCCTGCCGAACATCTCAGAGCTTTCCTTAAGCCACCAGGATGGTTGTTATCTGGGGCCTCGACCTCCGCGATATACAATGGTACAAGTTTAAGTCATCCTACATGTTCGGCAATACAGACTACCACCTACGACGTAGAAAATTCGTCGTCTATCAGCTTGCGATGATACTTTGCGTGGTGTCCGAGTCTGTCGGAACAGCGGCACTATCAAGTAAGCTCTCCTGCGTTGTGCTTATTTTTTCATTACACCACCTAACGACTTTCCAAGACTATGTAGATCAACAATCAGATATCGAACGCCTCCACTCCTCAGCTGCCGTTCACAACGACGATTTCGTGGGCATCGCTTCCTACAACATATTTGTAGGCATCGCCGTTGCGACGATCTTTGGTGCAGCATTCTTCTTCGACCTCTTCTTTCCGACTCGTTACGAGCCCATGAATATCCGCTGGGCATGGCGAATCTCTGCCGTAGTGGTATCTGTTATGGCTTTCGCCGACGCTATTGCGTTTACCGTCATCACCGCAACGGGCCATGCCTGGGTCAGTGCGAACTCGGCGGATGCGGAAGCTATTGCACAGCAGCATCTGGACCCACCCTTGAGGTATCGCGATAACGGAAAGGCGATTGCCAGTGTGGTGCTGTTGTGGTTGGGATTGGTCGCGACCATTGCGAGGTAAGTCACCTCATGTTCCTCGCATCTGTGCAGTAGCTAATGTGCGCAGTACTGTCATCATGTTTGCTTTCTACAAGCATGTTGGTGCCTATGGACCTCTGTCTCATGGTGGGAGGTGGCGGCAAGAGGCAGCGATCAAGCCAGAGGGTATGACAGAACAGCAAGCACAGACTGAAGCTTGAGCTCTGTTGGAAGAAGAATATCTAACCCGAAGTGAACGAGATTGATCGGATAGAAGGCCGGTAACAAGCGGCTCGATGGCCAAGATCAGGGAAAAGACAGGTACTCATTGTACGTTAGCGAGGCGTCAGGTGTGGCTTTTTCTCGCAGGGCTGTATGTCTTTGACATGCAAATATATCATGTAGGGCAAAGAAACCTCCCCACCATGGACCCAGCGCATCACGTCCCGACTTGTTGGTGTCAGAATATGCCTCTCTCCCAACTAGGCCACCGTCGTCTAGCAACATGTACAACCAAGACGCCAGCCATCCGCACCATGCCACGGGACTCGTCCAAACGAAAAGCCGCCTGCTGCGTGCCCCAACAGCCACCCAATCCACCAAGACGCCCCCACGCACCACCAGTACCAACCTTCCCAAAATCACGCCAAAATGCCCAACTGCTGATCACGATGCTGACTTCTGCTTTGTACGCATCCGCACGGGGCCGTGGGATTGCTGCGGAACAAGGCCGGCCAGCTGCAGTTTTTGCTTCTACGGGCATGGCGGGTGGGCGGGCCGCGCTAACCAATGGGGGAAAATGCCTAACCGGAAGGAAACCGTGGCTAGAGCTGATATGATGGAATGTGGGCTCGGAGGCTGTTGGGTTTAACTTCATGACTGTCCATGGGATAGCATCTCGCATCTTGCCTTTCTGGTAATGGCAGATGGCTGAGCTGGGAAAGGGGGAAGGCAGGGGAGTTGATGATGCGCTGCTCAGGAATACCAGTATGTGCTTCTTTCTGCTTCAGCCTCAAAGCCCTCCGTATCCAAGCGACTTGAACCCGAGCCTGACGCTGCCACTAATATCTAAATTCTTTCTGGACACGTCGACCATGCCAATGAACGGTTCAAACACAGCCACAGTGGTGGAATTGCAATCGATCTGTGGAGGCATCCTGAACACAGAGGGGCGAAGCTCACCCGAGTTGACAGTATTTATCCATGGACATGTTGCCGACGCCTTTCCACAGCTATTGATCATGCAATCCTGAGTGTCTGCCTCTGTTTCTGCCTTCTGCTGGTCCTTCGTAGTTGCCTCTCCTGATGCAATGTCCTCAGAAGCCACTCAGCGACTCTCGATCAGTGGCGGACTCCGCAGCCAGGCAGTAAAAGTCTTGGCGCTTACGGCTCAGGACCCTTGCAATTCCTCAACCAGGTACAAAGTATTTTCATGGGAGATTCAGTACAGGAATATACTGTAGTCTCTGCTGATAAATGAAGCTCCAAGGGCTTCAACTTTTGCGAGAAATACGCCACGATTCTCGTAATGTGTAGATATCCGCTCTGCGTATTGTTAGACCAATCATAGACAATAGCGCAAGTCGCATGCAGTGACCCGCCCGATAACCACCTGGAGAAGACCGTTTGCAATCCAGCTTCATTAGCTGCAACAAAATGGGGGCCACGTGCAGCATGACCCCTCTCGGGATAACAAGTATATCGAAAACATCTCGAGCGCTTCCCTCCTGCTGATCTCTATATTGAACCCATCAACTCATCCGCCTTTCTACCAGCATCTAATACAACAGAACTGCACTGATTCTCTCTCTCTCGACCAACGTTGATCATGGTTCAAAGACCCTTTCCACAGGTCGAGAGGAAGCCATTGCCCAAGGGTTCTGATGAATATGAAAGAAAACGCTCCGAGATTGTACAGCAGCTCCAAGACTCGATTCCACCATCACTGTATCTCGACCAGAAGATTGTTGAAAAGCCTCCACTCGATGTCACTGAGATCCCCCGAACGTGCGGCATCCTGACGCCCGAAGAGATTACTATCACTGAAGGTTACGATGCCAACGGCCTGGCTCATGCTATAGCAGAGCGCAAGTATACCGCTGTCGCTGTCGCGACCGCGTTCTGCAAGCGGGCGGCCATCGCCCATCAACTCACATGCTGTCTGACCGACTTCTTTATGGAGGAAGCCATCGAGAGTGCCCGCAAGCTCGACGACTATCTTGCGACGAACGGCAAGACGATAGGACCCCTTCATGGGCTTCCTATCAGCGTCAAAGAGCATATGCCGATCGCTGGCCGGAAATCCAGCTGGGGTTTCATGTTCACCCAGGCCCACACGGACACAGACGCCCTGATGGTCGAGGTGCTCCGAAACGCGGGAGCTGTCTTCTATTGTAAGACGAATCAGCCACAGCTCATCATGCACCTTGAGAGCTGTTCGCATGTAGGCAGATCTCTTAATCCGTACAACCTCAATTTGACGCCGGGTGGTTCTTCTGGCGGGGAGGGTGCCCTGAATGCTCTTCGAGGCTCTGTCCTGGGTCTGGGATCGGATATAGGAGGCTCCATTCGTTGCCCCGCCGGTTTCTGCAACATCCACGGTTTCAAGCCTACCAGCTACCTCCTCTCGAACCATGGCTTTCTTCCCGGTGGCTTTGCCGCAGAACTGAACATCCTTGCTACCGGTGGCCCCATGTGCCGCTCTCTGCGCGACATCGAGCTCTTCATGCAGATTCTGCGTGGATCAGAACAACACCTTCGCGATCCCAGCATCGTTCCACTACCGTGGTCGGGCCTCACCACCGCCCTGCCCTCAAGGCCCATAAAGCTCGGCATCATGACAACCGACGGCCACATCACCCCTCAGCCGCCCGTCTTGCGCGCTCTCGAATGGGCTAGAGCTCGCCTCGCGGCCTGTCCCCTCGCCCAAAACTTCGACCTCAAGCCTTTCATGCCCTACAAATCAGGCGACGCCCACAGACTCATCCACCAGATGTACTGGCCCGATGGACCTGGGCACGCGCGCGACCCAATGTCGATCCACGGCGAGCCCGAACTGCCCCTCACGACATGGGGTCTGCGAAACGTGACCAAGGCCCTGGACGGCACCGAGATCAACGCGCAGCGCTGGACGCGCAACGAATTCCGCCGCGTTTTCGTGGAGGACTGGAACGCGCAGGACGTGGATTTCGTGATCTGCCCGGTCTTCGTGGGGCCGGCGTGCGAGCACGACACGGCGAAATACTGGAATTACACGACCTTGTGGAATTTCGTCGACTATCCGGCGGTGGTGATGCCGACGCCGGTAAAGGCGAAGGGAAAAGGGGAGGAGGGCTATGTGGAGGGGTGGAAGCCGTTGAGTGAGGACGATGGCGAGGTGAGGAAGATGTGGGATGAGGGGGATTTTGTTGGGGCGCCTGTCGCGTTGCAGATTGTGGCGAGGAAGTACGGCGATAATGAGTTGATTGCGGCGGTGGGAAAGCTGGAGGAAGCGTTGGGATTTGGTGTTGATGGGACGCTGCCTGTCTTGGAGTGAGACGGGGAGATGGAGAGGTGGAAGGGAGGCCTCCGGGTGTAATTATCCGCAAATGATACTTCTGAATGCATATACATACTGGATGTGTAGTACTCTCAACAACGCTGATACAACACCGTCCCTGCTTGCTGTATGGACAATGATAGATGGGACTTACCGACCTCTGGCTGCCGACTATGAAGGCCTCCATGAACGAGACAACATTCAAGGACGCCTGGGAGGCCACGCCGACTTGATTCCTTCGGCGAGAGAACTTCAGCATCCCGCGCTCCGTCCAACTTCACGTGCCCTACCACGACTCAGCCAGTGCTTCGGCACTACCAGCTGATTTCTTGGGCATAGTAGTTCTAGCACTGGGGTACCATCAGCTCAGTTACAGCGCGTATGCAGCTCAGTATTAGACGCCCCATCATCAGCAGAGGAGATGGGTTGGTGGCTCTCTGTCAGCATTCAGTCGGACTATTCCTGTCGTGCTTCCAGCGAGTACCTCAAGTTCGATATCAGTCCCAAGAAAGGGAGTATATCAAGCAATATGTTAGCAAGGCCTCCACGCGGAACTCCCGCAATACGCCTGGCTGCAGTCTTAATCTGGGACGCGTTCTCGAAGACCAAGCGGGGTTTCACGAGAGCAGAGGCGAGGTCGATTTGTGCAAAAGTATATTCTCCTTGTTACTGTTGCCTCACCGTCGGAACTAGCAGGCATCATCCTAGCCACCCGGACGAATGTTGACCGAAGTGGATTCCAAGACATAGATCGAGGGCGAAAACTTGGACCATAGTCGGTATGTCGCGGCCCTGTTGCGCAGAAGAAGTTCTTCTCGGCTAGGAATAGGGTAGATGGTAGAGGTAATGAAATGATAGCTATGAGCGAATTCAATGAAGTAATAATGCCGCTGAAGAAGAGGGCGAGGAGGGACTCTTGAGCAGTAATGGACCTTTGGTCGTGTCGCGGCGCCGGGAAAACCTTGATCCACAGCCACAAGCTGGTAGTGGGGGCGGCCGGCGGTGGACACCCTGCCCTAAGAATCTCCTGCGGCGGGTGCGGCCTGACACCCACTCCGTTCTTTTCCTCGCCCTCGCCTCTTGTCCGGCAACTCGTCACCGAATTATCGCACTGGAATAAATCCGCTCTCGGCTTGCCATCCACCCGTTTGTAAGGCAGAGAGACAAACATTAAGACACCAGAGGCGAAAGATTCTGACCCATCCGACGTCATTCTTGTTTTCCGACTTCACCTGTCTCTCGCTTGTCGGTGCTTGCGGTTTGATCTACACAATCTCAGATCTTTTTTCTTCAAGCCTTTTCTACTATTCCAGCTCATTCTTGCGCTGCCTTCACCGTGGCTTCTCAAGCCCTCTCAGACTGGGCTTCACAATTCTGTGACCGAATCTCCGCTGCGCTTCAGCTCACGAACCGATCCAAGCCAGCCTCGCTCAACGACCAAGTCCTCGACCTCCTCACCACCTACAGCACCACTTCCTACACTACCGTCACCCTTCTCCTTCTGTCTGTTATATATTTCGGATACAAATATCTTATGGGCGACCGGAGCAGCTGGAGCTACTATCCGGGTCGCGGCTCCCCCTTCTCGAGCAGCCTTGCTGACAATGGACCCCGCAATCTTTCCGGTCATTTCGAGTACATAGGCGACGACCACGACCTATACACTCGATCGCCTGCCCGCCCATCCTTCTCCACCAGCAATGACTACCCCGAACTAGACGACAATGACCCAAACGCCCCCGACCGCGTCCACTGCCGATATATGGCCTCCAGCTTCCCCGTCGACTTCCCTGCCTACTCCATCAACGAAGAAAAGACACTTGTTGAAGATTTACGGAGGAAGGTCGCCGATCGGCTCGGTGTTGACCCTCGAAAAGTGCGTCTGATTTACAAGGGCCGTGATCTGAAGCGCAATCAACACTCGCTCAAGCGTCACAAAATGAAGCAGAACAGCGAGGTTTCCGTCGTTATAACAGAAAGAGCCATCGACTACTATGCCGGAGACTCCAACTCAGAGAGCGGCTCCGATAGAGATTCCAACAACTTCCTCAGTGCCAACCCTCGCCGTCAGCAGAGACCTCGCGCCCATTCCACTGTACGCTTCCGAAGTGACGAGAAGATTCCAGTCCTGGAGCCCAACGGTGGTGGGGCGTACCTCAGTCCCAATGGTCACGTCCCCTCTACTCCCGTCGACCGTCACCATCGCGACTCTCTCCGACCAACCCAAGACTACCCGCCACGAGACCGAGACGATCGCTATCGTGGACGCGAACGCGAGCCCTCAAGGGAGCCGGCACCGCGCCGACGTGAGCCTTCTCGTGAGCCACCTCGCCGCGCCGTTTCACCTGCTCCACCACCGAAGCCTGCTTCGCCGCCTGCCGATCCAAACAGCCCGCTCGGCAAAGTACAAGCTCTCGCAAGCACCTTCTACACCCAGTTTCTGCCACCTGCAGCCAAATTTCTCGCTTCACCGCCAGCTGACTCTGCCACTCGGGAAAAGGAGTTTTTGAAACTTAGTGAATCAATCATGGCCAAGGTCGTCCTGGCCGCAGACAATATCGAAACCGAGGGCAACATGGATGCCAGAAATGAGAGAAAGGCTCTCATCAACGAAGCCAATAAGATGCTCAAGCAGCTGGATGTTGCTCGACATGGTTAAAAATGTCGTCTCTCCACGTGGCGCCCATTCTGGCACGTATGGAGGGTCATTGATAGACTTCCTCACTGTCAATGAGACTTGGCCACTTCGGATGTTAAAGATTCCGTTACTCATGCATCACACGGCGTTTGCTTAAAAATTATGGTCAAAAGGCTGCCTACTGCTGCTATATGGAACTTCTGCTTGCTGTTTGCACCGGACTGGAACGGAACTAACGAGACGGCCAGTATGATGCCTCATTTTGGGGTACCCAGGAGGTACCGTTGCCTGTTCTACGAATGATGACTTATACCGTCGACATGGCAAGAGCGATGAGACGATAGAGCGACGGAACGAACGTTGATAGCTTGTTGAAGTATGTGCATGATATCATGAGCGAGTTTACTACTCTTCTCTCCACACTTTGCTCCAGAAACCGTATCCCCATTACAACACGCCTCCGCAATCTCCTGGTCACGGTGTCTGCATGGGTTATCGATACTTGGTCATCGAAAAGACTGATTGCTCGTGCGGAGTAGCTGAGGAGACGTCATGCCGTAGCATTTACCCCAGATCGCTCTGGGGGGGAAAAGGAAAGGATGAAGTCACAGCTCACTGACTGGGGACTGGCCTTATCTACCGCACCGCATTGGACTTATTAGATGTATAAGACCAAACGCATCCTCCTCTAAGATAGCGAATAGACCCTTTCCCCGCTCCCCAGCTCCCTGCTTCTTCACTCCTTCAAACCTCCAACCCATCCTGCCCATTCTATACTTTCACGACCCCTGCAGCAGCAGCAGCAGCAGCAGCAGCAGCAGCAGCACGCGAACCGCACAGCCACCCAATCCAGACCCCAAGCCTCAGCCCCACAACGATGCCCAAGAAACGCGTCCTCGTCGGCTACGGCGTCGACATCGACGCCGTCGCCGGCTGGCTGGGCTCCTACAAGGGCGAGGACTCGACCAGCGACATCAGCCGCGGCCTGCTGGCGGGGAGCATCGGCACGCGGCGGATTTTGAAGTTGTTTGAAAAATATGGCATCACGGCTACGTGGTTTATTCCGGGGCATAGTCTGGAGTAAGTTTGTTCCCTCCGCAGAGAGGAAGTGGTGTGTGTGGGGCAGGGGGGATGGCAAGGGAGGGAGATGATCTTGTGAGAATGGTTTTTGGCTGATGTCCTCTGTGTTTCCGTTTAGGACTTTTCCGGAAGAGTGAGTCTTTATCCCACCCTAGGTGGAGCGAGTGGTGATGTTTCGTGCCGTGGTGTTGCATTTTGGTTAGGGGGTGCAAGAATCTTTGAGTGGTCATTGCGGTAGGATATGGTGTGAGGACACATTGGCTTACACGACCGAATTAACCCCTTAGATGCGCGATGGTCCGGGACGCTGGCCACGAGATCGGCTTGCACGGTTATAGCCACGAGAATCCCGTTGATATGAGTCTGGAGCAGCAGCGCGACATCCTGGACTACACGTACCGCATGCTGACCGATTTCTGTGGCGGGAAGTCGCCCAGGGGAAGCGTGGCGCCTTGGTGGGAGGTGTCCAAGGAGGCGACGGAGCTGTTTCTGGAGTACGGCGTCGAGTATGATCATAGTATGAACCATCATGACTGCCAGGCGTATTATTTGCGGACGGGGGATGACTGGACCAAGATCGACTACGAGCAGAAGGCCGAGACGTGGATGAAGCCGTTAGTGAAAGGAAAGGAGACGGGGATGGTAGAGATTCCGGCGAACTGGTGAGTACAGTCCTTGCAGATAGGCATTCCGGGCGCTGATGGTGATGGGGAACAGGTATCTCGATGATTTACCGCCAATGATGTATATGAAGAAGGTGCCGAACAGTCATGGCTTCGTCAATGCGCGGGATATTGAGGATCTGTGGCGGGCAAGTTGCTCCCTCCCATCGGATCTGAGACGGCGAGTGTTGGTCTGACGTTGATTAGGACCATTTCGACTACTTCTACCGCGAGTATGATGAATTCATCTTCCCGATGACGATTCATCCGGATGTTTCGGGACGGCCCCATGTACTGCTGATGCATGAGCGGCTCATTGAGCATATCAACAAACACGAGGTGAGTGTTCTGAGCGATCTGACCATAGGGCTTCCATTTCTGCAGCGCCCCAATGACCATCTTTTGCTAACATCCGCAAGGGTGTCGAATGGGTTACAATGGAGCAGATGTGCGACGACTTCAAAAGCAAGAACAAGCCTGCTGAGGGTGCGATGCTGCCAAAGCCTCCAGGTGAGGCGATTGGGTCAAAGCAGTAGTCCAAGCGTCATCTTCTGTTCATGAACTTGAGAGCTCCGCCAATTTTTGCAGTTTTGAGCACATCGCGATAGGTGAGACTGACGCGGGTTTTCCGTTCGGCGGCGCCTGAGCTGAATGGCGTGACATCGCCCAGTAAGGACCAGTTGGCAATGCGATTCGAATCAAGGGAGTTGTCGATGGTGACTTCTGAGATACCGTGTAATGTATCCTTGTACATGCCGGCTGTGGTGATTAGCAGGCTTCTTGGCTCCTGCAGCACCCGCCAAGTTGGACTCTTTTCCCGTTCGCCATCGTCGGTCTTCTTGTAGATGTCAAGAACAGTGTGGCTTCCCAAACTCACAGTAGCCGTGATGGTGTGATATGCTGGACCGTCAGTGTGAGGCATGATACCTTCGCCAGGCCGATACTCGTTGACCAGCACGTGGTTAGGGCACTGGTGGGGAGACTGGTCAAATATGCCCAATGCCTTGTAGCGGCTTACGATTGGCTGTTCCAAGAACTTTGGTAGCGGCGCAGCCAAAAGAGTGTCCTTTGCCGGCCCGGCCAGTGTTGAGGGCAGAGACATGAGCCTCCGATGCGTGAGGGTGGTCCATTTTGCTTGCGGCATTCGGTGAATCTCAGCCAGGATGTACTGCTCCTCCTCCATGCTGACAAAATTGGGTATGTAGAAGCCCGCTTCTGGAAGTCCCTGTAGCCGATGCCTCTCCATGGCTTGTGGCGGTTCGAAAAGAAGCAAAGTGTACCAAGGGTCATGACAAGGAGCAGCACGACTGGGGCGTACACGAAGCGAGCCGCAGTCGGCTAAGGCAACTCAGAGTGGATTTCGGATAGCCAATCAACGACATCTCCGGACTTGATATCCGCCACCTGAGATCCGGCGCCTAGATCTCGCATCCATCTCGAACCTGGCTGTCAACTCGCCGAGGTTGGCAATAGCCGGCTACGAGGTCGACATGACTTTTGAACAAGCAAGGATACGCCCAGCTTCCGCTGCCTACGAGATTCCTTGAAGCCGGCTGTAGGTGCGAGCCTGAGGCTCCACAGCAAACGCAACGTCATGATATTCAACCTCGATGCCTGAATATTTCGAGGATTGGTCGAAAGTCCTATTTCTTCTTCCCAATCTTCTGAATCATGTCCGCGGATGCGCTGTATCGGCAGGTACAGGCCGATAGGTTGCAGCGGTACGAGGATGCCATCACCACCGGCGTTTACAGGCCATATATTTGGCCATGGGATACATTGCCAGCGTTATGGCTCTTCTTGGGCTTGCTTATACTCCCACGACTGCCTGGTAAAACTGCTCGAATCGTCCGAATTCCATTACTTGCCTTGATCTTCGGCCAAGGCGCATGGACATGTATGAGGGCTAGGAGCATTCAGATGGCTGGAGGCTACGGCATTGGACTCACTGATGACTGGGGTTTCATTATGACTGCAGCATTGCTGTGCTTTTCCGATCTCAAGCAGGATTTTCAGCGCCTGGAAGCTCGTCCCATTGGCGGCAGTGCACCCGTCGAAGATCATACTGGCTCTGCGCAATCGACCGCCACCGAAGCGAATGGCTCTTTGACCGAACGAACGGATTCTCGAATGGAACAGAAACCCTCGAGCACATTAGGCCAAGTGGATGAGTCCAGAGCACACCCGTACACTGTGGACTGGCAAAGCTATCCAAGTGACATCAAGCACTGCGTGTTGTGGATCACGGATCTCCTCATCTCCTTCCGCGGCGTCAATTGGAACTATAGACTGGTCAATTTCCATCCTTTCCACTCCGCGCCCCAGAATCCTTTCGAGGCCGAGCGCCCGGACCACAAGTCGAGGACAGCAGAAAAGACAGCCCCACCGTCTATCAACGACATTCAGCGCAAAGCCCGCCGTTCCGCTATTCTGCTCTACCTCGGCCTCGACCTAGCCAAAACGCTTGTCATCCACGATCCATATTACTTCGGACTAGCGCCCATCGACTCACCTCACCCCTTATGGCTCCTGCAATCTCACCCATTCCTCACCCGCCTCTGTCGTCTCTTGCTAAGCCTGTACTCCATCATCGTGGCGCTCTCTTGCATCGTGAGTCTCCTCCCCCATCCCAAATGCTTCCCCATCCACCCCGCTAACTTCTCGATCCCCACAGTTCAACCTCTCCCCCCTGCTCTTTCCCCTCCTCCCTGATTTCTCCACCCAAACCGGCCACCCCATATCCCACCCATCCATGTACCCGCCCCTCTGGTCCCCCACGCCCATCACCGACCTCCTCCGGGGCGGCCTCCCCGCCTTCTGGGGCAAGATCTGGCACCAAATGTTCCGCTTCGGCATCAGCCAGCCCTCCGCCTACCTCATCCGTCGCTACCACCTCAATCCACGCTCCCAGAGTGGCCGCGCACTCCAGCTCCTGATCGCCTTCGGCCTCACAGCGAGCATCCACGCCATGGCCGCCGCGACGTCGTTCCCACCCAACCCACTGAACCCGCCGCGGCCCATCACTGGCTCCGGCCTCTTCTTCGTCCTGCAGGCTCTGGGCATGCTGGCGCAGACGGCGTTTGCAGAGGCCGTGGGCAGCAAGAAGCGGTGGCCCGTGGGGGCGCGAAAGGCGGGGAACGCGGCGTTTGTGGTGGTGTGGTTGTGGTACACTGGGCCAATACTGTCGGATGATTTCGCGCGGACGGGGGTGTGGATGTTTGAGCCCCTGCCGATCAGCTTGTTTAGGGGCCTGGCGGGCGAGGGGTGGTGGTGCTGGGGTGGGCGGTGGGCGGGGCTGGTGTGGGATGGACCGTGGTATAGGAGGGGAATTGCGCTGTATTAGTGAGTGCTCAGCGGTGGCCAGGCTGAATGCAGCTGATGTTGTCAGACTATAGAACTACAAGTTGCCATTACTTTGTGGAGCCTCGAACCCATTCTCCCTCTTGGCTCGCGCAAAGACCTCGCTCAGGTCTTCGGTCCAGATCCACTTCATGCGCTGCTCGATTCTTTCGCGCACGATACTCAACGCGTCGTCGAGGGGCACGTCTTTCAGATCCTCGGTCACCATCTCATAGGTCTCCCCAGCCTCTTTACTCGTCTTTGCGACTTTCTGCGCTCGGGGCAGCCGGACCTGCTGATACAGGTGCATCCAGTCCTCCAGACTCTTCCCATCCCATCTGCCCTGGGATAGATAGCCATTCAAGCAATGCGCCAATATGTAGTCGTCCTCCGCGGCCTGGCCTGCGCCCGCGCCTTGATGCGGCATCATGCTATGACTCGCATCGCCTACAAGCACGACACGTCCACCCATGTGCACCCACTGATCCAGCGGCTCTCGGTAATTCAAGCGCCATTTACTTGCGGGCTGGGGCATCTGACGGATCAAATGCTGCACCGTGTTCTCAAAGCCGGCAAAGTCCCGCTCGACTTCTGCGCGGTCGCATTCTTGCGTCCAAGACTCTTCGGTGTCTTGGACCTCGGCCTCGGACTTGGTGACGAAGGCGACGATGTTGAGAGATTCGTTCTTACTGATGGGAAAGACAAGGAAGTGCCGACCCCGAGCCATCCAGAGAACGGAATAGGTGGGGAAATTCCAGGTCGGTAGGGAGGAGATGGGAATCACGCCTCGGTAGGCGATCATTCCACCGTATACGGGTTTGTCGGTTGCGAATTGAGCACGGATGGCCGAGTGGATTCCGTCAGCTGCAATGACGAGGTTGGCATTGGCGGTGGTGCTGTCCGCGAAGTGCAGGGTGACTGAGTTGGGGTCGTCTTTAGAGAGACTGACACAGCGCTTGCTGGTGTGGAGTGTGGCTGCGTTGCGTTCCCGGATAGCTTCGATGAGGGTGTCAAGGAACTCGGACCGCGCCATGGACATATTGCGCGCTGTGGAGGTCTCAACGAGGGGAATGGTGATAACCTCGCCGCCGTCATCGTGGCGGCGGAAGGAAATCCATACCCCATTACGCTCACCGGCTATGGAACCGAGACGATCGCCGAGTCCGATCTCTCCAAAGAGTTTGGCGGCATTGGGACCAATGCCGACGCCGGCACCAATCTCGCGGTATTGAGACGCTTGTTCGTAGACATCTATGTGGATAGGCTGCTTCACGTGATAGTTCAGAGAAAGGGCACAGAAGAGTCCGCCGATGCCACCGCCAACGACAGCGACTCGAAATGGTGACGAGTCGTCCATATCACAGCCAAGAGTATGGTCGCACAGTCAAGCAATAAGACGGAAGTAACACTTACATTGCTTCTCCTGCGGTTTGTCTGATGCGGCTCGTATATCTACCGCTGATCAACGTGGAGTGTGGGGTTGACACTCTCCGCACGAGGGACACGGGGACCGGCAGATATCATGGGAGTCACGGGTTTGTTTCTGTTGGAGATCTAAAGCTCAAGCGGTGTCAATACGGTCACTGGAAAAGGAAGGAGGATAGGAACAAAGGTGGGCGGACGTCTTGCCTGCGGATCCTGCGATGTCAACGATGTCTTGACCATGCTTGGCGGCCATATCTCGTGTTCATGACGAGGCTGCGACATTGGAGGCGTCACCGAGTCCGTGCCCTCGGTTTCGCTCGCTTGGACAGCGTCACCAGCCGAAAGCCCGAAGAACCTTGCCTGGGAGCGCCACAGACCGGTCGGTGCTGCCATTTGGTAGGCGCACAGAAGGGACAAATTGATGACGATGGTATGGACGAACAATCCTAGACTTTTGAAGCTAGACTCGGAAGACAGACGTTTGACAGATGGCTGTGCGATCCAAGTGGGCAAGTCCGGTCGAAATCGCAACGGATAAGGAATATTGCGCCACAAGCCAAAACCGACAAAGCAGTCCCCCCCCAACTCAAAAATTTCCGGGGGCCGTCGGCAGGAATTGGGGGCGCTTAAGGCAGGATCTGCATGGGCAAGAGACAAGGTAAGGCGAACGCAAGGACAAGGCCACGCTGCAAGATTTCCCTTTCCGCGCCTGCGCCTGCGCCCTCCACCCCAAATCCCACATCTTCGGGCGGCAAACGCAACGTCATTCTTGTTGAAAGCCCTTTCTCAACTTCCTATCAACTTCACATATCGAATTGCATAGAACCAGTTGATATCTCCGCAGGTCACATCACATTCGTTTTGCTGCTGGTCTTGTCGCGAGCGCAAGCGGCGCCCTAGTCGCCTACGCCAAACCGATCCCGTCAGCTGCGGGCCGGCAACGCCACTCTGTTCCACGAACCCACCGCAGAGCGCAACACAAACACCTCACGCGCTCACCATCGCACCTCATCCCTCTTCCTTGTCCCTCATACCCGCTGTCGCCTGTCGCTGATGGTGACGCGGTGTGTATCTGGCTCGCTGCAGCATGGCAATCCAACCGCCGCTGGCCAACGATAAGAAGCGAGTCAAGGTCTACGAGCTGAGAGACAATGACTGGTTCGATAGAGGTACCGGATTTTGCACCGGTCAGGTCATCAATGTATGCCCGAACCATCGCGAATCTCTTTTTACGCGCATGCGCTGACAGACGCGTCTTAGGATGAGCCTCGAGTCTTCGTCGAATCTGAAGATCAACCCGAGCGCATGCTTCTCGAAACCAAGATCCGGAAGGATGACGGCTACCAGAAGCAACAAGACACGCTCATAGTATGGACCGAATCCAATGGCACAGATATGGCCCTCAGTTTCCAAGAAGCGGAGGGTTGTGCCGTTATCTGGTTCGTTCGCCGAAATCTCGCATGTGCCACATCCTCTTAACACGTAGCAGGGATTTTGTTCATAACGTTCAGCAACAGCTCAAACAACTCCCGGGTAACATCACCAGTGCGTTTGCCTTGGATAATACTGACATGCTCAGACGATGGCCTCTCCGATGACGCGCTTGACGGCATTACGACCTCCTTTGCTCTCAGTGCGCCCGCCCTCAACAACCTTGACGAGATCGAGCAGACCATCCGCGCTGCCAGTATATCCCAAGGCGGTCGCGAAGCCCTTGCCAAATTCGTCTTACGCGAGGAGTACCTCTCAAAACTGATACCCCTTCTTTCCGATGCCGAAGACCTAGAATCTCTCTCGGACCTGCACCGATTGTGTAATATTATGAAAGCCTTCATCCTCATGAACGATAGCAGCGTAATTGAGCATATGGTTGACGACGACATCATTCTCGGAGTCGTCGGCGCCCTCGAATACGACCCCGATTTCCCGACGCACAAGGCCAACCACCGCCAATACCTCGGTGACCAGACAAGGTACAAGGAAGTCGTGGAAATCAAGGATCAGCAAATCAAGAAGAAGATTCGACAAACATGGCGACTACAGTATCTGAAAGATGTTGTACTCGCACGAATATTAGACGATCCCACGTTCGGAGTGCTGAACAGCCTCATATATTTCAACCAGGTGGAGATAGTCCAGCATCTGCAGCAAAACACCGCCTTCCTGAAAGAGCTGTTCGCCATATTTAACATCGAGGTTGATGGCACCAAACAGAAAGAGGAGGCAGTCCAATTCCTACAGCAATGCGCCGCTATAACAAAGACGTTGCAGCTGCAGTCGAGAGAGAACCTTCTCAACAACTTCATTCAGCACGGACTCTTTGCTGTCATCACTTTCGCAATTCGACATGCGCAGCCTTCGATGCGGACGACTGGGATCGACATCCTTGTTGCGCTTCTGGACCACAATCCTAACATGATGCGGAACTACATGCTTAAGGCCGTTTCCGAGAAGAAGACACCGCTGACCGACATTCTGATCGATCTCTTACATGCAGAGACAGATCTTGGAGTTAAGAACCAACTTTCGGATGCCATCAAGATTCTCCTTGACCCCCAACCGCCCACGAATGAGCCGATGAATAATAGGAATAGTTCGGAGTTTGTTACGAAGCTGTCCAGGCCTCCACAGTTGACTCCTACTCAAGCTGCCAACGAGCAGTTCGCTCAAGACAACTTCGATCGATCTTGCAGGAAACTATTCAAGCCGCTTAAGGATCTGGAGCAGCGCGTCACATTGAATTGCGGCTTTCAGGAAGTGTCTCTGTACTCTTACCTAGTCGAGATTCTGACCTTTTTCTTGCGCCAACACTCGATGCGAAGTAGACACTTTGTGTCTTCTGAAAACTTGACGTCCCGGGTCGCCCAATTGCTCCAAGTTCGGCAGAAGCCGCTCAAGCTCACAGCGCTTAAGTTCTTTCGGACCGCAATCGCGCTGCAAGACCAGTTCTACTCGCAACAAATACTCAAAACATCGTCGTTTGAGCCAATCATCAACATAGTTATTGAAACGATGCCGCGGGACAACCTCCTCAACTCTGCCTGTCTGGAGATGTTTGACTTCATCCGAAAGGAAACCATCAAGCCAATCATCATTCATTTGGGCGAACACTACCGCCCGAAGCTGCAGTCAATAATCTATGTCGACACTTTTGAGGATTTGCTCATGCGGTACGATCAGCTCACGGCCGACAAACCTGAAATGGAGCATACCCTCTTTAGCCAGGACGAAGATAGTCCATCTATGAGCAGACAGAATCTCAGTGGCAGGTGGCAAGGCATCCCGGACATGGATGCTAGCGAAGAGGATTACTTTAATACCAGCGATGACGATGAAGACGCCCCTGTCGAAGAAGACGACCGTCTGCAGTGGAACAAGAGCAAGGATGTGGTCAACGGTACCACTTCACCTGTGAACAAGCCGCTCGTCGACTATCCCGACGATGACGATGATGTCGATGACCTCCTCATGGACCCGAAGCCAGTGGTGACACCTCAAACGCCGCTAACACCCGAGAGCGAGTCAGGTGACTCCCCTGACGCCAAGGGCCTGACACCAGACAAGCAGAGACAGCTTCAACCCTCGCCAGATATCCGTTCGTCCACAGATCCAGCCAGTGAGCTCCAGCACCCGCCTGAGAGAATAGCAGAAAAGAGAAGGCGGCAAGAAGACGAGGAAGAAGATGAACTTGGCAAGCTATCGACGGGCGTTAAGAGACGCAATTCTTCAAGTGCTAGCTCTGCCAGCAGTTTGCTCTCTCAGGGAACAGGAATGAAGCGCAAGAAAAGCTTTCTCAGAAGCAAGCAAGCGACACTGAACACTGGCGAGCCTAATCAAGTACCAACCAAGGGCACTGCTGGTGAGAACCAAGATGAACCTGACGCTTCCCTGAAGAGGAGCCCAAGGATCAAGGTCTCCCTCAGCAACCAAAGCACTAAGGCGAATGAGAGTGCTGAAGCAGAAAAGGAAAAGCCTGCACCCGAGGAAACTGCCAAGTAGAATTTGGCTTCTGGCCTTTTTCTTTCCTCATCTTCGTCCACAGTCGATCTCCCACTTCCGCCACCGCCAGCATTGCCACAACTAGCCCCTCGGAGGCCGCTAGATGCTCCTGAGGAGAGAGCGTTGCGGGAAAACACCCCACCACCACCGCTGTCACCTCGCATGGGGGTTCAGAGATAACTTCGATGACGAACTGGACCCTTCGCTGGTGTCCAAGAAAGACAGGCGGCACCGTCTGCGGAACCGGCATTAAGAGGCTTGACCATGGCCCTGAATGCCCAGGGATATCATGAGTACCGGCCGCACCCACACCCGCCTGATTCGGATGGGTTGTAGTATTATAGTATCGGAGAGCGCATCGTGCTTGGGCTCTTTATGACAGACATGCCGGTTTAGAGCCACGTTGATGCTGGTCGATAGCGAAATACCATTACATGGTTCTTGTGGTGTCATTCACGTAGATTTTGCTTCCTTGCTGACTCGTGCCACCGTCACGCGTGTAGTGATTTTGCCAGGTCTAGACAGCCACATACTTTTCCTGTTTACGCAGCAGCCAGCCTGCACCGTCTGGGACACCCGCCATGCCCCCCCGTGGGGAGGCTTAGGTTTGATGGTCGCGGCAGGAAACTGGCTAGCCGACAACTGGAGTACCTGCGCGGTATGTGCGTGTTGTATAGGGGAGGACGATCGCTCATCGTCGCGCGGGTGATATGCTCCCTGCGCTTTAGCTGCCGCTTATCTCTACAGGACATGGAGTGCCAGGGTCCTTGCTAGATCGGCTGACAGCGTATCATGGTATATGCAGGTATATTGGTCCACCCCTCGCTAGCTCAAGCACATAAATCACCACCCACTCACTACCTACTCCTCCCGACCTATTTGCACGGCTCAGCCACGCCCCTCCAACCCATCCGCGCCTCGCGTCCCGGAACCATCTCCTCCGCCCGCCCATGCCACTGCCGGACCTCAACGCTCTCTCCGTCGCCACCGCGCTCACCACCACCACCATAATAACCCCCAGACTTCCTCTTCCGCACGCCACGCGCATCCCGATCCCTCACCACGACCTTCCTCGGCGCCCTGGCGAAATACAAATCAATCTCCTCCAAACTCCTGCCCACGGTCTCGGGATAAAACACAAAGACCACCGCCGCAAAAGCCAGATTCGTAAACAGCCAGATCAGCAGGTAGAAACGTCCCAATTCGAAGACGCCGTAGCTGGAGCTGAAGACCATGGCAACCTCGATGGCGAAGCGCGTGGCGGTCGCGATGGAGGCGAGGGCGGTGTTTTCGTCGTGGGAGTTCAGGGAGGGGCCGAGTTCGGATTGGAAGAGGAAGGTGGTGGCGTTCCAGCCGAGGTCGTAGAAGAAATAGGCGGTGAGGAGGACGGTGAAGACTGCGGCGGTGGGGGCGAGGTTGGGCGTGTGCGTCGTGGTGGTAGCGAAGGAGGAGGTGAAGAAGAGAGTGGTGGAGGAGGAGGAGGAGGAGGAGGAGGAGGAGGAGGAGAGGGAGGCGTTGGTGGAGGAGACGATGACGGCGACGAGGAGGCAGGTTGCGAGGCCGAGGGAGCCGGTTATCATGAGTTTGCGAATGCCGAGGCGGGGGAGCAGGAAGAGGGGCGGGATGGTGAAGAGGAAGTCGATGGTGGGGAGGAAGGTGGCGAGGATGAGGGGGCCGTGGTATGAGGATGAGCCCGAGGCTTGCGCGAATAGGTTGCGGAGGAGGTAGGAGAGGTAGAGATTTGCGGTTTGAATGCCCATGAGGGTTGCCATCGTCTGGAGACCGGTGACGAGAGCTAGGCGGCGGGGGACGTGCAGGTGGAGCATGCCTGGGTGGGGGGTGGGGGATTTCCGCGAGGTAATGCAACGCCCATAGAGGTAAGGGGTGGAAGCGGTTTGCTGGCGGTGGTGGACTAGAGCGTTGAATCGGGCGGTGATTGGGGGAGAGTTTTGAGGTTGGTTGCGTATGCGAGCGAGAGCAGAGCGCGCCTCATCGGGTTTATCGTGGGAGAGAAGCCATCTGGCACGATTAGCTAAGGTATATCAGATATGACTCAGGAGATATACCTGAAGGACTCGGGGGAGCGGAAGACGAGGAAGAAAGCAGGCACCTGGAAGACAAGCTGTAGGGCCATACAAGCCCTGAAAACTTGACCGTTTGTCGCCGTCATTGTGAAGATGAACTCGATCCATGTTGCCACTGCAGAGCCTGCCGCAGCGGCGATGTTGAGCAGAACGATCTTCTTGCACCGGTCGGGAGTTTCAGCAGTCTCTACCAGCCACAAAGACGCCGTGGTGACAACCATCCCCAGAGACAGTCCTGTGAAGCCGGCACCCACGAACAGCTGCTGCATCAATGACGCTGACGTGGTGAGTATGGCGGCCAGTATGCCACTGACTATGGCACAGAGCACAACAGGCTTTCGTCCCACGAATCGTGACAGAAGCCATACCAGCAAGGGACCCACAATCATGCCGACCATAAGGGCAACAGCAACCCAGCTTGACAGACTCCGTGTTCCTGACGCGATACCAGTAGCTGTGAGCGACGACGCGGCAATGCTGAGGATGCGTGAGGAGAAGGCGGCACCGAAGAGGGCCAAGCAGAGCGCCCACGATAGAAGCTTCGAAGTTGCCATCATTGCCTGGCTGTCGGGGTAGGTGAACTGGGGCGGGAGGAGGGAGTGTAGTGCTCAGGGAAATCGGTGAAGACACATGGCATTGTCTGTATTTGGCCAGCCAAATTCAATGCTGATGTAACCATCATGGAGAAGGACTGGGGGCCAATGTTGTACAGCCGCGATACGAGGCCTTGAGGAGCGCTAGTATGGCCCTTTGCGCACGAAACAAGCGTTCAAGACTCTTTAGTACATGGGGCCGAATGGTGTCGATCGCCAAAAGAACAGCCCCTGCCGCCTTGTGGGGGGCCTTGAAACTAGGGTGGTAGGAAGTCGGCGCTCCGTCATAGGCAAGAGCAACCGAACTAGCGACCGGCAGCGGCAGTCAGCTGCTCCATGAATGATGAATAATCAATGAGGACCAAGCAAGGCACTCAATCTGTTGGTGGGTCGTGCTGTGCTTGCCTGCTTGTAGCTGCAGACCGCCAAGAACAAGACATCTACGCGGGCTGAATTTTCCTCGAGCTGGCCCAGATCAGGACAATCGTAAGGGTACGAAAAGTCCACGAGTACGCGATCGGTGGTCGAAGCCAATCGAGAGCCTCTCACTTATCCTTGTATGATTCGGTAGCGGTTGCAAGAGTGGCCAGGTCACCTCGTAGAGCCAGAGCCTGCAACGCGCTCGTGATGTTGCCTCGTCCGGCCCTGTGAAAGCCGCAATCGTCTTGGCGGTCAGGTCTGATGCAAATGAGGCTGATTAGTATGGGGGCTATCGCTCTCACTGGCGATCTCTCGGCTTCTACCTTTCGGTGATCAGATGCAGATGCAAGTCTTCAGAGCAGAATGTATACTGTGTGCCTTCCGATATAAGCAAAGACGCTGTGACTAAGCCGGCGGGAGTGATCGGGACGCCCCTGATCGTAGTGCTTGGTAACATCCAGGACACGACATCGTGAGACCCGAGGAGAAACTCGAGTCCGGTCCCTTGAGCTCCGTGCGCGATGCCCATGTATATATGGTACGCTTTGAGGATTCCCACTTCGGAAAAGAAAGCGGAATGAAAAGTATCAAGCTTGAGTGCTGCGACAGCACGTGGGAATCGACACTACGGGGTGCAAGCCCCCACTAAATTGCGTGATTAGCTTGCCGTACCGCCCGAGCAGTACTCCCGCCGCCTATAAGAGCTTGGCATTTGCGTCTTTTGAACCCTGCTTGAAAGTCAACCCCAACATCCCCTACATCACGGTCTTTGTGCTTCGCTTGCATATGCAAGTGAAGAAAGAGTGGGCATCGTCTGCGCAGAATGAGCCGTGCCTAACCTTGTGAGAGCGTGTCTTAGCCACCAAAAAGCCCCGACTTTCTACCACGGATAATCGGACCGCGGGGTGGCTCACCATTGGCGGTGATAGTGATCGCTGTCAAAAGCACGGCCCCGATCGTCACAATCCGTGCATGTGATGCTGCGGGCGCGAATCGTAAGCATCGAGTCCTGGTTGTCTTGCGGAGGTGGCGCACCTTCGCTCTAACCGGTGTGACAGAATCGCCAGCTCTTGCATATTGTGCAGCGGGTGAGGAAATGCTGGACAGCCAACCAACTAGATGGTGAATTAGGAGCCGCAACTTGGTCGGGACAAGACGCAGAACGGGAAGTTATAAGGCTGAGCATGCGGAGTGAGTGTTGGATTCTGCCTCGTAAGGTTGACCTGCGGTTGCGAGCCGTTCTTGCGTGCTCTTCGTGATCATGGCACAGCCTCAGCCGCCCGGACCGACCTATGTCCTCCCCTGTTATGAACTCACCGACAAAGATCTTGCGAAAGGCTTGACGGCTATTTTCGGACGCGCCAACTGGGGCAAATACATTAAAGTGAGACACCGATCTCTGTCAACCGCAACCACTGACACGTTTTCAAGAAAGTGCTCGACGACCACTGGGAGTACTATGCCCCACGGGAATTGACAAAAGTAGGTCGCATCAGCTAATGTTACCGCTCGTACTAAGCCTCTCGCAGCTAGAACAATTGGACATTAGGGAGTCAGCAAAGAAGAAGTAGGACTTTGGTATAGCCCCCGTAGCGTCGGTGATGTTTGCTTGAGATCCCCGCTTTCGGGGGGCAGTAAAGCGCCGTCCGGGTCGACCATGCAGGGGAATTTGATGTGGGGAGGCCATGCAGGGTGGCTTAGTCGTGCAAACAGCTGGTCAATGCAATCGCGGTCGCATATGGTCCACATTCTGCATCGGAGCTTGGAAATGCGGCGTTCGGCGGTGCTCTCCGTCCTCGTTAACTGGTTGTCGATGGAGGAGCTCGGTTGCGTTGATGGGGCGCCTCCAGCAGTATCGGCGCACTGCTCAATGCTGGATGCCCTCAGTCTCGGATAAGCCGGACTGGCATATAAGATAACCTCAAAATCCCACACCACCGAGAGAGCCATCAAAGCTACCGCAATGGCGCTCAGTTCAATGTCAGAATCTTTGCAGAATGCTTACCAGTATCCCGAGAACTTAGTTGAACCACTGGTGGAGAGATATGAGCTGCAGGCATATCGCAAGCGTTTGAGGACCAGGGAAGACGCTCCAGTCAGACTTTTCAGCAATCCTGGACCAAACATAGCAGTTGCTCTGCTCGAATGGAACAGCAGCCTTGAAAGTGAGGATAACCGATTATCGTGAGACTTCGACAAAGCCGCTAATCTGCGCATAGACTATGTGCCGTTGATTCTCAGACATCTTGATCACGTCAAGAAGCGCTTTACATGCTCGCAAAACGAAACCAGACAAGAAACGAGGGCAACGTTCTTGTATGATGCTCCAGGTCGGGGATGACGATGTGCACAACTGACATTGGCGTAGGTTTTGGCATGCAGACAACTCATTGGCGTCGCTTCGCTTGACAAAGGAGATGGCATACCACATATTGACTTATTACCAGGTGAAGCCATTCTTCCTGGATTTTCTGATGCTTTTTGGTCGCAATTTGTATCATCGAGATTCGCAGCACAGCAATTTCCAGCATAAAACGGCTGTCTCCAGCAAGACGAGAAAACCGTTTTTAGAGATGTCATACGATCTCCGTGGCGTGGAACGTGGCAATCCCACTGGTAGGCGACCGTGGTCCATTCGACCGACTGCCGTGTATCACAAGATTGACTTGACCAACGGTACTTGCACATGGATAATAGTAAAGGCGAACGAGTTGATCAAAAACCGCGTCAACGGTTGCCTTGGTTTCAAGGAACGCACTGTACCGCACTCGGCTTCTCGGGGTATTTCGCTGTCATTGAAAATCCACACATTGATGAGCGAGTGGTCTGCCGAAGGCTGGTGCGAGTATCTCGACGGTCTTGAGGATGACTTACAAGCTCTGAGCCGGTCAGCCGTCAGTTTGGAGCTAGAGACTCGACCGTCGGCATCGGCAAGTGGGCACAACTTGACCAAGCCACTGGAGACTGATCGTGGGGGCCGATCTGCGCCCAGCTGGGCCTCTTGGTTACGGCATGCGTTGAGCTTGCACCAGAACGCCCGACAGGATGAACATACGGATGAAGAGACCGAGTCGAAGCTGGATGACTCTGATGAGCTTCCAGAACCACCACCGCCAGAGATATCTGCCTTCAAATCACCAGTTCAGACCTCAGGACCGCGCTTCGACTTTGGGGATCTGCAAAAGGTCCAGATACTTCAGGAAGAGATCAGTAAGAGCCTCCACGTAATCAACGGGAACATCGAGATCATCTCCAGCGTCCGAAGCTATTACGAGACGATTCCATCTTTGCAATACATTCCGAAGGAGATAACAGATTCTGCACGATTGACGCAAGACATGCTCGGCTTCATGGAGCGCTCGACAGGCACCGAGAAAACTCTCAACATGTATCGCGCAAGATGTGAGGCGCTGCTTGCCTTGGTTAACGATCGCAAGACCCTTGTGAGTGCATTGATCCGGGTATGGCAGGGGCTAATATGCCAGCAGATGACCGAAGTTCTTCAATACCGCAACATGATAACGAATAAGCTTGCCACACAGGAGTCCATTAAGTCAACCAAGAACACTGAAAAGTTGACCAAGGAAATGAACGATCTCACACAGCGCACGAAGTCGGAGACGGTCATGATGCGAGTCATCAGCCTTGTCACCGTCGTCTTTCTTCCAGGAACCTTCATCTCGGTGAGCCGTGCCTACTGCGTCGCATCTGCTTGACTGATGGTATGCAGACCTTGATGAGCACTGATATTGTGAGATTCCCAGATGGGCGCCCTGGCATGGCAAACGGCTGGTCTCCAGTGGTGCGGTTGCACTGTACCTTGCATTGACGCTACCACTGATGGCCTTCACTCTCATTGCCTGGTACCTTTTCTACCTGTATGTCAATAGAGACCAGAAAGATACAAGTCCCGTATAGACTGTAGCTTAGAGGCGACGGCTGGAGAACTTTAGGCTGAGCAACACCGAAGATCCAGAAGGGTGAAAATCGGAGAGACTTTGGTCGTGGAGGTCGACCTGCGCGTGCTCTGGCAGGCTGGACTTTTGGAGCATCAGGGGAGCTGCAGACGGCCCCGAAGATGGGTGCACAGCAGTAATGGCCAATTGGGATGTGCGCCTGTGAGTCATGGCAGGGTAACCGCAGGGCGGCTTGCAGCACAGGCTAGCCTTATCAGAGAGACATCCATGAGTACACAGCTTTGGTGCAGCCGCAACGCCACCCTCTCTTTGGGGACTTCGCCCAGAAAGCTGCGCGGTTCAGGCGTGGGATGCCGTCATAGCTCCGATAATCACAGCCTCAAAAGAGGCCTTGCCGCCCAACACAGTGCTTGATTGTGTACAGGCATCTTCCAATCTCACTGGCTCTCCCTGACGCTCTGCTTGCTGCACCACAGTCAACGTGGCTGGTCGTTTCGGAATCGGAGACTCTTTCGAAGCCGATTTGACCACGACAGAGACGACTGACGGTCGAGAAGACGGATTGGCAGCCCCGGGGCTCGGCAATTATCTTGCTCCCGCACGCTTTCGAAATGGCTGACCTCTTGTATCCCCAGCGCATGGAGCAACCTATCGTCGACTTTCAAAAATGGCTGCGCGATTATCGGCTCCCTGGCTGGTGTGGAAATCCATCGCAGACGCAACATGTTCGGTATTTTGTACCCCGTGCGCCTTTGAGAGAATATCTATCGCAGGAGAGAGTTCAGGATTTGCTCGAGGCTGTTCTGGGAGACCACCACGACTACCAGTCGTCTCAGGACAAGAAAAGGGCCAGGGCCATTCATCACAAGTGTTGCGTTGTCTTTGCGATACTCATCTCGATCGATCTGGGACATCACATCATGGAATTTTATCGACACCATGGTGAGTTAGGCGATGAAACCCTTTCTTCTTTCCACGAGCAGCCACCGAAAGCTTTCCCAGGGACCGGGGAAGACTACAAAAGATTTCGTTATCAGCAACAAAGCTTCTGTCCACTGCGGATCGACGACGATATCCCGAATTTTGTCGATCAGAATTTGGTGCTGCCAATGACCGAAGAATTCATTGGAGAAGGAGTGAGTGCGTACGTATTCAGAGTTGTGGTACACGATGGGTACAACGACATCAAGCCGCGCTGGCACTCCGGGCCTGACGCCGCCAGCGTCGAGAACCATCGAGCTAACAACGTCTTTGTCGTGAAAAGGTTCACAGTCGACAAGAACCAAGATGCAAAGAGACTGTACGAGCGCGAGGTGACAGCGCTTGACAAGCTCCGGAAGGACGACGGCCCGGACCCAAACCTTATCATCGGGTATCTAGGCGCTTTCGTCATTACCGCTGACGGCCACCCACAATCCTACAACATTCTCTTGGAGTATGCGGACTGCGGAAACCTCAATGACTTCCTCCACGATACTAAGCGCCTACATCCCAAAAACTTCGTAGAGTTATGGGATTTCTGGCAGAAGCTGTTCGATCTCCTCAAGGCAGTTGATCGCATCCACAGGCTGGGTCACGAAGATGAGCCCCTCCGCTTCGCCGCATATCAAGGGGTTCACCACGACATCAAGCCATCCAACATACTCGTCGTCAGCGACCGGAGTCAGCCCGAATCTTCCTTCCCCTTCCGCTTCCTGCTGGCTGATTTTGGGCTTGCCAGTGTTACCAAATTGAATGACCGCGGCCAACACGCTACCACGTCAGATCCACATGGCACAAGTATTTATGGAGCGCCTGAAACTGCTCGTAAACCCTGGGCCCATAGATGGCATCTGGATGTTACCCGATTGGTTGATATATGGTCGATTGGTTGCATCTTCAGTGAGGCCCTCACGTGGTCCGTCCTTGGGCTGGTCTACCTCGATGCGTACCAACGCCAACGAGCGCAGCAAGATCAGAATGACGGACCGCGTTTCCACGACGGCCAAAGGGTCCTCGCAGTAGTAACCAACCAACATCAGGAATGCTTACAGTCCATCAGACAAGGCAATATCTTGATCAATGAGATTGTTCAACTCCTCGACCGTGATATGTTGGTCCCCTCAGGAGAAAGGGCTTCATGTACCATGGTACTTCACAGAGCGCTGAGAATTCTCGAAACCCACAACCCACGACCACAAGATGAGCTCCCAGAACCACCTCCACCATTGAACCCACAGGACATCCATGGCACTGTACCCGGCACAGTGTTCGCTGTGGGAGGTCCCACTGAAAACGTCCCGACAAGCCCTCTTGCATTGACACCTTTATCGCCCCGGTCTCCGCAAAGTCCACCAGTCATTGATTCTGGGGTTAAGGGGGCTGATTCCCAGGTGCAGCGTCCCAAATCCACACCCATACAATCGACGCGAAAAGATGAGCCGCCCTCGATTTCCGTAGAGGAACTGGAGAAATGGCGTTATAACAAAAAGATCAGGCACGAACAGGATGTAAACAACCTGGACACACTTCTCGCACCTCTCATTGACCGCGATCTTGTAAGCTTCCAAATAGAGTGTAACTCCTCCTTCCCACACGCGTTTGCTGACACGACAGGTCTTTATCATCGATGATTCAGTCAGCATGCACGCGCATTGGGATAAGGTAGTCAGCCTTCTGAGAACCCTCGCCTACGCCATCAAAGACTATGATGAGGATGGCATGGAAGTCGTCTTGATGTCTGATGGCAAATCTTTCCAAGCAAAGCATACCACAAAGCTAGTAGAAGGGGTCCAGCTTCGCCGCTCTGCAGCTACCACAAGGACTAACCCTCAGAAGCGACTCGGCGACTTGTTTCAGCAATACGCAACTCGGTTGAAAGTGGCAAGGGGCTATGATGGCTCGCTGAGCAAGCGGCTGTCCCTGAAATTGAATAGTCAGAGTCCGAAGCTGCCAAAGCAATGCAGCTATTTCGTCTTCACCGATGGCGTATGGCAGCCACCTCCCCACAGCAAAGTCTCAAAACCTATCATTCAGCTGCTCCACGACCTGAAGGACGAAGACGAACATCGAGTGGGCATTTCATTCATCCAATTCGGCAACGATGAAGTCGGAACGAAGCGGCTGCGGTTCCTGGACGAAGGGCTCAAGCACAGCTATGCCGTGTCAAAAGATATTGTAGATTTCGAGCCGGCAGATGGTAATGTGTTAAAGATGCTGCTAGGGTCGATCGAGCCATGGTGGGACGAGGTCAATGATTCAAAGGCGATAGACGAGGACCTATGGCTCGACGGGTGATATGATTCGAGACACGTCGGGAGTATTGCCCACTTGTGATTGGTTGGACTTGATGCCATATCATTCGATGAGAATTTGCTTAGAGCATGGAGTTGATGGCGTTTTGGTATCTGATAGTGACCTGCACTTTGGCGTGAAGACGTGCTAAGCGGAATACGACAATCCATAGGGTAGCAAGGAACATGACTTTCACCTACCTGACTGTACGCTTCGCCTTCGTCAGTGCCTTTCCTTCCGGGGTATCCGGTCGAAGCGAAGAGGAACAGACACTCGCCTCAGCTGCATGACGGAGTATGTGGTGACCGCATCAAAGTATTAGCTGTGGAACGAATGCGAAAGCTCTGATCTGCAGTCTCATGAAAGGCTTAGTGGCAAGGAATTATTTCCTTGGATTCCAAGTTTTCGCCGGCGAGAAGCCCCTGCTGAGTCACGTGATAAGTCCTGCAAGTACATATACCTCTCACCTACATATGTCGCTTGTCCCGAACCTCTTCCGATGCTACCCTAGCATCACCACCACACACAAACATGTCGAATCTCAAGAATCAGCTACGTCGAAACGGCCTCGAAATGATCGAGGACCAGATGTGCGGAGAGCCCGTCTATTCCATCTCAACTCTAAAGAAGTCTGGGTCATCAAACGCAAGCTACGTCGCCAACAAGCTCTATTTCGTTGGCGAGAAAGAGAAATGGAGTCCTAAGAGGCAGAAGAAGCTTGCCGCCGCAGCTCCTCGCATTCCTGACTCTCGGAGCTCGTCATCCACCACAATGGATAGCAACGACTCGAAATCTGCAAGCGAGCCGACCTGAGGAAGCTCCGACTCCAGGATAGAACTATTAAACACTCAAGGTAGCAACAAGCTGTCTCTCACGCTGCTGCTAGGTGACGGCTGTCAATCTGAAGAAGCCGGTCGTCGAAGTTCAGAGCTCCAGGCTCTCGTTTGACTCTCAGCCTGGCTTTGCCTGGTCCACGAATGGTCAAATGATATATTCTGCGGCATGGAATTCTCCTGCACAACCATATGCATCACCTACACCATCTCTGACCACATCATTAGGCAGCTCGCCATCGGAGGCAGAGCTTCGGCCTGTCAATGGCAGGCTGAGGCAAGCACCTATACCATGAAACCAGCATGGCACTGTTCTTTTCATCCTTTGGGGTGACAGACAAGCCGGAATCTGGATCTCAGCCTAAGAACTCTTCACAGCCATTCGGCTACCACCGATAAACTACTGTTGTGATGCCGGCCAAGGGGATGACAGAGTCGCCGGGCCTCGCCGAGTCGTCAACGCGGAGAGAGGAGGAATTTTCACGGTGGCTATTGTGGGAACGCCAGAGAGATCGGAAGCGATATACAGAGAGGCCCGCCGGTGCATACCAGATCATTGTGGAGAGATTGTTACATCAATGGCGGATTGGACGAGAGCTCATCATCTCGACGGTCGTAAGCCCAATTGTACGAAAGGCAGAGCTGCCACGAATACAGATATTTGAATGAATCCAGCAGCCAATATATTGGTTGAACTGGAATGACCGTTCAATCACTTCCTGCCTTGCTGACTTCACCTTGATTTTACTCTAGACTCACCTCTCCGCAACTGCGCGACGACCCGCCAGGTCACCAGCATCATTACTTACTTGGCTTTGCATTTGCTCCTCCCCTCTCCAATTCTCTGCGCACCCTGGCTGAGCACCACTCTCTACGAACACGATGGCAGTGAAACGCACCGCCAGACACCCTGACCCGGACCACACCCTGCGAGCCTCATCCGCATCCGCACCGACATCCTCAAGCGAACAAGAAACCCTCATCTCTGCCGCCTCGCGTCACGAGCAAAAACGCCGCAAGCGAATCAAACCCACCCCCATCTCGCCCGAGCCTGTGTCTCTGCCTGACTCCGCACCTCTTTCTCTACCCGCCACGCACCCTCATCACCGCAACATCTCCTCCTCCCCCTCCTCGTCCTCGTCGCTGTCATCGCCACTCTCCCCAACACTCCCATTCCACCGATCGCACCGCCCCAACCACGCCTCAAAAGTCCAAGCCCTCAACCGCGCCCTCACTTGGACGGGCATCCGCCTCGTCAAAGTCGCGAGCGGCGATCGGCACGTGCAGAGTATCGACGACTCTGACGTGCAAGGATGGGTGGAGTACAAGTTCGTGAGGGGGCAACGGGGTGTTGCTGGCGTCGTGGAGGTGGGCAACGCTCTTGAGTGGGCCATGATGAGCGTGGAGGGGACGGGGAAAAAGGAGTTGGGGGTTTGGCGGATGGTGATGGATTCGGTTTACGGAGGGGCGGAGGGGGAGGGAGGCGGTGTGGGCATGAAGCTTGATGATCGAGGTGGGGATGGTGGCGCAGACGAAGATAAAGAGGTTGATGGTGTGGGTGGGGCGTGATTCGCACAGGAAACGGATGCTGATAGTGTCAGTGGAGTTTGTGGCGCGCTGGGCGTGGTGATGTCGAAGAGAGGTTGTCCCAGAAAATATGTCCGTTGCTTCGACGTATTCCTTGAAGCAAAGCTGGGTAGTGGAAAGCCTCCTTTCGAAGAGACTCTGCATCGTTCCGAGAGGAAAGTCGTTGCTTCAGGCTCATGAACTTGTCTTTTCTTATGCAGTCTTCTTGATCTCCCCGCCATTGACAACAAAGCCTTCTAATACGGCGATCGCTGACCATAGTCTATTTTCCGCCTCCGGGAACACCAAACTCCTCTTCCCATAGAATACCTCATCGCTGACCTCCTCTGGATGCCGCGGCATGCAGTGCATGAACCGCCAGTCCTCTTTTGCACCGCCCCTCATCGCCAGCTCTTCCGTTACCTGATATCCCGCAAATGCTTTCAGTCGTTTCTGCATCTCCTGTTCCTGGCCCATTGATACCCAGGTGTCGGTGACGATCACGTCTGCATTTTTCACAGCTTCCTCCGGAACATTGGTTTCGGTCAAAGCGCCGCTGCCTGCGGCGCGCAACTCGTCCTTGATCTTCTGCGGAATCTCGTAACCCTTGGGCGTCGCCACGGCCATATCGACGCCCAGCTTCCGCGCACCGATGCACATGTCGAAAAGCACGTTGTTGGCATCCCCTACCCACGCGATCTTCAGACCTGACAGCTTATCCGCCGTCACGCCATATGTTTGTGTCAGCGTAGCGAAATCTGCGACAATCTGCATCGGGTGGTACGTGTCACAGAGCGCGTTTATGACGGGCACGGAGCTGTCCTTTGCCAGACCGACGACGTCTGAGTGCGGGCCGACGCGGGCAACGATGCCGGACACCATGCTTGAGACTACTTTTGATGTATCATAGAGAGACTCGTTCACGCCGAGCTGGATGTCCTCCTTGCCGAGGAACATGGGGTGGCCGCCGAGGGCTACCACGGCGGACTCGGTCGAGACACGGGTGCGGGAGGAGCGCTTGGAGAACATGAGGGCTATGTTCTTGCGGGAGAGGGAGTTGGCAAGAGGAGAGAATGGGAAGTTGTCGATGCCGGCGGCACGGTGGACTGTCGCATTGTCGACGAGCGTACGGAGCTCGGTGGCTGAGAGATTGGAGATGGAGAGAAGATGTCGAGGTGTTTTGGTAGCTGTGGACAGGGCGCGCTTCTGTAGCGGCCGCGCCAGGGTCGCGATGGGCTTCTTCATATTTTCGAAGCTGCTGTAGCTGCTCGCCGGCGCCAGCGCTTCTCAAAGAACGCAATGTGAGTCAATACACCGCCGTCTGAATCCCTCACTGTCATATTTACAGTGGAGTCCACCGAAGCTCTATCGATAGGAGTTAGGCTTTTAGTTGTCAGAGTGCCAAGACATTTGCTTTAGTCGAGCTAGTCGAACCAGTCTCTCCCGTACCCGTCCTGTCGCCTTGATCTTCATTGTCGTTGTCGCGGATTCCATTTCCGCTCCGTTCAACGACATTCGAACCATTCCAGACCAGTACGCACCCGATAACCTGTACGCGACTGCGCTGGACGCGATCCGATTAGGCCCCGCAGACCTAGCTATCCAATATCGTGGGGCTATCCCCAGTCCCCAGACCAGGCGCACTTCACGAACCTTGGACGCTGTCGCAGGCTCGCAGCCCGTTGGAAAATTCCCATTCCCGGAGCGCCGGCCAGCTTCTTGTTTTCCGGCTTGCTCATCTCAAGTGCTTAGCGAGCTGCATGGCATTGGTGTCCACGTGTCCACACAAGCCGGACGTAAATACTTGCAACTTCCATGAAACCGCCAATCGTGCTGTACACCCACATTAATGGGCGTTTTCCAGAGTTCTAACCACGAAAGGAGCTTCCCGTCGATATCACGGCTCCAGCCAATGATGTCGTTGATGGAGGCATTCACCAGAAGCAAGCTAGCGAAAGCCGGCAATTCTTTTGAGAGCGGAGTAGCCCCATAACCCCACGAAGGAGCTTTAATCGTCGCCCTTCAACACGATCTCCACGAGAGCCTCTGTGGGGAAAATCCGGGCCCAAACAGCTGGCTGTGAAGTTCATGGAAACCTAGGTCAGGCTTCAGCAAGTCAGAAAGGTCATGCACAGGCACGATGCCTAGTGCGGAAGAGCGCTGCCGAAATCTAGACCCTCTAAGAGGGCAGGCCAAGCGGTGAGAATCTCCAATACTTGAACCCCCAGCACCAAGGACCCACCTACCTCCAGCTTTTGGTACGGGGCGGGCGGAGAACTTTGCGCGCCAATCTATAAAGGTAGGGATCAACCGTGTCGGAACCACTGCACCGCTTCACTTATCAACTCCTCCTTTTTGCCTGCTACCTGTATCTCGCCATCATCTAAGGTTATCAAAACATGCCTCTCGGAGTTCTTCAAGACAACAAGCTCGAGCATGTGCCCGGTACGGCACCTCTCAATGAGCTTGGGCGCGAGGATCAGAATATCTCTGGTGTCGACCCTCACCTATTGAAGCATGATGCTTCTGGGAAGATCGTCCTCGTTCCTCAGCCCAGCGACTCTCCCAATGATCCTTATAATTGGCCGCGGTGGAAGAAAGAATTGTTCACTGTGTAAGTCGACAGAAGTACGCCCGGATGCATCTGCTAACACAATCCAGAGCCTTTGCGTAAGTTTGACCTTTTCCGAGTTCCCACCGCCGTGGAAAAATCTCCCGTGTTTGGCAACAATTGCATTGGCCACATTTCCTTCTCCCGTCCGACCGTCTTGCAGGTCACTGACTGTTATGTTTTAGCTATGGGTGCGGCTGCGTTGGTGCTGTTGGTCCTCTTCTAGGCGCCGCCTTCGTGCCTCTGGCGGAAGAATGGGGAGTTTCCCTGACCGACTTCGTCGCTGGTGCACAGGGCGGTGTTATCGCTGCCATTGCCATCGGCTCGCTCTTGTTTAACACACTCGCTGTCAAGTTTGGCAAGCGGCCAGTTTATCTGATTACGTCTGTCGGCCTTGCCGTGACCTGCTTTTGGGCAGCATCAGCGAAGAGCTTCGGCAACTTCGTAGCTGCCCGTGTCATTCAGGGTCTTTGCATGGCCCCTATGGAGGCATTGATCCCAGCGTCCATCGCTGACATCTGGTTCGTCCACGAGCGCGGTTACCGCACAGCCGTGTTCAATCTGGGTGTGCTGGGTGGCATCAATCTTGCAACACCAATTGCTGGAGCCATCATGCAAGCCAGCAACTGGCGTGTGGTCATGCACGCAATGGGAGGTGCCTTTGTCCTGCAGCTTATTCTGACCTTCTTCTGGATGCCCGAATCAGCATTTGTCCGTCATCACACGATCAACATCGATACTGGAAATCACAATGTCGAGAAATCTGTTGACGATCAGTTGGAGTACTCCGAGAAGGGCGCTACTTCTACTACCAGCGCTACCACCGAACGCGTCTCTAGCGAGCCCAAGATGACCTGGGCACAAGAAATGCGGCCGTGGTCCGGCTACATTAACCACATCTCGATTGTTGATACCACGTTCCGACCATTCTTCCTCCTCGCGTCCCCTGCTGTGGCATGGGCGACGCTTTTGTTCACCACTTGTATCTCGTGGTTGGTCGGCATTTCCATCACGCTCTCTCAAATCTTCTCAGCGCCGCCTTACAATTTCACGGTCAGCCAGGTCGGCGCAACCAATTTGTCATCGTTCGTTGCGTCTGTGATCGGCACTCTTATCGCTGGTCCTACGATCGACGGCATCGTCAAGCGCATGTCTAAGCGCAACAAGGGTATCTTCGAGCCCGAGTTCCGTCTGCCCATCATGTGCACCTACCTTGTCTTCACCGCCACCGGTTTCTTTGGCTGGGGCCAAAGCGCGTACGCCCAGGAGCCATGGCCGGTCTCAGTGGTGGTGTGCATGGGTCTCATCAATCTCGGCGTCCAGCTAGGCACCACCGGTGTGGTTGCTTACGTTGTGGATTGCCATCGTGAGCAGGCCGGCGAGGCTTTCGCAGCCATGAATTTTGTCAAGAACATGTTCGCTTTCGGCATGACGTTCTACATCAAGTGAGTTTTTTGAACGAATTGATTCTATTAGAGCATTTCACTAACAGCCAACTAGCAACTGGATCGCCGTTCAAGGCGTGCGCGACTGCTTCTTCACCATTGGAGGCATCACGGTCGCCTGCACTCTTGTCACTATTCCAATGTAAGTCGAGCGCGCAACTGAATGCAGCCGGCCTTTGCTGATCAAGTCCAGGTACATCTTTGGCAAGCGTGCCCGTAGCTGGGTAGCCCGACACAACATCGCAAAGAGAACCTCCTAGTTTGACTTGTACCATGACGCTGCTGGCAGGTGGTATTTCTGGCGGCGGGGGTGTAGCGGCGACTGACCAGAGGAGGCGGTTAATATCAAGCCACAAGTACGGCCAGAATGACAGCTTCTCTTTCCATTTCTCTGCACTTCCTCCCGTGATTACTTCGAATGTACTCTGTACTCTCGGCGCAAAGTAGTTCATTGCTCTAATCGCAAGCCCAGGTGAACCAGCGGTACTGCGTACCACATCAGCGGCCTCGATGCTGTTCAGCGCCCACCGAGCCTCAGTTCATCTCAATTCGTTGCATCACATCACAACCAGCATCGCGCATGTGAATGATAATGATCTACTCAATGCATCACAAGACCAGCCTACGGTGCCAGACAGGCTCTGTCAGAGCAGCGCCTTGTTGACGGCACTGAAGCTCAGACTCGCGAGAAATCTGTAGCCCCCCGCCCACAATGCCTTGTCTTCCACTCCCTCCTGTACCCTCCCTGACCAGCTCCTCCCGACTAACGAGTGCCAGGCGTTCTGACCGCGTCCCGACGCTCTGGACCCAGCCGATGCACCTGCCTCCCCAAGGCACACACCCCTGGTAGAGCCAGAGCTCCATCTCCACGAGCCGAAACCCCCCTGGACCCGAACAGAAGGGGTCTGGTATTTTGAACCTACTATACCCTTACGCAAAGGACGCAACGCATTCTTCCGCGCACGGCAACACCGCAAGGGTCGTCTCCAAAATGCTCTCGCGAGGGGTGCGAGACCAGCCCGCGTGGGCAAAAAAGCATTGTTCAGCGGTTTACCTCTTCTGGCCACATTTTTTTTGCCCTTTTTGCCCCACGCATGCTCGACCGGCGCGATTATAGACTTTCCCTTGCCCTGCCCACCCAGCTGGGGTTTTTCCTTTGGCGGGATCCCCGGGGAATGTGTGTGTGTGACGGATGGAAACTTTGTCTGGGAATGGGATTGTGCCGGCCGCCCCGGGGAGGGCTGGTTCGGAGGTCGGCGACTCACACAATATCACGGTCATTATTCCATCGTCCAAGAGCTTGCGGTGGAATCGGATGAGGGATGAGTTTCATCGGATCGTGTAGGATGTTAACTAGTCTACTCGAGTGTAGATAGCATCCGAAATGAGTCGGGCGCGTCTTTGCTTTGTTCGATTCTGCGATGCGGCGGGTGGTGGCCAAAAGCAATAAAACGGGCCACTGTTGGCACCGGGCCGGAGGGCCGGTTAGGTGACGCTGCAACTCTTCGGGTATGTGCATAACTGTAAACGGCTGTGCGAAGCCCGTTGTGACTACCAGTAAATTGTCGGGGCCCTGCGCCCCTGAGGTTTCGGTAGAGACTCCTATCTACTATTACCTGTAGACCCTGGTGTGCGGTACTACAGTAGTACTGTGGTAATGTATGTGCCTGGAAATCGGATTTCCATCGTCCTACTACTACTGCCGCACCCGCTTCTCGAGCTACCATGACATGGAAGGCAACCGATATGACGACCCTTCAAGATTGGCGCAGCCGAAAAATGCATGTCTAGACCGTTTTTCTCGGGCTTGAGCCCGTCTGCCGGACAGGTCTGACACCTCTCGATGACAGCTTCCTGGCAGGTGCTGCCGGAATCTGCTCCCAGCAGCGGGAAGGCACACCGTGCATCGTTGAGGAACAAGGCGCGTGGACGGTCTCAGGCGAGCGGGTAGCACGGGCTACAAAGGTGTTGCGTAGTTCGTGCCTGCATATATGTATTCTCAACGAACCTACATACACGTGCGTGCATGATGCAAGCAACGGCGCTGCATGTTGCGCGCTGGGTTCCTGCTTTTCCGTGCATGACAAACTGCTGCAGGAGATTCTTGACGTGCCGCGACTTTTCGCTGGTAGGTAGGAAATATCGATTCCCATGAGTCTAGGATGTGGAGATGAGAAAATTCGCATCATGCTCTCACCGTGTTCTGTAGCATGCGTGACCACAGGCATCGGCAGGGTTTAGTCGCGCAGATGCATCAGTGCCGTAGCCTACTCTTCGCGGGCATCCTCCTACACAACGCGTACCTGGCTTGTCTGATGATGTTGCTCCAGGATGTCAATCCATGGCTAACATACAGGCAGCTCCGTAGATACAGACGCCTCCCGGTCCAGGAGCCACACGGAACTTGTATTTCCTCTTTCGTCCCAATCTGAATGCTGCACCAATCACAGGCCGTCAAGCCACCCGTCGCAGTCGACGTGATTGGCTCGTCTCAAACCCAGCACCATTGAAAACATAGATACTTACTTGCCCAACCGACTCCATTTACAGTGCCTGCCGCCAGCACAACACCAGAACCGTTAGCTCAACACGAGCCCAGGCACCGTTCCCAGCCCCAAGAAAACGGCCCAACCCGTCCCGCCCCCCCCTCTCTCAAACACACCCCCGTTGTCAAAACCCCCCGCCAGCCGCCCGCACCATGCAGCCAAGAGCCTTCCACCCAGCACGCGCCGAACGGGCATACACGTCAGGAAAACCCGTTCCGGGCGCCCACCAGAAAAAAAAACAAAAACCCATGAACCCATGAACCCTGTAGAATAGAAACAGATCCGTACGTTCCGTTAGCCTACTACGGGGTATTACTGCAGGTTCCTGACTAAGGAGGGAGGGGAATCCCTGCTCTTGCAGCTGGCAATATGCAATTATCCATGGCGTTCCCGGGAACGCCATGGGGGCGGGCAGGCTGGGGAGATTGGGATTCCGATGGAGAGGACATGCGCGATATGCGGATTTTGCTTATGGTGGTGGTGGGGAGGGGGCGTGACGTTGCAGCGCGTTTGCAGTGCAGCGCATGGTGATGAAAGCGGAAGTGGAAGTGGGAGTTGAGACGAGGTCGCGATCGTGGATGAGGAAGGTTTTTTTCGATGGCTGTTGATGGTGTGGCGTCTATCTAGCTGGCACCGCCGCTACTCGCCTGTTTGACGTATGATACCAGAGTCCGGGCCTCAAGCCCTTGATTCGATGAGGAAATGGTTAATGAGCGTTTTTGGACCGCGCACGTAAGTGGCATGTTTGGTTGGAAGACAGGGAATAAGAAGATGAACACACGTGAGCAGATGAGGAAAGTCATACTGTATGAAGATTGGGAGGATACTGCAAAACTTCTGAGGTAGTCATTTCGATGCCTGCCATAGATATTTGGCAGTGTTAGGGTAGGAGTGTAGCCCGAGACGTCTCATATCTGCTCCATCTGATACTCCTATTCCCATCTTCACCGTAATCCGCCGTGCGTCATGAGAACATTCGTGCTGCATACATAACTCGTTCGTGAAAATTCCAGATAAAAACGCCATCTCGTCATCTCACAAAGATTCGTCGTAAAAATGCATCGTCACCTCCTTTCTGTCTGTGTAGGTCGTGATAATCGTACGCGTGATAGATTGGCCATAAAGATGAACTCAAGGAAATACCCGAAAATATGCCCGTCGCCGTCGCCGATGCCGCTGACGCGCCTGTCGTCGCGGACTTGTTGTCGTGTTTGTTAAAGGGATCGATAAGCCGAGAGAACACCTGATCCAGGAGGGGGTATAGAGCTTTTTCGTGCGTGTCGTTGCGCCAAGGGGAATCTGCTGGTCTCCAAAGAACGACAGCCAAATGTGATGGCACCAAAAGAGATTCCGAGCCCAGCAGAACAGTCTCATACATATTCAGTCTCTCAACGGAGCCGTCAACGCCGCCTCAGGCGGACACTTCCACGCCCAGCGGAAATACCTTCGCAACCTGCCCATACCGGTGTTGGTGTGCCTTCCCCGGCCTTTGGTCCCAGCCCGGCTGCTTGTGCTGTACACGCTGAGCCTTTGCTTCCGCTTGACGGACGACTTCTTCGTCAGAGCGGATTTCTCAAGCTCCGATTCAGTCGAGCTGCGTTCGCTGGCGTTGGAGCTACGCGTCGAAGCGGTTCTCGCACCTTTGCTTTGGAAGCTGACACCCGACCGGGCGGAGGGGACGCGTTGCGGGGGATCGGTTTTGGCACGCCGACGACCTAGGGTTTTCGGGCTCGCAGTGGGGAGCTTCTCAACAAGCTGGACCGCCGGTGCCAGAGAGGGCCGAGTTTGCTCTGGGGCTTGGCTGGTAGCGACGCTTGGATCTCGCGAAGGTAGAGAGGGCAGCGACTGCCTCAACCGCTGAGCAGAATCTGCAGGCCGCGTCATGGGACGAGAAGGCAATGGTCCTTGTGGAGGTGGTGTAGGTGCGGCGCCACGGAGTGTCTGCATAGGGGCAGTGACGGACCGCCCGGCGTGCGGACGCGTGGGAATTACCGCACCATTGCCCGTGTCCGATGCCGGATCGAACTTGGGGCTGACCTTTGGTCGCAGCGCAGCAGAACGGAGGTCGCCAATCGACTTCTTCATACGAGCTAGTCGCCCGTGAAGATCGTCGTCGTCCCAGTCGATGCAGGACACTTCCGGCTTTGGCGTGTTAGGACTGGCCCCGGCATGCCCGGGGACGGAGGGAGCAGGGCGGCCCGGCTGATACTTGGCTTCGTGTACCGCGGGATCGTTGGATAGGCTGTGAGTCAGGGCCGAGCCGGAGGACGAGACTGGCGAAGGCATAGGTGAAGAAATGTTACGCCGGCGGGTAGTGCTGGTACTCGACAGTGCAGCAGGTTGCTTGCGGCGCACTGATGTGGTACGGTCAAGCATCTTGATGGTGACCTCGGGGGTTGAAGGAGGTGTTGAGGGAGCAGAGATGTTGGCTGAACTTGTAGGTGTTGTCAAGCAGTGGGAGGTGAGATCACCAGTGAGCTGTTGCAAGAGGTCCGGAGTCACGCTCCGCTTCGAGAGTATAGGCGAGGTGTCACTGAAGGAATCTGTTGATGTTGATGACAGGCGGCATGGAACCCCCTCGGTAGAGATATCAGAATACCGATACTCCAGAGCCGGTGGCAGAAGAACTTGGGGTTGCCCACGCGAATTTCTCCGGTCGTACGCAACAGAGTGCTGCGACGCGCGAGACCAAATCTTGTGGATCTCGTCCTGATCACAGAGCCCGGGCGACGGCACTCTGATCAGTAGAATGGACTCGTAAGAAGAAGCACTCTGCTGTGTGAAATATGCTTTCGATGGATGTTGGTTCGGCAGCGGAGGTAGCGGTAATCGCGTATATCTAGTGACTTCACTTGGTTTCGCGGGGGGAAACAGATGATAGTCTCCCATGACGAACGATTAGTGTTTGCGAGTCTGAATTGGGCAACTAACGCTGGTCAATGTTATTGTTTACCAGGTAGATGCAAATAACTTCGATGGAAATGGCAATCTCGAATGGAGACCCTGCTAAGATTATATGGTTGCAACCAGGGATTGGGCTTAGGAGAGGATCGTGGTCTGGACATCTGACGTTCGTGGCTTGACGCCTTTTCCATTGGCATCGATTGGACAGGGTGCAAGGGGGAGGGGCTTTCTTGACAGCCGGGGAGGAGCGAACCTGTGGGGACTTTCACGTAGGTCAAAACAACCCAGGGATGTTGACAGTCGTCAAAAGGCTTGACACTTCTGGTCAAGGGTACATTCACAGCACGGACTCTGGCCCAAGGGAGCCGCCTGGCATCGGCAGTTCCAATACATTCTGGACCGTACTGTATATCTACAGTAGGAAGATCCAGACCGAGGGGAGTCATGCAATTCCCTAGCTCCAGCGAGGACGAGACAGCGATAGAGAACGAACACGTTCTCAAAGTCGGGCTTGTCTTGAGCTCACAGAAAAGTCCTAATGGCAGCACTGGGCTATACGGGCTATACTGTACGATCAACCCTCGTATACCCTTGCAAATCTCTTCCGCTTCCGAGTGGTGGACTCTCAGCGGCTGCCGGTAAATGGGCCAGCCGGGGAGCGTACTGTAGGAACTGAAGGGGTCTCATGGTTTTATGGAAGCGGTTCCGTCCCTAAAGTAAACTTGATGCTTAGATTGCAAGCTCGGTGGCGGCATTCCTTAGTGGGTTGTTTTGACAGTCAAGAGCCGAGGGGCTCAGCTACTGTGCACGTAGATCGACTTCTGCTCTTACCCCTTGCAAACATTGCACCACGATTCGGTATGCACATGTCTGTGCCTTTTGCAGCGCGTTGCTCCTGTGCTGTGCAGGTATGTATGTCGTGATGGAGATGCAGCGTTCTTTCTGATTTTTCACCGGCCGTGGTTAGCGTGACTCAGGGTGCATGCACAGAGATCCGAGTAGAAAGGAGACGTTGGATCTCTGAGCTTGACTGCAGTCTGCAGCAAGGTGTTGACAAGGCTTAGCGAGACTCGGTTCCGGCTGGCGGGGATTCAGATCTTGCTTCCGGAGTAGACCCTTGCAACCAGACCAGGGCCGGCTGCTGATGCATGTTTCCATGTGACAGGTCCGAGATCTGTTTCTTCGGAGTCAAGGGCCGGTAGTCTCAGACACACAAGGCTTGACATACAACCCTGCGAAAGTTGCAACAAAGGACGATCTTTACCCTCGCCGGTCCTCTCTGCCAGGCACCGCTGGCCAACGCCGGAGACCCACGGTGGATTCCCTACGATGCGATGGACCTTAGCCGCAAGAGCCGTCCCGTGACTGAGGCAAACAGCAGAGAGCCTGATCCAACGGCGCCGAGTCAGCAAGAGCGGCTAGGGACCGTTGACCAACAACATCGCCAGGCTGACTCAAGACCCTTGCCGCGGCAGGCTCATGCAGGCGGTAGCCAATAGTCAGCCGAAAGAGCTCTGGTTCCCAGATTCAGGCACAGGTGTTGAGCAAGGAAAGAAGCTCACACGGAGAAGGCCTGGCGTTGAGGCTCAGCATCGCTTGCTGCGTCAGTGTTTGGCGATCCTTTATAACGTCGCCGCTTCTCACTTGACCTACGAGACCTTTCCGTGTCGACAACAGGGCACAATTTCGCCATCAACCGCGGAACAGGGATTGTGACCAAGGCCAGACTGCATCGGGACAGCTGAGAGACCAGTGCCAACGCATCGGTGAGCAAACTGGAGCCGAGTAGCCCAATGCAGTGCCAGTGCCAGTTGCTCCCCAGCCACTCTATTAATTATTCGCACAGTCGAGCATTGCCTCACGCCTGCAGTCTCGCGGTCGCTCATGAGGTGCTTTACGGCGCCGACTGCACGGTAATATGTTTTCAAGTTCATGTCCCCTTCTTTTTGCGGTGAATTAGCATAGCATGTTATCTCTTCCATTCGTTGCTCGATCTGCGCCGTACCCGACATCGCATGCCCCTCGCCCGTCGAACCCGCCATAGCTACACAAGAACTTTCTGCGAGAATACTTTCAAGAGCTGGGCTCAGAATCACAAGTTTGCTGTCGGTGCTTGACTAGGATAGCGTCCGAATCGCACTTTTGGCGCGTGGCACGGTTCTGCGACAGTCGACAGCACCCGCTTCCGTGAGCCCCGCGCGACCCTCGACATTTCCACTGCGACTGTTTACGACGGCTCACAAATCTAGGAGAAGCTTCTTCATCGCCTCGGTCATCGCTGGACCCAGTTCTGAGACCGTCGCGAGACCGTCGCACGTGTGGCGCAGCGCTTTGGCGACTCCTTCCAGCCACCCATCTTTCGGGTCGCCCAGCCATCTCTGGAGGTACATTGGACCAGCCAACCACCCAAAGCCCAACCAACTTCGCATGCTGCGCATTCTCCAAAGCTCGAGTCTAGCATAGTCATCTGAAGAGCGCAGCGGTGCATCGCTTTTGCTGGTTGATAGACTGTGGTAACCCTGTCTGGCCTTGCGCCTGCTTGCTTCAGCGGGAGCCATAGCATCTCACTCCCAGCCCATTTCTACACCTACGCCCACAAACTTGTATCATAGACAGGTACCACGATTTGACGACGCTTACGAAGTCCAACCCGCCCAACGACCAACCCTACCTCAACGCCAGCAACAAGATCCTTCATCGTTGCCTCCTGCGAGACCCGCTTCCACTACATCGAGCGGCGCCCGCTCTTTAAGACGGACACCTCGCCTGCAAGATCGTTCGCCAACTCAGCGGCCTCCTGTCCCTTTTCAAGGCTCACCTCCTCCTGCAGCGGCGACTGACAGAGGCGTCTCCTTTGATCAATCCGGTTCCACCACACCGTACGACTTCCGGAGGCTTGTCGAGGAAGATACATATTGGCCACAGAGGAGCACTCATATCTCCCGCCGCACTCACGACGCAATCCTCTTTGCTCTTGAAGCAATCAGGAGAGGTCGTGGTGTGGACGCTAAGCCTCTGACCTCAGATACTCTGGAAGAGCGTGCTCGGATGTCAGACTTGCTATCCGGCCCCCAGCCCTCTGGCAGTACCGGGCGACCGCAGAATGGAGGTACACGACCTGCACAGGGAGGCGGTCCTACAGCCGCTGAACCGCCTCGATATCGTACGCCGACAGACGTCATGCGTGAGCGTCGTCTGAGAGAAGCGAGGAAAGCTGAGCAGCAGGAAGCCGAGAGACAACGACAACTGCAGGAGGAAGATATTAGACGAAGACAACAGGAGCAATCTGCTGGCGTTGAGGGTACTACGACAAGACGACCGGTCGCAGTCCGGCCAGAAACCCAAGCCACTCAAGGCTACACCATAGGAGGCACCGCTGCTCCCACAGCGACAGCTTCTTCCGCAAGACGACAAGAAGCTGTACCTCCAGTCCCCCCCTATCCAGCAAACATACAACAGCAATCCGGCTTTACACCGGGGCACACACGCTTGTCATCCAATACACAGCGAAATCGTACCGAAGCATACGACACGCTGAACATCCCGGCTACCGCCAAGCCTACTCAGCAAGCCCAGCCTGCTTCAACCACTAATGCTCCTCAGCCACAGCCGGCTGCCCTTCCTGGTAGTCTATCCCGTGCCGCATTTCCACATGCCTTCGAACGATGGGAAACTCTTTCCTCGCACTGGGAAGGCTTGACATCGTATTGGATTCGAAGATTGCAAGAAAACACTAACGAGCTAAATGGCAAACCACTGGATCAACAACTGTCTCGTCAGATTACTGATCTTTCCGCTGCAGGAGCCAACCTCTTCCATGCAGTCGTGGAGTTGCAGAGGCTGCGCGCCTCTTCGGAACGGAAGTTCCAGCGCTGGTTTTTCGAGACCAGAAACGAGCAGGAGCAGGCGGCTGAGAGACAGGCGGAGCTAGAGAGACAGTTGCGAACCGAGAGAGAAGCTCGCACTAAGCTCGAGTCCACTGCTTCTACTGGTTCCGCCGAAGCAGTCCGCGCGGAGAAGGCGAAAACGGAAGAAGCAGTTCGCGAAATGCGAAGAGAGCTCCAGATCAGCAAAGAAGAAGCTCGCCGCGCGTGGGAAGAACTGGGTCGTCGTGAGCAAGAGGAGCGAGAGCGCACTATAGCTCTTCGCTCCGGCGAGCCCATTTTCATTGGCGGTATACAGGTTGTGCCGATGCAAGGCATCCGCAGTAGACAAGTCAGCTCGGCGCAGCGGCCACAGACCCGGGATGGCACCTACCCGGGTGGTCCAACTGCGACAGCCTTGGGCGGCATGCCGCCTCCACAACGGCCACCGTCGAGGAGCCAGACTACGACAACATCGCTCGATTCTCCCGGTGAAGAGCATCGCCAGTTCAGCTACGAACCGCAAGATACATCTCCTACCTCCACCGACCCGTTCCGTGAAGCAGCTCGTCCTGGCACTAGTGAATCTGGCCAAAGACTCCGCCACGAGCCCGACACTCAGTTCTACACTTCGAGCTCTCAACCGCCGACCTCTTCCGCTGCCATGGCTACCGCCCATCAACTTTCTACCACCAACGGACAGCACTTCTATCAGCAGCCATCGCCACAAACCACAATCCACCAACCTCTGTCGTCTGCCACGCAGTCCGCGCCACTCCCACCCCGCAGCATGACCGCGCAGTCCTCAGCCCGCAGTTACATACCCTCGACAACAGGTTCCTCCGTTGGAGAGGAAGAATACCACATCAACCCAGATGGGTCCTACACTCTAGACTCTCGTGGCCGCAGAATACCTTACAATCAGCCAATTGGTTCCCCAGACGTTGGCGAGATCCCAGGCCCTGCAGTAACTGGTCTTGCTTCCGATGAGGAAGACGATGAAGACGATGACTACGCCTCCGATATCGCTCGCGAGCGTATGTATGCACAGCAGTACCAAACCTCGTCACCTGCGCGTCCGCCGATCCCACAGAACCAGCCGCCGCGCGAGACTCTGGGCACGTCCTCTGGAAACATCCCGCGAACGACGACGGGCGCACTGCCCCCTCTACCGACCATTCCGCAGGGAAGGACTGCGGTGCCGACGAGTCAGGCGCAACCGCAGTCCGGCCAAACGCCCGCCGACTACGAGGGCAGTGCGTACGGACCCAGCTGGGAGGGCGTCACACCCCGCCACATGCATCCCACGCGTCTGAGCGACATTCTCGAGGAGCAGACCAGCCGCACCAGCCCGAGTAGAGGCAGCTTCGTTAGCGGTGGTGGCGGTCCGCCGCCGCGGTGAGCGCATGGTTTGAGCCGCGGCGCGAGATAAGACATGATTTACCAACGACGTGGGCAGACATTCGACGCCACAAGAAACTGTGGAAAGGCAGACAGGCTATGGCATCCCGCATATCGAACGCTCTTGTTCTTGCATGTACTTTGTCATGGTAGTTGGGAGGTGACTTTTTCACCAAACTCTCCGGGTTTGTCCATTGGTGAGAGAACCTATCTTTTTTCTCTCCTTCTTCTTTCAACAATGCACAAAGTTATGGTGGAGCTTGAGGGTCGCAAGAGCCCCTAGCTAGCTAGCCGGCCAACCGGGGGGGACTCGGAGCTAAGATGGGCGGAAAAAGCAAGGGACTGAAAAAGTTTACAGGGAGACATACTAGTTGCGTGCGTGTGTGTACAAAGTACGGAGACAACAAAAATTTCGACTGCCGAAGACTGCTGAAGAAGGGAAGCAAGATCTGGCAGAGAAAAGTAGGTTTGGTTGAGGCGAGGGCATTTGGCGTCGGTTGCCGTCTTCACAGATTTGCAGCAGGGTGTTTTGGGGTTACGGAAAGCCAGGTTGCAAAAAGGCCACCGTGGTCTGGCTGTGGTAGATTAATACAACGGTTGAAGTCTTCAGCCATATCAGTGGTCATGTTCATATTCAATCTGCTCTTTCATTTGGTTGTCTAAGCTATCCTGAAGATGCCTTGCTTTCCTACTTTCGCGCCGCTAGAGTACACCTGAATCGTTGCCCACCGATGCATCTTGGTCAGTCCTCTGCTCTTGAATACACACAATTCCTTCTGCCTGAACCCAATTTGGCTGATTATCTTACAGCTCATTCCGCTAGGCTAAGCGCTCTCGAGACGAAGGACCGCAAGCGAACAGCCCAACCACTGGAGATGTCCTCGACAAAAACTTCGTCCACACACCAGCAAGTCATGCTGTAAGGGTTGAACACAGCTGGCTTGCCTCCATTGTTGATACACGTCATCGCCGTGCAAGCCTCAGCAGACATGGTAGCTTCGGTCAGGTCGGGCGCTGAGATGCCACGAGGCTCGAAGGAAGGAATCTCCTCATCTCGCTTAATGCAACCGCAGAAGTCTTCAAGACCCTGGACGAAGTACCCTTTGCTGGTGCAGTGAGCGTTGCAGGGGGCCTTGAATACCTGGTTACGCTTTGGAATGACATAGTCCACAACATTAGCAGCACCACGCTTGGTGATGTCAAGCGCCGATCGCAAGCTGAGCGCCACAGGGGCAGTGGTGTTGATCTTGTCAATGTCGATGACTTTGTTGCTCCCAACTAGGGAGAAGATCTCGCCGTCGGTGTTCTGAATGGCCCAATTCATGATTTTGGGGTTGTACATGTTCACGGCGAGAACCATACAGTCAGCGACAACAGTCTGACGTACACCATCAACGACAGTCTCGGGTACGATGAGAATATTCGGGTCGGGACCCTTGCCGATGGCGCCGCAAGGAAATGAGGTACTGCAATTGAGAGACACAATGGGCGCGATTCCTCGCAACTGAAGTGGCATCACCAAGACACCGTTCATTAGGTCCGGCATGACTCCGGTGATAGTCCCAGTATTCTCTGGCTCAACGGTCAAAGACTGATTGATAAGTTCGTCAGTAATATCGGTCTTTGGAGGAGGAATAAAGGTAGGTGCGGCTGGGTCAATTGACGTGGAGAAAGTCGAGGTGGGCTCTTGCCGCTTGTGCATCTGGCCAGCCGCCAAAGTTTCCACTTGCTCGCGGATCTCAGAGTTGGAGGCGCGAATCTTGCTCGTCAAGATTGGCAATTGTCCCAGGACAGCATTGACGGTGGTTGTAAGCTCCAGTAGATCATGCTGATTCGGGTCAAGCATCTTCCAAACGTCAATAGCAGTGACAAGGTTATAGATTCTGTCTCCGATGCGATGAATGCTGCGAGACATGGAGCTGTGCAAAAAGGCGAGGTCGGAGTCTGCCATGATAGGTAGTGCGAGCTTCGAAGGCTCGATACAGCCATCTGCAGCAGCGCAGAAGCACTCATCTTGAGAAATGTCGAAGTGCAATTCCGGCTTGGTGGAAGGGCATGTCAACTTCGGGCAGCGAGCTTTGAGCTGCGACTTCGTTAGGAAAATTGCTCTCGCAGGGTATTAGTTGCCTTACGATGTTTCTGGAAGGACGGTCGGAGCAAGCACACAAGCCATCGACCCCTGTAGGATCATAAACACCGTACTGGATCGTGTGGCCTTCCTTGCTGGTGCACAATGCTTCGCTCATGTCCAAGCACAGATCTTCCAGGACGGCATCAAGAACTTCCGTCTGGAAGATCTTGACAGCAGAGGCTGGCTTAGTGGGGGCAGCCATGACCGCAGACATGGCCAGAAGAAAGGCGAGGAGAAACTTCATGGCAAACAGATGAACAATCGAGTAATGACAAAAGAACGTGGCGTGAATGTGCCCTTGACGAGAGGATGAGGTTTCACAACGAATAAGGTCTCATAGGATACCAAGGACTGGAAATGAGAGGATTGATGATAGTGGTTGAGGAGGAGTTGATGAAGAGGCGGGGGTTGGAACTTGCAACGAATGACCTGGCATTGTCCCTGCTGGAAGTTGCGTTGCAAGGCAACCAGGAAGGCATAGGCGGGAGAGGCATGAGGAGGGTAAGTTAAGCGAGGAAGGCACAAAACATGGGTGAGATGCATTCACACGTGCACACGTAAAGTGGATGGACTTCCCAGTAATTGACATCCAGCCAAGAACCTACCGTGTACACGGTCTTTCATGTTTTCAGGCGCTCGAATAGATCTTTGAACCCATCGTGATTCGACAGCGCTATTGGGAGACAATTCAGCGATTACATAGGAGAGAGGGTCCGCCTGCCCCGACTGTCTATCGGGTGTGCACCTTATGTACCAGCCAAGCGAAGCGAAGAATTGATCGATGCGAGTCGTATCTGGCTGACGTTGGGAGAGACACGGTCATCTTACACGGCCACGAGTCGGCTTCGTAGCTTCGTGTGGGTGAAGAGCAGAGAACTTGATGAAGTGAGGTGGAAAAGGAGGCGACGCCGGCGAAGTGACGAGGCGGCCTGACGAGGCTGAGGTGGAGCCACCGACGTCGGAGAATTGTCGATCGTTCCCGATCGGGAAGCCACATGCCTGCAACATTCTTCGCGCCATCCGACTCTCAGACTCCATTCTCTTATGATATATCACTCGATGAATCGCCCAGATCGTTTTTTCAGGCCTCTAAACCACGCCGGCGGCTTCAGATGTGACCTTGGAAAGACATCGCCGCATCCGCGGCCCCTAGAGCGCGTGGCTGGGGTTTCGCTAGACAACTCGCTACCCAGCCTCCTCACCAACCACATAGATCCCGTTCTTTTTATGCCAACAGTGCCTTATGGCCTGTCATTCCTCTTTACTATCCGTCAACGTGCATATACTCTACTTCTTGCATTGAACTAACGCATTGATGACCCCTGACGAAAGTAATGACCTCGGAGCAGCCCCAGTTGCTCAGCGTGAGATGTAAGCCTGTACAATTATGGAGGAAGTCTTCGACACTGACACACACCGCAGCTACTAGGCCTCAAATATCCCGAACACAGTCACATCAGTCGTCTGCTATCACTGGCGAATATTTCTCCGATTATGCTTCAGAAGTCTCAAGCCAGCGATCAGACCAAAGTGAAGCCAGTTATGAAACGCCCCCATCACGAATCTCTACCCCAGTTGTGCAATTACCGCCCAGCGACTCCGAAATGACACTACCTCAGCGACCCGATGCGGCGAGACCCGCCCGTCTCCAAATTCGCACCACCGCACAAGCAGGAAATCCTAGAGCACTACCAAATCTGGATGATATGAGTCCTCCCACCCCTGGGATCGATGACTTGCAATTCATCAGATTCGCACTCGACCAGCTGACACGAGATGAGGATGTTTTGGGCGGCCGCGAGAGCACTGCGGACGAGCTCAAAGGGCAGCCCACGAGGCCTGTGCCATCGCCACCTATTCAAGCTCCTGCTCCAACTGCTGCCACTCCAGCTGGTGTTCGGGAGCCGTTTCGAAGAATAATAACGCCGCCCATGTTGTCTGCTCTTCGCCGGTCTGCCCCCGACGAAACCATGCTAGCCGTCAGTCCTCCGGAGGGCCAGAGCTGGGCAGATCTAGGATACAAACCACTCCCTCTTCGACCATGGTTCTTAGGACTATATCTCTCTGTCTGCCTACTGTTTCTGGCGGGCCTCATCTTCTCAAATGTGTACGCTTTACGACATCACGGACTGTACGATTACGACGGATATACGAACCCCCGATATTTTGTTTGCCAATACTTGCCTCAACTGTTAGGCATGATACTAATTTTGTGGCTATTCTACATCGAAGCCGCAGTGTACCGGAGCGCTCCATACTTCAGCATGTCCAACGCCCGCAGTCAAGACCGCATTCTCCAGGATTTTCGGACTACGGCTGCTAATTTCTTGCTTCCCGACCTTCGCTGGTTCAAGATCCGCGAGCCTCTGCTAGGGATCGCATTTCTGATATTCTGGCTTTTCAACTTCACGGTGCCCCTTCTCAGCTGTCTTTACCAGTCGCAATGGGTGACCGATGACGGAGATGCCCGTTGGCGCTGGACCACTGCTCAAGATGTTGGCTGGGTACTGGTTGCGCTACTCGTCCTGCTCATCCTGGCTATTGTCTACTGCATCATCCGCTTCGCGAGAGCAGATTCGGCTTTGATGTGGGATCCTACATCAATAGCAGATCTGGTTGTGCTCTTCTCCCGAAGCAACGTGGCACAATACTTTGAGCGAACCGAAGTGATGGAAGAGGTCGGGCCTCATATTCCATCCATGTCCCTGATGCTCGGGTACTGGACCACATCTCAGCGACCGGACATCTTCTACGGTGTTGGTGGTGACAACGCACTGGTAAAGAGAATCTCGATTGAGCCAGCAGCTCCTCCCAACGAGAAGGAGCCCAACTCTCAGGAATCGAGCTTCGATGTGGAGAGACAGCGCTACTCCTATGATTCTTCCTTTACGCGCAACATCCACTCGCCGTTCGTCCGATATCGATGGGTCCCATGGTTTCTACGGGATATTTCGATCATCATCTGGGCTGTGCTTGCGATGCTGTTACTGATCGCCTTTCTGGTCATCAGCTTCGTCAACCGCGCGGTACAGGATGGTTTCGACCCTTTGCTACCCTCCATTACCGGAAACAGTGGATTCTCGTCCTCGAATTTCCTCTACAGCTTCCTACCAACGCTACTCGGAATGATCTTGTTCCTGTCGTGGCAGCCAATCGACGTCTACTTCAGAGCGGCCCAACCCTTTGCCAACCTTGCTGATCCTACGGGAGCTTCAGCAGAGCGCAGTCTATTGCTTTCTTACGAAGCCAGTCCACCACTGTGGGTGACTGTGGAAGCAATTTTCAATCGCGACTACAAGGTTGCCTATGTGTCCTTCGTCAGCGTGCTCAGCAGTTTAATTCCGATCCTGGCCGGTGGCGTCTTCACGGCGCAGCTGTTCCGTGAAAGTGGCGACGTGCGCATGGTCGCTAGCATGCCTGGATACATTGCTCTATGCGTGTTCGTGGCCATCTACGCGCTGTCATTCCTGGTCATTTGGCCTAGAAGGCAACGATACCTGCCACATAGCATCATCACAATCGCGGACCGACTGAGCTTTCTGTACTCTTCGGGTTTACTAAGCGAGTTCTGGAATATTCGTACCAAGGCTGACTTGGTGGGCCGACTTGTTGGCACACCCGCCAGCCTGACTGGAGAGTGGCGTGAGAAGCGACCTAGAGCGCGATATGCGTTCGGAGTGTATACGGGCCGTGATGGAAAGGAGCACTTGGGGATAGACAGGCTGTCGCGACCGGGCAGTGGTGAGATGCTGGTTACGACTGGCACACAGCGGTGAACATGTGGTGATATTGATTTGACGATGTAACAACGATCCGAAAATGAGGTGAGGACGGTCTCACGGACGACCCAAAGGCTTAGACTGTATATAAGTGTACTGGGGTATGGCGCACGGCACAGGAAAGGGGACGGGATCGGGAACAACATCACGGACGGGACGAGTATGTGAACCATAGAGATACAGGTCATGATAATGATAACGCGAGTCTGATGAGCTGAAGACATGGCACAATCACGGATCGCCATCGCTGTGGGATCTCGGATTTCCTTGCGGTCTCGGCTATTAACGTTCGATCGACGCATTCCCCTGGAATGAGCCCCCGTTGTTGCAGACCTCAGCCCAGAAGTAGTAGCTAGCCACAACAATCTGCTCGGCAACTGCACGTACTTTGCTGATATAGAAGACCGTTGAAGTGTTGTCTGTTGGAAGGGCTAGATTACCTTTCGGTTCAGAGGAAGGCGGGTCCAGAAGACGGGCTTGGCGCATCGGAGGGCGGGGGTGGGGGCGGAGACTGCAGGGCCGAGGTGCCTGGGGTCGAGCTGCGCGAAGTAGTCCGATCCCAAGCTTCGAGCTTGCTGTACAAATACTGGCCCAGCATCGCAGGCAGTCAAAGCTCAATCATGCAGTGAGCCCACAACCTGGCGTTGCGAAGCCTGTATCTGCCACCATGGCCAACGCGAAGGCGACCTCGCGTCTCTCCTCACTTCTCTCCCACATCCTCCCCACAGCCTCCCCGTCCCCGCCTGGATCCATTGACAATTTGAACGTGGATGGCCGCCAAATCAGCACTCCAACCTGGTTCAATTTTCATACCTTGTCACCTACCTTTTTCCTGCCTCGTGCCGCACAGATCGAGCCCAATGCCCCCGCAATCTATCACCGTACAGCTAACGGAGCCATCTTGACCCGCACCTACGCCGAATTTGCAGACCGCGCTCGGGGCTTCGCGTACTACCTTTTGAAGAAGCGCTACAAGCGTGTGGGCATCCTCTGCACCAACACACCCGCGTTCCTCGACAGCATCTTCGGCATTGGTGCTGCGGGGTCCATCAATATCGCGATCAACTACCGCCTCAAAGCCGACGACATTACCTACATTTTCGAGCACTCCGACGCCGACAGCATTGTCGTGGACGCAGAGTACGAATCTCTTTTGGACGAATACCGCAAGAAACATCCACACATTCCCATCATTGTCGACACCGATACGGACCGCGCCGATGGGCCTTTTGATAAGGCCGTAGCCGAGGGCTACGCGTACGATGCCGAACATGGAAACCGTGGCTGGGCGGGTCTACAAGCACAAGCGCCAGATGAACTGGCTGTGAACGCATTGGCATATACCTCCGGCACGACCTCGCGGCCCAAGGGCGTCGAATACACGCACCGCAGCTCTTACTTGGGCGCGCTAGGCAACGTGATCGAAGCGGGCCTCAATTATCATGATGGCGAGCGCGCCAAGTACCTGTGGACGCTGCCAATGTTCCACGCCATGGGCTGGACGTTCCCGTGGGCCGTCACGGCAGCGCGCGGCACGCACTACTGTCTACGGAAGATCGACTACCCGGAGATCTGGCGGTTGTTGAAGGAGGAGGGCATCACGCACTACTGCGCGGCTCCGACGGTAAACACCCTGCTGTGCAATGACAAGAACGCTGCGGTGCTGGATCGGCGGGTGCGCGTGGCGGTAGCGGCCAGCCCACCGACGGCGCATCTGTTTGAGACCATGATGGGCTTGAATCTGCATCCGGTGCATGTATATGGGCTGACCGAGACGTATGGACCCATCACCAAGGGGTATATTCTGCCGGAATGGGCGGAGCTAGAGGATAAAAAGCAGATGTATGCGAAGATGGCGCGGCAGGGTCACGGATTCATCACGAGTTTGCCTGCTAGGGTGATTAAGCAGGAGGAAGGGGAGAGGGGGGAGATCATTGACGTTCAACGGGATGGGAAGGAGATTGGTGAGATTGTGTTTGATGGAAATATCTGTGCGAGAGGCTATTACAAGGACGAGAAAGCGACCCGGAAGCTGTTCCTTGGGGGCGTCTGCCATTCAGGGGATCTGGCGGTGTGGCACCCTGATGGGGCTATCCAGATTCTGGAGTGAGTTACACATCATCCAGGCTGATGGAGAATAATTGCTAACACGTGACAGTCGCGCAAAGGACATCATCATCTCCGGCGGCGAGAATATCTCGTCGGTGGCATTGGAGTCGGTGCTGGTGACGCACCCGGAGATCCTAGAGTGTGGCATTGCCGCCGTGCAGGATGAGCAGTGGGGCGAGAGGCCCAAGGCGTTTATCACGATCAAGCAGGGCTCCAGTCTGACGAGCGAGCAGATGATCCAGTGGTGCAAGGATCACCGGGGCATCAGCAGATTCATGGTCCCGCGCGAAGTCGAGGTTCTGGAGGAACTGCCAAAGACGAGCACAGGGAAGATCAGAAAGAATGTGCTCAGGGATTGGGCCAAGGGAGGCAAGAGAGAGCTCTGATGAAACGATACTCGGGCGTGATGATGATGGGAAAGGCTATGCGTGACGGCGGAAACGAAAAGGAGAGGACTGTGTTGGTTATACCTTGTCGTTATCAGCAATGCGCGCTGGGGGCTCGCAATCTGTACTTCAGCTCCGCATTTCAGGTTGGATGATTAAAACCGGTCTGGACCCTGAGTAGCATGGTTTACACGGGGTTTCTCCTTCAGCGTTCGCGACAGGACTGCGGTTACTATTCTCAACTTATGAGAACACCCAGCGTCTTCACATTGAGGAGGGCACTGTATATTGCCAAGTGATGTAACTAGACGTCACGGTGGTTGGAAGCGCTGAGAATGTACGTCCAGCCAGCAAAGTCTATCCTGCCTTGGCTCTACGGCTTCCGTGCCACAAAGCCACGGTGGAACGGGGCTTGTTCTTGCCGTGCCCATAGTTACGTCAGTGTGCGCAAAGCCAACCAGGACTGGGGTGCCGTAGGAGCCTGGATGGGATGTTCCATGTTCTGCAGCTGGAGCTCTGGAAATATGTCCCAAGAGAGAGAAGTCTCTCAGTGACATAGCAGCACAGGGAGCAAGTATGGCCCGAACGGTGGAAACAAAGGGCCTCGAAATGGGAATACCTAGTTGTCCCGGTCGTCGACTAGATGGAAATCTCGGGAAAGCCATCACTGTCCTGGCAATTTGAGGCTGTATCAAGCAAACGAACGATCGACGGCTGGGATTCCCGGTTCCGCTGATGGGGCGTTGGCTGGAGATCAATAGACCATACACATGGGCTCGGCTTCTCGAGGGTGGACATCAAAGTTGGGAGCTGGGTAGGGCTCTGGGAGCTCGGACTCGCAGCACCTCAGGCCAGCTTGGATGCAACGGAATCCGACCGTTGTAGGATTTGCACCGAAGGACGACTGGAATACTGGCTGACAAGGAGGGTGTGAAGCAAATTGACACACCTAGAAAGAACAAATTCCGGGCGAGCGATAGGCGCCTAGAGCGGCTACAGCGTTTTAGCGGGTGATTTCTCGGTAACGCCTAAGTTGGAACATGTTTGGGGGTCTCTCAGCCCCGGCCCAATAATATCCGCTACGCTCCTTGCCTGCGCTTCATCGTCCCGAGTCTAGCAACTTGCAGAGGTACAATCTCTCGTACTCATGCACCAGAACATTGACCTACTCTTATTGCCACCACCCTGATCTCGCTCCTGCCACCGACACTGCAGGGCGTCTATTGCTTAATAAACACCACTTGTCGCCCCGCCCCGCTGCACCGCCGCGTCACCCTCGTGACCACTCCTGGTCTTAATCCGGGCCCCTTAATAAACCAACCGTGTACCAAGGCACTCTTCACGCTCGCGACCTAAGCTCACCGACCCAAATCTCTATCACGGCCGTCGACGACTGCGCATCTAGCGTGGGCATTTCGAAGGTCATGTATGAAGGCTGGAAGCCCTGACACTGTCACATCATCGACAGCGCAACAACATTGACACAACACATTCCCCGCCTCGGTGTTTGTCACGCCGACCTTCACCTCCAGCACACCGCGCCTGCCGCACACAAAGCTGTCGAGACAAACATTTCTTCCTCCGTCCACACTGAGCACAATCAGGACCCGCGCTGCAAACATGGCGAGCCCGCGCCGCCGGCTGCCGCCGTTACACGTCCGTAATCTTAGCACAGTCACCGTCGAGTCCGATAGTTCAGATACCTCCGCCAACCCAATCGACGATGACGATACCGATTTCTTCATGGGCCATGGCAACGATTCACAGTCATCGCTCGGCGCCATCACCGTTGTCCGTGATTGCGATAGCGAAGTCGATCTGGATCAGAAACACCGCCTGACTCCTATCTCGAAACTCCCTCCCGAGATCCTCATGTCTGTCTTCTCAAAGCTGACTACTACCGCCGATCTAAGAAACTGCATGCTAGTATCATATCACTGGGCGTTATATGCAGTTGGCATCCTCTGGCACCGTCCACTGTGCAACAAATGGGCCAACCTGCAGACGGTTACAAGATCACTTCAAGCAGAAGATAAGGCATATTTTCCCTACCATGAGATGGTCAAGAGGCTGAACCTGTCCGCAATCTCCGATAAGCTGAGCGATGGCTCAGTTACATCCTTCATGCACTGCAAGGGCATCGAGCGTTTGACTCTGACAAACTGCTCCAAGTTGACTGATTTCGGCGTGGCTGGTCTGGTAGACGGCTGCAAGAAGCTCCAGGCTCTGGATGTGACAGATCTGGAGGCCTTGACCGACAAGACCTTGCAGGTTGTGGCCCAGAACTGCTCCAAGCTACAAGGTCTCAACGTAACGAATTGCTCCAACATTACCGACGATTCTCTCGCCGAGATCGCTTACCATTGCCGACAACTCAAGCGCTTGAAGCTCAACGGTGTCTCCAAGATTACGGACGCGTCGGTCATCGAAGTCGCAAAGAACTGCCGCTCCATCCTCGAGATCGATCTAGCCCAGTGCTCCTCCATCAGTTCCGAATCTGTGACGGCGCTCCTGTCCAACTTGGTTCATCTACGAGAGCTGCGCCTGGCCCACTGTGTCGACATTAATGACAGTGCTTTCACCAATCTCAATCCAGCTCTAACGTTTGAAGCTCTGAGGATTTTGGACTTGACTGCTTGCGAGCAAGTCCGCGACGACGCCATTGCCCGCATCATTCCTGCAGCTCCTCGATTGCGAAACCTGGTTCTCGCCAAGTGCCGCCACATTACAGACCGAGCTGTAGCCTCTATTTGCAAGCTCACCAAGAACCTACACTACATTCATCTGGGCCATTGCATCAATCTGACGGATGCTGCTGTGATTCAACTGGTCAAGGCCTGTAATCGAATTAGGTACATCGACCTGGCTTGCTGCTCGCGACTGACCGACTCGAGTGTGCGGCAACTGGCACAACTTCCCAAATTGCGACGCATTGGCCTTGTCAAATGTCAAAACTTGACAGATGTGAGCATCATGGCACTGGCTCGTGGACCCGTCATGTTCAGCTCGTCTGGAAGAGTTGATGTACCTTCTCAGTTCGTGTCTCTAGAGCGTGTTCATCTCAGTTATTGCATCAACCTCACACTAAAGGTACTTTTCCCCTCGCATTGCCTGAAACAAGCTAACATGACTAGGGCATCACTGCTTTACTTCACAATTGTCCTCGACTCACCCACCTCTCCCTGACAGGTGTGCAAGCCTTTCTACGAGAAGATCTTACTCGTTTCTGTCGAGATGCCCCCCCCGAATTCACTCATCCCCAGCGCGATGTCTTCTGTGTGTTCTCCGGAGATGGTGTTCAACGCCTCCGAGACTACCTTCTACGTTTGGCCATGGAGCAAGCGGAGCGCGATAACCGCGATCCTATCGATGACAGCCTCCTCGACGGGGTCGAGAGTCCTGGCGCTGACACGATGTCAGACGATGGCACCATTGACGGCAATGACCAGAGTATGGACATGTCATTACCACCCAGACGCATTTCACCATTCATGACCAATCCTCGAGCTCGTCAGCGGCCCCGTAGTCTGCATGAGCTACCAAGTTATCACGTCGAAATGCCTCTCTTGAACAACGACCAGATCGAGCGGTATGGTGCTTGGACGCCTGACATGAGCATGCGGGCTTCGCTTCAACCAGGCATGATGGGTGTACCTGGGCCCAGTACCATGTACGAGCACCGCTCTCGTAGTCCAGCTCAAGTTATGAGCTCGGACGTCACGCCTAATTACGATCTGGATGTCCCCAGCCCAGGACGAACTCCATCTCGACGTCATACCTTGGTTGAATCAAGCCACAGCTACTTTGGCCCGCAGCCACCGCCGCCATCCTCTGCGCCCGCTCCGGTCTTTGGTCAGCAACCTCTACCTTCGATGGACCAGTTCGACGACATGCCACTGCGAGCTCAACGCCGCGTTCAATCAGGCTTCGGTCCTGCCCTTGCTGCGCCTCGCCCTCAGAGCAACCATCTGTATGATTTGGGAATGCGTAGTGCCGCAGATATTCGACAGACATATTTGCGACCCGACCTTGAGTTCAGTACGTTCGATGCCAACCACGAGGCTATCATGTCAACCATTCCAGGCAGCCGCTCAGCAAGCCGCCACGCATCCCGATCAAACAGTCCGCACACCTCTCGCGTCAGCAGTCGTTCACGACTGAGCCACATTTTATCAAGCATGAGGACCAACCCCTTTTCGTCGCCTGAAAGTCGGAACCCGTTCGGTATGGCCGGTGGTAGTCGGAATGTGTCAAGATCGAGACGTGAGGAAGAAGAGGACCGCCAGAGAATGCTTCAGGCGCTGGCTGAGGCGGACTCTGCCCAGCAGCTGCGCCCAGACCTTTCTCGCGGTGATTCGAGCAGGACTATCGAGCTGCCCTTGCTTAGCCCTGAGCAGATAGAGCGCGTGCCTCCTACGCAGGGCGAGTCATCCGGTTCTCGCGGTCCAAGCCGGGAACGCGAGTCTACGGACGATATCGAGGACGTTCCCATGAGCAATGTACCCTGATCATGAGATTCAGCACATAATACGGAGCCTTGACATTTTGGGTTTTGAGCGAAATTATCGGGTTGAGGAAGCATACAACTGAGGTTCACGGCCGAACAAGAACGACTTACGATACGCACTCATCGATATCCATTGTTCACGGACGCTTAAGCAACACTTTATGATATGCATACAATGGGAGCGGTGCTTGGAACTTAATCCAGCGTGGAGTTCGGGTGCGGTGCTGGAACATCAATACATGAATGGTGATATGGGAGTTTTGCGGCAGCTCACAGAGTATGATACCCAGTGGACGAGCCCGTTTAGTTCATTACCATCGGCACGGCGCAGAGGGCGATATCATTGGCACGAGAGATGCCATAGAACGCTCTGCTTACGTCCAGCGACTTTGTCAGAATCTCATCTGTACTGTTGACTATGAGCCAGAACAAGCAGTCCGGCGAAGCAATAGACAGACCACTCAATTGAAACCAAATCACTTTTAGACCTTCTCTTCCCATTCTCATCTGTAGTTTCGTTGCTAATTTTGGTGCAAGCTCCTCAGGACGATTGACTGTATATGCACACACCTCTTCGAATATCAATGCTCGGAAGCAGTGAAATGCCTGTGGGCGGAATTGGGAATGGAAATGGGATGGGATGTCTCGCGTTCGTTGTGATTTGGCTGTCTAGACCCAACCCGAACGAACCTCGCTCCGTCCAGCAACTACGTATATATCACGACAACGGCCCGAAGAATCAGATTACCTGCTCGGAACCCCGTGCCTGGAGAGCGACGGAACCGTTCACCCGTGACATGGTCCTGGTTCTGGTCTAACATGGGGGAAAGGATCATGTAAGTGCATGCCAGAGGTGTGTACCATGCAGGCGAACAGTGTCTGGTTTGGGACCACAATCGAGCCTGAGTGATGAACACAGCTCGTCTCGTTCTATTCGCGACCGCGGAGATGGGTTTAGCTCTAAGATATGTCATGCGCCCGCTACCCCGATTTCATTTGCTATAACCCGAACCATATCGAGTCCTCGTACGCTCGAGAATTACAAAGTACACAGAGAGAGAGAGAGAGGATGAATGTCAACACTCGCCACCGAACTGGGCCCGTCTTTTTATCGGTCAAGAGCCTGAGCCTGGCACATCTGCCAGTATGCGCCCCGCTTCCGCAGCAATTCACTGTGACTGCCTCTCTCGAGGATTTTGGCACCGACGCCGACCTCGCTCTCGCCAAAGACGAAGATGACATCCGCCTTCTGGATGGTGGCCAGACGGTGCGCGACCGCCACGACCGTCATGCTGCGCTGGCCCGCCAGGCGCTCGATGGCCTGCTGCACCAGCCTCTCGCTTTGCGAATCTAGACTCGACGTTGCCTCGTCGAGCAGCAGCAGCTTCGGGCGGCGCAGCAGGGCGCGCGCCAGACAGAGGCGCTGCTTCTGGCCACCCGACAGCGCGGTGGCGGTGTTGATGCCTAGCTCGGTGCCGTAGCCGTCCGGCAGCGAGATGATGAAGTCGTGGATCTCGGCGTCGCGGCAGGCTTGGTGGACGCGGTCATCGGGAATATCCTGGTCTTCGATGCCGAGCACGAGGTTCTCGCGGATCGTGCCGCTGAAGAGCTTGGGCTCCTGGGCTACGAGGGACAAGGAGCGGCGGTACGTGGGTAATGAGCTATCGCGGACATCGGCGCCGTCGAGCTTGACGGTTCCGCTCAGGGGTTCGTAGAAGCGTTCAAGGAGGGAGATGACGCTGGTCTTGCCGCAGCCGGAAGGGCCGACGAAGGCGGCGAAGGAGCCGGCGGGGATGGAGAGGGAGAGGTTCTGGAAGGTGGGTACGTCGCGGGTCGGGTACTGGAAGGAGACACGGTCGAGCTCGATCGAGGAGCCTAGGTTCGAGGTTGAAGGTGGGAGGTCTTGTTGTGTGGAGGAGTTGTTGAGGCCCAGAGTGCGGAGACGTAGGATGCGGTTCGCGCTGGCTGTCGCGGTCACGATGCTGGGTGCGGCGGAGAAGAATTGTCCTGCGGCGATCGAGCCTTGGATGATGGCAACTGCAGCACGAGTTAGTACAGGGCTTTGCAACGTGCGGATCGAGACAGCGTTCGACAACTGGGTGTGGTAGTTGATGCACTATCGAGGCGTTGTCAAGCTGTGCGGAATGAGGATAGACTGACCATAGATAACGAAGAATTGCGTGGGCTCGTATTCGCGAGACCCCAGCAGGCGTCCGCCATACCAGAAAGTAAGCGCCATGGCGGCGAGTTCAACACTGTCACAGAAAGCGTTGACCAGCATGGCGTACGATGCTCGCTTTGTGGATGCAGCGACCTGATCCGAGAGCAGCTTGGAATACTTGGCGATAATGGTATCTTCCATAGTCAGCGAGGAGACGGTGCGGAAAGCGGCAATGGACTCGGTGGCGAATGCGGAGCTGCTGGAGAAGACGTTGGCGTTCATCTCCTCGAACTTGAACTCGTTGTTGAACTTGATGAACTGGCAGACCAGTAGGAGCGGCACGGCGGCGAAGACGATGACGATCGTCAGCTTCCAGCCGAAGTAGAAGGAGATGATCATGCAGGACAACAAGTTGAAAATTGAGATGAGGGGAAACGCGCCGTTCAAGCCCATGAGTTCGCCGATCTGCTTGGGGTCGCTGCTGAGGCGCGACATGATATCGCCCGAAGAGTTGTCCTCGCCGTCGAAGTACGGGACGGGTTGGCGAATCGTGTTAGCGAAGTAGTCTCTGCGGGCCATGGCGCTCGTGGAGGCCGAGAGCATGCCGCCCGCATAGCCGATGGCGCCGTAGAAGGCGGCATTGGCGAGCGCGAGGATGAAGAACATCAGGCTCCAGTGGTCGCGCGCGTTCAGGAGGCGCTGCCCCACGAAGGTGAAGACTTCGATCAATTTGGCGAAGAACCAGCTCTGGAGTGCGAAGGATCCGCCGGCGCCCATGGCGCCAATGAGGATGAGGAGCATGTAGATCCATTTCTTGCGCTGCTCGACGAGCAGGAAGCCGACGGAGCGGAGGAAGCCTCGCTTCTTGTACGTGGGAGAGTTACTTTCGCCTTCGTGGCGGGTTTCTGCGACGGAGCGTGCGGCGGTGGAGTGCGTTCGCATCAGGTCGGCTGGCGCACTGCTGGTCGAGGAAGCGGCTGGCTCGTCGGTCGCTTCTTCTTGGATCTGTTGTGCGCGCACCAAGCCGCTGTACAGGCCGTCTTCGTTCAACAGGAGCTCTTCATGCGTGCCCTCTTCGACTTTGGTGCCACTCCGAAGGACGACGATGTGATCTGCTTTGCGAATGGTTGCCAACCTGTGGGCAATGACGATGGTGGTCCGTTCTCTGCTGACTCTATCCAATGCCTTTTGCACAACAGCTTCGCTGCGAATATCAATGGAGCTGGTAGCTTCGTCCAGGATGAGAATGGCGGGTCGGCGAACGATGCTTCGCGCGATGGCCAGGCGTTGACGTTGACCGCCCGATAGTTTGATGCCGGATTCTCCGACTTTGGTTGAGTAGCCCTGTGGCAGTTTTTCGACGAATTCATCGGCGTATGATTCCTTACAAGCTTCTTTCACGAGTTCGAGCTTCTTGTCTTCGGAATAATCCTCCCATTCTGTCCCAAGAAGGCCAAATGCGACGTTGTTCAAGATTGTGTCGTTGAAGAGGAATGGCTCCTGCTGGACGAGGCCAATCTGAGATCTCCACCACTTCAATGCTAGAGAGTCGATGTTGTGTTGACCACATGAGATGGTGCCTTGATTTTGCACTGTTTCTTGCTCGTTGTCGTCGACAGCTTTTGCCGCCGGATCTTTCTCTGAATTGGCGGTTGAAGTATTTGGACGAGTCTGTGGATCGTCCAGCGAATACCACCTCTCCAAGAGTCCAACAATGGTTGACTTTCCGGAACCCGAAGGGCCAACAAGGGCTGTCGTTTTACCCTTTTGGAAACGAACGTTGAAGTTGTCAAGGACCTGGACACCTGGTCGCGTCGGATATGCGAATGTCACGCCCTTTAGCTCGAGATCTTCGTGAGCGGAAACTTCGGGCGCCCTCTTCCCATCGACGGACGTGCGCTCGGAATCTATAATGTCAAAGAAGGGAACAGAAGCGGTCACGGCCTTCATGATGTTCATCACTGGCTGAACGACCTGACCTGGTGAGAATGTCAATAGGGTGATCCCAGTCGAGACATGGGAGACTTACCAAGTATAGAAACGACAATCAAAACCGAGAAGAAGGCAATGATAACCGTGTTGACATTGGCGATCGACCCCTCATAATAGAACTTGAGACCAGCCCAGAAGGCTAAAGCGAAGGTAGAGAACATGGCGAAAAACATTGGCATCAGTTGAAATCCAATAAAGGGGGACAGGCGTTCGCCATAGCGTCCTGATTCGTCGACGAGGCTGTAGTACTTTTTCGAAAGAGAGAGCTCTGCGCCTAAAGCAAACACGGTGCGGATTGACGAAAAGATCTCCGAGGCGACCGAAGCGTGCTTTGCGTCGGTCTTTTCCACACGCTGCAAAGATTTGAGGATTGCTGGGGTCGTAATGCTGTACACGACTAAAACGAAAAGTAGTTGCGCGCTCGATATCAAGGTCAATTTCCAAGAATAGACAAAAGCAATGATGTAGGCTGCAATGATGAGAGAAACAGATTGGAAGAAGTAGGCCAATCTGTCCGAGATGCTGACTTGTATGGTGTTGGCGGAAGAGGTGATAGTGTTAGAAACTGTGCCAGCAGACACAACGTCGAGCTTCGCAACAGTTTGCCTGAATAGGGATTCCATGTACGATAAACGGAGTGCCGCCGAAACACGGAGACTGACAACTCGAAAACAGAACTGCAGCGTCAGCCAGATGACCTGGGTTTCGGACGGTGCCTTACCATGGAGATGTAGCACAAGACAAACTTGCCAATGAAGAGCAGAAAGATGTAGAGACTGGCATAAACTATTAGCATGAAGGCTGTAGCGAAGACAAAGACAAGCTCACGAATAACGGTTGAGTGTACTGTTGAAATCGCCAGTATCCTGTATATCGCCTGTAGCATAGGAGTTGAAGGTGCCGGTCAGGTTGCCAAAGACAATGTTCATCAAAGGCATCGCAACGCCTGAAGCGGCGGAGGCGAAGAAAGCTCCCAAGATGAGTGCATGCTCGCCGCCTGACCCATATGAGAGGATGCGCCAGTAATTGCCGATGGGAGCTTTGGTCTTCTCCTCGGCCTTGGTGTCATCGTTGACCTGTGCTGTCTTGTCTACCTTCTGGCTGGACGCTTGGTCTGCTGTGGGCGGTGTCTTTTCATTCATGCTGGCGGAAAGGTCGAAGGAATCAAATCAAGATACTAAAGGAATGAGGACAAAGTAACAGAAGAGCTGCCATTAGGTAGTGTAAATAGTCAAGAGAAGCAACAGAGACGGGAGTTGTCGTTTTGGTGAAATAGTGGCCGAGAAATGCCAGGAGGCCGCGGCGCCCGTGTTCAGCAGGCGAGTACGATGCCCAATGCGGGAACTCAGTGTTTATGAATGGACAGCCAAGCAAAGAGATTGGCGGATGCCTATGAGTCTTCGTATTCTGCCTGAGGAGGGTTTCAACTTGCAAAATCTGACGAGGTAGTTATGCAGCACAAGATCGTAGGCAGCATACTTTTGGCCATAACGCTCGCTCGGCTGTGATCTATACCCGTCCTGGTAATCGAGGTGGCCAAGACTTAGGTGGAAAGCGAGACTGACCCCCTAAAAGAGCGCGAAGGGTGCTACACATCAGACTTTGCTGGGTGCTGAAGATTTAAAATGGTTGCCTGATTGACGTACCACAAGTGGCCGATGACATAGCTACCGCGTTGCCACATTCCGGTGGCCGTGATGAAGGAAAAGGAAGATGGCAGTGAGCTCAACCAAAGGTGCGGTGGCATCGCTTCGGTGGATCCAGCGACTGCGACGGACGCCAAGCATCAGAAAGATCGACGACGCAGTTCATCGCGGATTGACAAGGACCTCGCCGTCGCACCACTGTGTAGAGGTGCATCGTATGGATAACGACCTGTGCGATGACTCCAATAGTTCAGCATAGCTAATTGCTTGCCAATATGCCCCCGCCAACGCAATGTAACGCCCTCGGCTCCGCGGCACGTCGTCGGCTGCATTCAGTTCGCACGACTCCTCAAGTACGCAGGCGACCCAATGCCTTCTTCTCCCCTTCTTCATCCCGAAGCCGGGCCTTTACTCAGAAGCCGTCACTCCTCCTTGTCTCGAGACCTTCTGTGAGACCCCAACTGCCCTTCCTCCACCCTCTTGCGCACGCCCAGTCAGTAGCCGGAGCTTCGAATATTGGCCGCTTCATTTCCACCGAGACCAAAGTGCGATGGTGGACCCAGACCAAAGGCGCCTTGCGTATAGCCACTGTGTTTTGGTCGGTGGTAGCCTTGCTGAGCGTTGTAGCTGCAGGCTTGCGCCAGACCAAGATCGAGAATGACAACCCTACTCCGCGTGAATGGAGTTTCTGGTCAAGATGGCACCTGCGGTCTGCCCACTGGTATGCCGACGAGGAAGAGGCCAAAGCCGCAAGAGTCATTACAGATTGGAATGCGGTCGGTTGGTATTTTCGGAAGTTACTCGAGAGATTGGAGGATGAAAAACTGGATGGCAAGAATCTGTTGCAGGGAGAAACCCTGGTTGAAGGCATCGGTCGGACGGGACTGGACATCAGTATGAAGAGCGAACCCTGGCGACGCGGTTATTTTCAGGCTTTGATGGGCGCTGGACGGGTCGCAGAACATCTAGAAGGCATGGCCCGAAAGAAAGGTGATGAGAGAGGCCCGCTGTACTCGTGGGAGACCATTCCAGGGCCGAGTAATCCAAGACCCAGGCCGCCGCCCTGGGACAGGAAACGAAAAAACCAGACAGTTCCCAACGAAGATGAATGCGAAGATGCATTCCCGGAGCCGGAGGTCTATTATATGAAGATCTTGACCACCAAAGGCTTCGATAATGGTCAGAGGTTGGACGCCGCCCTCGCATATGCCGACTGGTGCGACTTCAAGGGTCTCTCGGGTACGGCTGGGAATATGTACGATTGGGCTTTGGACATCGCTGTCTCAGGCTTACCCTCGACCGCCGGCAATGTGATTGACATCAAGACTGGGGTCATTAACAATGGCAAAGACGAATTCGTTACGCAGAATCTTTTTAGAGCAACCACTGCTCTGGCGGTTCACCATGCTCGGTCTGGCAACGTGATGGACGCTCTGCCCATCTTTCTGAGCGTACTTCGAGCGAGAAAGAGTCTCCCTCCCGCAACCATGCCATCTAGCACACTGGGCAAATCAACGCACGGAAGCTCTGATGTTGGTGCATACATTGAAGGGATCAAGAACGTCTTCTTTGACACACCATACCCGCCACCACCGCCATCGGGCGATACTCGACCTTCTCATACGTTGAAGGAAGCTTGTGAAGAGGTCGGGCTAATGATATATATTGGAGAGATCCTCTTCGCAACCAGTGCTAGCGAGCGTGAGAAGGGCCTGAGCTGGACAAGAGACAGTGTGGAAGCGGCCGAGGCAGTGATGTGGGTTATGGATGAACAAGAGCAGAATACAGGCCGCGAAAGATGTAGAGAGTGTCTGCAGACTGGGCTCAGCAACTGGAAAGACATGACTGCTCAGATGAGCAGGCTAGCGGCGCAACGGAAGCAAGAAGCTGAGAACTCTGCTGGATTTCTAGGTACAGGGCTAGGGAAAGCGTCTGCCGTGGAAAAAGCTCGCAAGGAGGTTGAGCGATGGCGAGAGGAACAGTCGCAGATCGAGCTTCGGAAGCAGAAGACCGTCTCACTGACCGCACCGCGGCAGACGCCAAACGGGTGGATGGGCATTTGAAAGCTGCCGAGCAGTACGTGAGCACATCAACATTTTGTAAGATCAGTACCAGTGGAATGGTCCGATGCGAGCGGTGCAATGCGACGAATGCCACGATTTTGCAGATGTGAATACCGGTTTTCGTTGTCTGTTCACAATATCCTCTCTGGTCGGACCACTTTCATCGACTTGATTGACAATTTTTTCCCACCCTTTTTCCAACAACAACACCTTCGTTTTCCGGGCGGATACTGAGCTACTCACTTACATTATCATCATGCACCTCTACGGGAGGGTAACAGCTTCCATCCGGTCTGCCAGACGACTTCGGCGCAGGACTATCATCAAGGCTGCTGCTCAAGTGTTATTCCTGGCTGGTGCATTTGCGCTGGGCATCGAGTTCGACGGCTGGTTGCTGCGCGTCTGGGTAAGTCACCACCATCACTTGCTTACCGTGATCCAACTCATCTTGAATACCAGTCCTTCCCCTTGTCAACCTCCAGAGACCGATTATGCACTACCACCGAGTTTGGCCAACCGACTCAGAATGCAGCCTGGGCGCATTTTCCGCCACCTGAGAACGACGTCTACCGCGTTCCAGACACGCTCGACACATTCGCGAGGTACAAGCATCGCAGTCGCTCTACTTGCAATATCTCGTCCCTAGACCTTCACATGCCGTTTGGCCCCCTATGCTCGACACGCGCCGATCTACTCGCTGCTTTCTCCGGAGGCGGGCGGATCGGTTTCGATACACCCTTCATCCCGCGAGGGTGCGACATGCGCTGGTACACAACTGAAGAAGTATGCGAGGTGTTGGGTCGTTTCGAGAAGGTCATTGTGGTCGGGGATAGCATGATGAGGCACGTCGTGGCGGCCCTGAATGTGCTCCTCCGGAAAGATCTTGGCTATGGGGGCGTGACAGCTTGGAACTTCAATGAGGAGGAGCTGTAAGTCAAGATGCTTCCTCTCGTTACCTGCGACAATCAAAGCTCACATCTTTCCCAGCGAAAACTGCTTCTGTAATCACCAGATGGATGTCAAGGCCTGCAGCATCCAGGGCATTTACTCGACTACATCTGTTATCGAGCACGATCCGAACTCGCTCGCCTGCTCACAGCCCTTCGATCTTGTCATCGAGTTGATGCTGCGCTTTCCACTCGATCCTCTTGAGGTCAGCCGCTTCAAAGCGCTCATCGCGAACAAGAAGCCATCGCGGCCGTATGCATTCGTCTTCGGCCACGGGCTGTGGAACGATCTCGATCTACAGGCGACCTTGAACTGGCTCGACGGCATCAATCATCACGCGATAGAGCAAGCGCCGTACCTGGAGAGATCACTTTGGCCCCGGCTCATCGTCACGCCGAACGCGGCAGGTACGAGAAAGCCTGACCAGTGGATTCTTACTCAGGGCGATAAAGCTTTGCAGATCTTCGAACATAGTGTGCGTGACGAGGCCGCAAAGAGAGGGGTTGAGCATCTGGGGACCTGGAATATGAGCATTCAGACGGAGAAATACGACGGGGTCCACCTCGACCTGAAAGGCAATTTGGTCAAGGCCATGGGCGTCGTCAACTGGCTGGCCAAGCTGGACCTTGAGCAGTGGTGACAGCTGGAAGGACGAAGCTTGCAACAAGCGCTCCTAGCTCTCACAGCGAACCCCGACATTGGTCCGAACTGTGCTGACCTGTCCTGGCATACACGGTGACATGGCCGTCCTTCTGAGTGACCGAGAGCACTGGCTGGGTACTTTCCCTTTCCCGCTGTCATGCACGACTCGAAACAATCAGCGACTCACTGAGGAATGTACGCCGACAGTTGCGCGTCTTTTGTACTCATCCAATCCAGATGGGATATACTGCCTGTGGCCTCGAACGTGAAGGGGCGAGTGCGCCACGATCGCGGCGCCTCACATTACCAATGCAACTGGGTTTCCATTGTATGATTGACAGCATCAGCTCCGCTGCGCACGTCACGCGGTACAAAGTGGTCCAGCGGAATCCAAATTTCAGCCCAGCTGAACCTACCTACTCCTTGTCGCACCGGACCTTTGAAGGGTTCGGAAGTTTTGTTGACCAAGCCAGCCAGCCAGCCAGCGATCCCGGCCATGAGCCAGCCAGCACCGGCATTTTGGTTCGACGCAGACACAAACACACACACACACACATAGACGTGCAGTGTGCGATGCAAGGGCGCACAAACAGGGATTGCAAATTCTCCATAGGACTGGTAACCAAAATGCTGCAGTGCCCGCCCGCCCGGGACAGACACACATGAAACAGATAGACGAGGATGGCACAGAGAGGTGTGTGTGTGTCTGAGAGTGGCACGGGAAATGAATGGTGGTACGAAAGGAAAAAGGGTATCCCACGTATCCCAAGATGTCGGTCAGTGCCAGAATTCTGGTGCCTTTACACAAGATCCCTCGATTGCCGTGCAGTTGTGTGTGTTGCACTACATTTGGCCCCCCGGTCGGGCGCGCCGAGAGAAGGATACATTCCCTAGCTCGCTGTCTATCTTCTTCTCTCCTGTTTGTCTGTTTGTTCGGTCAAGAGTTGCTACTACTCTGACGGCGGTGGTCGGAGAGTACGCAGAGAAAACGGCAGGGCGTTGTGAAGGGCTAGAATTCGCACGTGCGCACTCAAAAGGCAATGCTATCATGGACCTTGCGGCTGTTGCGGCAAGCTTTGCCCGCACACCTCTTTTTGTAGCAGGAGACTGTTGCGGCTGAAATTCGAGTTGTAGGTATCCTTAGCCGAGCAGGGAAAAATCGGGGGTTCGATAGGTAGGTAGCCTTAAGCGACAGGCATTGACAGCCCTGGAAGTTGGGACTGATCTAGGCCCGCGATTGCCACGATCATCTTCGGTGCGGTTTCCAGGTCTTGACATTTCTCGCGACTCAAGAAAAGGAATTATGGGCTGCAAAAGGCATTTACTATTACAACTACGAAGTACTGACGGAGCGCGGACGAGTAGTAACGGGTGATGCGCCACGTAGACAAGTTCATGACTTGCATTGCATAACGCAGGCAGTAGGCTACGGGCCGGCACGTCCTGGGCACGATTAAAGCATGCGCCTAAAACGGGCTCGCGTCATTGAATGTGATCGGCGCCAAAGTCGATGTTTCTCATGAAGAGCACAAGAACCACGCCAACCACGCGATGTCGGTGCACTATACGTTGGGAAGGACTCATCAGCATAGACATAAGTGATGCTCATTCCCAAACGGCACAGGCCAAGAACGCGTCTGCGGTCAAGATCAGATGAACGATCCTCGAGTCGTGGGCATAGGTAGACTTGGGTGTGCCACAACTACATATTTAGCCTTGTGCGACCCGAGGGATCGAGCCTGGGGGAACCTGGTCGGAGAACCCGGCCTGAGCCGGTATCAGACAGCGGGACACTTTCGTATCTGACCTGCCCTGCTGCCGCATCTGATTGGGAAGCGCAGAGCAGAAGATGGGCCGCTCTCCCGTCTGCGGGCGATAATAGTGGCTGATCGATGGTGACCTCTCCTGGTCGCATTGAGACCAAATCCCTACCTTTAGTCTATGCCTGATCCAGGACTGGACGCGTTTCGATGTCTGAGGCGGTCCCATGCCATCAGCGTGACTAATGCCTGCTTTGCCTGCTGCTGGGATCGGGGCACAACGGCGAGGCAGATGACCTCGTTGAATGCGTTCTCGACGGACGAGCGAAACAGGATTTCTCGTCAGGAGGGAGAAGGTCGTGATGGTCAGATCAGACTACTTGGTAGGGACCCCTGTTCGGTTTGGGGTAGATTCTGCTCCTTCTCCACACTCGTTTGATGCCTGGACGTCATGCACAAGCAGAGGCGTCGTCGAATAATGCGGGCGAATTTGTGCGCATTATTCTGAAAGCCAGAGAGAGCTGCTGTAGCCCGAAATACACGCTCGCGTAAACCGATGGGAGATTGGAACTGTCTCTGGTTCTGCACGCGAATGCATGGGGAAGCGAGTTCGGTGCTCGCGCTGGTCGCTTCGGTGCGGAACACGCACATGCAGAGTCCGCCGACCAGACGCTTTCCAGCTGAGTTGGGCTAGGGCTAAAGGTGCCCGCAAGCCACTGCGGACCTGGCATCAGCTCTGGGCTGATTCTAGTGATGATGATGATGATGGTGGAGTCATCGATTGACGGGTGATGAACTTTTGATACCTGGCTTGCCTGCTCTTGCCTCTCCCGCCTCTTCGAAGCATGTGTGCACAGGCCCCCCCGCTGTCAGTGCGGTTGCGACTAAAAACCTTAACCGGGGGCGGAGGCGCTTGTTGGCGGACGACGTTTTTGGCTCCTCGGGATGGCGACAAGGACAGACAGGTCTCAGATATACGGCCATCGTCGATGCTACACTGCAACGGTGCGCGGTGCGAACGGCGTTGCCCGTATAGGGAGCAGACAAGGTAATTTGATGACTTCAATGAAATCACGGCTCCTGTATTATTGCGCAAAAGTGGATTCTATCGGTGCTAAGGCGACAGCCGGAGACAGGAATAGGCGAAGCATTCTGACTCGGACTGTGGCCAATTCGGCCAGCTGACAAGTGACGGGGCGCAAGTTCCAGCCGCCCTATCATCGTGGGACTCTGGCGCTGGAGCATGTGCAGCAAATGGCGCCTCTCTTCGTCTGTCATTGCTGTTTTCTACGCTTTCAGCCGGGTTGATCCTTTCCTGTCGATGGGCTCCAGCTGGACTTGCCCAAGGGCTCGCTAGTTGACGACGAACTGTTCTCGAACTGGCGTGCTGAGCATGGTCCGCATATCCGTTCGTGCAGGCCGCTCTTGATCCAATTAGGGAGTGAGCGGCTGCCCCACACCACCCAGACAGCCCACGAATCGCTTCTGCTCCTGGCCGGACGAGGACGTGGACGGAGGATGCGCTGCTGATGTGCCCCGTTTTCACCGTTTGCGAGGTCAAAAGCCTATCTTGCTGCTGAAGCTCTATGCTGAAATGACCCCGCTGCGTTATGGGCTGGGCGGCTTCATCCCAGGTGTTTCTTGCCCGAGCCCTACTACCTACGGACGGAAATCTCAAAGGCTCACGGACAACAGTGACTGAGTGCCCGGTCATTGAGGGCTAGCACAGGCTTCCGGAGCCGCAACGTGGAACTGAGGCTGTAGAAGCATATCTGTAAATGGGGAGGTTGAATCATAGGAGCAGCAAGTCGCTCAGTATTCCGTGCTGGTTGTGCGTCTGCCTCGGTCGCTATATGCATCATGACCGACCACTGAATCTTGAGATCTTAACTTTTGCTTCCCCCCTCCTGCTTGCACCCTTTCCACCCCTCCAGCCTCACTCTGCCCACTCACCATCCACACTCATACCCCATCAAGTCCCGGCTACTGCGAGGCTCTGAGGTAGATCTAAACAGAGGCGCATTTGGCAGCTCGAGCTTCCTTGCACGCGTCTTGCAGGCACACAACCACGCGTCGACAGAACACCATCACACATCAGGATTCTTTACCCCAGCGCAGGAACAGGTCGCAAGCTTGAAACCGCACCGTGCCGAACATTATCCTCACACGGACATTTGTCGACAAGGCAAAGGAACGCAACGCACCTATTTTCGGGCCGCGCAGTGGCAGCAAGAAAGCTGTCAACCCAGCCAAAAAGCTTCCAAGTCGCCCCCCGTTCTCTTGGCCGCTGCCCACTATCCACCAGACTCAGGCTCTATCCACTTGGCCACCGTGGGCGACTCAGGCGACTCTTCCTTTAGGCGACGAAACAGTCGCAGGCTGCAAAGCCGCTAAAAAGCCGACCTTGTTCATTTGCACCTGCAACCTGCACCTGCACCACCACACAGCGACCCTCTCCATCGCCGCACCACGCATCTTCCTGCATCCTGCATCCTGCATCACCCTCCGCCCTCTACCTCGCGACTGGTCAATTCTATCATCTCTAAACCTATCCGTTTGTCTTGGTTAGGTTGCGCGCCATCCCAATCATCCGGGGTCTGCATTACCTCCCGAACATCCAGTCCAGCACCCGCTAAACGTCCTGGTGCCCGTCGCACCCGTCGTCGCACCATCGCCGTCGCCATATCTATCCCACGCAGGCACCCTTTCGCGCCTTCTGAGTCACCACCAGCTTGTGCTGCCTTGCAGCTGACTGGGTCGCTGGATGCGCCATCGTTCCCAACGACCCGGCGCGCTCTTCTCGACCGCGTCTTGAAATGTCCCTCTACTCGCCCTCCCATCAAGCCCCGAATGCATTGAATGGTATCGGCGACATGAGCGATGGATCAGGTACTATCAATCCCGCCGCTCTGAATAGTGGTAGTACGGCCTCCTTTGATTTCTACACCTTCACTGTTGATTGCGCGCGCATCTGCGCTGCCCGGGCTCCTGGCGTGCCTCCTCCCCCACCATCCAAACCTTCTTCACAACATGCGCATTCAACCTTGCACTTCGCTAACTTTTAATGTGTAACAACAGTTCTAGCTGCCAACGCTATTGATCCCTCCTCCTCCCGGGGAATAAAGCGCAGTCGCTCGCCGGATCACCAGGGCTACGCCGACTACTCTCACGGCGACGATGACGGTACGAAGCTCCCATCTCCTGCGCGTCTGGTCGCTCATGCCCATCTCCACTCGACGATGCGCACCTCATCTGGCGCTTTCGAACGTGCAATACTGATTGATACTATAGATGATTCCAAGCCCCGCAAGCGTGGTCGCCCTCCCAAGACGCCGCGCACCTCGGGTGAATACACTGGCCAAGTCCACTCCTTACCAACCCCATCCAGCCAGGTATCTCCCGATCTAGGCCAAGCGCCTCAGATACATAGCCAAGTCCTTCCCGTGCAGCCGACGACAGGTTCGCAGACATCACCGTCCCGCACCACGCCTCAGAAAGGCGCCACCCTCAAGGCTCTCCCCACAGTCAGGGATCACACCACCGATCAACTCGGTCCTGAAGGCGATGAATATGTCGCGCGCGATTTCGATGATGCTGGCGAGAAGAAAGTCGATAGCCTTGGCAATCTGCTGGGTCCTCGCGAGTACAAGATACGCACCTTCAACCTCCCTGGTCGAGGCGAGAAGCTGTTTATGCTCGCTACCGAGTGCGCGCGCACACTTCAGTATCGCGATTCGTACCTGCTGTTCAACAAGAATCGCTCTTTATTCAAGATCATCGCCAGTGTCAAAGAAAAGGAGCATCTCGTGAATCAAGATATTCTACCCTACAGCTATCGGTCTCGTCAAATCGCAATAGTGACCGCTCGTTCGATGTTTCGGCAATTTGGGAGTCGAGTCATCAAAGACGGCCGACGCGTCCGCGACGACTACTGGGAAGCCAAGGCCATCAAGCAAGGCTTCACCGAGGCTGATCCAGCTGGCGAAAAAAGACCAGGCGCCGCGCGCGCCCGTGAGCAGGCTGCTCAACAAGATGCGCTACACGCGCGCCAGTTGTCTGCATATGGTGATGTGGTCTATAGTAATGGACCTGGTTTCGGCTCCATGGTGACAATGCCACCTAACGCCGGAATGCTGCCTGGCTTCGACATGAGCTACGATCCCAAGTATAGGGATATTCAACGTCCTCGGCAGGAGTTGGCCGGAGCCCCATATCTCGACATGACGCGCCCTAGTACGGAAACTGATATGGCCGGCCAGGCTGGACATGCTGCCGATTACAGCCGCAACATCAATCAGCAGGGACAATACCGCCGAAAGATTGTGCAAGACTACTGGGCGCGCCCGCACGACCCGCCTGTGACCACTCCACCAGCTCAAGAGTCCGATGTGACGGCCACTTCGCGAGAGTACCCATCGCCTCGGTTCGCCAGCAACGACGTGACAGCGTCACAAGCTGGCGCAAGTCAAAGCACGACTCAGGCTATGAATCCGCCGTCATTCCCTCACCAACAGAATCCATTGCAGTCACCCTCGCGGCAATCTCCTATGGGTCCGGGTTATGCACGAGATGGCTCTGCTCAATTCACCCCGCAGCACCAGCAGTTCCAGCGCTCGTCCTCGAATCTCTCCATTTCGCAAAGCGCTTCTCAGCAGCCAGGTATGCCATTCAACGCAGGAGGGTTTTCACCTCATGCTATGCCGCAACAATCACAAGGGTGGGGAGGTCCTCCACCACAGCCGCACCAGTCTCCTTCGATGCACCGGATGAATTCTGCCCAGTATCCTGCTGGTATGAGCCAGGGCGGCATGCAATCTCCGATGCCTGGCCATCCAAGTCAATCACCGCATCCCCACCAGATGCAACCGCCTCAAATGCCCATGATGCACCATCAGGGCAGTGGCGCCATGGGCGGACAGCAATTGTTCGGCCCTGGAGCCGGATTGCAGGCAATGAGTGCTGGTGGCTTTCCTGGGATGAACATGGGCGGCCGTGCAATTTACGGCATGAATCAAAACCAGTTCATGCAGCAAGGAGCACAGCAGCCGGGTCAAGCCTGGGGACAACCAAGTCAAAGCAACCAATGGAGTGGCCAGTTCCAATAGAGCTGGAACGATACCAATGCGGCCTTACGAGCGACACAAGGCAGGTCATATCAGCCATTCTTGCCGGTCAATCCGCTCCTCGAACGTGCTGGGCACATAGCAGACCGTTCCCACGGCGCCTTTCCAGGGGTGTGGAGCGAAGCTTCGGACATGCACCATCCAATGGAAAGGGGCGGATCAATCCCTGAACAGACCCAGAAGGACGACGGCCGTATGCCATGGTCCTGGGACACGCATGTCGGCCCGAACGGCGTGCTTTTCAAACAAATGGCCGCCGAGCTCACTGTACGACCATTCGATGCGGACGGAGGCGTCAGCAGCGTCAGCACACCCGAGGACGCTGACACCGGTGAGTGGTCCAGCAGCGATGAGAGCATGAAGAGCATGACCAAAGATGAAAAGAGGGCCATCATCGCGGACATTATTGCGGACAGGATTGCGCACATGGACACGGATAGCAGCGTCAGCAGCGACGAGAGCATCGACAGGGATGAAATGATGCCCATAATTGCGGACATGGACACGGATGGCAGCGTCAGCACGGACGAGTCCTGAACACCATTTTACACACAAATTGATTGCGCGGAGCAGTATCAAGATGTGATGCCAGTAGCACAGAAGTGACGTTAACGATGAAGAGAAGTACACATTTTGCATATGGGTGGGCGCGTCAATCGGAGCACAGTACGTTATCCGTCTACCAACAGGCACCGGCAAAGCCTGTGGGTGATTCGATGAGCGGCATAGCAGGAAAGCACAAAGGCAGGAAGCACTATTGGCTGTTGCATGATGGATTCAAGATGAGGATTGCATCTAAGGGTACTTGGAATTTTCTGCATGGATTTTAAAGGAGACTGGTCTTATTCGCATTTTTCGTTTCTCTCCTGGCCAGGGCACGGCGTGCATAGGAATCTCATTCCGTGGTTGCGTAAGGCAGGGCAGTTCATTCATCTGTTGCGGGGCTGCCATTGGTTCTGGCGCTGTACATTACTGACTGTCAAGGAGATGTGGTGGTTGGGTGTATATGGATCTAATACCGGAGACTTGCACATGGTTGCACTGCAAGTTGAGGGGTCGATGAGGCATCACTAGTCCTATGAATACAATTCATTGCCTGAGGTAGACGTTCCTCTCGTCTTGGTTCAATGGTCCTCGAGCCACCTGTGACTGACTGACTCGGACTCCACTAGAAGACGCCTTGCGCATGACTCGAGTGGGTGCAAGGACGCCTTGCGGTGGCCTCATTGGTTTTTCCCGGTTTACCATCCACAAGGGCTGACTGTTGGCTCGGTCAATCAAGTACGAGCTGTCAGCCAGACGCACGTGACACACCTGCGAGACTGCGCGTCGGTCAATCATGCAAGCAGTTCAATAGCCTCCACTTCCTAGACTCGCAGATTGGCCCCCACCAAGATCTTTTCCAGCCTGTCACAAAGCCACAGTACTTTCTATTTCAGGCGTAGCAGTGCATGCCTAGACTACTTGTGCGCCTCAGCTGCCTTGCAGCAGCGGGGTCCTTCACTCCTTCATAAGCTTGCGAAGAGGCTGACAAACCTTTATTGACCACATTTCAACCACAACACGATCTTTACCCGGGTCAACATGTCGATAAAGATCTATGTCAAGGGGTATGACGGTACAGCGCTGCCGACAGGCTCCCTTTGTGAAGGGCACATCGAGGTCCACTTCAAGAAGGCCGAGCATAAAGATACGATCAAACAAGTTCTTGTCAACTTCTACGGCCGCTCCAAAGCCCGCATCACCCGGGAAGAACGTAGGTCTAACGGCAGCAACGGGACTAGGACAGTCTACCACCACTATGATTCCAAATGCCTACTTTTCAATCATCACTATCCACTCGACAACCCGACATTCTCTCCACCACTTTCCCGTCGTGGCGAGGATGGCGGCATTCTCATCTTTCCGTATTCGTTCCGCATCCCCACACATGCCGAGCCTCAGGACCCGTACAGCACAGAATCGCGTGGCGCCCAGGTCCTGAACCCAAGTGGCCCGTTCCCTGGTACCCTTGGGTACGACCCACCAGGCTATGAACAGCCACCACTTCCGCTCCCAGATTCTTGCGATAACTTCTACACTCGAATAGACTCCAGATTCCAAGCCGAGGCCTCGGTTCGCTACACTATTCACGCTATATGCCCACAGCTCAAGGCTGGAGCCTCACGCTTGTGGATGGGCGAGGTCGATGAGAAGGCCGACATCAACATCATCAACCCGGTCTCGCTCCCTGCCCAACTCATACAGTGGAAACGTCTTGCCCACGAAGATGCGATCCGCACCCTCCGACTTCTCCCATTCCACCAAACGAACCGGCTCAGCTTCCGTGAAAATGTGCGCTCTGTCTTCAAGAAGGATCGTCTCCCTTGGTGCAGCTTCCGCATGACGATGGCCGCACCGGACATACTCTGGCTAGACCGTCCATCGGACCAGCCGCTCCCCATCAGCCTCAGTATTGAGCGAATCGGCTCTGGCGAAGGCTCGGCCTCCTCGCATAGGGCCTCGAGCACCAGCGATGCAGGTCCTCCTTCTCCACTCCCTGCAAAAGCAGGTGCCTCTCCACCCGACAACAAGAATAGTCTATCGCCATACCCTTCTCACCAGTCCCCCTCCCCCTCCCCCGCCCTCGAATTCCCCACCCCGCCCATCTACCTCAAACGCCTTACCCTCAATCTAATCACCACCACCCTCCTCCGCGGCTCCGACCCCAAGCCTACCTCCTACGGCGGCCAGACCTACGAAGCCGTCGGTGCCTCCCCAATCTGGGAGTGGCGCGCCGACAAAGCCAACCCTATGATCGAGCTGCACGCCAACGGCATCGATACGGCCACCGCCCCCTTCGAGCTCGGCCGCGAACTAGGCATCACCTGGGCGGCGCTGCACCGCGCCGCCGCGGCCAAGTACTTCGGCGGCCTGCAGAGCGAGTTCGTGGTCCCGAACCTGCACCGCTCGTTTGGCATCGATTGGGAACTCCGGCTGGAGTGCGCGGGCGAGGAGTTCAGGTGGGAGAGTCCGGCCGAGTTTGGTGGTGGCTTCGGCTTGAGGGCCTTGAGGGGCGATGGCACGCCTTCGGATGTCGATGGTGGGGGTCGTGGACCTCAGGTTCAGGCTTTGCCGCCTATGCAATTTCAGAGGGGACCGCTGGCGGGTCAGCTTGATTCGCCGCCGCCGCCGCCGCCCGAATACGATCATGCAGGTGTCGGTGGTCAGGTTCCGGATGCACTTACTGGCAAGATGGCGAATCTGTATGTGCAGGATCCTGGGGAGGGACAACATGGCGGCGGTGGTTCTTCTTCAAGTTTTGGGAACGCCATCGGCGGCGGCGGCGGCGGTGATGGTGGTGGTGGTGGTGGTGGTGGTGGTGGGGACGGTCAATATCATGGCCGAGCGTCGAATGACGGTAATGCTTACGACAATGGATACGGACAGGCTTCCGGCGGCAGTGCCTGGGAGAAGGGCAAGTATTGACATTTGTGTGACGATTGTTTGAGATTAGATGATGGAATCGAGAGACGGAAAAGAGATGGCGTCAACAAAGCGTGCTGAGACTGCTCATGCTTGTGATTGCTGTGGCTATATATAGCGCCGCGAGAACGTATTCTTCAGTGTTTTAAGATTCAGTCCGTGCAAGTTGAGATCACATATGGGCTGCGGTTTGCTGTGCTGTACGGCTGTAGGATGATAGGGAGCTAGCTGGTGGGCAAAAGGAAGCAGCAGCCTTGTCAGGGGTCCAGAGCCTTGCCACTACCTGAGTTAAGGCCGTACTACATAGTATCGAAACCTAGACCTTAGATTCATTTGTCTCATGCTGTACACGTGCGAAGACGAACCAGGGGAGTCACGCATCAAGCCAGACTACGCGAAACTCAGCAGACTAGCCAGCGATCTAGTGAGTGACGGGTACTATCGCTCCAAAACGCGGGCTTTCGACAAGCATCCTCCCTCGCCATGAGAAACGGCCAACCAATTCCTCTCCTCTTCACGAGTCCGCAAATGGCCACCCTTTCCAGGCTCCCAACTGTTACTCAACTTTCTTGCTTGAACTCGCCCTCCCGCCCCTCAAGCCTCACAACCGTCAATGCGCCCGCCAACCGACACATTCTCTCCGGATCCTTACCTATCTCGCGCCAAAGAACGCCGACATCACCACCGATGCCAATACGTTGCGCGGTATTGACGCTGCGGGGGTCCAGAAACGGCGCGAGCTGGGGACAGATGCCCTGGGCGGTGTCGAAGAAGATGTCGGCGCCGACGTCGCCGAGGCCCTTGATTTCTTTGAGGCGGGCGCGGACTTTTTGGGGCGTGGGGGAGCCGATCATGAGGAGGTTGGTTAGGTCGCCGTCTGGGAAGATGGATATGTTAGAAAGTCTATGTGAGGTGGCCGGTGGGCCAGCAGGCTCTGTGTGAAAGGGAAAAAGGGGAAAAGGGGTATGATAGAGAGAGGCATGGGGAAATAGGGAGAAGCAAAGCAACGAACCATACTTCTCCTCCAGCAACTCCGCTAGCTCGCCGAGCGCGGTGGCCGTCTTCTCGCGGTAGCGCGTGTAGCCGCCTTCCGTGAGGACCTCGGTGCGTTCCTGCCAGCTGCTTGCTTTTAGGGTGGGGAGATTGTGGTAGCCGGCCTGAATCACGCGGGACACGGTTTTGGCAGCGAGGTCGTGGGAGATGCGGGCGGAGGAGAGGAAGGCGTTGAGGAGGAGGGCGAGGAAGGTGGAGGGGCTGGGGGAAAGGGGTTGGGGGATGTTGGTGTCGTTGAGGGGGAGAGCGCCGTGCTGAGCGATGAGGCGGTTGAGTTTGTCGCGTGCTGCTGGAGCAGGAGACGTTGGCGGAGACTCTGGAGGGGGTTCTTGCTTGGATGTCTGCTTCTGTGTCTGCTTTTGTTTCTTGGCAGGTGGTTCGGTGTCAGTCTTTTTGTCTTCTTTACGGGCGTCGCGTCGCTTCTTGGACGGGGTTTGCTGCCTCTCTGTGGCACACGCCTTGGCCTGAGCACGTGTTTGGGTCATTTGCTCCTCTGTGAGTGTTCTTCTTAGTTGCAGGAGCACAATCGCAGATTCTTGGGTTGTGTTCCACAGGGTTAGACGCCTGAGACGAAGCTGTCGTTCGTCACTTGTCTCAACCCGCTGCTCTTGTACGAGCTATGATGTAAATCGTGCAAAGCACCTACATCCGAGGAGCTGTGCCTGTCGGAAATGTGTTTCCGGCCAATCAGGTCCGTCCTCGGATCGCTTGATAGGAAGCAAAGCCCGTCATTGTCTTCTCACTTGCGGTGCAGATAGAAATTGTTGGTGACTGAGGAGCTTGACGTCAGAATCAGAATCAGAATCAGAATCAGGCGACTTCAATGCCCACTCGGTATTGAACACACACTCTCTAGCATCCGCCCTGGAACGACATACCCGAAAATGAATCTCCTCTACTATGTTATAGATGTCATCCATCAGGCCGCTGACTGGTTACTGACCACTGTCAAACTCGTCCAGAACCGAGAAGTCGGCTGGCAAACTCTCGATCGCAAAACGGGCATATTCAAGCGCGAGCAGCAACCGATTTACAAGAAAGTGAAGTTGTGGTTACTCTTCAGTCGACCACTCGAATGGATCGACCGAACCCAGCTGATGCGGAAATGGATTCACGACAAAAGCATCGAGGCGGGTCGGGAGGAGGCCACGAAGAGCTCGCATGAGCAGATTAAGAGCTTCGTCGAGTTCTACGGCATCAACATGGACGATTTCATTCCGTCGAATATCGAGGAGTATGGTTCATTCGAGGACTTCTTTGTGCGAAGACACAAGAAGGAGTCGAGGCCGATACATGACGAAGGGGATCCGACCAAGGCCGTCGTGGTCGCGGACTGTCGACTGGTGGTGTACGACAGCGTGGCCGAGAGCAAAAAGCTGTGGATCAAGGGCAAAGACTTCACTATTGGTAACCTCATCGAGGACGACGAGTTGGCCAAGAGCTGGCATGAGGGGGCGATAGCGAGCTTCCGACTGAGTCCGCAGGACTATCATCGATACCACTCCCCCGTCAACGGCACGGTGCAGTGGTTCAAGCGAATGCCTGGCGAATACTACCAGGTCGATCCACTGTGCCTCAGAAGTGATATCGATATCCTGACATCCAATGCTCGGTGCGCAGTGTGCATCAACAGCAAGGAGTTTGGAAAAGTCTTGTTTGTGGCAATCGGCGCAACCGACGTCGGCACGGTGGAGATCAATGAGAAATTCCGCACGGCGGGCACTCACGTGGAGAAGGGCGAGGAGATCGGATTATTTCAGTATGGTGGTTCGAGTATCGTCGTTGCCTTTGAACAAGGGCGAATCGAGTTTGATGAGGACCTTGCAAGCGTGAGCAGGCAGTTGATCATGATGGATGTGGAATTGAGCATGAGTCTGGGCCGGGCAAGAACATCGTCGACCTGAGGAGATACGCTGTACGGAGTAGTGGGCGACGACTTTTGCCATTAGCGAGTTGCCTGGGATCCTGCCAGGTCAAATCATGATTGATGAGTTCTGTGGGATCGATTTTCCGGCTTCGGCGCACTTGAAACCACCAATTGCGTGTGGAGGATGCAGCTGCGATTCCAATCCTCGGGCAAAGCCCCCGGCGCAGATCTGCGGGCCGGCACATGACTTCTACCTATCATCCTCTTAGCTTGTACCTGGGTGGCTTTTGACCGGCTGAGTGGGAATATCATCAGGATATCATTGACTGCCAACTCCCCACGCTTTACTCTGGGCTCTATCGTTGGACCGGCCGTTGAGACAGTCCCTTGCGCGTTCCCGGAATACTCTCCCGCGATCGACAATGGCGTATGTCATCTCCGGTCGCCGCCTGCCGCCGCAGCACATGGCTTGCATTCGTTCCCAGGAAGCGCTAGATCGTCACACTTGACATCACTCCTCATCATGTGTACATGTATGCTTGCATGAAAAAGAAAATTGGCACGACTTCGCCTCGAATGAGCTCACCTGTCCTCTTCGCGTTCTTGGAGTCTACCTTCACAAAATGAGTAAAATCAAAGAAGGTCTTGCAAGCCTTCGAAATGGATTTCGAGAAACCCTCCCGGTCCACCACAGTGGCCATGACGACCAGCCCAGAGGTGGCCCGCAGGACAAAGTGGAGGCCAAGATCGAGGAGTCAGAAGACTGGCAGGACGACGATGTTGCCGGAAGCGACAAGGACGATTCGATGCGGAGTGGTCAAGCTAAGCCGCTCGAAGACTTCTTGAACCCTGATGACCCGCCCAGAATTCGGAGTCGCTACGGCAAACTTGACCTCGTCCAGTCTCGAGAGGGCCAAGGGGAACATGAAGGATGGGTGAACATGCCGTCAATCGGTGCAAGATCCGAGGGCCAAGTTGTCGTCTTCCGTGCTCGTGTTCACGCACTCCGGCGCATCAGTTCAGGCCTTGTTTTTATCATCTTTCGTGATCACCTGACAACCATACAAGGAGTGCTCAGCATCAAGGAAGGGGAGATCTCAGAATCCATGGTGAGATGGGCAGAGCACCTCCGTTCAGGCTCCATTGTCATCGTCAAGGGCAAGGTGCAGACTTCAGAGCAGGAGGTCAAGTCAACGTCGATTCAAGACGTCGAAGTTCACATTCATGAGCTACATGTGGTCGCAGCACGCGCGGGTGCCGTTCCCTTCAGCGTGTACGAGGCTGAATCCGCGCCTGAGGGTCACACCATCGCCGATAGAGTGCGCTTTGCTAACCGAATTCTGGATTTACGGACCCCAACTTCTCAAGCCATCTTCCGTCTACAGTCTGCAGTCTGCAGAGCATTCCGAGAATTTCTCGACGATAAAGCCTTCCTTGAGATTCACACACCCAAGCTGCAAGGAGGAGCAACCGAAGGTGGTTCCGAAGTCTTCAAGCTCGACTATTTTGGCCGACCTGCCTTCCTTGCTCAAAGTCCCCAGTTGGCAAAGCAGATGTGTATCTCAGCCGACTTTGGCAGGGTCTATGAAATTGGTCCTGTCTTCCGAGCCGAAAACTCAAACACACCGAGACATATGACCGAGTACACTGGTCTAGATCTGGAGATGGCAATTGACTGGCACTACCATGAAGCCATGTGGCTTATTGATTCCACGTTGAAGCACATCTTCAAGGCACTCTACAGCAAATATCGGAAAGAGGTCCAGGCGATAAAACACCACTTCCCACAAGAAGACCTTGTTTGGCACGAAGAAACCACAAGAATCACATTCGCCGAGGGTGCCAAAATGCTCAATGAGTCAGGTTGGCAGAATGAGGATGGAAGTCAGCAGTCCGAGTACGAAGACCTGTCCACCAAGGCCGAAAAGCGGCTCGGCGAATTGGTCAAGGAGAAATACCACACAGACTACTACATTCTCGACAAGTTTCCCGCATCAGCCAGACCATTTTACACCATGCTTGATCCTCAAGACCCCAAGGTCACGAACTCATTCGACTTCATGGTTAGAGGACAGGAGATTCTCTCGGGCGGACAGCGTATACACGATGCAGAGCTTTTGATCCAGCAAATCCAAGAGTCTGGCACGGACCCTGCCACACTAAAAGAGTACATTGAAGGATTCCAGTGGGCAGCCCCTCCACATGCTGGAGCAGGCATCGGCTTGGAACGACTCGTTTCCCTCATCTTTGAGCTCGGCAACCTTCGGTATGGCACTCTGTTTCCGCGCGATCCGAAGTCCTTCCCCTCGGACCCCAATGCCTCTGACCTCCGACATCCCGAAGACGCAACACTTCAGCGACCCAAAGGCCATCTTCAACCTCTTGAAAATCTCGTCGCCAACTACGGGGACTCAACCAACACATCTTGGTTCGATAAGCGCTTCCAGATCTGGCGTGACTCAACCACCGGTGCGGCAGTCGCGTATGTTCCCTCCCATCACCGCGCCATTCTCCCCGGCAACCCCCTCTGCGCTCCACACCAACTCGAAGATGTCATCAGCGCCTTCCTACGCTGGCTCAAGGTGGAAACGAGCATGAAGCCGATCTTCGTCCTCGTCTCCAAAGACGTCGAAAAAGTCGTTGGCGAGAAGTTCGGTTGGAAGAGTTTCACCAACGTCGCCGAGCAGCGTGTCAATCTCGCAAGCAACGAGCACCTCAATCTGGACACCGAAGTCCAGAGAAAAATCCGACACGCGCAGAAAGACACCGTCAAAGTGACCAGTTACGGCAACGACGTTCCCGAAGACGTGCGCAAGAAATGCGACGAGGCAATCAAGAAGTGGCAAGACAGCAGGGAGGGCGCGCAAGTGCATCTCTCGGAACTCTCGCCTTGGACAGACTCGACGCATCGACAGTACTTTATCGCACAAGACCGCGACGGCAAAGTCCACGCCATGGTCGTCACCGCCCAACTCGCGCCCCGCTACGGCGCGCAGCTCAAATGGGCCTTTGACTTCCCCGAGGCCACCAACGGCGCCATCGAACATACCGTGCAAACGGCCCTGAAATCGCTGGCAGATGCCGGCATCAAGTCCTGTACCTTTGGGTCCGGCGCCGCGAGTGATCTGGCCGGCGGACAGCATCTGGGTGTCGCGCGAGCGACCATGCTGAACAGCGTGTACCAGGCATACGCGGCGAAATTCCACGTCGACCGCAAAGCCGCGTTCCGAACAAAGTTCAACACGCAGGGCGATCCGTTGTATTTCTGCTATCCCCGCGGCGGCATGGGCCAGAAGGGTATCAGGGCTATCGTGGACTTTTTCAAGGAGTGAGTCTCTATAGGTACTGAATCAGGAAGGAAGGCGACGGCGGCGGCGGCGGAGGTGGTCACACGAGACTAATAAGTAATGTATAATGATCCCTCATGCGACATACTCGCACAGATTAGGCGCGGCGCGGCGCGGTCTGTTAGTATTTCGTCTTCTTCTTCGACTTCTACTGCACACACACACACACACACACACACACACACACACACACACACACACACACACACACAGCCATTGACAGGGTAAGGTTGAGCTCAAGAGCTCAAACCCCTCTCAAAGTACGTAGAAACGGTAGATCGGTCCCACGATTAGGTATCATAGCCACTCACACAGGCGGCCAAAGCGTGTGTTCTATTCCTCATTCTGAAGCCAGAAACAACCCGCTGGCCACAGACGGTGGGAGACGGGCAGGGCAGCCCTGGGCCCTCAGGGGGCGGGAGCCTTGCTTGGCCCCCCCTTTATTGACCCTTCTTGAGAAGGTAACGGTGGACCGTATTTCGGGTGGGCACGTGGAAACGTTTGTTTGCTCTGGACATGAGGGCTCAAACTGGTCGTTGAAGTCCATCGTAGATTTGACAGGGCATGGATGGTGAAGCTATGTATATTGGACGCCAGGGGCCCCCGCCCTACCCCGACTCCTGGATTACGAACGAGAAGTATCAAGCCCTCAGTCGTCGATCCATCACGAAAACATTGATTCGAAGTCAAGCTTGTCGGATCAGGAGAACGGGCCCCAGGCTGGAACTGTGGGACTGAGTTCGGGTGGCATGGCGTTTGTGAACTGTGGCCTGCGCTCCCTGGCTTTCACGCTCTTCAAGGATTCTACTTTCTTCCTCTGACCACCCCGGTTCCTCCGCCTTTCCTCCACCCGACGGTCGCGCTCCTCCTGCTCGGTTGCATGATCGCGCATCTGCTCGTGTATCAGGCGAAGTGCGCGCTCACAGGATTCTACGCGAGTGTCGGCAGATTCATGCAGCACTTTGACCCGCTCAATGATATCTTGAAATTCGAGGCTGGAAGGTTTCGTATCGAGCTGTTCTAGTATCTCGGTATATTTTGGGCGATGCGCCACAAGCAATTTAGAGGTTTCGAGTTCGAGGAAGGGTGTGTGAGTGTCGGCAAAGCCTAAGTGATCGCCACCGAGCGCGGCTCGCTTGAGGCGCTTGAGTCTGAGTCGCTGTCGGTCAGCCGCTCCCCTGGCGTCAATATCTTGCGGGAGGCAGTCTGCGCAGAAATGCTCATCCGGAACCTGTTGAGAAGGATAGTAGCATTCAATGTGCTGCCAGGTGTCACATCTCTCGCAATATACGGTGTTAGGACGGTCATCTGCGTATCCACAGATACACTTGATTGTATATTTCTCTTCAGCTCCAGAGATGGTAGCGTTCAGCAGGCGTGGCTGCGGATGCGCGGAGGGGATCCCCATTTGGCCCATTTGGGTGGCCTGCGTATTGTTTGGCTTGTCGAGAGGTCCACGTTCGCGTCTCGCGCGTGGGGTGAACGTTGGCAAAGTGAGATCCGCCACTTGGGTGTGATATCTGCGGTTGTGGAGTTTCAAGGCTCTCCGAGATCCCAATTTTAGGCCGCAATCAGGTTCTGGGCAAACATAATCCTGTGTATGCATGCATTCATGCTTCCTCCGATCTTCAGCATTAGCGAAACCAAAAGAGGCCCATATGCAACCTTTAAATCGGCATAAGTATGCAGCAGTGCTGTGACGCAGCCTGAAGCGACGCAGCTCTTCGGAGGTGACCCCGGCATCTTTCGGCGATAAGGGCAAAGTATCGTCAAGACAGCGCTCGAATATGGTCTGGAAGTTCTGATACGCTTCGGAGAGACGAGTTGGGTCTCGCTCAGACACTGCCACATCGGTCTCAGGGTCTTGGCGGGATTGCGGAACAATCCAAGTAGATTCCCGTCCATGATACTGCTGAAAGCGCTGCCAAGTGTCGCCGGTAAGGCAGCATCGCGCTGTGTCCTGTGTACTAACAGCATCTGGCAGATAGCACGCGTCGGTCGTTTTCACGTGATTGTAAGTCAGGAAGATACGATCGAGGAGATTGGAAATTTCGCCTTGGGCAGTCGGTTTACATGTTGTGATGAACTTTTGGCACTCCGAGATATGCGATGTCCAGAATTGATAGACCTGTACACGATTAGCCTCTGATCTCGCTGCACGTCAGAAGGTAAATGGCCGAGCAATCCCCAAAGACTATGGAACATGGCGCATTTTGAAGACACTCGCCGTCAGATGACGCACAAAGAAGTCGAGGGCTTACGTAGGGAAAAAGTTGGTGGAAACCTCGTATGACATCGGCGTTTATGTCACGCGCAGGCTGACTATCGAGGAATATTTCGCATGAGCTAAGATATCTCAGACACATGATCGACAGATCGCTGTGCACGATGGAAGGGGTCAAGTAAGGCCCAGCATCTGTACTGGCGTTGTGAAGGAGAAATCTACTGAAGTTAGTCACTTCCCAGTACCAAGAGTGCATACAAACTCGCGAGCTGAGAAATGAACTAGCGCATATGTATTCGCGTCTCGTTCCTCAATAAGAGGCTTGCATATATCCAGAATGCCTGGTCCAAGCTTGGACTCTTCGTTGAGCAAACCAAGAGGCTCACCGAAAACTAGGCCGTCGCAGAGCTCCCAGGATCTGAGGGGTCGGTAAGAAAAGGCAAGCCACCCAAGTATATGTCGTGCTCGGGCGCTCTGTCGGTCATCTTCGCACAAGCGTATTCGGTCAAGGATATATCTGTATCTAGAGCGGGAGTCAGCCAGAGTCTACGGTTCTGCACACATCCTTACACTCCAGGAAGTCCCGACGGAAGACTCTGTATCGCTGCTCGAAGATCTCGAATACTTTCTTGGGCTAATACAGTCTCCACAACGAGCTGTGCCCACAAAAACATCCCTGCTGAACGTGAGTACGTTCGAACACTTGATTCGGGTAGAGCTCACCGTCTGCCTTGGAGACAAGATCTCGTTCCAGCTCGTGGACAATAGCTTCTTCGAACCTCTCCACCAGCTCTTGCAGGCTGTTCCTGACGAATATTGCGATGTCACGATCCACGAACTGCTGCTTACTGAGTGATACTGTGGGGACTTTGATGAGTTTTCGCTGTATGTCCTTAGTTTCGCGAGAGCAGATCAAAACCTTCAGTCGCGCAGCACCTGAGGGACGGTTGCCTGGTATCTGTCTCAAAGCAGTCAGCTCCGCCAACATTTGCTTCTGATGAATAGCTTCGCATTCGTCCAGGCCATCAAGGATCAAAAATATGGTGCCCAATGAATCAAGTAATAGAAACAGGAGCTCCTTGATGTTCTTGAGCGAAGGAACTGCGCCAAGTTTGACGTAGTTGTCGTACACGTATGGGAGGAGATCGGTATGGCGTCTAAGTAGCTGAGCAATGAGAGAGCGCAACAGAAGGCCACAAGGGTTCTGTTCAGCCTTGCCGAAGCCATAAGAACAGAGGCAGTAGAGAAGATCGGAGCTTGGAGACAGAGCGCAGTGTTCTGCCAGATAAGTGGCCAAAGTCGTTTTCCCTGCACTTGTTAGCTGACCGGCAGTTCCTGTCGAGTTTGTCTTGCTTACCAGAACCAGGCTTGCCGTGAAGCCAAACGAACGGACGTTGGTCTTCTTCATCGAGCCACGTTGCTATTGCAGAGTTGTTCAGTATCCAATGGCAGGTGTCTGGATTGCGAGCCTGTGATCGTCTTTCGAAAAGATCTTCTTGCTCACGATCCAGACCCTTCAAGTCGAGCCACGCGACCGTATCGCGTAGCTGCCAAATTCGTCGGTCGGACTCTTCACGTTCGAGAGATGCGTAGAGACGCGTTCGGAATGCTTTGGCTTCCAGAATGTTGAAGCTGTTGGCTTCGTCGTCTATCAAACGCTTGTTTTCGCTCAGGCCTCGCAGAATGGCATTGAAGCGGGCCTGAAACCCTCGCCAGCTTGCATCGAACAGCAGCTTCCATCCTGGACGCCGAAGGAGCTTGTAGGCATGCAAGTGAAAGTCAACTAAGTCAGTGTAGACATCAGCAAGCACCGCCTGGAAGTCAGGCTGGTCTGCAAATACAGAAGCGAAGCGATCAAGGCGGGGAAGATGCTGAGCGATCTGGCCGTACGCATCCACCAAGATCTTGAAGCCTTGAGTGTAGTCGTCGGCAATTTGCAGCATGAGCTTGATAGGAGCCCATATGAAGCATAGGTATGGCGTGCCCTGGCATAGCGTTTCAATGGCCCCACCAAACCTGCCTAGAGCCTGACATAGCGGTTCGATCTTGCGAAGATTTCGAAGAGTCCGTCTCTGCCCCTGGTCTCTCTCGATGATCCTGGCAGCTTCTCTTACGGCGTCTAATGAGGTGGACTTGAACATGCGAGCGTCGCTACCATGTATTTCAGACTCGAGCCGTGTGAAGGCATCTCGGATTTGATCGATGGAGGACCCGCTATTGGGTGCAGAGGCCGCCGTCGTCGACATCTAGACTGTCACAGAGGTAGTGATGGCCAACATGACTCGATGCTAGTCCATAGACGCTCTTTTACCATTGCAAGTCGGCGCAGCAGTGCTGCAGGTAGTAAGGCTGGGAGGGAAGGTGGTTCGCATGAGGCGCAGCTGCACTCAGCCAACATGGCCGACCGCCGGCTTCATCACACCCTGTCATAGAGACAGCCGATGTGCCTCCGCGGTTTGCTTCCTCTTCCTTTGTCGTCTACTCCATCAGCAGCTCCGCGCCGGCGGTGACTAGCTGTCGTAGGCTCTTACACAGATGGGTGAGTGCGCTCTAAGCTCTGACTCTCGGGAAGCAACGCGGTTGCACGGTAGCAGCCGTCTAACTCCACACAGCCTTCGCGACCCAAAGCCGCACCACCGAGACTCCAACGACATCGTGTTATGTCAACTCTACTTCCTCCAAACGCCGGAGGCTCGATGATTCTTGTGCGCCAGAAGAAACCTTACAATCAAGTGGCATTATCGAGTACACCGCTCACACACCTTGGAACGTCGACGGTTTAGGGCAATGCTGGCAAATCGAGCCGAGGCCGGACACGCTGCAGCCTGATTCGGCAAGTAGTATCGCTATTGAGGCAGCATACACTCAAGAGGACCACGGTTATGTAAGAGAAGGTCCCGACCCTCATGACGACAGTGGTACAAGCCTCAGTCAGGATGAGCCGACCTCCTCCTCACACTCAGTGAGTGGCGGTGAAGAGGAATCTGGTGAGCCCGCTATAGGAGGCTCGGACGTAATCTGTTATGGCATGGTAGGGCAATATTAACCAACTATATTGATGGACGCTAACCGTTGTACAGCTCATTGACATTGGACTGACCAAGACCGACGCAGTCACGGTGTCAGAAAGGTCATTAGCATCTCACTGGTGTTGGAACGGCATCCAAAACTTGCTCTCTGTCGAAGACGGTCAGTGCATCGGAAGATTGCCCGATCGCATCTACCAGGTTATGCGGACGCTTTCCAGCTCAGCGGACATGCAATTCGAGGTCTTTGTGCAGCGTATATCATCAACATTATCTGATAAATGTTCTGTGTCAGAGCAAACAGAGGCAGCGAGCTCATCGGGGCCAGCAAACGCCGCGAAAGACGTGAGTGTAATTCTGTATGGCCCCATGAACGAGGCACTAGGTGTCGGCGACTGGCTGGGTCAGTGCGACCTCTTCCTTCAATGTCCCCGGGACTGTGCCCGCGATGTGCCATACAAGAACCCTCAATGTCTATCTTTCGATGATGCCAAAATCACACTTACCTCCGATCTAGTCGATGATTCTTGGGCTGAGCCGGATATGGACGAGGACCTGTTCAACCCCATGACAGAGCTGGACAGCTACGATACACTCGAAGAAGCAGGGCAGCCGGCCTTGATCAAGACGCCTCTCCGCCGTCACCAGAAACAAGCACTGACATTCCTGACACAACGCGAAGACGGGTGGGATCTCGAGTCGGGCCGCACAGATGTCTGGAAGTCTTTTACTGACCACAATGGACGTACTCGTTACCGCAACACGATTTGTGGCAGTTCTCAACTCGATCCACCACCTGAATTCCGGGGCGGCTGCCTGGCCGACTCAATGGGTCTAGGGAAAACTCTTTCAATGCTTTCCCTTATAGCCGCAAAGCCCGCTGTCGCCTCTGCGGGCAACAGCGTGTCTCGGGGCATACCTGTAAATCGGGTCAAGGCGACTTTGATCATCGTCCCAGCATCACTGGTACAAGTCTGGGATATCCAGATCAAGCGGCATTTTTATCCTTCAGCTGTCTCGGTCCTCATATATCACGGCAGCCAACGCCGACGGTTCTTGAGCCGTCTCGTCGACTTCGGGTAAGTTGGTGGCCAGAGTGTTTCGCAATTGTGGCATAAGAAGAGCGACCTACGACTATCTGGGGACCTCTTCAGTTACACAGTGTTGGGCAGCCGCCTTGGAGATCTTCTGACGCCTTGTCTTGTTGCTGGTAGTGATTCTCACCTTGAACACCTCTGCTAACTGATATCGCAGTAAGTTCTTATCAATACGATGCGGTCCGAAAGGCGGACCAGCGCCCTTGGTGACCTCAACTACCCTAGCATTTCACTCCAAGTGCTCATCCCCAATGACTAACGGTATCTTGACACAGATATTGTCATCACAACGTACAACTGTGTTGCGGCGGACCACAAAGCTCACAAGTGTGGCTCGCGTGTAGACTCCTCACCTACGCTTTTCCACGCCCACTGGCACCGTCTCGTCCTCGATGAGGCACATGTGATACGATCGAAGAATACTGCCAATGCTCGGGCAATACGAGCCCTCGAGGCTGATCACAGGTGGGTTGTAACAGGGACACCTATTCAGAATCGACTTGGAGACCTTGCGAGCCTTCTGTGCTTCTTAAGAGCATATCCTTTCAATGATCCAAAGTTTTTCGAAACTGAGATATCTCAACCATGGAAGACCCAAATGAGCGATGTCTCCTTACAAAGGCTGCAGAAGCTAGCATCGGCGTTGTGCCTGCGACGACCAAAGGAAGTGGCCACTTTAACTGACAGCCATGCAGTATCCCGCCATGTCACCTTGAACGCTGCGGAAAGCGAGATCTACGAAGCAACGAAACTTGGCACACTTGACTTCATTGAGCATGCGATAGCTGACACAGAAAAACGTGGCTCGGCCTACCTCAGTGCTTTTCAACGGATCAACGACCTCAGATACATTTGCAACCATGGAGTTGCACCTGTCCGAGAAAAGCATAGACGCAATGATAAGTACGAGGAGGACGTTTCCAAGAACGGGCTCAACTTTCAGCAGCAATTGGACCAGCTGCTGTGTGCATCGGTCCTCGTATGTGTCGTATGCGGCTCTGATCTGGAGGATGCTACAGACGTGGACAATCTCACAGTCGGCCGCGTCGACCGACTTCGTAATGCACGGCAGCAGTTATGCGCGACTTGTGTTATGGATTCATCGGCGAATGCATCGCCCGCCTCAGCTAGCACGCCCGCATCCTCAGATCCCGACAGTTCGACACTGGAGGCGCCAGCGCCATTCATTTCCTCCAAAGTCCAGACCCTCGTCCAATACGTCCAGCAAACCGCCCCAGCCGACCAATGCGCGGTCTTCTCCTACTGGACAAGTACCCTGGATCTGATCCAATACGCTCTCGATCAAGCCTCCATCTCCTCCTGCCGCTACGACGGCCGCCTGACGCGCCCGAAACGTGACAACGTCCTGGCAAAGTTCGCAACCCCCACCCCGCGCATCAAAGTCATCCTCGTCTCTATCACCTGCGGCGGCCAGGGCCTCGACATCACCGCCGCGAACCACGCCATCCTCTTCGAGCCCCAGTGGAACCCCATGCTCGAGGAGCAGGCCTTGAGCAGGGTGCACCGCATCGGCCAACTCAAGCCCGTGTTCCTGGTGAGATTCGTGGTCAAGGGCTCGTGGGAAGAGAACATCGTGAGGGTGCAAGAGCGGAAACGCACGCTGGCCGATCTCATCGTCGGGGAGAAGAAGCTCAAGAAGGGGGACGAGGGCAAGAAGTTGCTGCTGCATCTGCGGGAGTTGATCGGCTGAGCTGACTGAGGAGAGCGAGGGGTGGGTAAGATCGTTTTGATAGAATAAGAAAAGAAAAGAGTCCTTCCTCATCGCTACGGTGGTTCGAAAACGGCCGTGTGGCGGCTGCTCACGTTGTTTTTGAGCTTCAATCAGAATTCGTTACTTGCAATCATCATGTGTGCATTCAATGCATGTACAGAGGCTCTCCTGGCCCCTCCCCTGTCCCCCTTCTTGCCCTCACCAAGCCCATCGCCCCACCGCCAACACTCACCGCCATCCCGAGCAATTGAGCCACTAGTCATCGTTCCTAGGTAGAGACGCCATTGCTGAGTAAGCTAGCTAGCGAGCTAGCTACCACGACACCCTCGACCTTCCCCTCGCCCGTCCACCAACGCCGCCCTCCTAAGACGCACGACTCTTCTCACTGCCCTCACTCCTCAAGCTCGCCTTCTCCGAACCGCTCGCCGCCATCGCCATGCCTTTCTCCGGCGGAGCCCCCTCTGTCGCCAGGTGATTTTTCTTTCGGAATAGACTGCTGCTCCTGCTGCGGTTCTGACTACCTCCACCACTCCCACCGGCGGCCTCACCAGCATCCGCCTTGTCGCCCATGCCCAGACTGTTGAGCGTCATGGTGCGCACGCGCGACGAGAAGCGCTTGAGGTTTTCGTCGCTGTGACTTCGCTTCTCCGTTTCGCCCATTGCTGCCCGCGGCGCCAGGCCCGCGGGGGTGGGCGTCGAGGACCGGCTCTGCTCGCCCTCGATCGGCTCCGTGTGGCTGCGGCCGGAGCCCTCGCTGCGTGCGTCGCCGCCGCCGCCGCTGCCAGCCTCCAGCCGCCCGATGCGGGCCATCAGATTGGTGTTCTGCTTCTGCAGATCGCCGACCTGTGCGCGCCACAGCTCGGCCTCGCGCTCCAGGACCTCGAGCTTCTCCTTGAGCTCGTCGCGCTCGTTGCGCAGCTTGTCCTTCTCGTCCTTTTCCCCCTGTCGCTTCTTGCGCGCTTCGGCTTTCTTGTCCTCCTTGACCTTGCGCTGCTCGAGCTTCTCGAGCTCGCGCTTGTACCGCTCCTCGTGCTTCCTGAGTTCCTTTTCGTGCTTTTCCTCGGCTTTCTTCAGCGCGGCGGCTTCCTTGGCTGAGGTGGTGGTCGTCTGGCTTTGGAGTTTGGCTTTTGTGGCGGCGTGCTTGGCTTCCAGGGTACTGCGACGCTGAGCGAGCTTGGCGAGTTCTTTCTCGTGCGCCGTCTGCGGCTTGTTGCCTGAAGTTTGAGACACAAACGATGCGGTGGGCGAGTCAGGAGATAGTTCGCGAGAAAGATGTGAGTCGGCTGAAGCAAACGAGGTGCTGGAAATCGTAGATGCGGCATCGTTATCGTCCACATCAACACCCAACGGTTGCTTGAACGTTGCCTGGGTTGTTGGATCGGAGCTTGGCTGTTGCTCAGTGCTTGCTGGGAAATGATTGAGCACTGACTGGGGAGCGTAAGTTGAGAAGGCGCCTGCGACAGATGCGAATACACCTGACTGTTGTTGAGGCATGTTTGGCGTCGTGGGAGTCGCATCTGTTAGTGTAGCCTGTGGTATACCTTGGGCGCTGAGCTGCCCTTTGCTGTCGTTGTCTTCGTCAACATCTGGAAACTTTTCTCTACTCGCAAAGCTCGTGAAACTCTCTCTCCGGAAGGCTGTCGGAGGCTTTGTAGGTGTGTCTGGGCTATCGACAGCAGACTCGTCTAGTTTGCAGGCCCAGTCTAAGAATTTGACCGCGTCCGCACATATACTCGAGGGTGTCCCTCGTTCAACCATGAATCGAGGAACCGAGCCACCAGGATCACTTCTCGTTACCATGATCCACTCCACGGGATTGTCCTCGGGGTCGTACCCGTCACCGCTCGCTCGCTGGGACGATGATGGTACCGGATCTGCCACAGTGTGACTTCTTTTTCGTGCAGCAGGTGAGGGGTCTCGAGAGTTTCCACGGCTGGCTTTGTCCTCATCGCCAGGGTTCAGGTGGCCGTACTTCTCCGCATTGTGGATGAGAACATCCTGCTCGAGGTTATGGCCATGTCTGTGCGCTATGTGGCTCAAGTCCGTCGACGAGGTAGAAGTCTTCAGTCTTCGAGGTATCTCGCGAATGAATTCGACTGACTCGTACTGGCCCCGGATGAAACCATCTCTGGGCTGCGTTTCCGGGTGATTGCATGGCTTAGATACAATCATATAGTGCCGTGGTACTAGCTGGCCTTCTTTCTGTGGCTTCAACGCCTTCGGAGAGGTCAGAAGAAGCGTTACGAAATCTCGCGGGGTAGTCGGGCCTGGAAACTGGGCGCTGAGTCTGTAAACCTCCACCTTGCCCTGGCTTGGGGCTGTGATATCTTCCACCCGCGTTTCTGCGCCAATGCCACGAATGTTGCCCTCGCCAGGGTTACCTTGTACTGCCAGTGAAGTGGGAAATTCCGCCTCAAAAGCCTTCTTGAACCTGTTGAAGCCTAAGCCTTCATGAACACTGCGTCTCGCAAACCATGCACCACGACTGTCCTTGCCGCTGGCTTTATACACAGACATCCCAAGAGTATTCTCTTTCTGACCCAGCTTTATCGGCTTGCCCCACTCCTTCTGAAGAGCCAAACGATCGGCCGCAGGTGGTTCGCTGCGGGCCCCGGACGTGAGCATTTCGGAGGCGCTTGAAGCGGCAGAGGGGGACGTGCCAGGCTTTGCGCGTTGTAGAGAGGCTTCATCGGGACTGGCGATGGGTATTGAATCTAGGATCAGCTGTGTTTGCTCGAATATATCACTCAGGTAGGCGTCGAGATCCTCCGGATTCGACGGCACTTCGGCGAAATCGGCCGGTGCAAGGGCCTGTAACGCCTTGTGTAATTCTGCCATGTCGTAGATATCTGAGTAGCGTGGGCTGCAAGCCTGGCCGCCTCTGCTATCTCGAGAAGTGTATCCGGATTGATATCATGCTGAGCAGGATCGCAAGCTCAATTCGAGGTTCACCGCAGTCACGGCCGTGGTTTGTCAAAGACTGGGATAGTGCAGACGCCGTACAAAGCCGAGAATTGCTCCGGTTCATTTACTGTTACTTAGTTGAGGTACTATGCTTAGAGAGAGGGAAAGCGGGTTGATGAGTTGAGCACGAGCGGCTGGCATAGACGGGGGAGCAGTGGTGCTATCTACGTCACATTGTGCAGGAGACCACTCTAGACCCAGTTAGGTCCATTCGGCGTCGCCCGTGTCGTCGGCGCCTTATAGTCGGTAGTCGGCGGTCGGCAACCTCAATGGCCGTTAAAGACATCTCGTTCAGGTGATGCTGACTTGGTCAGTGGCTACTGAGGGCTAGGGGCGCGGAATCTGCGTAGTCAAGGCCGCAAGGCCAGACAAGAATGCCACTCCTGCTGACGAGAGCTTCCTTAACGGCCGTGTTGCGCGCCTATTCTTAGCCTCGCAAACTTGTCCTAAAAGGCCGGATATGCGGGAATACTACTCGAGACTTTGGCAACCAGAAGACCGATTGGAGATTGGAATGGGTTCTTTTTTTTGGTATGTAGTTGAGTCAGTGTATCCTGCATCTGGTTCATCTATCCAATCCAGTAGATAGAAGCATTCTCGAATCCAGTCGAGATAGAGGGGATGAGCCTCTAAGCTGCACACCATCCTCCCAACAGTCGAGAGTCGTTGCAGGTCACGCCACTCCGATCACAGATCCGAATGATGTCTAGTCTGCCACAGGCAAAGCATCGACTCGTGGACAAGCCTTTCCGTCCCGGCTGTCGGGCTTTAGATGTGCAGCAAGGCGGTAGGCAGTCTATACCAGATAGATGCACTCCCACCCTTGCCGCTCTCTGCTCGATCTTCATTGCCAACCAGTGTTCAATGTTGCGATCGCAGACAGGTGGATGATAACACAATATCAACAAGGCTAGCCTGATGATGAGAGCCACCATGAGCCACCACGACGAAAAAAAATCCGCGTATGTATTCCATCTCTTTAGCCGTGAGGCATCCGTCTTGTGAATTATATCCAGCCTGGGATATCTTTTTCAAACAATACTGTAAAGAGCAGAGGACCGTCCTGCCGCTGCTGTCGGTGCGGTGCCGCATATAAGATAGGAAAGGTCAAAATCAAATCGCTTGCTGAAAATCAAATGTGGGTTCCCGCTTGATGTTCCCAGAAATCAGTCGCAAAGTGGTATCCTTGTAGTCGCTAAATTGGTCAAAAAAACTCCATCCATGTATGCCGATGATAGTAATACTCGCATGCGTCGTCTGTGTCGGTTCCGCATGTCTCATGTAAATCTGCCCTGATGCCAGAGATTAGAGGCAGTCGACGTTGGTAGAATCGAATGAGGCCCGGTGCCGGTGTTGGTGCTGGTGCCGGATCCAAGTCACATGGCAGTAGCATACGGCATCGTGTACTCGTTATAGCGGTCCCACCCAAAGTTGCTGATGGCAGCAGATGTACTGCATGGTTGCTGTGTCAGGGTACTGGGTAGAGGAAGTGCTGAGAACGACGCAGTGGACACTGGTGTGCTGTATGCTGGGGCACTATAGTAGTTGGCTGTGCTATATGAGGCCGTGGAAAATGGCTGGCTGTAAGATGGAGCTGGCGAAGGAAGCTGCATGTCCTGAACCGACGGCCACATACTGTGATGCGAATCGCATGACGATACAGGGCTGGGGCTCGAGGGGACCACCTTCCACGCCTCAACAGGGGCAGGGTTGATGGCCTGGATATGCTGCGAAGGCCACCATTGCTCGGCCGTGGTAGAGCTGGGGAGCAATGGCGTCGGTCGGACAATATCGACTATCCTTGGGGGAGGAGGGAGTAGAGGCACGAAGAGACCCGAGATGGCAGACTTGACTTCCTCACTTCTGCCACACAGGAGCTCACCCGCGCCTTCCTCCTCCATACCCTCCAAGGCCAGGACACTGGTCCGATAGACGAACTTGTTGGCTGCCTGCACAAACTCCTCTTGTAGCTTCTTCAACTGTTGGTCCTTTTCGTTCCAGCTCCAGGTATTGGCCGCCGTGTCGATGGAGAAGACCTCCTTATGGTGCTCGACAAGCGAGTCAATGGTGTCTTGGGTCAGCTTGAATGCGACTTCGTTCTGCGAGACCATGTCGACATGAACCACGTAGGCTTCGATATGGACCAGCTGGAAGTTGAAGAGAGCCTCAACTAAAGGATTCGAATCTTTCCGAAGTTCGGTCTCGGGCGACTTGGGCACCATCAATGAGCACAGCGACCAGATGGCATTAGGCGAGGACAAAAGCTCAGTCAGACATCTTGTTACTTGCATAACACTGTTGAGAGGTCGCTTAACCTTGTTGACAGCCTTTATCCGGGCGGTCAACCATGGCTCTGACTTGGCGCCGAGGACGACGTTACATGTTGATCGGGGCGCGTACGCAGCCGCGGAGGCGGGTAGTAATACTGGCGGCATTATATGGAGGTCTGTGTGCAGTTTTGATCGACAAAACAAAGTATAAGACTAGGAAACTGATTTCGGTGTGTTCGAGTGAATGTCGTTTGGGGTCCGGTGTCGTCGTAATGAGTGGTGGGGCGGGGCGGATATATAGAAGTCGTTGAGATTATACTGCGGCGGTCCGTATCTTCGGAATAGTGTGCGCGCCGAGGAGAGAAGTATGAGGTTGTAGGGGAGGGGTTTAGGGATGAGGTGGTGATGGATGGCGGGGACAACCGACAGAGAGAAGAGATATGGGTCAGAGCCCTGGTTCATACCTTTTTATGCCGCCTGCCTAAAGGCCATGTATGGCAGGTGACTGGCTGGCTGCAGCCGCACAGGATGGGGCATAGCTCAGACTTAGCAATGCATCCAAGTGGATTATGGCGAGACCGACGGGTGGGTTAGGCGGAGGAGGCGAAAAAGACTCGAGCTGCGCCTCACGAGGGCACACAAACTACTGCAGGTCTACGCAGACCTTTCCAGCGGCCAAGTCCAGCAGTCCAGCAGGTCCCTGGCGACGCCGGCGGTCTTTTGATTGTCTTTTGACTTGGCCGTCTTTTGAAGGGTCAGCTTGAGCTCCAGCGTGTGGAACTCGCTCTTGAACTCCAGTCTCCCAGCACGGCCGCATACGATAGGCATGCGCTCGGCGAGGACCCCAAAATGGTGTCCATCTCTTAGCTGCATATGCACATACGAAGCCATCCTGCCCGAATCAGCTCTCACTGGCCATCTCGGGCCAGCTCAACTACGTGAAACCATTGCAATCGAAATCAGCTTCATTCCCCGGAAAACCATGGTAATCATCCAGCAGATTGTCTGAAGCCTTCGCCGAATCGCCGCGATATCCGCAAGGCTGTCCAGTCCTTCTGTTGGGTCTTGGTTCGCAGCCCATAATCTCCCTCTTGCGATTGAGTGTCGCGGCGCCCGAAATCCAGGGATGACATGACGCCCGTATACGATCAATGACCCGAGAAATCGTTTTGACCATGTTCCAGAAGCTCAAGCCACGCGAATCTCCCGCCTTCGTCTCCGAGATGATGGCTGATCTTGCGGAAAACCACCTGAATTTGGTTGCGCCCAAGACGTAATTTCGACTCAAGTTGCCGCGCAGCAAGGGCACATTAACGGCGTTCGAAGTCTATCACAAGAAAATGAAACGCCTTACGCGTGCGCTGCAGTCCGTGCTTAACAAAGACGCTCCGGGGACATGACCCCTGGCGCCAACAGGTGGCTGGCCCTTTTGAATGCTGACTACTGCTCAGATGTAATAAGCTCTACGGAAGTTTACACCACCTGGCGCTTCCTCCCGAGGCTCGCCCCGTACTAAACGCGGCTGTCTCATCGTTCAGGATCAAAGACCCATATCGCAAAGGCCATTTGCAGACCCAAGAGTGCGGCTACCCCCGCCTGGGGCATAGGGGTTTCAACAGAACGTGATGTTCAGGGCGTACGGAACGAGAGTTTCGGGTGTCTTTGACGGCCGTTGATGTCGTCGGCCAGTCGAGGCCAAAAGATGCCAGAGAAAGGTCAGACGAGGATCCTGGAGACTGAACGGTGCATGACCAGTCGATGGCATATCTTGGAAACTTGACCAGCTTAGTGCACGGGAGGCAGCTGATGTTATCCTCGCATTGAAGCACTTTTGCTGCCTGATTGGCGGTAAGGTAGTACACTAACAAAACCCACTAAGGAAAGATGCCTGCTGTGAGCGCCTATTGGCCACCACGTACAAAAGCCCGTCGAGTCAAATGACGAGAAATCATGTGACAAGTTGCACAGACTTCCAGGATGAACGTGGATGTTCGTTGTTGCAGCACGCGCCCGGCATAGTTTCGTTTCTCTCCCACATGTGACTTTATGCAGAGTTGAGCAATGTTTCGTTTCCACCTCAGATGATGATCACGATGACGACGCATGCATGTACGCATATAGCGGTAGCCCGGCAGCACGGGGCAGGATCTAGCACTGCATCGGCACACTGCCATTTTTGGTGAGGTCTTGCTTACCGACGTAACAAGTGCTCATCCGAGTCAGAGATCTCCAACATGACGGGCAAGGTGCAGTAGCTGCGCGACCGATTCTCGGAGCGCGCGAAGGCGACCTGTGCGCGGCTGTTTGCACTGGGCAGATGGTGAGGCGGTGAATTTTTAGGCTGCTGGGTGCACCTTCCCAGGTTGAAGTGGCGGTGCAGCTCGGAGTGCCGAAGCGGTGCAGATCGACTCCGCACCCGCCCGCTGCCCGAGGCTCCAAGCTCTCGCCTGCCAACTTTCAAGTTCCTTGCGTCTCCGCTGCAGGTCTTGATGCAGGTACCTTGTCGCTTCTGGCAAGGACTGTTCCTTTTTTTGCTGCTTTGACAGCTGCACGCTGCACGCATGCACATGCCGCTCAGCGCCGGTGCTAGCCGGTTCACGCCAGCTGAGTCTGCCTTGACCGTTCCCGGTCGATTGGTCGGAGCGAAGTCACATGGTGCGGCTATGGATAGATCCGAGACACTATCGATAGAGGAGATAGGCGAAATGATATCCACGGGGCGCAAATGTTGTTTGGCTTGGTCACGAGTCTGGTCACGTTGATGTCCTGCTACATTCCTTGATGGCCTATGGCGAAAATCCGTCAAAAGACAGTTGATGTGATACTGACCAACAATGGGGCTTCTTGTATCGCCTTAAACGCTTCATAGCCTCAGGACCATTATGCGGCCGCTCGTGGAGCTAGGGAACGTCGCAGCTTGCAGCTAGGTCGTGAGAACAAAATCATCCGGCAGATCAGACACCGTGACGACAACGTCTTGCAAGGATGGCCCCAGACTGTTGACGCAGCATCATCCAGCCCATCCCACTGACGGTCGGGTCCAGGTCTTTCAAGTCACGCGGCACACCTTCAACCTGGATTCCGGAGGAGGCGAATTAATTGCCCTCCGCAATCGTGGTCACGAATCCTATAGAGCCCACTATGATGTCGACTACTCGGTGCTCAACATTTGTCCGTCAGGAAAGCCATCACCTGCAGGCTCACTGACCCCAGCCCATTATCAGGTGCTGCATCCGAGAGTTGTCGTTACATGTACGTTAGTAAGTAAGCGGCTCTGTAGGCGGAAAGCAACCCGGCAAATGAGCCAGGGAGCTGGCAATTTAATTCGAGCACTGCTTCTCGGACCCCATGTATCGAACCTGGTCTCAGCGCAAGTATATATACCACGGACAGTCTACGGTTCAACCGTTTGCGGATGTTGGACCTCGCGTCCCAATGCATTCAAATCAGAGAGGCAGAGTTAATCGAACAGTCAATGTCTCCAGCAGCAAACCCAGCCTGGTCAGCACTGCTGTCCTTCTAACAGCAATGGGGGCTACTGACTAAACTTATCGCCGCTTCCAACGCGTGATGCTCCTTCGAGAACCGGAGAGAACTCAGGCAGGATGCCAACCACTCTTTGGCCAATGTGTTGAACGCAATCAATGACCAGAGGCATCACAGGGCCGAGAGCCCATCGCTCCGGTTTCCATCATATTCAGATGGTGATCGAGCTCATTATGCCAATTTTCACACATTGTTGCAATGAGAATACCGGGGTTGATTGCGCGTTCGCACGCCCACCACGCTGTCGCAGTAAATGTGTATACGGAGGTAGAGGTCGGCGAAAAGGAAGAACAGCTTCCGACATTGACGCTTTTTTTACATCAGGCCACGGCAGCTAAACCCTGTTCGTGATGGCTTTGAGCCAAGTCCAGTTAAGAATCCTAGCATCGGGGGCCCTGGACATACGGGCTCCGGCTCCGAGGACAGCTCAACATCTCGAATTTGTCCTCAAAGAGAACGCCAGCTTCATCTGGTTCACATCTTGTTGTCTTATAGAACGTTCATTGAGTATCTTCGTCAGCTGTGTTATCATCAACTTATTCACGGAGATCCCTTTATCCCATTCTCGACAACATACTACTTATTCGGTAAATCGCAGCTCAGGGGTCCTCTAGCTAGCTCCATAAGATGGCATCATTCGTTCGACCAGCTGCCAGGGTTGCTGGCTTTGCGACTGCCGGCACTGCTGTAGGCTACGTGGGTAGCAGATACTACGACACGACTTTCTTCACATTGACGCAAGCTCATGCGGAATCGATTCCCTCAGACGCCAAGGCCGCCTTGAAGAAGATGCCGTGGAAAGGCTTCACCGAACTGAAGCTGGAGAGCAGTGAAATGGTCAATCACAACGTCAAGAAACTGACCTTTTCTCTCCCTGACGACGAGTCCATTACTGGTCTATCGCCCATCAGTGAGTGAAGCGTTATGCCACAGGACCGTGGGCGTGTGAGGAACTCGGGCTAATCCCTGACCAGCTTCACTCCTAACTCAGCACACACCTGAGGGTGCATGGATCCCGGTCTTTAGACCCTACACACCGGTCAGTCCCAATGGTAAGCGCCGACTCTTCGTCTCGGCTTGATGCAGGTACTGACGTGTGTAAGACGAACCCGGCAGTGTAACATTCATGGTCAAGCACTATCCCAGTGGCAAAGGTTCGACCAAGATGCATTCGCTAGTTCCCGGTGACACTATGAAGTTCAAACCTCTGCAGGAACTCGAGTGGAAACCCAACCAGTACTCTCATGTCACCATGATTGCTGGCGGCTCCGGTATCACGCCACTCTACCAGCTAACTCGGGCCATTCTGCGGAACCCCGAGGACAAGACTCGCATCTCGCTCGTGTACGCGAACAACAGCGAGGAGGACATTCTGTTGAAGAAAGAGTTTGATGCACTTGCTCAGAAGCACCCCGATCGTTTCCAGCGCTTGTACACGGTCAAGAAGACGAGCAGCGAGGGCGAAGGTCTCTACGAGACCGGACATGTCACCAAGGAGATGCTGGCCAAGGTCATGCCCCATAGGTTGTCCGAGTCTAATGTTAAGGTCCTGGTCTCCGGGCCTCCAGCCATGATCGAGAGCATCGCGGGAAGCAAAGGTATGGGCGGCTGGACGCAAGGCAGTGTTGGTGGCATCCTCAAAGAGCTCGGTTACAGCAGTGAGGATGTTCACAAATTTTAGGCATGTCGAGGCCGAAGCAGCCACAAACAGCAACGCTGCGGCACGGCAACGTTGCTGGTGCTATTTGTACTTAGCGATGAATAGATCGGTAGATGTAAAGGAGGTACTAGGCAGCCAGAAGACACCAATTCCTTTAATTCCTTTGATTCCTTGAACACTACGTTCACTGAATGTCGTGGTGGCTCGAAGAAGCAAAGATCCAAACGTCGTCAACTAGCACGGAAAGGCGGAGACTGTCGCTACCCGGCGTCGCCGGCCTGTTGCCGCTCGGACGTCCCCCACGTCTGCCGGCCCCTCTGACGCATGTAACTGCTTGACTCCAGATCTTCGATGCGCGAGCATGTGAAGTGAGTCGCGAAGAATCGTTCTGCGTTCGCCAATCCACTCAGCGCAGGGTGCCACGCACGAGCGCTCTGCTGCTGTTCCGTGAAAACAATGCAGGCTTTTGGTAAGTCACCTCGACCACCACATCGAATCATGCTTCCACACTCCCATCCACTATCATGCTGCGCAAGCAAGCGCTGAACTCCCTCGCTTTCACAGTACCGAAAAATAGAAAGGTACTGCCGGCCCTGCCCACGGCGCCTACTCGCACCACTAACCAGCTCGTCTAGCCCAAGTTTGACTTGACACTCCGCCTCATTGACCTGACCAATATTCCGCTCATCGCCGGCACCGCATACATCAAATGGCACCTGTCCTCGTCGAGTGCTGCTGAGCACCGCGGCAGAACCGACAAGGCCGAGATTCGCGACCACAAGGCAACATGGGAGTACACAAAAGAGCTCGCCGTTCGGCTTACGATCGAGAAGAACCAGATGTTGCAAGAATGTGATATACACTTCGAGATTATCCAAGAGTACCACAGCAGTGCTAGAGGCGGACGAGTAGTTCTTGGAAACATCAAGCTCAACCTGGCCGAATACACACAGTTCCCCGAAATGAGTGCAGCCGAGCGGGATCCGCAGGACGACAGCGAAGATGGCTCAATCACACGTCGCTACCTGCTACAAGATAGCAAGATCAACTCTACACTCAAGATAGGCATCAGGATGAAGCAGACCGAAGGAGACACCAACTTCATCGCGCCGCCGTTGAAGTCTGCCATGATTGCTGGCGGTATTGCAGGTGTGCTTAGTACTGAGGCTGGCGATGGCGAGGACATGCCGAGCATCACCAGCAAGACTAGAGAGCTTTCTGAGGTGCAAGACTTATACCGGAGAACACTTGCGGCCACGTGGGCTTGTCAGAACGGTGAGTTGGCGCCGGATAAGCTCATCGAAGACCTGTTTGCAGGAGGTGATGGCGGACTCGTCCAAGAGACCCAGCCGACAAGGAGGCTGGGCCATGCTGTGCACCTAGGAAGCAGGGATGAGAGCCTGGGTAGCAGCTCCAGTGACGCCGATTCTAGAAGGACCGTAACTCCGCGACATCTCACACCTGACATGGCCCGTCATGGCCATTACGGACACAAACGTGCTGTAAGCTCAGAAAACATGCAAGGCAATATTCCACAATCTAGTGCCGTCAGTGGAAGGTCCAGCCTAGACCAACAAATGCAACACAGCCAGAAGGAGCGCAAACAGCGAAAGCATGACGATGGCAAAGAGTTGACCGAGTTCGACTTGAGGGAAGACCTTAGAAGCTGGCAAGTACGTGTACGGTAGCTCACAGTCATGGGCTCAAACTGCGCGCCTTGCGTCGATGTCAGTCTGGTAGAACGTGCCAGATAGGGTGAAAGCGGCGTTGAACCCACCTACAACCTGTTCTCACACGAACGAGCACTGACTATGCAGCCTCGCCCTCATGACCACCTCGGTGAGAGTCAGGGAGCAAATGGGTTTAGGGGGATCTTCTCAAGCTCTGAAAGCAAGCTCGAGAAACAAAGATGATCAAAAGCTTGAACATGAATGAATGAATAAACATTTCACCTGGCAGGAAGTTCTTTCCCAACCTCTTCTCTCGCCGGCATCTCAAAGCACTCCGTCGTCTGGCCATCCAGTTCGGACGGCTTCTGTTTCCCAGCCAATTCGAGGCGACCAGCTCCACCAGGAGAAGCGTCTACTTCGCTCAACATGACCGGCCGTGCATCCTCATCCTGAAGTGCCTTTCGCCGCCCTGATCCAGCCTCCCTGGCGTTTCTTCTCCGTCTCCTGAAGTACCACCACGCAGCCCCTCCCAGCACCAACAGTACCGCAACGCTCACACCCACGGCGACGCCCGCAATCTGGCCGCTTCCCATGCCTGCACCGGGGAAGCTCACTTCGTCGCCGTCCTCCAATTGCACGGGCACACGGCTGCCTTCCCTCACGTCGCGTGCCCTCAAGCATGTCATCGTCCCGTAGGCCAGATCCACCAGCCTCTCCCTCGAGTTGTTCGCCTGCGGGAACACGACTGTCAAGATGGGCCAGACCTGGTGGACGAGCTCGTCATACGCGTCGGGAAAGGGCAGGTCAAAGACTCCGTAGGTGCTACCCACAAGTCCGGTGTCGCGGGGGAACGAGTAGGATTGTTGGCCGTATTTCGCGGAGTTTGGGAGGGCGGCGGAGCAATTGAGGCCGTCATCGCTGGTGGTAGTTTCATTCGAGGTAAGCGTGTAGGCGTCGACGATGAACATCTCCGGGAGCCCTGCAGGGTCGAGTTCGTCGGGCTGGAAGTAGGGGTCGCATTCCTTCGGGAGAGGCACCTCCGGTGGCTCATCGCGCGACGCTAGCGAGGGCTCGCCGATGGAGCGGCGGATCTCAGAACAGATGGGGTCCAGCACCGCCGCCGTGAGATTCCCCTGCGGGATAGGGTTGCCGGTCAAGCCGCGCGCAACATTGGCGGTGCGCTCTTCCAGCGCGTGGACGCACTCGGATGACAGCATCTGCGAGCAGATGCCGCGGTCCGTCTGGCCCCGGCGGATCAAGTTGTTGGGAAGGTTGCGGAAGATAAATGAGCACGCGCTATACCAGTTGGTGCCGGAGGTGAGGTCCGTGCTGGTGAATGGGTCAAACCAGACATCCGCCTCAGCACCGGGGGATGAGCTTGTGTTGACACCTGGGATGGCGGAGAGCGTCGCGGCGGAGTAGTTGGAGCGGACGCTGATTCTCCAGGCTCCTAGGTTGGAGTCGGAGCTGACTGTCGTATCAGTGGCTCCTGTTGCATTACCTTGTTCTGTTAGGTCCGTACAAAGGTCTTGAGTTCGGCTCTGCTGTGCTGTGCCTATCGTGATGACCGTAAAGGCGACCCACAGCCGTGCGAGTAGATTCTTTGCCATTGTCGTAGGCCATTACCAGGCCCCGATTGCGTTTAATCCCGATCTAACAGTACGCATTTAGGCCTGTTCAGCAGACAGCAGAGCAAGATAAACAACGAATAAGTCTTCGCGGGCTAGCAGGCGACGATGGGCATTAAAACTCGATGTGCCAAAATAGAAGCAGTCGTAGATCTGCACCCGGTCCAGTACCTGGTCATTGTCAAACCGCTTCCGCGCCGACTAGCCAGCGTCGGCGCAGTACAAGCACGTACTTACCGCTGCTTGGGCCATTCAAACAGAACCGTCGAGATTGACTCAAGCTTGGCAGAAGACCCATACCGCCCCTGAAACATGGGAGTGAAATAAGCGATGGGGCCCAGATCGGCGCTCGTAAAGACACCCCGTCTCGTTTAGGGACGAACATGAGGCTCAGAGAGCCACGGTGAGATACCAGAGGTACAGTCGCCTGTGTGATTTGGCTGGGAGATGGGATTGAGTATAGGAAGAGAAATGACGGGTGATATGTGAACGGCAGTGCGTGCCCTTCCCTCACTCGTGTCGGATGATCTATTGCGCATCGCACCTTATACAAACCACCACTCTCGGGGATAGCAAACGTTTCAGACACCTGTGACTGTGGCACAAGGCAAATGCTCCGCGTCTGGCAGCAACGAGATTCTTGATAGATGCTGCTGCTTTCATTTGTGATAGAATTGGCCCCCCCCCCCGGGCAGGCAAGCGCCCACGTGAGCTACTTCCGTGCCAAGCCCCGAGTTACTCTGGATGGACTTTTTGGAGAACTCATATCTTTGAGGTTTCAACTTCTCTGACCACTGCGCACACAGGCTGCGTCAGTACAGACATCTCTTTATGTTCAATCGCGCACCGAGGGTCGCTCACATCTGCCTGAGATGTCAGCGAAATCTTGCGCGCAAGAGCCCTGGTTGGCCCACGCCTCAACCCTCAATCGCTCCTGGCCGCGGATTCATTCGCCATCAGAGCGCCGCAGTTGCAAGATCTATCAACGATGACGACGACTACCACGAGCCAGAGCCTATCCACACGCAGATTGCACCTCATGAATCCATCACGGAGGCATCGATACCTGTACCTCCTCGAACCAAGAGCACTCGCTATCGAAGGCTGAGACGGACACCCACGGCCGGTCTGAATATAGAGACCCTGGGCAAGCCTTCCGAGATCATTTTACTACCATCCCACGATCGCGTTATTCCGGAGTCTGTGCAGGCTGAAGACGGGCCGAGACAGAACCTTTCAGAGGCCCTCGAATCCGAGAAGGTACCCGTGTCCTGGGAACAGGTCAAAGAACACATCGAGTCCACGCGCAGCAAGATGAGGGAGCAGCGTGGCCAACTTGACACCAGCGAGTGGACAAAATTAGCGGGGGCGTTGAAGCGCGGCTTTAGCAAAATGCAGCTGAGAAGATTCTTGAAAGAGCAGACTCAAGGCCCAAGTCCGACCATACCACCAGACTCTGCAACCCGACCACAACTTGCGGCTTTGATTGCAACGAATGTATGGGGTTATCAACTCCCACAGGAAGTGAAGCAGTCGCTATCAGACGTTGATTCGCCTGCGAAGGAGAAGCCACCCAAGCCCCAGGCCAGTTACACGCAAGACTTCACGAATCATTCCGACGTCCTGCTTATGCAGCATGACCCGAGCTACGGCTTTCGATCCTTAACGAGTCAACTGGGTGTCAAGGTGTCGGTCGCAGGTAGCAAAGTGACTGTGCAGGGCGACCGTGCTTCGGTTAAGAGGGCAGAGAAGTGGCTATTGTCTCGAAAGCCTCGGTTAAAGAACATCAACGTTGAAGGCTTCGGTGAAAGTATGTTTGCGGACGACAGAAAGAAAAATTTATCATCTCTTTTGCAGGATCTCAGTGCCGAGTATGGAGTAGTGGCGAGCAGACATCCGAAGGGAGCTGGTATGAACGTACGATATATGCAAGCGAACCGCAACGCACTGGTATCAATCCGACGGGACCTTCGCCTCTTGACCGAAGACAACTGCAGACCTTCGTTCATGGCTTCTGCGCGGCCAGAGCGCGTCAAGTTCGCGCCCTACTTTACCGTCGACCCTGCGCCTTGGCCGACTGAAGCAGCTCATTGGGGTCGAGGATTCGATACGGTCGCGGTCGGGTCAACAGGGATGACAAAACGTGCTGAGACCAGCGCTCAGATCGAAGATCACTGGGAGAGTCTCAAAAAGCAGCTCGACTCTCCCATCAGCGATACGCCTCTCACCGAGCCAAACAGTTTGCGCTGCGAGTTCCACGCCCGGTTCGGCATGAACCTTTATGCCATGGAACCAATGCCCAAATACACTGGCCTCTCCATACCCAAACAAGAGTCGCTGTTCGTCGACGAAGTACCTCTACTCGCACAATTGTTCGTCAACAGCAACTTTCAGGAACGCCCCTCGCCTCCTGCAGCTAGCGATATTCCCACCAATTCTCCTCTCGTCCTTAGACTTCTCTTGAGGCCAGTCCAGCTATCCTCAAAGGCGCCTTCCCTTGAGATCTACGTCTATGGCCAGGACCCAACCATGGGTCTGCGTCAGACTCTGAACGTTGCACGAATCTCCGCTCTTATCAATGAGCAAGTCCGCAACATCTCTCTACCCACGCTTCCCGTCGACATCAGCTTCACCCGCCAACTCAAACAAGACCTATTCGTCCAGCGCTCTCCATCCACCTCTCAACACCCCACGCTCCTGCAAAGCATCGGGCAATACCTCAGCAAAGCCCGCAAAACGAATGCCGAAGAGCCCAATTTCTTCTATTTCGCTGACTTCATCATTCCCGACAACTTCATCCTAGCCTCCGAGACCGGCGAGATCGAATACGTGCTCTCATCGGTCGAGACTGTGAACACCGACTCTCGCCTCACGCCCGACCTGGGCTACGGCAGCACACGCATGACAATGGAGCATCTCGTCTTCGGCGGCGGTAAATGGGGTTCCGATCGCCAGGAACTGCGCATCTCGCAGGTGCCGCTGCTCGCGGCGCCGCCGGCGCACAACGTCTCACTGGAGAATCTGCGCACCGTCACGATCGATGTGGCGGAGCGCTTTGGCGATATGGCGCGCCAGTTCAGGAGTCGAATGGAAGCCGTGAAGTAGGCTTCTGCTGAGAAATGTCCGTCAGATGTACCACATTGTATTTCTACGCAGCGAGATCATGTTACACGTCACATGTTCATATATGTACTAAAAAGGATCTTGCCTCGCCTTCCGCATTTCGCAGTCAAAGAGCGAGCGGGAGTCTAATGATACTACTGTAGACATTATAACTTTCTTTTTCATCCCTCAGTCTTCTTCTTCCACACTCTGCCCCCCCCCCCCCCCCCCACCCCCTGCCATCTCTGCATCCCATTCCATACATACCTCCCTCGAACCTTTTCCTCTCGCTCTCCTCCTGTCCTATCCTACCGGCCCTCCTCCCAACCCCCCAAAAACAACCGGCTCCCTCCTCGTCCGATCCACCTTCAACTCAAACACATCAAAGCGCTGATAGCCGCCCACCAGGTCATGGAACTGCTTCCCCTCCACCCCGGCATCGAGGTTCAGATCCGCAAACAGCACTGCCTCCTCCTCGCGCAGCATCTCACGCTCCTCACGCCGGCCCTGCGCGTCCACGACCCAGGCTGGAACGGGACTGCCCGTGGGGTCCAGGACCATGCTGGCGGCGCGGCTCGTGTGGCGGAGCGCGTGGTCGAATGTTTTTTTCGTCGCTTCGTCGTCGGGCGGGAGGAGAGCCGTGAGGGTCGCGATGTTGGCTTCGGAGAGGTGGGCGGCGCTCATGATGCCGAAGCATTTGGCTTCGAAGCAGTGCGCGGCCGCGCGGAGGCGGTTGGCGAGCACGTTGTCGTAGTTCTTGCCGGTGGCGTTGCCGGTGTCGTCATTGGCGGTGGCGACGGGCATGCGTGTCGGCCACACGGCGGGCCAGCTTGAGATGTGGATGTCTTGGCCTTGGGCCATCATGGCGTAGCGGGCGAGGGGGTTGGTGTTTTCGCCGCAGATGAGGGCGCCGATGTTGACTCGGTCGGTCGGTGCCGAGGCTGCTGATGGCTCGTGGCTCGTGGCGGTGCCAATTTGTGCATCCTTCGCAGCGTCAACGACATCGATGGCCACGGTTTCCAGGCCCTTGCCATCGCCCGCACCCCAGCTCAAGCGCTCGTAGAACGTCGGCACCAGCTTGCGATGGTGCACGCGCACCTCGCCGGCGCTGTCGATGATGATGTTGGAGTTCCAAAGCGTGCCGCTCGAGTAGCGTGCCTTCTCGCTGAAGCCCAGGCTGACGCTGATGCGGTGTTTCTTGGCGGCGGCCCGGATGGCCTGCAGCTCCGGTCCGTCAGCGTAGACGGACGCTTCGGCAAAGCGGGTGAAGAAGGTGTGTGTGCTGTGATGGGTTGGTGGCAGGAGCGCTGACCAGATTGGGAAGCCAGGGAGGAAGGATTCGGGGAAGGCGATGAGGGAGGCTTGCTGGGAGGATGCTTGGGCGATGGTGTCGAGGATAGTAGCGGTCGTGGCGGCGGGGTCGAGAAGCGTGGGCGCGAGGTGGGCAGTTGCGACTCTTACCGTAGGTCGAGGCATGGTGTTGTCTGTGTGATGGCGTAGTGAGGGTCTGACTATCGCTACAAGCACAGATATGTTGTCTGAAGGTCAAGGGGATCGGCCCTAGCCCGTGCTCTTATATTTGTAGACGACTGCAAATTGAGGCGGACTTCTTCCCTGGCTGACAGATGTTATAAGCAACGTCCTCATGGTCCAGATTCGAGACCAGCTGATAAGGACGATGGTCAAAGGTACAAGCTTGGAGAGATGGCCGTAGTGGAGGTGCTAGTGTGCCTTCCCTTTTTGGAGTAAAGGATCAGTTCGAGCCTCGGGACAATGTAGACCACATCTGCGACGCACGGTCAAATAGGCCGACCATAGGCTCACAAATATAGCTAGCTCCTACTTCTGTATTTTGGTGGTATGCTGGAAGCTGTTGACGAGCTTTGGCACTGTGTACCGCCCATTGTCTGCTCCGCCAGTCAGAGGCAGTAAAAGTCTTGGCGCCCCAACCTAGATCGGGTACTAGTATTCTGGAAGAGCACTATCTACTTGGGTATGCCCTTCGTAGCTTGTTCAAGGAGCTCGGTCTGTCGTATTTATCGAGGACCTCCCGCACAAGCCATTGAATCTGACCTCATATTCTCTTTGATCTGTCTGGCCAGGTCCAGGATCACACCCAGGGTGACATCACCCTGACCCAAGTTCGAGGCCTTCATACCAAAGACCGACGTCAAGGTAGAGAACGGCAGCTAGCTAGTGGCTCGGTCAAAGAGAATCTGATGTTCAAATCTTAGTTAGATTTCTTCGGATCAGGCACCGGATCAATCCGAGACTCTCGCCACCACCAGACAGCGCTCAACACAGCTCCCGGGCCTAAGACGATGGACCCAATAACGATGTACACCACGGTTTGAAACGCCCTGAGATTCGTGCGGCCGAGTGCCGTAATCTCGAGCTGCGCTTGAAGGCACCAAATCATGGTCGAAATGAAAATGATCCAGTAGTCGACGATGAAGGTGAAGTGGAGACCCTCCGCCATTGAGGGGTTCTGGACCTGACGTGGTGTGAATACAAAGTCGAATGAAATGGTCGGGTCTGCTGAGGTATAGCAGAGATAGAGTGTTGCCAGATGGGCGGCTGCAGACACGACGAAGCTGAGGAGGTATACGACAGTGAGTGGCCGAACGTCGCCGTGCTTTTGCTCAATCTGTTTTCCGTGAAAGGCGCGGTAGATCGTGGAGAAAATCAGCCACAATATATTGACGACGAAGGGAGTGATCTGCCAGAAAGCTACCAGCTTCTGCAAAGTGTCAATGTCGAATGCATTGTGGGGATACCACGTGACCAATGTTGGCATGAGAAACCCGAAGACGAGAGCCGGGAGAAGTGTCTTTGCTTTCGCAACTGGAACGTCTCGTGAAGCTGTCCAGTAATCTGGACGGGCAGCGATCCAAGTATAGCAGAGATAGTAAAGCGGGATGATAACGGCGCCGCCTACCGTTTGGTAGAAGAATGCCCAAAGACTCGTGCTGAGATGTTGTGTCAGTGTTGAGCTTGCATAGCCAGGTGTTTAGCTTACAAGGTGATTGAGGCCCACGTATTGCGTTTCCTGGCCGATTCGACCGACATTGCCGCTAACACGGCCGTGAAGGAAAGCAGAAAGTAGGCCTGCTGAAGGCGGATACCCTCGACCCATCCTGCTGGCCCGTTTAAGAAAGCCGCCACGAGCATAGAGGCAAATTCATCGCAGGCTTTGATACCGGTGTAATGCCTACGCAGAACTGTATCGCGCCCGGGAAACGGTTTTTCGGCACCTTCGTAGATTTTCTCAAAGTGCTTGCCGACGGCTGTGGAGGTCGGGCCCAGGCGTATGTAATACAGCGCAACTGCGGACAGGCCACAGTAAACAATGGTAAGGGACCATCGTAGCCCTGACGACGTTGGCGTGGCCATCTGTAGCTTGACACCCGAACCGCGGGCGGAATGATGTGGCATCCCAGGTGCTTCTCGAGAAGAGAAACGTTTGAGGGAGACGCAGAGATGGGGTCAGTGGATAGCAGAATGCGGTACACTTAGGCGTCCCGCGGCTCTTGCGAGCTTACCCCGTACGCAGGACCCAAACACGACAACGATACTATTCGCAACGCCAATATGTTTAATGTCTAGTATTTCGGTGGAATCAGGAGAGCTTCGAGCAGTGATGATGTGCTCCGTAAAGTGGCACTGGTTCGGCAAGCCGAGAAACCGTTGAGGTCGCCGGACCCGTAGAAGCGAAGATGGTCCCACCCTGGCTTTGGGCATGGTCTCTGGACACACCGCCAAATGTTCTGAGACGCACTGTACTCTTACAGTATACATACGGAAGGAGGCTTTTCGATGACCTTTCGCGCGCTCGTCAAGACCTTCAAGCCACCGACTGTGGACCTATCAAAGCCGAAACCTGGTCGACTCGTGTGAAGTGGGTGCCCAATCAGCCCCTCAGTTCCATGCCTGGCGAGACTTCGTGCCATTGGATGGACAACTTCCAACCCTTGGCGGGGGACGTCGATGGACACACGTTTGGTCTCATTCAACGCTATGCTCTCATCTGAACGAGCCATCTTGTCTATTGTCTTGGCTATAACCTCTCCTGCCATATATCCTTAACGTTCAGCTTGTGAGTGCACCGCTGTTAAACACGACAAGATTCTAGACGAGGCCGAAAACCAACAGCCAGAAGCGGCATAAAGAAAGCTCTCGCAGCCGCTTCCTTCGCAACCATGTCAAACGCAGGGTTGAGGGAGCCCCTGGAAGACGTACGACCTCCGATGCACGCAGAATGACACAAGGACTCATGATTCCGCAGCTCCCATCAATCCTCCAACAAGAGCAAGCCCTGACCCTACCACGGTTCACGGCCGACGACGCTTTCGAGATTGGCGTGGGTCTTCGGGAACGGCTTCGCAACCTGTCAGAGAAGCCTGCCGTGGTCAACATTGCATTGGCCAACAGCAACAATCTACTGTTCCATGCTACCTCGCGCCCAGGCATTCTTCCCGACAATGACGTGTGGGTTGCACGCAAACGAAAGACTGTCCTAAGGTTTGGTATCTCTTCTTGGGCCATGGGCCGGAAAATGGGTGGCGACGAGGCGGCATTTGCTGCCAAGTTCATGCTCGGAGACAGTGCAGGTGAATATGCCAGTACGTTGCAGCCTCCCTTCCCGTCCTGTTCGCAAACATGTATCTCTCGCTCCACCGATTCCGCCTTATGGGATCTGACTGACTTTCCGAGTCCATGGCGGCGGCGTGCCGGTAAGGGTCACAGGCGTTGAGGGGATTGTTGCTGTCATCGTCGTGTCTGGCCTGAAGCAGAATGAGGATCACCAGGTGGTCATTGAGGCTTTGGAGGCGTTTGCACGAGCATTGGGGAGCATCAAAGCCTGATTTGGCCCATAGGGCACAAGATGCCTGTTCGGGCCGTGTCTCATGCTGTAGTTGGCACGCTCATCTCACTCGCAGGGTGCGGGTATGCGTCACCTCTCAGCCACTGTTAGTGTAGCACCATAGTGGACGGCGAAATCGTTCGTGCGTAACCGTAGGGCAAAGCTTTAGCCACACTCTCGAGACTTGAGGTCTTTACGGGAGAGTCACTAAGACGCAGATCGCTTAGATCTCGCTGGCTTCTGTGTGGCTCAGCCGCCGAGGCGTTGGGACTTCGGGTTTGAGGTCAGCCGTGAACTTTGAGCCCGAACCTCGCCCCCACGGGCTCTGGAGATACCCGAAGGATGCTGAAATTACATCAGCTTGGTGCTTGCTTGGGCGTCGTGCCAGTACACAGAGGCGCCCTGACTCATCGTCTCCACCCGACCCGAGTTCACTTTCACTCATCTGAGTACTGTACCTGTGCTGCCTGTTAACCAGAACACCCCTCACATATAGGGCTGTTGCTAATGTCGCCCTTTTCTGCTGGGCTGTCAAGTCATCACAGGAGTCGAGACAGTTATGACGGTACATGTGTCCGCACCCATCCGTCCGTCACACGACGTGGCTCAAAGTGTCGTTGTGCAGGAGAAGAGCCGCTGGCTCAATGGCCTGGTCAAGAAGGCGAAGCATCCCAAAGTCCGCTCAGGATGTTCCACCTGCAAGCAGCGGCGTCTCAAGTGCGACGAGAACAAGCCATACTGCCTGCGCTGCATCAAGTCTAGCCGAGAGTGTGCCGGCTACAGTCAGCTCCGGGCCAGTGCCCCCGTTCGGACACCAGCACGTGAAACCGAACATCAGTCTATCACAGACCAAGACCATGAGATCCTACACCACTTTATACGAGAAGCAGCAGACCAACTTTCTGGATTCAGTTTGTCACTGAGAGAATTCTGCCAATGCCTCGCGCCACAGATGGGACACGAGTATCCCGCCGTCAAGTATGCCCTGTTTTCCATTGCAGCAAGAACACAAGCCGCCGCCTTTAGATGGAATGGTCATCGATCGAGGGCAGAAGCGATGGCCCAGAAGTCTAACGCCTTGGTACACTATAACAACTCGATCCACTGTCTGACCGCCGCCGCCGCTAAAGTGGTACCTCCAGAAGTTTTCCTCGTTTGCGGTCTACTTTTTGCAGCGACAGAGCACTGGCCACATCGAGACATGGCACCTACAGTGCACATCTTGACTGCGTTCAAGCTAGTGCTGAGGGGAACATCCCTGTTGCCTGAAGAAGTTAAACAAGCCATGTTTCCATTCTTGGTCCATATGGGCCGTAAAGCCCTGGCATTTTCCGACGACATCCCCGAGCATCTAGCCTCCGAGATGAGGTCTTTCGTCTGGATCAATATTGGGCCTCCACAAATACCGACAGCTTATACGTCATTGAAAGAGGTATGGAGCTTAATGGATACGTTGCTCAACTTTGTTGCAGCCTTCTCACCGAATGACCCGACTTTCAATTTCGAAGCACGACCGAGCCTGCTCAAGTATGCATCGGAGCTTCAGAGATCCATCATGGAAACAACGGAGCAACTACGTGACGCAGGTCACGGCCTGAATATGGAGTGCAGAGCACTGCTCATGCACCATCGGACGTTGCAGGTCATGTTCGACGTCAACCAAGTGGACAACGAGAGCATCTACGACCTATTCACTCCGGACTTCGAGCACATCCTCTATGAATGCGAAGCTATCTGTCAAGAAGGATCCTCTATGAAGGAGTACAAAGGAAAACCCTGGCATGCAACACTCGGGATTCTGGCGCCCCTGTTCATCGTCGCCACAAGGTGCCGAATAGCGAGACTTCGACACCGAGCTATCAAAGCCCTCCACTCATCAAGGAGGCGCGAGAGACAATGGAACAGCTGCATCGCCACCATGCTGGCACGCTTCGTCGTACACACAGAAGAGAAGAACCGCCAGCCAGGCCAAACCGGCCCCCTCTCAGAACTCTACAGAATCCGGCTCGACTCGGTCGTCTTTGACCGAGATGCAGAGAGGATATACGTTACATACACCAACCCAACGACGAGTGAGATCGGCCAGGCACTGCTGTCGTGGAAGCCACGGGATAACATAGATGATGATTTTGAATGCGTTGCAATATCTCGGAAGAACCTGCACGCATCGGGGTACGGCGGGATCATGCTCGTGACGCCCCCGATTCAGTGCCAGTGTGGGAATGATGACTACACGGCGAGATGAAGCAAAGCTATTCAAACTTGTCACCTAGTCAACGTGTGTTACCATTCAGCGGTATACCGCTGCTGCTGCGGCTTCCTCCTCAACCCATCGCCCGACGAGGCACTATAACCGAGATCGCCTCCAAGGATCCAGGACCCGTCGACTAAATCGGGGGTAAACACCATCGCTGGCAAATATGCATCTTTCCCCAAACTCATGCCACCGACGCGAAAGCACTAAAACTTGTACGGCCGCAAAAGGATATTAGATGGGGGTTTGACGGTCTGGGAAGCTATGGTCATCAACCCCCTGCATACAAATATCCAGACCCCCGGGGGCTAGGGGATGAGGAGATCGTCCATCAGACGGTTAAGGCTGAGCGGATGGCCGCAGCAAGGGTCCGCCGAGTCAACGAACGTTGTAGATATAGCATGCCAGTATGTCGGGATGTCTAATCATGCATCACGAGAAACGTGGCGGTAATAGTGGAAGTGCAAGCATTGTGCAAGGATTCCCAAGGCCTCAGGCAGTGAAAAGTCTCGGCCCGTCATTTGGCTGCAGATGATTGGTCAGGAATGATGCTTTGAGCCAATCATTCGACGTCGGTTAGGACCAGCGCGTCCGTAAGTACTGGGTGGTGGTTAGATGGATGGATCAATCGACCCTCCGCGCCTTTCTGCTACCATCCATTTTGTTGGCGGTGAATTAGACACAAGTATGGCTGCTATCAAGTTGCAAGGGTTGGCATTTACTCTGAATCGGATGGTCATGGCGATCAGATGGCTGACAGGTCGAGCCTGTAACTATGGCGCTGACGACGAGGGGAAGATTCGGACTAGACCCCTATATCGGTGCTATGCGCTCGTACTTTCGACAACGATCTTCCTGAGTTGCGGGCTGTCTAGGAGAGAAGACATTACCAAAGCCATATGCCCGCTTGGATCTTTGCCGCTCACGATCGGTGCTCTACGCGACGCAAGTGCCCAGCCCGGATTCATTCCGCGACCTTCCATCGAGATACCATCTCAACCGAGGAACCTGGTCATTTTTCTCTCGATCGGCTTTCCAGTGGGAGACAGTCGTCCAAAAAAAAGGTGATATGATGCCCGCTCACCCCGCCGACGACCCGCCGTGGAAGGACTGCACCTGCCTAATGCAGCCTAAAGTCACGCCTTTTACTTGGCCTCCCACCTCTTATCTCGGATACGCCTCTCGCTCGGTCACTTCAAGCAACCCAAGACTACGCTAAACGACCTCCTCCCCACCTGCCAAGCTCATGTAAACCGGAATTGACGATAGCAGGGTGTGAGCACCAACTCATGGTGCGTCGGCGGGTTCGGCCCTGCCTAGCAGCGGCCCCGAGCTATGTAGCTGCTTCCGCGATCGCTTCTTCCTTTCCTCGAACACACCTCCCAATCCCGTAATCCTAGGAATCTTGGACACGGAGTTGATTAGGTGCAAGGTCCTAGCTCTTGCATCTGCACTCAATCCGGACACATCCCACAGTCCACTTCTCCAGGCACCATGTGGTCTCCAAGGAGCAGAGGGTTCCCCGGCCTTGGCTGGCTTTGCCTTGGAGCTCTTTCCCCAGCAGTCAGCGGGCTCACGGTCGAGATCTCGGTTGCGGATGACCTACTGCCCAGCGCCACAGATGGCCGTGTCATGCTCATGTTTGCCCCTGTTGGAACAGATCCTCTCGACGACACCGACGTCGTCACCTCGCCCAATCTGTTCTTTGGCAAGAACCTCTACCAACTTACCGAGACGGAAACAGCTTCTCTGGAGGGCGGCAGTGGTGATCAGCCGCGGATCGATGTCTGGGGCTTCCCCAACATCAGCCTAGATGACGTCGCACCTGGCGAATATACCGTACAGGCATTCTTCAACCCTTATGAGATAGTCACTCGCGCCGATGGCTCGGTCGTGAGTGTCCATTTTCCATGTGGCGACGGAGCTGAACCAGTCGACGGACCCGGAAGCCTCACGACTGAAGCCATTAACATCAGTCTTGCCGAGAGAGACTCCCAAACCATCCAGCTCACCTTCGATAATGTTACTGCCACCGAAGACTTCACTGGTACCGAGATTGGCGGTTGCTCACAAGGCAATTACGAAGATCTGGAACTGCTAAAGTACGTCAAGATCCGCAGCGAGCTCTTGAGCGACTTCTGGAATAGAGACATGTACATTGGTGCCAATGTTCTTCTGCCCGCCGGCTATGATGCCAATGATTCCAGCACTCTATACCCGGTGATTTATCATCAAGGTCACTGGCCCGGGGAAAGCGGCGCCTACGGATATCCCGACGACCCAGATTTCGTTGCAGCTTGGGACAATGGCACTCTGCCAAATACCACCACGCCCGCCCCACAGATCATCCTCGTCACTTTCCGCCACGAGACCGCCTTCTATGACGACTCATACGCTGTCAACACCGCCAATCTAGGTCCATACGGCGACGCCATCAACGACGAACTCATCCCGCACCTTGAGTCTCTCTTCCACATGAACCCCCACCCATACGCCCGCATTCAAGACGGCGGCTCCACCGGTGGCTGGGAATCGGCTGCCAACCTGATCTTCCGGCCAGATCTCTTCGGCGCCTGCTTTTCCTCCTACCCGGACTCCCTCTCCTTCCGCCGCCACCAGGATATCCCACTGTACAACGCCACCAATGCCTACACCAACCCCGACGGCAGCAAGATCTACTCAATCCGCGAAGTCGTCAACGACACGTTAACCGACGTCACCACCGTCGAGCAGGAGAACCACTGGGAGCTCAGCTTCGGCACCTCGTCGCGCTCCGCGCTGCAGTGGGACGTGTGGAACGCCGTCTTTGGCGTCCAAGGCTACAACCACTACCCCCTGGAGCCGTGGGACAAAGTCACCGGCGACATCTACCCCGAAGCCGTCGAGTACTGGCGCAGCATGGACCTGGCCGAGCACATCACCTCCAACTGGGACAACGCGCTGAATCTAGGCGAGGCCCTGAAAGGCCGCATCTTCGTCTACGTCGGCAGCTGGGACAACTACTTCCTCAACGAAGGCGTCGCAGAATTCCAAGCCATCGTGGACGCCAAAGGCGGCGCGGGCTGGGCCAACGTCACGATCCTTGAGGGCGAGGAGCACGGCGGCGTCTACCAGCTCCGAGACGTCTGGGATTACCTCCAGCTCGTGGAGCAGTGGGTCACGGACCACGCGCCGGACGGCCAGACGCCCCTGGCTGACGACGCCACGTCGCCGTCGTCGCGAGGGAACCTGTGGGCAGACGTGCTCGCCAGGGGTGGTCGTGAGGCCGCGCTGGCACGCCAGGCGCCGCCCGCTGTGGCCCTCGTCGACGGTGTCATCCAGGCGAGCGTGGGACGCTGGGATCCCGGCGTCGCGCTGCAGGCGCAGTGGCTGGTCAATGGGACGCCCAGCGGCGGCGCAGCTTTCGCGGTCGCGCCGGGCGAGAACGTGACGTATACGGCGGCAGCATCATCATGGACGAGCTGGCGGGCACATGGCTCGGGATCGCAGTCGCAGCTGCAGTTGCAGGTGACGGGCCGGAAGCGCGGTTACGAGGACGAGACGAGGACGAGTGATAGTTTCAGGCTTTAGTAAGCTACATAGTAAGCTAAATGGCAAGCAGTCCGGTCACGTTATGTGCATGGGATTAAAATTGTTGTAGTCTGAGTCTAATTCTAACGGCAGGATTGATTGCTTGTTTGATCCTGCATTCCACCTCCTGTGTCCTGTCGTTGATGCCAATAGCGCTTTCGCTCATCGAACGTGAATTCGCGTCAGCTCGAGAGTGCGCCTGTGGCATCTTATGTCGATTGATGGTCCGGCCAATCACGACTGTCACGTACCCAGATAGCCAGGTAATGAAGCAGCAGGATGCCTCGACGAGCGCTAATGATGGCCGCCGCTTTCTGCAGCTCGTACAAGCACCTCGAGTTCTCTCGACTGGGGGCCGTGCTCGATAGCAGAGCAAGCCTAAGATTGGCGTGCGCTGACGATGGCTGACAATAGTTCAGCCAGCTCGGCGTGGTGGCGCGGCGTGATCCTCGACGGCATCCCGTGTTTCTGATTTTCGAAGCCCTGCTGGAACCTCGATCACTCCAATGGCTGACCCTGCGTGCTGCGCGGCGACAGTCCCGACGTAAGTCTTTGTCAGGAAGAGGGACTTTATCAGTCGAACTAGACCAGTACAGGGACATCTTCGCCACCCCGCACAGTAGTCCATAGGCAGGTGAGCAGCAGTAAATGGGAGTGCTCGCGCTGATGGCGACAAGCCTTGCGCGAATACGGAATCATCCAGCTGACCAATTTGCTTGCAGTGGATTGTGATCCATGAACCCTTGAGTGTACGCCGATCCGTCAACCCAGCCCACCATGGTACTCTGAGCCATCCAACTCTCAGCCAGAGACATGGGTGGGACGGAAACACCATCGTTGCTGACCGGTGTCTGCTTATTGGAACTGTGCATCGATTGGATTGCTGACGGCGTGCGATGAGTGGTGAGCTGCATCTGCAAGGCATTCGATATGGGTATTGGACTGTTGTAAAATGCAGGGATGTCGCATCGAAGGTCGGGGAACTGCTGGAACAGCTCGGGACGCATGGTCCACTTTGAGATATCGGTGATGGCGTCTCGAAAGGCGGACGACAACTCGTAATGACCGGTGTCCCAGCGCTGGGCGAAGCAATCTCGGAAGTCGTACGGCCACAGAATCTGGAGGGAGGTCTGGAAAAGGGTAGCGAAAAGATTGCCGCAGTATTTGTGTTGCTCGAAGATAAATCGTTCGCGCACGCCAGGCCAGACGAAATAGTTGATGGCGTAGGCGTGTGGTTTACTGGCTTGCGATGGCCGCGCGAGGTACCAGGGAGGAAGCTTGGAGCGGCGCTCAGCTGTAGGATCACGATGGTACTGCAGCATCAGATGCAGCATCTTTAGACATGCGAGCCTCTCCTTTGCGCCGGCCTTGGAAAACATCTGCTCGTCTATGCGACGCATGATTTTCCACGACGCAGGCAGCTCCATCTGCGCGACGACGGAATCCCAGCCCTCGAGAACAGCTCGCACTGGGATGTCCTCCGATAACAAGTCTTCCTCTGGCAGGATCGGACTCAGCCTCTTGAAGTTGGTCATTAAGGTGTCGTTGGCGAATCTCCAGGAACTTTTCGGCGTGCCTGGCCCCGACAGAGCGCCATTCCTGCAGCATTCACAGGCATCATTGTGGATTTGGGTGGGCACGTCGTTCCTGGAAGGCTCTGACTGGGCCGATATAGATAGATTTCGTGATTGTTGACTGTTGGGAGGAGGAGGAGGAGCATTCATGTCGGCAAGGATGGGGGAATCCGGCGACGACATCTCAGTCATACTATTGTTGCGGGCAGTTCTCTGGGCAGCGAAGTCGACCGGCTTGGGTATATTGGCGTCATCCTCATTGACATGGTTCTTGATCTGCTTTTCGGCCAGGCTCTCAAGGCCCAGGACGGCCTTCTGGACTCCTTTGAGGGTGTGTGAGAGTGCATCCCGCTCCTTCTCGACCTCTCCCAGTCTCTTCATCAAAGCGGCGCTCCTCTCGTCGACATCAGGCTGCTGCAGATTATCTACGAGACTCTCGAGGTAGGCGATCCTTGACCTAGTCCGCTCCCTAGCCTGACGCTGGCATTTCCGATCGATCTCTCTTTTCTTCAGGCGTCGTGCAGAGACCTCAGCATTGGTATTGCCTTCAGCGGGCGGCGAGCCTTCGACCTTGGGCTTGAATTCGGGCATTGTTTGACTTAGTTGGCTTGTAATCGGACACGGGAAGGGAGGGCATGGAGCATGGTTGACATGCTATGTTGCACAGTCGGCCGTTGCGCCTCTTGTAAGAAAGTTGTGTTTGGGATCCGGACAGGACGGTGGTGGTCGCTGCTTTTCCTTGATGAGAAGGTGATGGGAGGGAAACGCACCATCATGTGCGTGCATACGGGCGATGGGACCAACATTAGAGAAAGCTTACAAGTACGGAGTACGCCCATGCACATGCAGTTGCCGGTTGACGTTGCGCCATCTGGGTCCAAAGCGCCATAGGGGTGGCACGGGTGCAGTGCCGTGGGAACTAGGGTGCCCCAGCAGTTCGGAACTGCAGGCTATCGAGTGTCCACCTTTCGGGGCTTGTGTTTGGCGTGTCTCGCGGCGATGCCAATTAGATTGTTCCCCAGATCGCCACTGGCCGACCGGTCCAGGCCCTGCACGATAGGCCTATCAGCCCCTATTGATTGGAGCCAAAGCCTACGGGAAACTGTCCGGTGGAGCCCCGAGAGGAGAACAGCCGAGGAAGGGCGGAACTCGAGTCCCTGCAGCACTGCCATTACTGCCTGTGGAGATGCGTGACGCCCTCTCTCGAGACCATCCTCGCCTCTGTGTACATGCTCAGCGGAAACATCATCCTCACTGGTGGGGGACAGATCACTCGAAACATGCCATCGCTCGCATCGGGTTCGGATTGCGAGGATAGACACCTGGCAAGACACCGATCGGCATGCCTCGCGCTTCGCACGCGACTAAAGGCCAGGGCCATTACAGCGCCGGCCATATCTTGTGTGGCAGGTGGCCAACATGGGTCCAAAAACAGCAATTTGTCATATCTCTTGTTCCGAGATGGGTGGAATGGAGAACTGCGGGCATATGACCTGCACCTTTGCACTGGGCTCGGGCGTGCCGCTGACGTGAAAACTCTGGGATCTACAGTACGTACTGTACCCCTACGAATGTAAGCCACAGTGCCTACGATTTGCCTGCCTACCACCCTCTTGACGCGTCCGGAAAAGCTGCGCCTCCTCCTGCTGTTAACGGCAATATCAATTGATTGGGTATGATGGCCCCTGCTTTCAGCTGTGAGGGCCTTTCCCCTGGGTCTTTCACCCACGCCAGCACCCACACTGGCGGGCATACTGCCCACCACATCGCAGGTCATCCAAGCAACACCTCGGCGGCACTGCATCTCATTGATTTGAGTGGTACAAGTATGGCCGCACCGCTGCTGCACTGCTCAGCTACAGTATGTCTTCTTCAGGTGGCACGGTCTACTGGAACCATCACACGATCGAGCCTGAAGCAGCGAATCGGATCCGACGGTCCAGAGAAAAGTACCCCGTAGTCTGGGATAGCCAAACAGCGTTTCCCGCGGGATCTGCAGCGCCGATCGGGGCACACCTCGAGAATGCATAACTTTACAAATCGCATATGAAATTGTGCGATTACTGCCAAGCCAGAAGCCGAGCACCGTTCGAGCGAGGATAGAAGTCTGTCCCTGTAGATCACCACCTCCAGTTGTTTGACGTGATGGTTCCGACTCTCGGAGGGGCTCGGTCTGCCACTGTGCTTTGATCAACAGCACGGGCCGAGGAGTTGATGGTTCTTTGAAGATCAGCCAACACGTCTCCCCTCAGAAGTTGGTATGCCTCGCTTTGTGGAGGGGTAACTTTCTCATGTTCTTGACAGGTTGTGCCGATTTCCGGGCGCCTTAGTAAACGTTTGCTAATCACCACGTCGGTGATCGAAACGGCTGATCGGCCATTGTACAACGGGGTCCCCAGCAAACTGTGAAGCTGCATGCTTGCAACGGCCGGCTGTATCTTCTTTCCACCGCCAGCCTATGGTTGCCATACTGTACTGACCCTATGATTGTCGGATAAAGACGACAGACAGCATCAAGGACCCACGTCGAGCAAGTCGGACGCAGTTGAGAGCAGTCCGAAGTAAAGAACTTCTGCCCTCGAGCACTACCCTGACGCTTGCTGCCGCTGAGCTCTCCTCCTCATGAGCCCCCAGACTAGATGCAAGTCATGCAGGTCAACATCGACGAAATAAACAAGCATGTTCAAAGACCCAAGCACACCCGTGAGATACTGTGCAGCGCCCTCCAAACTAAAGCTTGGGGCATGGCACCAAGTATTGTCGTATACCCTATCGGTCGCCACCGCTCGACCGTGCCTGCCTGGTCTACCTGTATCAAAGCAAGCACCCTCGAGCTGTATCTCGTCAAACCCTGTCTGGAGAATGCGTTCTTAGCACAGTCCCCATGCAGCTTTCAGCCGCACTCAAAGTGCCTTGCTGTAGTCACAAAACGTGGAATGGATCCCAGCACACACACACACACACACACAGGAATGCTTTTGGTAGACCACGAAGAGTTCGCTGCTTCAGGTCTATATCGAGCAAGGTACGCGCGTTGGCCAAACGTGCTTCTACCACTCGCCCCAGATGAAGCACAGCATGCCAATCTATCTCCCTCGCAAAAGGCCGCACTCACACATCACCAAGGTCCCCGCTCAATCCTTCAATGCTCCCTCACATCCCTCCTGTCTTTTCACCCTCCCATCTTCAAGCATACCCCAAATTCCAAAACCTCCTCAAATTCCGCTCACTATCCTCATCCACATACGGCGGCACCTCCCGCACCGTCACGCTCTGGCCATGCACCTCCGCCACCTCGCCCGTCCTGTTCGGTTCCTCATCCACAAACAACCTCACCGCCTTCTGCAGCGTACTCATGGGCGTCAGCACCATGCCCTTGAACAGATCCTTGCTGGGCGCGATATTCGTCTCCAGCACCGCCGGCGCCAGCGCGTTGATCTGGATCTGGTGCGGCAGCAGCGCCGGGCCCAGCGAGCGCGTCAGGTTCACCAGCCCGGCTTTGCAGGCCGCGTACAGCGGCGCCACGGGGAAGGCGTAGATGCCGGCGTTGGAGGCTGTGAGGACGATGGAGCCGCGCGAGTTGGAGTCCGGGGCGGGGCTGTTGAGGAGCAGGTAGTGGATCGCCAGCTTGACGGTGAAGAGCGTGCCCGTCAGGTTGACGTCCATGGTGCGCAGGCCCGGTTCCGTGGGCTCGACGTCGGGCGTGGGAACCGTAGCCGGGATGAGGGATTCCTCGCGCGAGATGCCCGCGTTGGCCATGACGACGTTGATGCGGCCGTGCGCCGTGTACACGGCCCGGAAAGCCGCGGCCACCGAGGCCCAGGTCGCGATGTCGCATTGGTGGTACGAGAAGCTGGCGTTCGCGTGGGCTTTGCTGAGGGCGGGGAGGAGGTCCGCGGGAGCCGAGGCGTGGATGTCCAAGATGGCGACGTGGTCGCCGCGAGAGCCGAAGTGGTTCGTGATGCCTAGGCCGATGCCGGATGCTCCTCCTGTAGTAGCCGAGTCTTTGGTTAGGATTCGAGGCTGTCACTGGCCTGGGGGAGAGTGTTGCTTGCTGCGTACCTGTTACAACGACGACTCTGCGTCGCTCGATGCCGTTCGCGATCATCTTGGCGGGGAATCTTCTCTTCGCAAGTCTGGCTTTGAGGATTTATCTTGCTTACTGCCGCTCTAAGAGAGAGAGAGAGAGAGAGAGAGAGTGTGTGTGTGTGTGTATGTGGTTTTTTACCTGTATAGTTCTTCGCTTCGGAAGCGGGCACGCTACCTGTTAAGACACTCAAAAGGCGCCCATCCATCTGGAGGTGGGAAGGGTATATCCCGCTTGCTGCCCCACATGCAGTGTTGGGTGCGCGGGGCTTTCACCCACTATACTGGCACGGGATCCATCTACGAGCAGGCCAGACTCTCACCGCAAGCCTCCACACCGCAAACAGTGGAACCCCGGATTTTTGAGATCAAGGGGTGACACGATAATAGCAGCGGATTAAACCCATCATCAGGTTGGAATCTTGGGGAACGGCATGAGGGAAGACGGGGAGACGCAGACGGAGACTCTTCGCTTCTGGTGGGCATTCATTCCCCCCGACCACTCTATCCTGGCGGGGAGACAGTAGACAGTAATCCCAGCTCTACTCTACCACTCCATTTCGTGTCCAATCGCCGCTACGCTCGTGCGTAGGTGGGTATCTCAAACCGCCCGAAAAGCACCAGTAGTAACCCGACCCAAGGCCAACCCGTCCAGCTTGTCATCCACAGCCAGGGTTCGCGCCCAAAAACGGCCGTCCATCGACCTGCAGTCATTCGCCAGGTATGGCCTCTCCTCGAGATTCCTTAAGGCCTCGACGCTCACGTCGATCTCATTGAACCAACTCCTTGCATCCTCACACGCTTTGGGCGCACCACTCAATGTACCGTTATCGCGCACGATCGGCTTGGGGAGCACGTTGCGCATGTCCATGATCATGTGCAGCACCGAGGCCATCGTCTCACCCTGCTGCACCAGTTGCGAAGCCTGCTGGTTCTGAAGCGGCCAGGGTCGTGGCTGCGTCTCTGGTGACTGCCACTTTCGATACAGCCAGCACATGCGCTCGGCGCAGTTGAGCAGCAGGAAGCAGGCCAAGTACGTCTCGAATAGAGAAGCCTTGGGTCTTTGCAGCCGGGTTTCCAGCTTGATCAGGAGTTTGTGCACATGCGTAGCTGCCAGCGACTCGATCGCCGCACAGAGCTGGTCTCGGACCAGACTGTACGAAAGACTCGCGGTATCTTTGGTGATGGGCTTTTGCAGCTGGCGTGGCTGACCGGCTTCCTCCAGTACAAGTTTGATTACTATCTCCTCGTCGACCAAGAGGAGTGTGGCTGCGTACAGCTCGAGCGCACCATACAGGATCTCGTCATTCTGGTCGGCAGCTAGGCGTTTGGCGAGCTTGAGCGTGCCGCGCATGATCGAATTTTGCTCGCGATCGAACAGCTGGGCATACTCTTCTTTGAGGTAGCGGTTGAGCTTGAGCAGATCGGTTTGAGAGATAGTCGAGGGGGAGTGTTCAATGAGGAAGACCTCGGGCTCTTGACATTGTGCCTCAGTCGATGGAGTCGACCGAAGCCGGCACGCTCTGAACGACACACTTGCATCGCTTGAGCCAAATGATACGCGGATGTAGCTCTCAGGCTGATCAATAATTCTGGCATGCTTCTCCTCTAGATTCCGGACGTTGTTATTCGCAAGCTCAAGTTGTAAGCCAGCCGAGTAGAGTGTAATCTCTTCGTGTAGCTTGACGCGTTGGCAAGGGTGTCTCCACATGCGCGGATTGTGCACGTTTTGACACTGCTGGCATGGATCCTCTCCTGAACATGGTTTCTTGAGGAGTCGACATCGTATGCAAGCGCCCTGCTGTCTGACCTTGGCTGTCTTCTCCCGCTGCTGCGGTTTCAGCTTACTTGTTCTTTTCGGTCGGGCAGCTTTTGGTGAGTCGCCTGTATCAGATGCAACGTTCGTTTCGATGGTGTAGGAGTCAGGTACACTGGCTATGTTTTTCGGTGGACTGATAGCTCTAGTGGCTGGCGGACTGGAGAATGAGTCATGTGAAGAGTCTTGATTCGGGGTAGCCGAGGATGTGGAGGACTGTGTTTGTGGAACACTCGAGTGGACTGGTTCTGCTAGAGTTCGATGAAGTGCAGGTACAAACCCGTTATTGCTTGGAAATACGACGGGCGATTCAGTATGACCAGGCATGGCTGGCTGCTGTGTCAGGGTAGGTGGGACCGGACTGGAAAGTGATGTGGACAATGCCTGAGGCAAAGCCAAGGCTGGGTTGGTTGATGTTTCTGCAACACTGTTGACATCTTGTTCGTTATCATCAAGGTCATCGACAATCGTGTAGAGATTATGAACTTCTGGGCTAGAAGTCTCGTGGATGTTGGGAATATTCTGGGACTCTTGATTCGTGTCGTTGTTGCTGTGTGGTGGCAGTGCTTGAGCTGGTACAGAGTTTTCATAAAAGTGCGTATTTGCATAGCCGATGTTGGGATCGATGGGCACAGAAGACGTTGGGAGCGTGTTGGGGTTTGCTGGAGGCTCATGAGCGCTCACACGACGAGCAGCTTCAGCAAGACCTTCCAAGCCGCCGTATGTTGGAGGCGTTGCACTTCTGGAGCTGGATCCATCCCGCTCGCCCCTCATTCCAGATCGATGGTTGAAGTGTCGAGCGAGGACATCTTCTCTCTCCTCTTGGCCAAGGTACGGGCATTTGACGAGATGGTCGATGAGCTTCTCGGGTCGGCCGGTTTTGTCAAGGATACCACATTTCCTGCAAGTGTGCTCGTAGCGATTCGACTTGTCCTTCAACTTGTTGCCGCGACGAAAGTACTCGCCCACGAGTGGATTCGAGGGACGGCCCATTCTGCACGTGACAAGTGCCAACCTGGGAGGAACTGAAGCCAGAGCTGTGGAGCGAAGATCGCAGCAAATGCGATTTTCGTACCACCTCGATCGGCCGCAAGCCGTGGCTGCTACCGACCAACGAAGCCGCGCGATTTTGACTCAATGTGCTCCAGTGCCATATTCCAAGCAGTTGCAAATTCTCGGTATGCTCTTCGGAGTAGATTTCGGCTGCGTCCGATGTTGTACAAGATGTTATCCTTGTTCTGGACTTCTGGAGGAACTTTGAGCGGTTGACCGCCCGCTGAGTCAGTCGAGGTGGCTGGTCTCATTGGCTTGGCCAAGACCTCTAGAGGCTGGAGACCGTGTCGACATCGGGTGGCTGGAACCACAGTCTTACCGAACACCTTCTTATTCACGACGTCCTCTTCAATAGGGTCCTGGTGACACCCATGGGTGAATGGCAAGAGAGTCCATGATGCCCGGTCCTGCGACCAGCCTCGGATACAACATCGCTGCCGGGACAGTTGTGGACCTTCCACTGCTCGTCGATAAGCATCCCAGCAGCCACGAATGCTCGACCGCCGGAAAGGATGTCAGCGAGTCGCTGGACGTGATCGTAACGAGAGGGCTACGTCCTCATAGCTTGTTAAAAATTCCGCGACGAAGACCATTTCTGCGCCTGTTGCAAGCCTTGCTCATCTCACCCTTTCCACCCCTTCTCAGTATCGCCCCACGTTGAATCATCAACGAGGACATGTTTCTTGGTGAGTTAGGCATGACAAGTAGAGTTCTGTGGCATAGTCATCTCGGCTTGCAGGTCAGTCAGACTCCGTTTGCGGCAAGATATTTAGATAGCTTTGGTGTGTCTAGGAGCAAACGGGCATCCGCGTGATGATGTACTAGAGGGTGCAAAAGAACTGTTGTTTGCGCTGAAACTAAGCAAGAGCTGGTTCGTGAGAGGACGTGCAGTCGCTGAAGCGCCGAGTGATAATTGCAGTCTGTGACAGGAGAGCTTGTAAAGCGCCAAATGAGGCTTTCATTGCCGCCCAGCACGCACAAGTTCCATCGTCCTTCGGTATCACCCCTTTAGACTCGTATGACAACTGTCAAGAGTCTAGCTGCATCCCCAAGCCTTTCAACGTACCCCAACCACGAACACAATCAGCAGTCGAACTGATCCCTCCAGCTCACGACACATGAGGCTCAACCAAGAAGCCAGGACTGTCCTACCATTTTGTGACTTTTTCACCGCCGCATCACTTACTGACCACGGTCCATTTGACATCAACATCACCCCACTTCTGCTCAATCAGCTCCTCAGTCTTCTCCCACGGCACATTGAAGGATCCCGCATTGAACTTTGGGCAGAAGATGTCACCAGGCTGAGCTGCTCCGGAAACCTCAGCCTCGTTCTCAACCTCAACCTCATCCGATCTCGCATCTTGCCATTGCAACAGGGAGCTCATGAGTGAGGTGCCAGTCGCAGCGATGATGTCCTGCTTGGAAGATACACCAGGGTTGCCTCTCTGCTTGTTGGGTTTGCCATAGCCGACGCTGGTGAACAGACAGGCTATCCAGACGGCTTTATTCGCGGTGCTGCTGCGGGTCGTGGCTTCGTAGTCGGCCGGCTGTGGTGGAATTAATAGGCAAGTACCGAAGATATCCTCGATCGAGTTGTCTCGCTTGCAGTGCTGCTCGTAGACTTTGTAGGCGGCAGGGAATTGCTGTTTCAGTTGGAGCGCGATTCCAGAACCCCAGGCGCCGAGACAATTGCAGGCGTCTGTACCGAATTAGTCTTATGCAGGGTTGTGGGGTAATCAACACTTACGGACAATGACACCTTGTTCCGACACCTTCTGCACGACGTCGCCCTCTTCATGCGTCAACTCGATACCCATCGCGGGGAGTTGGAATGGGAAGAGAGGTTGCCTTGGCGTCGATGATTGCGAGATGTACCTCTTGCTGGCCGTTGGAGGAAGTGGAGAAGCAGGTTGATCCTTCCAGAGGAATTGTGAAGACGTACGGAAGAGTGACGCTGGTAGGCTGTGTCCAAACCTCACCGCTGAGTGACGACGCTTAGTCGCGGCGTTGGGAGTGACGGGCGTCAGTGGTGTCGAAGGCAAGAAAATGAGCCTCTGTTCTTGGGCAGAGTCTTGAAGCAACAGCCATTGTCTCTCGGCACGCCTTCCGTTGCGCAGCAGAACCCATTTTCTCAATTCTATTGGCTTTGGCTTGCTCTTTCTGTTACGCTTCTTGATCCTGTGTATGGAGTCGGGTGATTGAGATAGGGGCTTGGCTTGGCCGGGCAACGACATTGCGGACAACAGGGGGAGTGATGGGCAGCCTAATAGCAGAGCGGTGCATTCAACACGACGCCAGCGCCGTTGGCTGAGTGCGAAGAGGTGATGAGTATTGTTTCGGATGTAATTGATATTCCAAATATGCGAATAGAGGACCACGGCGCGAGTGTTGAATAGAGAACAAACACGATGGACCGGCAAGTCTGAGGAGCGCAATCGACCCAAATGCCATATGTGGGGTGGCTGGGGACAATAGAAGGCGTTTCAATAGGAAGAGGATCGGTATCGGGGATATCAGTGAAGTTGGCTCCGGAGGTGGGAACGCGCTGAACAATCGCTGCAAGCCAACCACTCAACAAACGGGACAATCCATCCTTGGGATGACACTTGCGACGAATTGCTGCACCTGTATCTGCGGCCTAGGGACAACCGACGTAATATACTGCGTATGCAGACTGGTCGTTGTCGTTATTCCTGAAATCTGTAGTATGCCAACGGCCTGATATGCTTTCCTCCACCGACTCGCAAGGGGATCGTGAGCGCTACAGCTTCATTCCTTCAGCCCCTCGACGCTCCGGCGCCTGAAGATACCAAAGATGCTCTTCCTGTGCTTCATCTTCCACCTTCCTGTACCACTGGCTGCAGTCGATCTACATACCTTGGTAGCCTGTGTCTCGCTCGGCAAGGGTGTGACGGCTCGATGAGTTGGTGTAGGGGTCTTGATACTCTCAGCGGCGTTGAAATTGCTCATTCTCTTGCTTCTTCTGCTCTTTTGACGACTGAGCGCTCGGAAGGCTGTGTCTTCTTCGTGAGACTGCCTTTCTAGCTGCTCAATCTCCTGCAACACCGTCATGCCATTTGTCGCCAGGTTCGCCTCCGCAACCGCTTCGTACCTCACGAGGCCTCTTTTGGGATTGATGCTCAAAGTCTCGTGCATGAACTGTTGGATGAGATGTGCGCTTCTCTTGTTCTTGGTGGCAGCTATCTCCGGAGTTAGTGCGGCGATGATGATGCTGTAAGCCGGCTCGAAGCTGCCACCCATGATCATGGGAATGTCTGTTGCCACCATGGCAATGATACAAGATTCTGGGCGCTGGTAAATCTCCGACAATCGAAAGGATAAGTCAATGAGGAATTCTTGTTCCGAGTCAAGCTGTAGTACGATCAGCTTGCATCTTCCAAGGCGCAATCCACTTACACAACAGTTCAACTTGACCTCGGCAAGAATCGTCGAATCGCGCACGACTCGCTCTTTTGCGGTGTTTGACGGCTCTCTGTAGGCAAAAGCGTCGCTATAGTACTGGCTCCTTTTCTTCGACAAGTGAAGGCGTGACCACGATTCCTCTAGGCTTAATGCATCTGGCAGGTCGCCCATCGGTGCGCGCGAAATGCGGTGGAGTTGAGTCTCATTGGAGAGCTCTGGAGGAGTCGATTGAGCTCGCTGCAAGTTTAGCATTCTCCCAGGCGCAGGCGAGAGGCGGCCATTGAGGCGTGTCGAGGGGTCAGGGGTTTTCTCTCGTGGAGGAGTGGGAAAGGCATTTTCCAGCTGCCCAGCTCGAACTCTGCTAGCTGATGAAGGAGGTGTCTCGTCGTTCATCTCGCGACTGATGAACGTGTGGCAGTATGCCTCGAGGTTACGGCAGAACGGTCAGACGCACAGGGCTTGAGTTTGGTATGTATGCCATGAATGATCGCCGAGTAAGAGCTGTTGAGTCGCGTGATAATTATGATAGATAGTTTCAAGTTCATCCAAGAAGTCCAAAACGACTTATGTCTAGGTGAGCACAAAGGAACGCAAGCAGACAACCATAGTCCTATGTGCGGAGAGGAACTGGAAGAGGTAGAGGAAGGAATTGCGTACGCGGTCCGGAGATTGATTCGGGAAGTTGCGCGAACATACAAAGCAGTTCCTTCCACAGCAGCTGGCTTTTGACTTGAAATAATGCATGGTACAGGTCAATCAGTTCTGATGGCGATACAACCGGGTGCTTGCAGGTGACATACCGCGGTTCAGGGGGCTTGCACAAACATATCGAAGTACCTTGTAGCGATGCCGCGGACAACAGCAGCTACCCACCTACCCTTTTACTCGAGCTCCTTTGCCTCAGGCGTTGTCCGAACAGAATCATCGAGACTGAAGGGAAGAAGACTCGTCTAGTTCGACGTGCAGTTGCGAAGACGATGGGCTTCTGCCCAATGGCCGATCTCCTTGGCACTGACCTCACTTCTCTGGCCCATCTAACTTGTAGACCGCACTCATTGATTCGGACTTCGAGTTCCTGGCTGTCAGGCGTCTTAAAACGAGTCAGCCATGAACTTCGATTGCATACCTCAGTTTGCGATGGTAGACATCTCTTCTATAGGCAATAGCAACCGAGCATGCGAGCCACCCAAGCCATCTCCCCCGCATTGAGCGGCATCTTTAACGCCTATGACATCAGGTGTGTCAGCTAGACCAGGTCCAGCAGAACTCAATGGGTACCACAGATATATATACCCGTAAAGGAATCGACCGTGGCAACCACTGAGACCTTATCTAAGCATTTCCAGACACATCGAGCCCAATATTACGAAGAGTAGGTGCAGCACGTTCGGCAAACCATTCAATCAGCCTCTGTTCCATTGTTACAGTCACCTGTATACGGCTGACACGATCAGATAGCTCAAAAGAATGGCAGACAAGGCCACTGACTCCGTCAGCGAAGCTGGTCAAAAGGCGGCATCGACGCTCCAGGTATGCAGATTCAGAATTGTGCTGCTCCCAGGTCTTACATATATCGCCAGGGTAAGAACGACAAGAGCTTATTTGATAAAGAAGGGGCCGTCGGAAAGCACTTTCAACGCAAGTCCAACCCCCCCGCAGAAGCTGGGTCGTATATCTGACACATGCTGCAGCTGATGGCGCCATCGGATCCGTAGGCGAGTCCATTGGAGGGCCGTTGAGCCAGGACGGAGGTCTGCAGATGCTCCTCCTTAGACGACTTGTATCAACAACTAACAAGCAACAGCGATTGGTAAGCAATTCACTGCAGATGGTAAGTCGAGTCCGCGTTTTCGCGCAATCCTCTGACTCCGAAGGTGCCATCGGTGGCAGCGTGCAGAAGAACCTTGGGGATCAGAAGTGAACCCGGCAGCACCATGTTCATAACACCGCCTCGACACTGTTCATAGGACTTTTTGGAGCATCTCAAGGCCCATTTTGGCGCTTTCGTTGGCCTCAAAGTCCCATATCCATTGCATTCTGTGCGCCATGAAAGCTCGAATTCTCTCCACATCGTCTCCCACACCATCGAGTTCGAAATCATAGAGCAGTCCAGCTTCACGGCTCGTTGTTACCAGCTTCTGGGTTCGTTCTTTTCTCCTTCTGTCAAAGACCTCAAACACACGCTCCACCGCGCCTCTTTTCCAGCTGGCCACTCCACCAAAGAGAGCTGCGAGTATCGCAGCGTCTTCGATGGCCATTCCTGCGCCAGCGCCTTGATGGGGAGTTGAGGCGTGGGCGGAATCGCCCATCAATATCACTTTCCCTGCCATACCCACTTAGCTTGGGAGCTGGGGCACATCGAACAAGCCCCACTTCTCCGGTCGGTCAAGCATTGACAGCATCCTTCGGACTCGGTGGTCCCATCCGGCAAAGTCTTCGAGCACTGCTTCACTGCTGCTTTGCACTACCCATTCTTCACCATGTTCCCAAGTCCGACCTTTCGTCTTTGGCGTATTGAAGGCGACAATATTGAATGTCTTGCCCTGATCTATGGGGAAGCCAACGATGTGGCCTCCGTAGCCTGTGATGATGATGTTCTCGTTCGCCCAGTGACCTATGCACTCCTCGACCTTCTGGGTTGGAACTAGACCTCGATAAGTATACTTGCCAGTGAACCGTGGCTCATACTGCAGGCCCATCACGATCTTCCGGACTCTGCTCTTCACACCGTCAGCACCAATGACCGCGTCCACCTCATCAGTGCTTCCGTCGGCGAAGCTCAAGCGCAGACCGTCTCCACATTTGACAATGTCGTCAAGCCTTTTGTTGAACGTCACGTAATCATGCTGATCCTTGCTCCGCAGAAGCTTGAGCATCTCTTCGAGAAATGCCGCTCGATGCACATTGTGCGTGGTGTTGTGGTTGTATGGCGTTGCTCCCGGCACCTCCTCCAGGCCCTTTAGGTCATTGATGCCGGAGACACCTCTGCCGTCCATGCCCATGATGAAATAGTGCCACGCGACCATCTTCTTCCCATCCCTTTCGACCACTGGTGCCTTTGCCGCAATACGTTGATAGCTAGCGTGTAGGGCAGGGTCTACGACGTGCATCGAGCGAACTGCATTCGGGCCAAAGCCGACGCCAGCACCGATCTCGGAAAATTTGGAGGCCGCCTCGTAGAGATGTGGAATGACTCGAGTTCGCGGACAGTGGTGAAGAATCCCCAGCAGCGTTGAAAGACCACTGATGCCACCGCCAATGATAGCGACTCGCAATGGAGCTTCTCTAAGCGTGGTGTTGGTGTCGGCCATTGCTGCTCTACGACAACCTCGTCCGCGTTCTTATTCGAGAGCGACCTGCTCCCATCAAATCACCGACAGCCGTCGTTAGCCTATTCTCTGTCTATCAGCGGTGTCGGGGGACATCTGATCGAGCAGCATCACATCCGTCCGTCATCTCAGCCTTTCGAGACGCGATGGCGGCACAGCAGCATAAGCAGCGTCGACACTTGGAAACTCCTCTGCACTGAATCCGCGAACAAGAGATGATCACTGATGCTATTGTAGGCGATGGGGACTTCGAACTTTCTCCAAACGAATGTGCTTGTGGCCCCGCTTCATTCTTCTCGCGCCAGCTCGGGATATCGTGCATGACACCCATCGGAGTTCTGACTCGAAGAGTAGGCAGCAAGAGAGGCGGGGTCTTTCACTGTAGAAACACTAGCCGATGTACATGCTTATCACTTCAGTCTTGCAGTGGTCAACGGCTTCCGATGCGGCATTGCGAGCGGGCAGTATGCGAAAGCGGGGCGGACTCGAGTATCAGCGGCTAACTGACTTCCGAGGGAGGACCCTCTGGGACTGCTACTTCCCTGCTACTACCCATACGCTGTTCGTGCTTGAGTGGCTGGACTTAAAGCTACAGGGTAAAATGTCGATGGCGAATAACAGATCTTGACCACGGCGCTCACCTCAGGGCGTTACGCGGGGCTTGCTGCAGACTGGTGGGGACCGGTTGCGCTGGCAGCTTGGCTTCTCTCGAGGGCCCTTCCGGAAAGACTAACCCGACATCGAGCTCGCACCTACATACGAACACAAGCACCGGGGTCTCAATGGACAGGCGCCTACCGATCCGCCCGCAGCCACAAATGCACCTTTCCATGCAGGTGGCCAGCTATTCTTTCCACTACGCAGAAGCAAGCATCCCACCCGGTCGATCGTGGTGCGACGCTGATGGGCTGAGCTCCGTGGGGCGAAGCTCACCTCACGCAAGCGAGTGGGCATGGACGCGAGCTCCTCGAGGGAGTGCCGTCAGGCCGCTGTCATCCAACACAATGCATGCGCGCCACCCTCGAAGGTGGGTCTTTCGACGTGCGTTCGTGCCTAGAAGACGGGCTCCTTCGTCTACGACAGCACGCATGGCTAAATACCACACCGCTTGAGAATTCCCTATATCATTCACCAGATCCCGCGCTTCCGCGTCGGTAGCGATTTTTGTGCTTTTGCAAGTTGTCGCTGCATTACTTGAAGCTGCCCCAAAGGAGAATCTAGACCTGAGGGCCTGTTCGCCGTGTTTCAGGATTCTTTCGACTGGAGCAGAATCTGAACAGTGTCACAAGGTCTGTGTATCCATCGAACACAACGCGAACACCATGGCGGACGGCGATGCGCGACCGCAGGTCGACCCGGTTCAAGTCGACGTGAGACCCGCCAGCACCGCGAGAAGCGCCACGCCTTGCTAACTCTATGCTTAGCCTGAAGGAAATACCGACGCTGTTGATTCCAGCCTAGGAGACGATGGGTTTTCCCACTATTCCGAGTCATTGAGGTCTTCTGTCATGCAACATCGTTTCGAGAATGGTCGTCGATACCACACCCGAGATTCGAAGTGGTATGTACCAAACGACGAAGACGAACAGGATCGAATGGACGTCGTTCATCATCTATGGAAGCTTCTGCTAGGTGGAGAACTGGTCAAATACAAGGATCGCGTCGACGACTGGTCTCGTGTGCTCGATGTCGGTACTGGCACCGGTAAGCCGTCAAAAGATGATCTTTAGCTAGATGACACGCTGAAGCAAACCAGGAATCTGGGCAATCGAGATGGCGGATGAGCATCCAGAGGCCACAGTAATTGGAACAGATCTGTCTCCAATACAGCCGTCATGGGTGAGTAGTCTTCAGGTTGTTGGCCACTAAGTGCTGACATCTGACAGGTCCCTCCAAATTGTGAGTAAGTCGAGCAGGCTGTCCATGGCTGCTGACAAGTGCAGGCCATTTCTATGTCGAAGATGCGGCGCAAGAGTGGACATTCGAAAGTCCCTTCTCCTTGATTCACACAAGAATGATGTCAGGATCGTTCCCGGATTGGCCATTGTACTATCAGAGATGGTGCGTTGTACCATACCTGGATCATATCTTGTCGCTGACGTGAGACAATAGCTTCCAGAACACCAAACCAGGAGGCGTGATCGAAGCTCACGAGTACGAATTCCAGATCTACAATCAGGGCGGAGAGCAACCACCCGCCGTAGGAGAGTTTATCACATCCATGATCGAAGCGAGCACGAAACTCGGCAGCAACGTCGACATCGGCCACAAACACCGCGAATGGATTCAGGCAGCAGGCTACGAAAACGTAGAGGAGGTCCTGTTCCACGTCCCGCTGGGAACCTGGGCCAAGGAAGAGCGTCTGAAGGAGATCGGTCGCTACAACATGGTGCAGATGGTGGAAGGCATCGGAAGCTATGCGGCCGGCGCCCTCACCGCGGGCCTCGGAAGGTCAATCGAAGACGTGAACCGACTGATCGCCGAGTGTAAGAAGGAGTTGCTGGATAAGAGCTTCAGGCACTACGTCCAGTTCCGGGTCGTGTATGGGAAGAAAGCGAAGGATGGAACGGAATGATGCTAGTTAACTCTGGCGAAGAAGGGTCACAAGCTCGGCGTTGGTTGAGTATGAACAAAGCAGGCAGATTGGGATGTACATGCAGGATACCAAGTAGATAGAAGTAACGACAACGATAATGACATACATAGCCCGTGTAGAAATGCTTGAGATCATCAGCCACTCATCAAATCTTTAGTAGCCTCTTTTGACCACCCACAAACTCAGGATAGGCTATGCTGACTGACGGACGGCTTTGGCATCTCTACGTCTGAGAAAACGCTCCTAGGCTGACAATACCATGAATAATAGCACTCCCGAGCATAATGTGAACGGTTGTTTGTCGCGGTTGTCTTTGAGCCACGGGCGGCCCTTGTACCCACTCCCCCCTACCGGGCCCAAGAAATGCCCGCGCCGTAGGCTACTGGAACCCCACCATGCCGCCCCATTTGGAGGCTCCGTAGCTCGTGTCTCTCGGCGGCAGATCGGGTCAAGACCTTGGTGGCTTCATGTTTTCAATACCCCCAAATTTGCCCTCGGAATTGCGCCCAAAAAGCGCACGTTCAGGTCTTCGGCCGCGTGGCCTAATGGCTAAGGCGTTGGTTTTCGGTTATGCTGTATAGCATCAGCATCAGCATACGCATACCCACCAAAGATTGTGCGTTCGAATCGCATCGTGGTCGACTTTGATTCTTTTTTGGCCAATAGCACTGTTGTTGTTATTCGATGTTTTTGTTTTTGCTTCAGAAAGAAGAGGTTGAGGGATCAATGAGCATGAAGGGGGGAAAGCCGGATCTCCGAATATGCCGTCAAAGTTCTGGGAAAACGCCAAGACTTTCCACCACGAAGCGGAGGATGGATACTGCTCGCACTGGTGGCTGCTGGCTGCTGGATGTTTCGAGGATGTGCTAGAACCATGTGCTGTGTTTCATATGCCTCTGACAAATGCTCAGGATCTGGAGGAACATCCAGCCGAAGAGGCATGTTGCGCCAGCGGCAGGACGGGCTTCATTTTTAGGGCTCGCTCCGCGAGACTTTCTCTGACGTTTTCTCGAAGGCTAAGATATCACCAACAGCAGCGTGGCTCTGAGTTGTTAACGCGCCGGATGATACTCTGATCAGAATAGACTCAGCTTTGGCGCTGAGCGACACCTACGGGTCCAATGCCTTTTGGGCGCTCTGCACGGGTGACTTACCTCTCCTTAGTACTTTATACAGTGGCAAAGTGGACACTTGCCTGAGCGATCATTGATGCCATCATCAATCGCAACATGGTGCTAGTTACTGGACGACAAGTCGTTGCCTCGCCAAGACAATATACAAGGCTGCTTGCTACCCCTCGAAGCAAGCCACTCTGACCTCCCCTGGAACTAGTATTGTATTTGTCATCTATTCACGAACTGTCCGAGAACACTGGCAGTACGCCCAAATGACCGCAGTCATCACCAAAGTCCAATTCCCCCCCTCGTAGCGACGCATATGCTCCAGCTTCATAGCCGGAAGCGCTGGCCGAGGGTCGAGACGCAAGGAGATCTAACGGAGTTTCGGCAGCGCCCAGGCTTCGCAGGGGCATATATGGTTTTGAAGAGGACTGTAGCCATGCAGAAGGGGGCTGCGGGGGTAAAGTGAACCGTCGCGGCAAGCCTGAGAGCATCTGGGAGAATGAAGGTTTATGCACCTGTGCCACGAGGGAGCATAATTCACTGCCTGAGAAAAGACCTTGGCACGCTAGTCTCACCTCGGCTTGCACATTGTAGGGGAGAGGAACAGGAGCGGCGGCGGCGATTGTGTACAGAGTCGATCATTATTGGCCATCTTCTTGCGTATGTGCATGCCTGTACAGCTTCCTCTCCTTCGGTGTGACACTATAATCGGCACGAAAGTATCACGCGCCTGACTCGTGGCAGCGTGCTACACCTTTCATTCCCATCCATATGTGCTTCATGCTGTGATGACAATGCAACGCCGGCGAACTCAGCGCTCGTACGCGGCAAGCCACCTCCTGGTTGGGTATGTATGATCAACCTCTTCTCTTTTTCGGGTCGTCAGCGATCGTAGGCGGCGAAGGTCATAATCGTCCGCACTAAAGAATACCTTACACATATCCACAACCTCATCTGCTGTACCCAAGACATGTGATGAGCGTTGAAGCGAAGGTGACGAATCGAACCGCTGTATCCATCCCTACGTTGTTGTCGTTATGCAACACATTAGCCATCGCACGCTTGCGAGCTGATCGGAAAAATGACAATAAACAGATCATGATGAGGGCCAGACACCGTTGTCAAGGAGCCTGAAGAAATCCCACTCGGCCGCAGCCTCGGTCTTGAAGTTCCAGAAGATCCAGCCCGAGGCCTGGGTTTCGGATACATCAATCTGGGCTCGAATGTAGTTGGTGGTTGCCGTCTTGAGATCTTGAGTCCACTGGTCAATGAAGTTAACAGAGGCACAGGAGCCGATGTACTCGGAGCTCTCGTAACCGCCGTTGTATGTTGGGCGCGAGAAAGTTCCATCGTAGCGGGCGCCGATGCCGTAGCCGTTCTGACCGAGGTTAGTAGGCTGTCAGAAAGTAAGAGAAGTCACTTACTAGAGCGGGCGCGCAGTCGGTCATAGCCGCTGTCCACTCGCCATTGACGACCGGCTTGTCTGCGCCGCCAGCCCAGTTCCCAGCATTTGAGTACGCATAGTCAACATGTCCTTGCCAGTCAAGCTGCAGGAGTTCATCGGTAAAGACCTGGTATTCGTGGTGGTCAACGATGGTGTTCTGGCCAGTCAAGAAACCGTTCCAGGAGCTAGACTCGGCGAAGCCATCCGAGAAGACAACACTGCCGCCGTAACCAGCACCACGGACTGCATCGTAGCCCTGCTGGGTGTACTGCTCAGTACCATCGCGGCCACCAGGGAGTACATCCATGAGCGGCTCATTGAGGAGCTCAATGCCAGCGACGTTGGAATAATTGCCGTATCGCTCGGCGACCTGCCCAATCACGTCGGCGGTAAAAGAAATGGTGTCGCCACCAGTCCAGCCAGGAGAGTTTGTCCTTTGGCCGGAGTTATCGAAGCCATTCTGCGAGAGTGGTGCGCCTGCGCTATTAGCTCTGGATCAAGCAGCTCTGGCAGACCTACCGTGGAGATCAACCCAGACGTTGAGGCCAGCATTTGCGGCCCAGCCAATAGCTTGGTCTAGATACTCTGCAGCGCCCTGAATGTATGGGTCGCCATCATACTTCTGGAAGGCCCAGTAGCCTACAGGGATCCGAACCAGGTTCAGACCGGCACCAGCAATTTTCTGGAAGTCGGCTTCCGTCGCCCATGATGCCCAGTGACTCTGCAGAATCGACTCGGCGTTTCCGACGTTCTGGGTCAGTGTGTACTCGTCGACAACACCGGACTGTGCTTGGAAGATTGACGGTGTGATCCAAGGCTCTAATAGCAGCCAGCCACCAATGTTGACGCCTCTGATGGGACCACCTGTCTGCCGTTTTAGAATCGGCTTGCTGGGATGTGTCAGTGCTGTGTTCTTCGATTCTACCACGAGCATACGTACGCTGCAACGGTCGCCGCCAGCAAAGACGCGACCAACGCCTTGTCAAACAACATGTTGGCCTCTTAGTCAATTCAGAGGAGGGTTTCGGTCCTGAGGAGCTGTCTGATGCAAACGGCAAGAGCGATGAACCTGGTAGAGAACAAAAGAGGGCAGGAATGGGCAAACGGGACTCGCGAGGAAGCTTCTTAAGGGACCAAAACTTGGGGTAGGAATGACGCGAAGCTATGATCGTTCTGTGAGATCGGCAGCTAGGTTGACCATGAGGTACCTTGAAGTTGGGCAAACGGGTGGAAGCCAACGAGGTCACAGCGCTTGTGCTTAGGCAACGTGACCGCTCTTGGACCGTGGAGAGGGTCACAAGCTGTGTCGATCAGGGCATATTGACAGTCTTCCAATGAGGGACAGCATGGAGACAGCTCGGAGAGCTTCAGAGCTCTGGAGCTTGCACAGAATGGACATGACCGGGGCGTGCAATAACGTAACCATGGAGCCGCGGTGTGAGATATTGTGGAGTAGAGCATGTGCAGGAACAATCAGAAAGAAAGACATAGGACCGTGATCGACCAGCCGAGCCATGTCGTCGAGATGGTTGGTGGAAGTCGACGCCTGAGCTGCCTAATTGAGCTCTCGGGGCAACAACTTCAGGGCTCGGCCTGGGTGCCTATTCCAGAGCCTCGGCTGACCTGGTTATCTTGGCACCACACAAACGATTGGACTGCCCTCCTCCAGGGACAGCGCACAACCTTGCTTCATTGACCGTTTGGCCAGGTCTTGTCGTGGCAGACATCAATTCATCGGGTGTGAGTTGGCTCTGAAACCTGTTGATGCCTGGTACAATTACGGGGAATGGTCCGAGCAGTGGATTCGGTACATGAATTTCGCAAGTGGATTTGCAGCTAAGCTTTTAGAAGAAGGGGTGCTTAGGGTGCTACCGCGGCGGCGCCCCGAATCATTTCAGGCATTGAGATGGCTAGCTTGGGTGACCCTGTGGCTCGCTATTCGACGGCACGCCGGGCCCTCCTGCGGAATGGCGTAGGAGCCTCAAACGGGGTACCCTAAGGTGCGGAACCCTGGTTGATCGCCCGCGCGACGTACCCTAACCCCTCCGCCACCCATGTCACTTTGGTACCCCCGGAGGTCACCAGGTCACGAAAAACATGCACCGCAGCTTGTGAATATGCATCCCCTTCCACCCGGCGTGTCGTTGATCGTCATCGACGCAAGCGACGAGAACCATCTTTCCGATGTTACAGTGCGGAGGCGAAATGCGGAGTAGTGCAGAGCAACTCGGGCGACCTTTAGGCTGAAAGGAGGGGGACAACAGCTTGCTGGACCTTGCTGGACCTTGCCGTCGCTTGGATCAAGCTGATACATTCAGGTGCCAGATTCACTTCGCCTTGCTCCACGCCATATTTCGTCCGGTGGACACCTTGGGTAATTGACAAGGTCCGTGTCTAGGTACCTGGCAGAGATCTTGGTTTTGTGCAGACATCAGCCAACAGGATGACTGGCATCCTCCACATGTAATCTGCCAGGCACCGATCAGCTCTCCGCCCCGGCCAGCCCGTGAGCAGGTTGCTTGAGTTCCACTGCCAGGCCACCACGCAAGGAAAGTACATGCATACTGTATGCTCGCGCAACCAATAAGCGGTCTGCAGTACAAGAAACGTGCTTTGCTTGTTGTACATTCTATGGCTACATGCTTCGGCTTCTACTGGTTTTACATATGCCATGTGGTCTCGTTACCGGTCTATCAGCAAGGTCTCCGGTAAATCAACCATAATCCGTTCACGCTTGCCTGACCGTAACAATCTGCCCCTTTTGATGATCTACAAATACTTGAGCCCGCCAGCGACTCTAATTCAGTCCTGATTACATGACTGCAGCAATGCTTTGTCGCTCAATAATAGATTTCTGCTCGTCATTGCGAGACACGCGGTAATAATAATCCGCGAAATCTCCACACTGCATGTGTCTCAAGAACTCCTCGTCGTGGGTGATGACGATCAGTTGGAAATTCGACTGTCCCTCTCGTGCCTTGATGATACCGTGCAACGCTTTGGCAAGAGCCTCGATGTTAGGCTGGTCGAGGTTGGTCGTCGGCTCGTCCAACGCGAAGACACCGCAGTTGGTGCTGAAACACTCGGCTAGTGCAAGTCGAATGATGATGCTGGCTAGTACTTTCTGCCCAGCACTGCATCGTCCACGCATGTCCATCTCGGTCCCATTCTTGACCATCATCACTCGGTAATTGTGCGACTTCTTTCCCGTTGATGCATCCCCGTCCGCTCGAATCTCAATCGTGTCGATGTCCGTCCCCTGGTACACCGCTTGCCAGAGGTCACTGATTATGTTGTTGATTTCACTCATCTTCAAGCTGTGGAACTTCATGATGGCCTTGTCTAGTGCACCGCCATAGCGGGCAAGGTCCTCCACTGCAGCTTTGGTCGTCTCCACCTTGATATGTGCATCCGTGTACCGTCGGGGCGCATCTTTGAAGTCAACCTTGAATTGCTGAAGGATATCGCCCAGTTGTTGATCCTGAGCATGCATGGATCCCATCAAGTTGGATTGTTTGGCACTCAACACATTGTGCTCGCGTGTGAATTTCTCTGCTTCCGCCATAAGTCGTGCTCGATCGATGTCGGCATTGTGCGACTCAAGCTCCTCAATCTCTTTCCTCAGCTGTTCCAGCGCTCGGTTGTCATGTCGATACCGGAGGTTGTCGGCATATTGTCGCCGAGTGCTTTCACCATCTTTCTTCTGATCGTTGAGCTTGTTCACTTCAGCCGACAATTTGCCCTGCGCCGTCGTCAGGCTCTTGATCTCGCCCTCGAACATCTGGATCTCGCGATCAACATTGGCGAGCTGGTTGTCACCTCCACGCTTGAGGTATGCCGAGATCTGATCGTTGAGCAGGTCAAGAGATTGCACACTTGACGTCAACTCGGATGCTTCTCGACTAAGCTCTCGCTCATTGGCATCAGCTCGCTCCGAGATGTCGTCTAGTTTCGTTTTGGCCGTTTCAATCTCAGGGTCGAGCCCCTGGATATCGCTGTCAGCTTTCTCGACCGTTTCTCGCTGCTTCTGATTTTGTGACTTGTATTCATCAACGCGAGCAAGCAAGGAAGCCTTCTTCTCGAGTTCGAAGCCCGTGGACTTCAGCTCACTCTGTAGGTGGTGTAAGTCGTTACTCATCTCCGTCAAGTTCGACCGCGACTGCTCTTGTTCACCGGTAAGCCGAGTAATCTCAATTTTAGTCTTTCGGATCTGCTCGCCAACAGATGAGATCTCTTCCTCGATATCATCAAGGGTGCGACCTCCCGATTGTTGAGACTGCTTGACGGACAGCTCGTCAGCTTGTTTGCTGAAATCCTTGACCTCAAAGTCGTACTTTGCAATGGATGCCACCGTCTTTGCAATGCTTTCCAGAGCCTTCTTTGCCTCTTCGCGCTCTTGGAAGACCGCATCTCGCTTCTCAAGAGTCGTGTTGACGGTTTCCTTCTCAGATTCCAGATTTTCGAGTTGCTTCTTCAAAGCCGGTATGGTGATATCCCCAGCTTGCTTCCAATTGTCATAAGCCGCACGGACACCTTGTACAGCTTTGAGGAACTCCTCGGCTTCCTCAAGATGTGACCCTTTCTCTTGCTCGATAGCTTGTCTGACCCAGCTTTCTACGCGTTCCTTGGTTTTCTTGAGGTTCGGGTCATCAGGCCCTTTGAAGGTTCGGTTACACGTACGACAAGCGGGCTTGGTGGGATGATCCATAGACGCCAGGACCTTTTCAAAGTACTCCTGGAGTTGTTTGGCGCCTCCACCACTACCTCGCGCATCCTCGGCGGCAGTTTCTGCATTCATCAGGGTTTGCTCGTATTCAGCAGCTTCATCACCCGTAGCTTCGGCGATCTTTTGCTCGCAACTTTTCACTAAGGCATTCTGTTGCGCGAGATCTGTACGAGCAGCTCTCGCCCTAAACGCGACTTGTTCCAGCTCTTGTTTCGTTGCATCTCTCTCCCGCTGAGCAAGGTTCAAGTCGCGACTAACATTGTCCATGGCATCCTGGAAGGATCGCTCGAGCGTGCTAGGCTGAAAGTCGTGCCCAAGAATCGATTTTAAACGTTCGCTGTGCGCATCGACGAGCGTCTGCAAGCTGCGTTGGCGTTCTTTCATCTCCTGCTTGACAAGGGCGAGTCTCGCAGTCTCGCCGGCTCTTTTCGTGCCCCGCACTAACTCATTGCTGAGACGACTGCCATCGGCTTCCAGAGAACTCAAAGAGGAGTTGGATTCCTTGAGTTTCTCGGGCCATGCGGATGTTCTGGCTACCTTCTGAGCATTGTCGATTTTCTCCTTCAGCTCATCGATGCGCGTTTCGATGGTAGCCTTCGTACCCTCATCAACCCGAACGTTGTCAGCTTTCTTTTGGTATTCGCCAGCTTCGCGATTGTTGAGCGCAATCTGACGGTTCGCGGAGATCTTGTTGTGCTGCAGAGCCTCTCGCTGAGTCGTCAACTTGTTGATCTGACTACGAGCTTGCTCCTTTTCTGCGTTATGGTCCCGTTTTGCCCGGTCAAGGGCAGACTGTCGTTCCTTGTGCTGCTTGCGAATCTTGTACAGGAAGTCCTCAACATCTTGGTCGTCTGACAAATCATCGTAGCCACGAATGTTATGCTTAGACGCCACATCGCGAATCGTGGCCTTTCGGCGAGCTAGTTGGCGGTTGTACTCTTCCTTGTCCTGCTGGAACTTGCCCCGCTCGGCTAGTTTGACATCCAGCAGACTGCGGCGCTTTTCGATTTCATCAACGTAAGACATGTACTGCTCCTTCTTGCTGACAATGAGACCCTCCAACTCCTGCTGATTCTCATCAAATTGCTCGAGCGTAGACTCAATCCATTCGTCAGATTCCGACATCTCCTTGAGAGTGGAACGAAGGCTCTCGACGTTCTCTCGTCTGCTAGCAGCTTCGATACGTTTGCCTTCTAGCTGACCGAGGATGCGAGCAAAGCCTTCCGATTCTTGATGCGCATTATGAGCACGTTCCTGAGCTTTGATCATGCGTTCCCCTAGATCCTCAACCTCGGATCGCATCTTTTCAATTTCATCTTGGAGCTGAAGTGACTTCTTCTTAGCCTGGGAAGCTCGATCTTTGTCTTGCTTGGCTTGGGCCTCGATAATCTTCATCTTATCCAGCTCGATCTTCTGCGACTTGCGGATGTCGGCGATGTTCTTGATAGCCTTGGTGTATTTTTCGGCCTCGAATATCTCATCGAACTTTCGCTTGAGGCTAGCAGAGTCGCTCAGTGGCCACAAGCTATCCTCCTGATGACAGAAGATAACGTTCTCCAGCACAGCAGTCGAGGCACCCAGGTATTGAGGCATGATTTGATCAAGCTCAGCCACACGCGCCGAGATAGCAGAGCGTTCGCCATGTCGTTTGATGGAGAGCGAACACTCGAGGGTTTTCATCGATCGTGCGGTTTTCTTTATGGTGAGTTGGAGGTTTCGAGTAGCGACCAGAGGGATTCCCTTTGTATCGGTAAAGCCTACTTTGATTTGAGCATTGGAATCGTTATCGCCGTTCAACTTTGGATCGTGGATGAAGGCTCCGCCGACCTTGGCACCTGGTGGCAAGATTCCTGTAAAGGCATATTTTAATGACTCGATGATGGTTGTTTTGCCGGAGCCGTTGACGCCAACAACGAGAGTCAGGGGCGAATAGAAGACTATGGTCTCTCTGGCGCCGCGTGAATCAAAGGAGCGAATGCCCTGGATTCCGAGTCGGTCTAGATGAGACATGGTGGTGTTTGTTGGGGGTGATCAAGCTGCGGCGTCGTCCATGCTAGAGCCGGCAGAGAGCTGCAAAGAAGGGAGCTCTGGCTCGCAAGCAGCGAAGTTCTGTGTCAGACGGTATTTTTCACGGGCCTCGTGATGGCCCAAGTGATACTGATCAGGCAAGAAGATCAGCAAACGTTCAGGCAAAAGTGGGGTCAATCAGGCAACGACGCGTCCGCGGAAAGAACGGTCGCGTGTCGTGTCGCTGCCCCCCATTAACCGCCATCACGTGATGTAAGTCCGAGCTACCAAGTCTTGGCGTTTTGGGATCTCGATCCCTCGTCTCAGAGCGGGCACAGAGTGAGCTTTGTCGTGTCCTTTCCCACTCATCTCAAGCCACCAAACCCGACTCCATTCCTCGAAGCGAAAGGCCGCCGTGCCCTCACCTTGCAGGCCTTGCTTCCCAGCCTTTGCCATTTTGACGCTACTGCTCAAAACGTGGATCCCTGTACCACTGAGAACCTGAGCCTACACCGGCCCAGCCTTCAAGCCTCGTTTCTGGCCCACTAGGCCCTTTCAGTTTATGGGCACATACGAGCCCGATCCATCGCTGATGGATCCAGGATATGATTCGACTATGCTAGACCCTATCATGCTCAGCAATATCGACATGAATAATTTTCACGCCTTTTCCGAAGATGTACAGATGAACATGGGCTCTTATTCTGCTTCCGCATTCGACCCCATGGACGCTACCATGTCTGTCGCTGAGAATGGCGTCCGCCCCAACACTTCGGAATTGGACCCGAACGCGGTGGGAGGAGGCCCCTTGCCCGCTGGCTTCGGTGTTCAGGTGCCTCACTCTGGAAGTAGCACGCTGACAGAGTTCACGAAACGGCGAAATTGGTCCCAGCGAGTCCTCGAGGAACTCAAGGATATGTTGTATATTTTGACCTCAGATGGGCGTCTTTTATACGTGTCGCCCTCAACGAAAGCCCTTACTGGTTATGAAGCTGCCGACCTCGACGGGAAATTCATATCGGATTACATTCACCCCGACGATGCGGCCTTGTTCATCCGGGAGTTCAACGAAAGCATCGCGACCGGTAACCCACTGCGCTTTTACTACAGGTTTCGTACCGCCGAAAATAAGTATACTATCTTCGAGTGCCATGGTCACCCACACCTCACCAGTGATGTGTCCCATCTCGAGATGACTGGCGGCCCTGTCAATGCTCCAGGTTTCTGCCGCGGTTTCTTTATGATGGCCCGCCCCTATCCAACTGGCAACTCTCAACTTCTTGACTCTTTCATTGAGCATAAAATCGAAAACGTCCGCCTCCAAGCACGCATTGCCGCCCTCAAAAGCGAAGAAGACGAAGAAGCCGACAACCAAGTAAAGCACTATCACAAGAAAGCCAACACAACTGACTCTACTGAGATCACTGCCAATTCCCCTTCCCAGACCTCGGCCGGCGTTCCCGCCGATGCGCAATCCATGCCACCCCCTGCGAAACCTACCGTCTCGAATATCGCACTCACGCGCGAGGCTCTCGATGAAGCAAACTCCTTCGCCCGACCCGATAGCATCACCGACAAGATGGCCCGCTACGAAGGCTCCTCACATGTCGATTCCATCGAAATGTTCACCGGCTTGCGCTACCGTGAAGGAGAGCGCGCACACGGTATTTCCACTGGTGGAACCTCGCCGGCGCTAATCCGGGGCGATGCTGGCATCGACATCCCAGCCGACAAGACAGATCCACGCTACGGTGGTAGTATTTATCCCGACAAGAAGCCCAAAAAAGTGAAGTCAGCAGATGAGTATGTGTGTACGGATTGCGGCACGCTGGATAGCCCGGAATGGCGACGAGGGCCTAGCGGGCCTAAAACGCTCTGCAACGCTTGTGGGCTTAGATGGGCGAAGAAGGAGAAGAAGCGCGGCGGCCCAAGTGGCGGTGAGACGCAGGGCAGTGGCAGCGGTGGGGGCGGAACTGCTCATTCTGGTGGTGGGAACAGTGCCGATACCACTACCGCTGGGACGACTGTGAACGCAGGAGCGGAGGCTAGTGGATCAGGCCCGCACCAGCAAGGGAATACGGATAGTGTGTGAGACATCTGCAGGGCTGGAAGCCATTCAGTCTATCACTTCGAGACGTGGATCCGAAGCAGAAGCAGAAGCCGAGATGCCAGCAGCGACATGCAGCGCACGACGTCGAGAGTGCCGCAGCCAATTTTGACTCTCCGAAGGACAGCAAAATTAACGATCTGCGCAGCCCAGTTTCGACTCGTCGCGCCGGACCGGAACCGAGGGCAAACAAATAGTCCAGCAAGGGATGAAAAGGCACAATTTCCCTCGACGAGAAAAGCAGGACCGGGCCTCATCGACATGAGCAGGCACACGTCGCAAGCACGAGATACCCTGTGGGCGAGCATTTGGATGGAGCTGGGAAGACGGCGCATCAGGCGCTCTCGCTCGGGCAGAGGCCGGCATATACGGAGTATTGCACGATCATGACCACGTATACGACATGGCCACGATGGATAACGATCACGAAACATTTGTTAGATAGTTCTTGTCGCGACACGCGCTATCTGGTATTCTACACATCCAGAGAGGAGCGAGCAATCAAACCAACCGGCTCGAACACGTATCTTTCGTTCTTTTGTACATGAATGTGAGAAAGCTGAAGGTGTCGTACATTACCTAGGCAACGAGGTAGCGATGTCAATGTCTATCGGGATTTCGTCGGCGTGTGCGTCTGTGATTTGCGTCTACCGCTCCGTCTCTTTTCCCCCAGCAGCTGCTGCCTCATCATCCATCCTGCCTTCCGTGTCGATGAGCACCATATCCTCATCTTTGTCGGTGACAATCGTGGCCTTGACTTCGCCCGTCTTGTCGTCCACCTCCATTGCATCTCCGGTCTCCTTGTCCACCATCTCATAATCTCCATCCCCATCGCCGTCCTCGCTCACCCTTTCCCCCACCTTGCCTTTTTCTGCTTCCTGTTGGGTGTGCTGCGGGGGCGGACTCCCAATTCTGACCTCCACATTCTTTCCCTCCACCTTCCCCATGTCCACAGCACCAACGACATCCGGCCCTCTTGCGTGTGGTGGGCCATCAACTGCATCCTCCGCATCCATGTCCTCCCCTCCATTGCTTACTGGCATTGGTGGCGGCGCTCCATTACCGGCCGAGATGGGCACCACACCGGCCTCCTGCTCCATACGCATCAATTCGCCTTGAGTGACTGCGCCTTCGGGTCTCTCGGGCACGAGTGGATCGTGGATTGGTGTAATCGCTGCTAGCGTACTGTTGTCCGCAGTGGTTGAGGATACGAGTTCAGTATTGTGGGCAATAGGCTCGCCGAGGTTATCATCCTCATCTTCCGGGGCTGCAGGGCTGTCAGATTGTGCATCACCGCTGCTGCCAGTCGCGCTGGCTGTGGTGCCACCAGAGGACTCTTCGCTCTCACCGCCGTGCTCGGCTTGATCGTGCCCGCCGCTCAGCCCGTTACGCAGCCAAGGGATGGGGGTCAACAGCGCGCCACCAAGCGATTCATCGCTACCGAGGCTAGCACTGTCGTAGCCGTTGCGAGTAGCAGTGCTGGCATCCGTGGGAAAGAGTATGCCACCGCTGGGAGCTAGTGTTTCGCCGTTGACACCATTAACCAACGGGGTCTGCTCAGATAGTGGGAAAATGTCTGCTGAAGAGGAGACGTTGACGACACGGTCCACAGCGCGGAGCCATGCGGGCAGCGTCTTGTAGTATTTGGTTGGACTTAGTATCAGTTCGGCAAGGCGCTGAATTGTGTGTGGTGGGCGTTCGGAGAAGGAGGCGCGCAGCGTCGCGAGTATGCCGTTGAGTAATTGTATAAGGGACAATGGGAGGTCTTCAAGACCGTTCGAAGGTGCGTTAGGATCTTGAGAGGCGGGTAGGGAGTCCGGAATGTGTGACGCGCTGGTTGCGGAAGAATTGGGGAAGAGGGGAACTGGAGGGAGGGTGCGCGCGGGCGTCGACGGCGCTTGAGGTGTAGCGTTCTGACCCAGGTCGCCTGCATCTGTTCTTGGTTGGGTCGGTGAAGAAGTCCTGTTGACGTTTGTGTAGGGCCGTGGTATAGGGAATTCATTATAGACAATCTTCTTCATAGTCAGCACAATTGGGGCAGGAGCGCGGGCGCGGCCAACGTACATGGTTCAGCTTTTCGAGCAGAGGTTCTATTATGGTCGGCCATTTTGAACTGTTCACAGTTTAGTGATGCTGGCAGCTATCGCGCAAGTTCCGTACTAATCCATCTCGCCATCACGAGCGACTTCTTCAAGAGTGTTTTCGTCTGGCGAATTCAATGTCAGCACGTGCTCATCAAAATATAGGTGTGCAAATCAGCTGTTGGCAAACTCACCTAATGCCATTGTCCCTGGAGCTCAACCTACAGCGTCTTCTGATCTACAGTTTCTCTGCTGCGCGTTGTCGACTTTTGGCGGTATCACCATGCCTGGCGCAGCCTTGCGACATGTGCAGTGACGTGGGATAATATCTAGGATATAGAGGTTCTTATGTCCGGGCTCCCCTCGCCGAGCGGGGTGGCGGGCAGCATGACCCATCCATTATGCCAAATCTGTCAGTCGACCTTCGCGTTTGATCCTGCTGATCGATCTGTTTCATAGCAAAATCCAGGGCCAAGTGGGCAGGACCGTCTTTGAAACCTGAGTTATTGCAGGCCATTCGCTTTTTCCCGATTCTGCAGTCCCGCACCCAAGATGGCTCTGCCTTGCAGCGTTAGGGCTGAAAAGTACCGCAGTGCTTACGACGGGTCTCACGAGAATCACAACGCCTGGATTTGACTAATCCAGGCACAGCACGGCGAGAAACGGCACGAGGGGAGTGCCCGTTGCTCGAGGGGCTTCGTTCGGCAGAACGATCCCTCGGGTCGACGTGCAGAGTCAGATCCTTCTCTCAGCTCTAGACTCGGCCCCCGCCCTCAGCAGAAACAATGTCAATAATGAGTCCAGCCGGCGTGTCCGGTCTGGACAAGCAGTGCAGAACAGGTTTAGCCCAGTGCCAAATGTTGGCCATCAGCCTCTTTCTGCGCAAGTACAGGCTATACGTGCGCACACGCAGTGTCGAACTTGCGGCGGGCTGTGTTACCCTCATGACTCTGGGCATGCACCTAACATTTCGGCTACGTTCCGATTCTAGGCCCTGATCCTTACTTGCAAGTAATTCCACGGACGTTACGCTCCGCTTCCTCGTACTCAGAATGCAGCATTGGTCGATGGGTTTGATGGCAGAGCTATATAGAACCCCTGAAAGAAATCGCGATCCCTTGCCGGTTGCCGTTGAGACGTCTCATTCAACCTCAGAGCACTCGATATTGCCATCATTCCTGGCCAGCATGAGTGCTGACACAAGCACTCCAACGCCGGAAAGCGGCAGGCTAGGCCGTGAGAGGCATGGATAAGTGAATAGCATTCCGCGAGTCCTTCCCACATCCCTGCTTTGGCTCCAAATACCCGCGAGTGAGGATGCTAGTTGGGGTCCTCGCCCTCAAAATAAGGCTTGGGCGATGGTTCCGAGTCCACCATGCCCACAAAGAAACGTCCGGCAGCACCCTTCGCCCAAAAGTGACCAACGAGGGCTTGTCGTCACCCACAGCTCCTCCACTCCAGGCTAGCGATGGGCACCACTTCCAGTTTGAACGCTCGCCCCCAGTTCCTGTGCCACCAACCGCGTGCTGTGAAGATCGCTTCCCATCCGTTGCCTCCCAAGCTGCCTTTCCAATCGTCAGCATTGCCTTCACATCGATTGTTCGCCCTGCTGCCGCTTTCTCCTCTTGAGGCTCCTTCTTGTGCGTCACTTCGTTCTTTATTCACTGGCTATATGGGGAAGTGGTGTTTGTAGTCTCTCTTTGTTTGTGCAGCTGGGCGACTGCTTCATCCTACTCCGCCTCTAGCACTCCCGCCCTCCCACTGCCGTTCCGACCTCTTTCCCCGTCCACCTCTCCATCGGTTCGGAAATGCACAGCCTCGACAGCAATTCTGACTGTCTCCTCAGCTAGCTTCTGGGCTGCTGGAACGGCAAAATGCCTCTACGAAACATGCCTCCCTTGGGGCTCACTCTGTCACATGCAGACCAACACAAGAAGGATGGCGACACATCCCCACAGATCATACGCCTTGACCTGCTGCAATCCAAAACCAGAGACATAATACAACAGCTTGAAAAGGGACAGAAAGTCGTGCTGCAGACTGGGAAGCAGGCTGCTATTCATTATGGAGGAGAGAAGCTGCCACTCGATGCAACCTCGGAAGTATTCCCTGCAGAGATATACACACGGTCGACAAATAACGATGGCGGTCTGCAGTTCTCAGGCAGACTGAGCCTGCATCTCGAAATGCAGAAGGCTCGAGAAGTTGCCGCGAGAGCGGACGCTGCATTGGCAAACCTGCAGAGCACGTTGACTTCAATGAAGGAAGAGCAGATGAACAACGGCACGACCATGGTTGGAACGACCAAGGCTGGTAAGAGCGGCGTACTCAAACCAATGCAGTCGCGACGAGACTTACTGAGTGCTGGCTCTTCGCGACCCTCAAGCCCTTTTCTAGGATCCGCCTTTTCCCCAGCAGCTGGTCCAACTTCAAATCCGCTACTGGGTGGCGGCAGCAATCTGAAGGACAAGATACGCTTCGAGGCAATGAAGGTAGCCGTCATCCATCTCCTTGCCGTTCGGCCTATGAACGTGCAGTCCATCGTGGAGAAGATACATGCTCCGAGGGACGAGTGTGAGCGAGCATTGGACAAAATCACACGTGACGCCCCATCTGCACCGGGAAAGAAGGAGCTCAAGGATAGGAGTTATCGTGATTTAGATGTGTGGAAGTTTCGCTACCCCAATCAGGAGGACCGCCAGGCTGCGATCGAGCGTGCTATTCAAGCCTTTGACAGGATGCGCATCGAGAAGACCGACAACCTATGGCAGATTTTGCTGAAGCCAGAGGATAGAGGCAAAGGCAAGACATTGTCACGTCTCAATTTCGACAAGCCAGCACCGGCGCCAAAGCCAGCATCCGTCAATAGCAAGGGCAACGCTTCCGATACTGAGGCAAACAGGTCGCCGCTCAAGAAACCCGCGTCCCAACAGAAACTAGGTGACAAGAAGAGCATCAGAGAGCCTGCCGCGAAATCCCGAGGACCTAGCCCTGGACCAGCAAAGAGAAAAGAGGTGCCAATCAAGGGTCAGTCTATCAATGATGGTAAATTCAAGTCTGCGGAACGTATTGAGGACTCGGATGAAGAACTCTCAACTATTGAGGTAGCCACCAAGCGACCACTCAAGAGGAAAGAGAAGGATCAACCACCACTTATCACCAAGCCTCGGGACCGAGTCCAGCCTCCGGACCAGAAGCAACCTTTGCACAAACCCAGCATATCCAGCTCATCCTCAGCCAGCGACAACAGCGATTTCTCACGATCGAAGCCATCATTGAAGCCCCCATCTCGTGAGGACAATCCAGCCAACAGCTCCAAGAAGTCACCACGGGCTCGTCACGGAAGTTCTCCACAGAAACCTTCCCCACTTGGATCATCTCCTCCAGCTAACTCGAACGACTTCGACTCGAGCTCAACAACTACAAAAGGTACCAGCCAATCTTCTGCGCCTTCATCACCTCCGTCCGGAAACGAAATGCCCGTGCCCAAACAAAAACAGAAGTACTCTCCCATTGTGAGAGATACGGCGAGGGACCATTCACAGAATAGAAGCTCAATCAAGCGGAAGCAAGAGGAAAGTGATGATATCCCTCCAGCTAAACGCCCACAACTCAACGGAGCTCACAGCAAATCCATCAACGGTACGACAAAGCCACTCGAACGACCTGCTCTCTCCAGGAAGATCTCAGAGTCCGAACGCTCTTCATCACCGGAGAAACCTGCTCATGCCCGAGACGAGGTACTTGACAAGGCTAAGCGATTCCAGCTCTATTACAAGAAATACAAAAATCTACATGACAAAGTCGCACGTATACCTGATAAAGATCGGGACGACAAGGATATGGACAATCTCTGGGAAATGCACAGACGGCTAAAGGACATGAAAACCGAAATATGGAACAACTGGGATAGGATCGAAAAGGTGGCGCCCGGATGAGCTTTATGTGGAATAATGAGATGGGCAAGGCCATATCAGCATCACATGGCACCATTCAGCGACGTCAACCATATGAACAGGCATCAATTCCAAAAAAAATTGAAATTCACTTCATGTTGTGTCATCGAGTTTCGAGTGTTCGTTGCCAGGCAAGTGAACATTATCCCCCGCAAGTTCCGTTTGGCTTCATCTTGTTGACATTTCGACTTCCCCTTCCTCAACTCTTGCACCCTTTGACTAAGTCGCTCTCCTGCCTTGCCGTCGACAATTCTCTTCACCACGTTGGCAACAGAGATGGGTAAGAATAAGCGCAGACACAAGCTTGATGCGGCTGTCGCCTCCAAGGCTCACTCTCTTCCTCCGTCAAGCTCACCAGCCAAGACTCAGAGCAATGCAAGTGCCGCCTTATCAACCCCGTCTCGTAAGATCTCGAACCAAACCGCGTTGAAATCTCCGTTCCGCATCGAGGAGCCTCGCGATTTCCGAGATTCTCCCAGCTTTCTTGCTCAGCAGCGAGCAAAGCAGCGCAAAGCCTCCGAAACATCTTCTCGTCAGCGTTTCACAGCGACCGTAGTTCCCGACTTGGACACTGTCTACAAGAAACTCAATTCAAAGCTCAAGGACGTTTCGAAGGAGAAAGAGCTTGAGATGAAGACGAAATCCGAGGGCAGTACGCAATCAGTATCAATGTCGACAGAAGCGAAAGAACATGCCGTCACTCCCAGCGCAGGGTCGCAGTCATCCCAAGACAGAAACAGTCGGGGTTTTCTTGGCTCTGATCTGAAGTCCGGAATTGCAAAGGGCGAATCATCGACAACAAAGTCGCAAAAAGCGTCATCTAGCAACTCTGTCACTAGATATCCTCCAAAATCCCTTGAACGCTATGGCAAGAAAAAGAAGAAGTCCAAACAGGTTCCGCAAGACGATGACGGCGACGCGGAAATGGTCAACGCTACTGCGATCGAGGTCCCAGCCACCCCTACCAAGAACCCAGATCGGCAGAAAGCCAAGGTTGTCCATGCAGATGTGGAAGAGAATGTTGGACTCGAAGCTCGTGAGAGCTCGAAGAAGAGCAAGAAGGACAAGAAACGCTCCCATGAGGTCGGTGCCGCCAAGAAGAATTCTCGATTGGAAGAAAAGGGCAACAAGCACCACCACAACGCAATTAGCGAAGCTTCCCATGGACCAGGTGAGGCAGCGGAGAAGATTATCACGGGTAAGAAGCAAGATGCGCGAGCCGGATGGACCTTTCATCCTAATTCCGAGAGCGATGAGAAAGCTGCAGTTGTGCCTGCGGCTACCGAAATACCAGCTGAAGCCGAGAACAATGCTTCTAGTTCCGACGAAGAAGAACCCACCCCGAAGACATTCAAGGGGCTACTGAAACAGCGATCTGGCAAGACCTCCGCTGATTTCAAATCGATGGAAAGAGTTAGCTCTAGCGACGACGAGAGCGGTAGTGCAACCTCTCAGTCCGATGCCGATGCAGAGGGCGAGATGTCAGAAGCCGACTCTACCGAGCTGAATAAGAGTAGCGGGGCTGGGTCTGCGGAGGATAAGGATAAGCGCAAGAAGCAAGCAGTGCAACTGCGAAAAGATCCACAGGAGACAGAGAGTGGGAATGAGTCTGACGCTTCAGAAGTGGCCAAATCCAGCTCCTCGTCGTTGAGCAGCTCGCGAGCTAGCTCGCCAGCTGAGGTTGACGAACCAACGCCTCCTTCTGAGAATGGAAGTGAAGCTTCTTCGGACCACGAGAACGATGCCGATACCGAGAGCAGCGCTGCTTCGGACGTCAACGACGACAGTGGTAACGACTCTGACGATGAGGAGGAACCAGAACAGCCAAAGCCCGCACCCAATCCCCTCAAGCGCAAGCGCCAGGATTCTACCGGCATACCTCCTTCCTCTGTCACGAGCCGCAACCCCGTGCCGAGCCTCTGGGAATTCCCTTCTGTCCGTGACGTGATTGCCGAATCCAAGCAGCGGCTCGACAAAGCTCTCGCGGAGATTGCAGCATCAGCCGCGGCAGCAGACCCCCAACCTGCTGTTACCGAACCTAGCAACTCAGCTAAAGACAAAACGGTCAAGCCGTCGATGCGCTACACTGAGGAACTGCTCAAGCAGGCCAAAGCTCTTGAGGAGATCTTGCCGGACGATTACTTGTACAAGGGTGATGAGACTGTTGCACCTACCATGCGCTTGATGGCTCTGCTACATAATGCGAAAGTCATGATGCTTCGACTCGCAGGAGAACGCGTGACGGACAACGGTGGACCCAGCGCTGCCATGCAACGAGAGCTGTTGAGAATCGCAAGGGCTAAGGACAACGAGATCAAGACCCTGAGGGGTCAGGTGTGGGAGATGATTGATGACCATCGAAAGTCGACAAAGACTCGTTGAAATATGATGACCGGACACGTGATGCGTGGAGGGATACCGTTGAGACCAGTGGTAGGGATAATGTTCAGGACGGAGAAGATGAGTGTGGGGGACAGGAAGCCTCACGTCACATGCGGAGTGCTTGCTAGCACGATGGATTCCGCAAGAAGGGCAGAAACCATCAAGTTGAGCCTCTGAATGGTAGAAGCTCGAGCCACTTGATGCAAGAAATGAGAAACAGCTGGTGATGGAGATGCGAAACTGTGATTACGGGGATTACAGAAGCTACGAATCATCACCAGACTACCTAGATAGACACAATGAAACGACATTGCGAGTCCGGCCTCCTGAAGACAAGTGCGGATTACTTCTTCCGTACTCTGTCGTAACTCTTCCCTCTTCGGCTCAGGGACAATTCTAGTCTCTGACTAGCACTCCGTCACTGCCTGTCAATGGCGAATTACAACGTCCCCGTGCTGCTATAAGTACCATCTTAGCTATAGTTGACCGACCAACCGAGTCCACGCAGTCATGGGGACATCTCGCGCATCGTGAGGCAAAGCAACAGTGTACACCTGCTCAGGTCAGGCCTAGGGCCTAAACGAAGCGTGAAACCCCCCCCCCTCTTGACACAGCCTTGCCGCACGCCTTTGCCTTTGTCGCCTCGCAACTGTATGGGGCCTTTTTATGAGCTACGATGATAGGGTAAGACCGACCAGGCGAGTGCAAAAGCGAAAGGGCGAGAGAGAGAGATATCGAGCTTGCGAAGGCCGAGCCTTTGCTGATCAATCCGAGTAATGTGCATCTAGCCGCACGTATGTCTTGCCCGAGAGGGCATTCGAAGCTGCGGAACGGAGTGATTGGCCTGAAGCGTATTCGTAGACGCTCGCCAGTCTGCGAGAGTAAACCCGACCCCGTCACGGCACAGCACGAAGAGGAGGTGTTTTGTTGATAGGCAAACATCATAGGATTTATGCATCCTGGGGTAAAAGATGCATGGCAGACGCTACTAATCGTCCATTAAGTCAAGTTTCATACCCTTCTCTTCTGCGGCAGCGTTCCGTGGCAAGCTGCCTCGTCTATTTTCGAATCACACCCCAGGGCCGGCGGGTCAAATACGCCTAGTAGATTGTGACTAGGGAACCTGCCAGCCCACCAGGTCCTCCTCCGTGGTCGTCTCTGTCGTGGTGCATGTCTGGAAGTAGATACCGCGATGGGTCCCGGTCGCATCCCGTTTGGTGTCGATAGTAGAGGACGATGAGTTCCAGCCAGGCCTCCCTTTGCGCTTCAACCACGCTTTGAGATGGTGCGAGAGTATAGAGGCGGTGCAAGCGGTGGGTGAGGTTGTGGACTCTGGCCGGGAAAGTGCATGTTGGGGATGAGCAGGGTCGAAGGGGGAGTCGAGGTACGAAACGGATGTAGTAGTACATTGTTGATATTGGATTGTTGAGGTTCGAGATCGGTTCACGTTTTCACTTCTCTTTCGAGGCGGAGGGACTGTAGCGGTGACGCTGAGTTTCGATCTTGTTGTTGGTGAAGGTAGCCGTGACTGATATGCTTGCTTGGTAACTGCGCTTTTGACTGGATATATACTAGTACTTGCTCGGGAACATCATAATGAGAGACGAGTGCGACCTTGTGTAACCCAGTGCTCAAATTGGCTGTGGGAGACGGCTGCATGCATCAATGGATGATATAGTAATGAGTTCTGAGACGGTCGCCTGTGGTGGAAGCGAACAAAGGCAGCCGACGTTCTAGAGTCAGACGTGTTTCAGACTCAGAAGGTGGTCTTTGTGGGTTAGCACACACAAATCGGGGTTTCGTCAACTGTGGAAAAGTGGCGTACATCAACACCGCTGGGCGCTGCCTTGTCTTCCTGAGACAGCACGGGGGCCATGATGCTAGGCACATGGAGGGCAGAGGTCAGGGCAAATAATGGCGGCCATCGAATGCCAAGAAATACAGGCAGTGAATGAGTGGAGCACATTGTCAGTGTAGCCGTTGACGTGTGGCCTTGAACTGGTATTCAGCCCTCTCACCCCTTGAGACTCATGGCACGTGGTTCAGATGGATGCCTAACAGAAGTCTGGATTTCTCCTCCGTTGCTCTTGTTGTCAAGTTCGGAGTCGTTTCGAGCACCTGTTGGTCCTGTCGTGGTCGTATAGGTCCGAGAGATGGTGACGCTTGCAGGTCAGACATCATTTTCAATTGGCGCAATATGCCTCTCACTTGGAGACAGAAATAAACAAGCCTGTAAGCAAAACAGTCAACGCCACAGTTGCTGCTTACAGCCTGTTCGTTGAGGAGGCCGGCACGTCTGGTTCGAAACGATATCGGCATCCTGATGGGCAACGGACTGACACCAGCGTCTAGATGTTAACAATGTAGAATGAAGCAGAAGACAGAAGTACGTGGAGAGCTGAGATGACAAGATCGAAAGAGCAGTAAGGACGATCTGGCGTAGACAAAAGACACAGCAGAGTCGCTTGCGGCGAATTTCTTCGGACTTGATCGATCGAGGTCGCTCTTCAGAGCCATTGTCAGCTAGGCTGTCTCAGCCTAGTCTGTATACGCGCCGTGCTTCTGTCGAACGAGAAGAGATGCGGTCAGCAGTGCTGGGGTTGCTCTCGGAGTCCTATCCTTGCTGCGTGAACACGCAGGTGATGGTTTTTTCACGATCGACAGTCGCAGATAACACCAGTCGGCTTGGGTAGCAGCCAGTATCTCACTTCGAGGGCTATTGGAGGAGGACAGTACGAGTTTCCTCATCACGGGGCCAAACCATGGCTCACAAGATAGAGAGCAATTGAGGTGAGCTCCAGGCGTGGTCACATCGGCCAGTTCCGGGAAATTGTGCTACGTAGATAAGTGGCAGAGCCAAGACCACTGTTGCTTGCGAAGTGCTCATGATATGTGCTGTGTCGGCGTATTGGAGGTAATTTGGGGCTGGAGCGCGCGCCGGCTGCTGTCGATCAGCCGAAGCCATCGATCCACGATCGACGGCCGATATGATTGCGGGATCATGTCTGAGTTGCTGACAGTCCTATCGGAGTAGCAAAACATATCGCCGAGCATGCTCGCTCGGAGGTAGTGCATTAGCGCGGGCTTGTGGTCTGAGCGGGAATCGTGCACGAAGTGTTGAGAGCCATCGGGGGCGTAGAGGAGTATGGGGTATAGTATGATGAGAAGGGGCCTGCCAAGAAATCAAGCCTGCGAAAGGAACAGTAGTTGAACCAATGATTGGCTTACAGATGACAAGGTTAGCCACCCGGGCGCCTCCTGAAAGTCTTGTGCCCTGTCCATGCCCCTGGACCATTCGATTATGCTCTCCATGAGAGCCTAGAACTTCCCCGTGGATATCCCATATCATGATTCAAAACCAGACGTCCAAGGAATACCCCGGCCAAGGCCAGGTTAGCCTGGTTTCGCCTAAGTTCTGAAGCATACCAATGTATATTCATGTGGTGATATGGCGATGACTTTGGTCATAAGTTAAGCGACCTGCCCGAATCGATTTCTTGGTCCGTTGATAGCTATCTTCTCGAAGAAACCCTAGGCTTTTAGGCTGCAAAGCTAATGCTCTCGCTCGAATACGGCATGCTCGCCGGATCATCACTCCGCTGATCGTCCCTGTAAATCTCCATGAACCTGCCTTGCGCGAGAGCCTCGTACTTGACGCCATCCTCGAGCTTGGTCGTTGTCAAAGCGAGTGTGACATGGTTGTTGATTTCGGATCGAGGCTCGATGCGGACATATGCTTCCTCTGGAGCAGGTGTTTGTCGGCTGATTTTGATGGTGGGAATTTGAACATTCTCAGCGGTCTGCTGGTTGCGAAGGGATATGGCACCGAGCAAGCCGGCTTGAGGGTCGAGGACACTGTTCCAGCGCAGAATTTTGATAGCATCGTCCGACGGATTCTCCACATGAGCAAGCAGCTGCACTTTAGGAACGCCCGCGTCGGCGGCGCTATCGATAGTGAGCAACTCGAGCCGAACGCGCAGCTCAAGTTTGGCGGAGGCGTCTGAAGTGCCTGGAGTGTTCTTGGTCTCCTGACCAGACATGCTGAGTGTTCTTTGGATAGGGATGTAGAGACCGTAGCAAACAACTGTAGCCAGCGCAAGAATACCGAACGACTTTGCTTTCAACATTGAGAAAGGATAGTGCGGGATGCAAGAAGCGACAATACCAGCATCCAACTAGAAGCTTTATGTCCGCACCGGTAGACGAACCCAAAACCGCTGCCTGAGCCGATCCACCTCGTTGTCGTCTCGGCGGGAGCTGGCCTTGGCAGCCGCGTATGCTTGGCGCGTGTTTCGTGACCATGGCCTCCTGTCCAATGGGAGGTGTTACAGGGGCTCAGCAATGCTGCAAGCTCGCCGTCTGAGATTATCCCTGGCTCCTGTGCCCAAGTGCCGGTGATTGAAGTTGGCAGCTCCAAGTCGCCGTGCTTCATCACAATGTCGGTCACACCGACCCAGTTCGACAAGCAATCACCCCCGTGGCCCAACTATATACAGAATCAACGGCATGCCAAGTCAGGCTGGAGCCTCTGTCAACTAAACATGCGACCCAAGAGATCTGAAACTCCATGAAACCAAAGGGCAAGATTCCCCGGGGTCCAGGCAATCTTACCAAGACCGGTGGCTCCTTTTCCAGACCCCTCCTACGTACGCTCCCGGTCGTTTCCTGGCCACAGATTGCATATCTGCCGAAGTCAATGGAGACATCCGTAGCGGCCTCGCCTTTGCAATGTACTGTCACCTTCTGTTTCGAGGGCATAGCCGTGCGTGATCGTCCCCATAGGGTCCCAAGGCTCCAATTTTGTGCATTATGTCTGCAGCATGTCGAGATCACTATTTGCCTCGCCCGCACTTCGAGGTCTATAAAGACTTCATCCCCGCCTCACCATATAGAGCCCTCAATTAACAGCTTACCAATTCAATAAAACATTCTTTTACCGGCTGCACAGAACCGGACAGTCATTCATTCTTTCATCAGCTTCGGTTCACATTTTTCATCATGCCTTCTTTCACCCTCAAAGCTGCTCTGGTAGCAGCCATTGCTCAGATCGTTTCGGCTCACCCCCACGCCATCAACTTCAAGAGAGAAAATGGCCTGGCTGTCGAACTGACGGATGCTGGCGCCGCAGGCGTGGGCATGAAGGTCACCAACACTGGCGGCGAGGCCTTGAACCTCCTCACATACGCCACTCTTCTCGATGAAGGCCCAGTCAACAAGCTGAGGGTCACTAAGGACGGTAAGCATGACTCGGCAGGGGTTGAGATTCGACCTTGCTGACTTGTCCAACAGGCGAGGTTATGCCTTTCACCGGCGTCGTCTTCAACTATGACCTAGCCAGCATCCCAGACGAGAAATTCTGGGCTCTAGCGCCTGGCGAGTCGACGGAGACCGTAGTGGATGTGGCGTCTCTGTACGCCCTTGAAGGTGGTGTGTACACCATCTCTGCCTCTGACGTCGTTGAATACGCCGAATTAAACTCGACCGAGATTGCGGGCGTTATCCCGTACGAGAGTAACGAACTCGAGGTCGAGATCACCGCCGAAGAGATTGCCCAGCACAGTCGCGCTGTTGCCAGTCTGGACAAGCGAACAGAAGTCAGCCAATGCTCTGGCTCCGAAGGCGCCGCGCTGGAAGCTGCCATTGAATATACTGTTGGTCTTGCCACCAACGCCGCGACTGCAGCATCCTCCGGTTCCTCATCCAAGTTCCAGGAGTACTTTCGCACCACCTCATCCAGCACTCGCAGCAACGTCGCCTCTCGATTTCGCGCCATTGCGCAGGAGGCTAGTTCGCTAACCAGTGGGAACACCCAATACTTTTGTGGTGACGTTCTCGGCGCCTGCCAACAAGGAGTGATCGCCTACACCCAACCAGCGAGCAACATCATCGCCAACTGCGAGCTGTTCTACTCCCTACCGGCCACGAGTCGCGGCTGTGGTGACCAGTCCCAGGCCGCAACAGTGCTTCACGAGTTTACTCACGCTCCCGGCATCTTCCCTCCCGGCACAGAGGACTTCGCCTACGGCTATGCCGCGGCCACCAGGCTCAGCTCGACTCAGGCCGTCAACAATGCCGACAACTATGCTCTCTTCGCTGATGCCATTGACAACAACTGCTGATCGTGTTCCTTACGAATGGGGTGAAACTCGGTTAACGGGCCTATCGTCTGAGGGCATCCTTGCGACCAATCTTTAGCGGGGAGTGTCCAAAATAGTAACAGCTCCCTGGAGGGGCCAGGGAACTGGATTCTCAGCTTCTCTTTCCTGACGAAATATCATGATCTTTGAACTTCAATGCACATAGTCAATTAACGACAAACATGATTACCCCAGTCAAGTTGCTCCTCTCATGGTTGATGCCTGTCCGTGACTCGATCTTCTCTGTCCTCATCGGCCTCAATTTAGCAGCGCGATTTAGACCTCGATGAACTGGATCCTAACGTGAACGGTGAGAGCCAGACCCTTGAAACACACGAGGCGTAATAGAGCGACGTCGCCATATTCCTTGGCAGCGTACTTGGTCCTTTTTCTCAGCCGTAGGGCGACGCGCAGCTCGGTGACTTCAAGTGTCCACTTCGTTGTAAGGGAGTTGGGGTAAATGACTTTTGACAACCTGGCGCACTCGTCAGAAGTGATGAAACGCCTAGGGACCACTGTCGCATAGTAATGGTGCCAGAATCTTTCGTGAGCAGGAATGGATGCACTCGTGGTCGCAGAAGCGAGTCCGCATCGAGAGGACGAGCCAGCTGTGCCCGATGAGAATGGCTCCGACGAGAGTCCCGATGCAGAGAACAAATTCCAGAAGGCTATATCGGCATGGCGTGGTATGTCTAATCCAGAGCGTCCGGCCGGGAACCGTGACTGAGTGAGAGCAGGGCTCGATCTATCCAATTTGATCCCGCAGTTAGACGCAACTGCGTCTGAGATCGTGAACAACCAGAAAGAGGCGGTGGTTGAGCGGAAAGAGGTCGCTCAGAAGACGAAGGACTTCCGAAAGCTGGATGATGCGGCGAAACTGTCAGAGATCAAGACTCTACTGAAATGCACGTTACCTTAACGAACACAACGGATCCCTACTGACTGGAGACGCAGCCTACCAGACATTCATTGATCTGCTGACGACACACGGCAAGACCTCATCCTCAGCATTCCTCCAGGTCTATACACCGCTTTCCGATGTTCCAGATCCCTTTCCGCTGCTAGAGGCCTCCGTCGAGGCCCTAGTCGCGTCGGAAGACACCCTGCCCAAAGTCACGGCGGAGAATGAGGAGCTGAAGAAGCGAGTGAACAAGTTGACTTCGCAGCTGGAAGACACAGAGCGCAAGCTACAAGAAGAGAGCACAGCTCGACGTGAAGCAGATGCCGGATCAGGTGACCAAATCAAAGAGATCGTTGCGAATTGGACCAAGGTCGTCGAAGAGAAAGAGAGCAACTGGGAAGCCAAAGAGAAGGCGTTAGAGGAGAAGGTCGAGCACCAAGACCGTCTGTTGAAGGAACTGAAAGCGAGCTATGAAGTTGCCCAGCGGCTTGGCCACGACGGGGAACAGCCGGCGGAAGGCGTGTACGGCAAAGCCGCCGCGGCGGAACTGGACATGCTCAACTCGGAATTCGAAAAGACAAGCGCTCGGCTCGCGGAGATGGAGGCCAGGAACGAACAGCTCCGCTTGGAGTTGGCGCGCGCTACCTCACAGAATGCGGCACAGCAGTCGCACGAGGACGAGGCTGAACTACTCCGGCTCCGTTCGGAGAACTCGTCCCTACTGCGAAAAGCCGAGAGTGCGAGATTCGAGAAAGACGCGGAGAAACGCGAATGGGACAACAAGCTACGACATGCGGAGCGGCAACGCTCGCAGCTCGCTAGCGAAGTCCAGGACATGCGCACAAAGCTTCATAAGTGTGCTGACTACGATGAAATCAAGCGAGAGCTTGAAGTGCTGCAGTCGATTGAGCTGTCTGTAGACGATGACGATATCTCTGCAGAGCCAGTCGCCAACGGAAGTGCTGAGAAGGGCAAGGAGCAGTCGCTCGAGCAGCTACTCTTGGCAAAGAACAAGAAACTGAGCAGCGAGATCACTCTTATGCGAGTTGCGCACCAAGATACACGACAGCAGCTCGAGGACCTGCAGGAAGAGTTCTCCCGCACGAATGCGGAACTTGAGCAGTCTCAGAAACTGGCCTCTACGCTGGAAAATGACCTGTTGCGGGTGCAGGAAGAGGCATCCAACGCACTGCCTTCTTCAGGCATGTCGGTCGCCGGCACATACACATCGCGCCACCCGGGGTCCATGAGACGAGGGCGAGCGTCGCCAACATCGTCTATCATCTCGGGTTACGATACTGGCCCTCGGTTAGGTTCTACGACTCTGGAATCTTTGCGATCGGGTGAGCCTGTTGGGGGTGGCTCGGGAATCTTACCCATGATCCAGGCGCAGCGCGACCGCTTCAAGCAGAAGAATCAGCAGCTCGAGGAAGAGCTTCAGAAGACGTATACTACCGTTACATCGCTGCGGCAAGAGGTTGCATCCTTGCAAAAGGACAATCTCCAGCTCTATGAAAAGTCACGGTACGTGTCAGCTTACAGTCGGGGCGCCAACACATCATCGACCGGCTATTCTGGCGGCATGTCGCACACTCGTGTCCACGCGGAGGAAGATCCCGACACCGACAGCAGGTGGAAGTCGCAGTACGAGGCCAACATTTCACCGTTTGCGGCATTCCGCGGAAAGGAGGCCACTCGAGCGTATCGGCGCATGAGCCTGCCAGAGCGGATGATCTTCTCGTTGACGCGGATCGTGCTGGCGACCAGAACAAGCCGCAACATCTTTGCGGTGTATTGCGTGGCACTGCACCTTCTGGTATTTGTCATGCTGTACTGGACTGGCTCGACTGACGTGGAGAGGCACGCGGTGGGTGAGATAGGGAACCTGGCGGCCGGCGCGGCACTGGCAGGCCCTGCTCCCAGAGGGGGCGCGGCTATGGGTGAGGCTGGGAGTGAGTGGCAACAGGAAGGCTTTGGATAATACACTAGGGGTCGACAAGGTTGACGGCTGGGCGCCACGAGCTCATCGCAGATCATAAGCAAAAGTCTCTGCTATGAGCCCAAAGGAGCCTGCCCATTTATTTTGTTTACCCCTGGTGGTGATGATGTCTCGGAGTCTTGGGATACTGGATGCAGGAAGGGGTCAGAGCAATGTACCAGTATAGCGTCAGAAATGGGGCCTGACACATAATGACAGCGCAGTTGCAAGATCTCCTTCCTACGCTACTTTTCCTGCGCCCGTCAGCATCTAGGTGAAAGCCGCTTATGAGCCACTGGCTTGACTGCAATTAGTAGGGCCAAGAGCAAAGCCACGGGGGCAGGTTGGTGGCCTTGACGGGTAGCCACTAATCACGGCCGCAGACCGAAATTCGCCCTAGGTGTTGCGAGGAGTAGCGATTGGCAATTCATGCCACGGTAACTTCGCAGTATTCGCTTGAGGACTGCCGAAGAAGATGCGCTCCAAGAGAAAGAGGGCACACATGCTGCCTTTGCCGCAGTTGAACCGTTTCGCTGCGCGAGCTCTACACTTGTATATCAAAATAAATGTTGCGGTGGTACGGTTGGCGTAGGGGCCTCTACGCCCCCACGCGCCTGTACTACCGCTGTAAGCGAAATGCAGCGATTAGAGAGTAAGCGCCGCCAATGACGGCTACAGGCAGCCGCCCCGGCTGGAACGTGGGCGGCTAGGCTCTCGGCTGGGCGCCAGTTCTAGGCACGGCAGCATGCAGAGGTCGCCCACGGCAGGAAAAGGCTGCAGGTAAGAGGCAGGATGCTTATCATCCATTTCTTGGGTCGCACAGGGAGGCTTGAGATATGGGCAGGGAGTGCCCATTGTCCTTCCCTCGGTGCTCGGCAGTGGCATTACAATTGCCTGGGCTTTGCACCCGGTGCAGGCGGTTACGATGCGAAGCATGGCACTCTCGACTATCTGCGGGCACCTCGGTCGCAATTCCGACGATGCTCTTGTAGCAAATAAGAATATACGTCCCAAGCCTCTATACCGCCGGAAAACACATGCTTGATGCGCGTCATGTAAGGGTCTGCAAGACGGCCGGCCTCTCAGATTGCGGAACGAATCTAAGCTTCCGAACATGGAACCAGATATGATCTCTTGGGCAATGGGCCAGCGGCTATATCGAGGTGGACTGATGACTGACCAATCCCACCACCCCAGTCACCCCAAGACAGGATATTTTTGGCCGTCCCTTCTGACAAACCAGGTATGGCACAGCCAACGACTGGGGTTTCACATTGGCGCCAGCGACGATCTCTTCTCGCTCCCTGCAGAGCCTCCTCGTTCCCCCAGCCCTTCGTTTGCAAGCTCCACACGCGGTCGCCAAAAGGGCCGCTCGACTCCAATCGTAAGCGCTTCGCTCGCAGAATAGAAACATCGCCTCTTTTCGCATCGCAAGGTGGGTCTTACCCACCGACTGCGTACCCCGGTCCCTTAACGGAGTCCTGCCTTGTGCATGCTCACTGGTACCATGTGTATGGCCGCTGCCGCCCATTAAATGAGCCTGCGCGGCTCGATATCAGGTTGGTCTGTCCTACCACTGCCCTCTTGACCCGAATCCACCATTGTCATCTGGACTGGACTACTCTCCTCCCAATATACCTCGACCTCCCGTCCAGCCTCCTCCAGTCTGAATCGTTGCGTATCTTCTATCTCTGTTGTGGTTTTTCTGCCTTGTTATCCAGTTCGGCCTCTGCTGGTCAGACCTCTTACCAAAGCACTTAATATTCGTGAAGCATCCCTTGGTTGTCGCAAACCCCCAGCAGTGCTGGCACAATAGTCAACCATCATCGCTCAGAGCTTCGTCCAAAAACATGAAGACATCAATATTCGCCCTGTCGGTCTTCACGACGGCCCTCGTGTCTGCCTCTCCCTCTGGTCCCCGTAGTGACTATGCCTGGTCTCCAGCACTAGCTGGCTACTACCAGAAGGTTGCCCTTCATATTCAAGAAGCAAAAGAGGCTGGAGCACCTTCAGCATGCGATTTGGCTGGGGCAGCTCCGCCACCAGCGCCTACACCTCTGCCTACACCAGACGGTCTGATACTTGCTCACGTTGTCGTTGGACGTGGCGTCCAGGTACGCTGAACTCTCTCCATCACACTCCACCTACCCCAACTAACGCAACCGCAGAACTACACATGCGCAGAGAGCTCGCCAGACGTCAAGCCTGTGGCAGCTGGCGCTCTAGCCAACCTCTACAACGCCTCCTGCATGGCCGCCTCCTTCCCGGACCTGCTCGCCTTGATGCCAGACCTCGCCCTCCAATACCCACTCTCCAACCCAGGCATCGCCAACCCCGAGGGCGACGCTGACGCCTCCACCCTCCTATCCAGCTACACCAACCTGCAGCCCTCTGACATCGCACTCTCCGGCCATCACTTCTTCAGCAATAAGACGCCCGTCTTCGAGCTCAATTCCAGCCCGGATGGCGCCGCGCGCAGTCTCGGTATCATTCAAGGCAAGGCCAACGCCAACTCGACCGCGCCGGCGGGTTCCTGCCCCGGCGTCGACTGGAAAGGCGACGGTGCCGTGCCCTGGCTGTTCTTGGATGCTACGCCCAACAGCCAGACCACCGACATCAGGTTCGACGGCGTCAATCCCCAGGCGCCCGCCGGAACGGAAGAGTGGAAACACGTCTACCGCGTCAACACTGCTGGAGGCTCGCCGCCCAAGACTTGTGAGGGCATCGAGGCCGGTGCGGAGTTCAGCGTGCAGTACGCTGCCAACTACTGGTACTACAAAGGTCCCTGAGGGTGATGAGGAAAGAAAGATGGTTGACCATCTTGCTCAGTCGGGTAGATTGACGCGGCGAAGAGAAGACCCATAACACCCAACACACTACAACACAACAAACTAATGGCGCACGGCACCCCTCCACGATTTGTTTCCACCGCACTGGTGTTGTTTTCGCAAGGGCTACATATCAACCCCTTGTATTCTCCAACCTTTCTATTCATGTGTGCTTTTTTTTTCGCGTACGTCTCGAGACGGAGAGAAACTCGTCCAGCGATGCTCGAAGTGCATAACCCTTCGACGTTTGGAACAGCTTGAGGCTCAAGGCTTGGAGTGGGTAAACGACCAGAACGGGGGTAGGGTAACAAACCACTTTCTGTAGAGAGCTAAGTAAACCCGAAATGAAAAGAAAAAGATCGAACATTCCTTATCACTTGAATAAAATGGAAAGAGAAAATCCATGTCTTCGTACATAGCAGGATGCAGCATTGTCGACAGACTGCTCGTTTCTTTGCCGCCCCACCCTCCCTTGGCCCTATTGCTGTATTGAGATTGTTTGTGCCAGATATATCACGCCCCCGAGTCGACCGACCCAAGAAACTTGAGAGGAACGTCCGTGTTCTTCGACTTTTACTTGCCTTGATTTCCCTTCCCTTCTATTCCCTTCCTCAAGTTTCCTATCTGTCTCGAAACTCCCTCGCCCCTGTCGTTTCTTCTTCGTATTCCCGTTCATGAGCCTTTACCAGATTCCCAGATGTGATGTGATATCGTGTGTACGTTACTACTTTACCACAAACAGCAAGCAGCCATGGCCGTTTAAACTCAGATATGATTATGTGTGCTTTGGGGATCTTTGGCTGCATGATGGCACTACTACTAGTATTTATGCCCGAAGTGTATTGTGACTTAGGGGGAGCATCTCGGCGTGAGGGCCGGGGGAAGGGGCATTGCTTATTATGGGATAGGATTTTGGCGAGGGTATGCTGACTGCATATCTAGGGACTGGTCCAGAGCAGAATTTGAGATGGGGGGTTTGCTGGGGTTAGGAATAGGTGGTCGAGAGAGTGCGAGAGTGGTGCAATGGTCTTTTTGGTGACGACCGTTGCTTTGAGGGCTCAGAATATGGTTGTTCTGTATCAAGGTACAGTAAGCTACCATTAGACATGTAGAATTTGCGAGATTGAGGTCGAAGAAGTGGGCGGCATACCCCTGTATCATGAGTTGTCGTACTGACACTGGGTAGCATTGTGCTGCTACGTACGTTCGCAGTGTTGGCGTATCATTTATGATGGACTACGTCTTTACAGAAATTAATAGATCGTTAATGGAATCTTCTGCGTGAGACGACATTCATAGCCTGAGTAAGTCGACGTTATTGAATACAACAACTCCAGACTACTAGTGGTGACTCCTGTCCGTCTCAGGCTGGCGAGCTCGCAACTATTGCAGCCCACTATACACCCCCGACTCAAAATTAACCCATAGTCCCAACAACTGGCTATCACAAAACGGCAAAATCTGCGTAGCAATAATCCCTGCGACCCCCTTCTCACGATCACACCACCAAAACAAGTTCGGCAGCCCCGCCCAGTGCGCCGTACCATCCGATCTCCCGGTCGGGCCATCCGACAGCATGAACGTCAGGCCCCAACCCTGCTTCTTGCCCGGATACAGATCCGGGATCGGGTTCGTGAGGTCGGGCTTAGCTGGCGGGATGCCCTTGTGCCCAAAATCCGGGAACTGCGGGATCTGGTTCTCGAACATGGCGTCCACCGTGGCTTTCTGCAGCAGTTGCGCGCCTGTGGTAGGGGAGGTGCCGTCGTTGAGCAGTGTAGCGAGGATCTGGCAGTACTCGCGCGGCTGGGCGAAGCAGCCGGCGCCGCCGCTGTTGACGCAGGTCTTGACGTCTTCGGCGGAGTCGACGACGAGCGGGCGGTGGAGGAGATGGTCACGGGGTGAGAGCTTGCCGTCGGGGGCGCGGGAGTTCATGTATGCTAGGTGTGATCTCATGGACTGAGTTGGGAACATTGATATGTTGTTCAGGTTGAGGGGCTTGAATATGTGCTGTTGGAAATAGTCGTTAAGAGATTGGCCGGTGACTCTTTCGACGCAGAATCCAGCCCAGTCGATGCCCACCTTTGGAAATTCGGTCAGTATCAAGATGCATGGGAGAAGAACCATGGCTGCCTTACACCATACTGCCAGTCTTCACCAGGCTGATGCACAAGCGGCTGGATGATATCCCTCAGATGGCCGGAGAACTCGTCATAGCCAACTGGCTTGCTATGGTCGCGGAGACCATTATGGAAGAATGTGTAGCCAAAGCCAGCTGTACTTTGTCAGTCATTCCTCAAGAAATGGAAATGGGTCATGGAACCTGTATGCGAAAGCAGCATCCTAAGAGTTATGCCACTTTTCTTAGGAACAAGCTTGCCATCGGGCTGAAGAACCTGTACGTTTCGTAGCTCAGGGCATAGTTCCTCAATCTGACTGGCATCGTCAAGCTTCAACTTTCCTTGCTCTACCAGCTGCATACAAGCAACTCCAGTGATCATCTTCGTGCACGAAGCGATCCAGAATACGTGGTCGAGGCCCATAGGCTCATCTGACCCAACTCCACGTTTGCCCGACGCATGGGCGAACAGCTCCTTCCCATCTTTGCTCACCGCGACACCCACCACGCCCGGTAGACCCTCAGCACTAGCACATGCTTGGTCAAAAGTGCTTCTGAGGCTATTGACTGCTTCGGTAGTAAGGCCCATATCTGCTGAGAACTGTATAGGGGAGATAGTAGTAGTGTCGCAAGTTTTGGCTACCTTTTGCTCGTCTTCAGTTGCACCTCTTTCAAGGACATCTCGCAATATACTTTTTGACTCCTGTCAGACTGCTGATCACTTGCTCCACGTAGTCATATCCGGCGCTACTCGGTACCACAAACGGTCCTCGGAAAGTCTCGTTGAGCATAATATGCATTCTATGCATTCCTACGCGGGGACTTCCCCTGTTATTGCGGGGGACCCCGCTTTCTGCCGACTGCTTCCTGAGATAACAGCACATCCTGTCCACTGATCCTGTCAGCTTTTTACTAAAGAAAGGCGTCGTGCGAGGAGTCGTGAGGGGGAGTAGTGACCACCCCTCAAAGGCCCAAGCCGAAAGCCGAGCATGGGCTCCTTGTAGCGACATACCATCCGGGCTTGCGGATATCTGACGAGCATTTAACGGCTGTGAGGACGTCAGGGTGCTGTCAATGCTGTATCGGAAAGCTTGGAATCTACTGAGAAACTTTCAAAGCATCACAACATGACATCTGCAATGGACGACACTGTTCCGGGGAGCCAGGAGATGAAGGTTGAGTTGACGAACCCCAAGTTGAGGACGCATCTCCATGAGTATGGTCGCCGAAGGCGTACAGATGGTCCATATGTGGACAATCTCGAAGTTGACGCACTCATCGTCGGTGGTGGCTTCGCTGGCGTCTTCATGTTTTACTCCCTGAAGAAAGCAGGGCTGAAGACTGTCATATACGAGGCGGGTACTGATTTGGGCGGCACATGGAGGTGGAACTGCTACCGTAAGCACAGCTGCGATGCGTAAAGAACAGTACTGATTCACCATAGCTGGTGCTATGGTCGACTCTGAAGTGCCAGAGTATCAGCTCAACATCCCGGAGGTCATCAAGGCGTAGGAATCCCACCACAGACATCCTACTCCACTGCTGACGATCTCAGACACAATTGGCCCAACAACTACCCTAACTATAAAGACTTGAGGGACTACTTCGACACTTGTGACAAGGTCCTTGACATCAAGAGTCAGACGGCATTCGAGTCTGTTGTCACCGAAGCCCAGTTCAACACCGATGAAGGCCGCTGGTCGGTCAAGACAGCTGACGGCAGAACGGCCAAAGCCAAATATCTCGTCGTCTGTGCAGGCTTCGCCGCCAAAAGATACGTGCCTGACTGGCCCGGCATCGAAAAGTTCAAAGGCGTCCTCCACCACTCCTCATTCTGGCCTGACGATGAGATCGACGTAAAAGGCAAGAAATGTGCCATCATCGGGACCGGGGCAACTGGTGTCCAGATCACTCAAGCATGGGGCCCGGAAGCCGGCGAGCTCAAGGTGTTCCAACGAACCCCCAACCTCACCGTGCCAATGCGCCAACGCGACCTCACCGTCGAGGAGCAAGAGGTTGCCAAGAAATGGTACCCGGAGCTGCTGCACCTTCGCGAGCACTGCTTCGGCGGCTTCCTCTACACGTTCAGCGAGAAGAACACGTTTGATGACACGCCCGAGGAGCGCGAGGCCTTCTATGAGAAGCTGTGGCAGGACGGCGGCTTCCGCTACTGGCTGGGCAACTATAAGGACTATCTGTTTGACAAAGCTGCCAATCAAGAGGCATATAACTTCTGGGTCAAGAAGCAGCGCGCACGCCTCAACAACGACAGGCACAAGGAGATCCTGGTGCCGGAGAAGATGCCGCACTACTGGGGCATCAAGCGGCCGTGTCTGGAGTATGCTTACCTGGAGCAGTTCAATCGTCCCAACGTGGATGTCGTGGACATCAAGAACAACGCCATCGTTAGCTTTGACGAGACGGGAATCAACTTGGAGGATGGCACGCACTACGATTTCGACGTCATCGTCATCGCCACCGGATTCGACGTCGTCACAGGTAAGAAAGTTAACTCCTCCTTGTTGCACTCCCCCCTTCCCACTCCACTTCAATACAACAACCGCTACCCAACACTCACACCACAACACAGGCGGCATGACAGCCATGGGCCTCCGCGACATCCACGGCACGACGCTCGAAGACCAGTGGAAGAAAGCCGCGTACACCTACTTGGGTACCACCGTGGCCGACTACCCCAACATGTTCCACCTGTATGGCCCGCAAGGCCCGACGCTGCTCTCCAACGGGCCCACCACCATCGAGGTCCAGGGCCGCTGGATCACCGACGTGATCAAGTCCTGCGAGCGTAATGGCATCAAGTACATCAACCCTCGGCAGGAGGCGCAGGCCGAGTGGAAGAAGAAGATTAATTATCTAAGTGATATCAGCTTGTTCCCGACTGTGAAGAGCACGTAAGTACCCTCATCCCTTTTTCGGAGTGGGTCATTGTATGGGTTTGAAGCTGACTGTGGTTGTTTTTTTGGGCAACTTATAGGTACATGGGCGGTAGTAAGCCGGACAAGGCGTTTGAGCAGACCAACTATGCGGGCGGGTTGCATAATTATGGAGAGGAGATTAGGAGTGTGTTGCCCAAGTTGGATGGGTTTACGGTCGTCAGGGCTGGGGCTTGAGATGTGAGGACGTGGGGAAGAAGGAGAGAAGGAGAGAGAAAGAAAGAAAGAGAAAAGGATGTAGAGATGGGAATAGCCACGATATGACTTCTTGGTGTTGTCGAGATCCCACGCACGACGACCCCTGTGAAATGGGGATCACTGTTGCGGCAGTATCTTGTTCAATACCTCGTCCCCGTTCAGCCAGCGTTCCACATTGACCGCCTGCTGCTCATACCACGAATGCATCGTTCGCGTCTCGGCGTAACCCATATGCGGACTCAAGACCACCCTACTCGTCCCATTCTTGCCCCACTCGGTACTCCGCCACTCGCTATCGTCGGGTAGGGGCTCGACGTCGAACACATCGAGGGCCGCGCCGGCAATCGCTCCCTTCTTCAGCACCGCCAGCAGCGCCTTCTCATCGACGAGCGGGCCCCGGCTCGTATTGACCAACAACGCATCCTCTTTCATCGCCCACAACTCCTCCTCCCCCACGACGCCCACGCTCCTCTCCGACAAGACCAGATGCACACTCACGATATCACTCACCTCAAACAACTCCCTCTTGGTCGCCGTGACCCGGAACGCGCCCTTGTCGAGCCCGGCGCGTTCCGCCACCGCATCGGCCTTCGCCTGTGTCAGGTTCTCGCTCCAGGCCACGACGCGCATGCCGAAGGCCAGTGCGGCGGTGACGGCGGCCTGCGCGCCCAGACGACCCAGTCCTAGCAATCCAATGGTCTTGCCTGCCAGGCCGGTGACCAGCGCCGTCTCCCAACCGCCGCTGGCGCGGGCTTTGACGTTGTAGTCGTCCTGCGGCACGTTCTTGGCGAGGGCGAGCAGGAGAGCCCAGGTGTGCTCGTTGGTGTTGCTGTAGCCGACGCTGGCGGCTTTGGTGGTGGGGACGACGGGGGCGTGGGTTGGTTTTGGGGGTGGGACAGTGCCTGCGTAGGTGATGGAGAGGGATGCGACGGTGGCCTCGGGGATGGAAAGATTGCGGGTGCCGGTGGTGAGGAGCAGGCGAAGGTTGGGGAGCTGGGTGAGGATGCTGGCGGGTAGGGGTGTGCGTTCGCGCATGGTAGAGATGATGGTGAAGGGCGAGAGACGGGCGATGAGGGCTGCGTGGTCGGAGGGGGAGTGTTGTGGATGTAGCGTGGTTGGGAAGGTGGTGATGCTCAGATTGGGGATCTTTGCAAAGTACGGTTTTGCGATATCGTGATAGTCATCGAGGATGGCGAGGGTGTGCTGTTGGGTTGAGGCGACCATGATGAAGTCGCAGTGGGGGCTTGCAGAGGGTACTGAATGTGCGGGAATCAAGATGTCGGTGTCGGTGGGATCACTGCTGCTGTTGATACTTCTTGATGAATGTCATCTTACCTGGATACCCTGTTCTTGGAGAACAAGTGCTGGGATATGCCATTGCTGCAGATGGGGGAATTGGAGAGGCTGACGTCCCGGTCAAACCCCGGGCACCGCAATCGGGGGGCCCCTCGTGTTTGCCTGTAGCCCTCGGACCTTGGTCATTGCCTTAATCAGCTGAGTGGCATGGTACATATAGTATTCGTAACGTTGCTGTCTGTCATAGGCGAACAACGTCGCTAAAGAGAACAGAAGGCGGGCGTTGCTGGACTGGGGCCACATCGGCCTGACGGACCGATGACCTCTGAGATCTTAGCAGGGTAGAAGTAGAGCTGGTGAACCGCCCAGCGCCCATCTCCTATCGCCGGGAAATGAGGCTGATGAGTCCAGCCCCCAACACCCCTCGGACCACTTGAACCCCGCTCCCGCCACTTCTGGCAAGCAATCATAATTTCCCTTCTCCATTCCTGCCTTTCCCCGGACCATCAGCCAGCATGACCTAAGGATCCTGAGGCTCCTTAAATGGTGTCAGCGTCGGCCAAAAGTAAAGAGGGCAAGAGTAAGGGCAAGCCACGTGGGTTTCGCAGGGACCGGGATTGTATCACCTGCAAATATCGCGGCGTCAAGTGCGATCTGAACAGACCTGCCTGCGGTCCGTGTCTCCAGGATGGCGTTGCTTGCCAGGGCTACGTAAACCGAGTCAAATGGGTTGGTGGCTCGACCTCGTCCTCATCAGCCAAGGCCCCCGATGCTGTAGCACAGGATCCGGTACAGTACCAGCCGGCATTGAGCACAGGCACAGGCACAGTCCTGTCCCTGGACACATCGCCTGAGCTGCAGCTGCTCACCTCCCCATCCTCGGTCGCCTCCAATCAGCTTGCTTCGCCCGTCGACCAGGCCAAACAAGCATTGACTTCACCGGACTCGCTCACCACGCAGAATGATGACAATCCCGGTTGGACCACAGGGATCGCCAACTACCTACGCTACTTCACCTCACAATACACCCAAGCCCGTGCCAACCACGATCCAGAGAAGGCCCCGGATGCCGAATACACCGGCTTCTTCGACGTCTGGGCTTTTGCGTGGAAGCGCATCAGCTCGCGCATGAACGGTGGCAATTTCACCGATGGTCTCGATCAAGATCTTCTCTACTCCAATGCTCTCCAGGGTCTCAAGCGTTCCGTCGAAAGTGGTGATATCCTCGCCGTGTTCGGCATCACCGTCTTCGCCTTCCTCGATGTGAGGGAGGGTCCATTTGGATACTGGAGTCGACATCTGCGCGGTGCTCGTGCACTTCTAGACGTACACTGCCAGAATTGGGGCCAGCTCTCAAACCTCTATCAGTCCACTCCCGGACTGAAACAAGCCATATCGCTCCTGAACTGGTACGACGTCATGGGCGCTATTATACACAAGGACCGTCGATTGGTCTTTGATGACTTCCACCGTGTCGAGATTGACCCTACCCTTTTCGAACTGGTCGGCTGTCCTCGTGAGACCTTCTTCGTCTATGTCAGGATCGCCGAAGGCCACATGTCGGAGCTCTCTCATGAGACCTATCACACCAGCCTGGCACAGCTGCTGCAGCTATCCCACAGCATGCATGATGAAACACTCCTCCTTCAAGACGCATGGAGATACGCGTCTATCCTGGTGGCTTTGGAGGAGCTATACCCGGATGCCGAAACCGAAGCCGGCAACACCTCGACAGTCATCGCAGACAAAATATGTGACCTGCTGGAGTTGATTCAGCCACGATCAGCAGCCTACCTCCACCTGCCTGTTGCGGTGTATTTTGTTGGTATACATGCAGCGACCGAGCGACATCATGAAGTTGTGAGTCGTTTCTGGGGCTATTTTGATTCGAACCCAATACCATCGTATCCGAATGCTCAAGCCATGTGTGATGCGAGGCGGCAGCGGAGGCGCTCAAGTCTTGTCAAGCTATATGCTTCTTGAGGTCGCTGGTGAACAACTATATATGTATGGGAGTTTCAAAGACGTGCACAATGAGGTTTAGCCAGAGGTGTTCACCCAAGTTTTGGACGTCGTTATGGCAATTACAGTAGAGGCGTTGGACGCCACGTGATGAGCAGGCTCTTGGTCAAGGACTGACCCGTTCAAGTAGCCATATCAGAACATTTTCATCGCCATGTTGATTATAAAAAGCACAGGCGACTTGCTCCTTTTAGATGTATATACAGAACGACCTCATGTGGCTGGTGTCGCCACAGACTTGGGGTCCCTCGTATCCACAAACGAAGCTCTAGGCAACATTTGGCAGGTTTTCAAAGAAACATCCTCCGCCTGACGGCCCCCGGCGGAGCTCTCGAGCTCCGACTGGTTGGCAAGCTGCCTCCCACCTGAAATCGTGACCTCAAGTTTCAACGGCGACGACTCGGCTGTTCGGTACGGATAGTCTAATCCACTATACTGGCTCTCTGCATAGCTAGGCGGCATGCTCTCCGACAAGGCTAGACGGTGCCAAGATGAAGATGAAAGTTGACCACCTCTCGCCCTCTTGCAGGGTTATTCTTTTACATATAATAACCAGACGACACCTCCGGCAGTCCCACCGATGTCTTCCGTACCTCCCCCGACATCCAACAGTACCAACAACATGCCGTCGCAAGATCCAATCAGCGTCACAGACGCGACCATGCCCAACGAAGCAACAAAATCAGTACCGTCTATGCCCTGGAAGCAGCGAGCAGCCCTCAAACGGGAGCAGCAAGCCGCGCAGATACCGTCGGAATGGCGCCTTTCGCCACTGCCGTCGCCACTGCCCAAGTCGGCGCTCGAGTATATCACCAACTCTACCCTACTGACTCCCACCGAGCACCGTATCACGACCATTGTCTCTGCCAGCACACTCCTCTCCCAGATCAAGTCCCGCGAGATCACTGCGGTCGAGGTCGCCACCGCATTTTGCAAACGTGCCGCGATCGCCCAACAACTCACCGGCTGCTGCACAGAGATGTTCTTCCACAAAGCCATCAAGCGTGCGGAAGAACTTGATCGGTATCTTGCAGAGACAGGCGAGGTAGTGGGCCCGTTACACGGTCTCCCCGTGAGTCTGAAGGACGGCGCAGATGTGGAAGGGGAAGACACCACTCTCGGTGAGGCATCTCTCTTCATTCACTGACTAGCCTATCTGGGCATTTTCCTAACTTGTTGCTTTCTAACAGGTTGGGTTGGACTCTGCAACAAGCCCGCCGTCTCCGACTGCTTACTCGCCGAATGCCTCCGCAAACAAGGCGCCATCCTCTACTGTAAAACCAATATTCCGCAATCCCTCATGGTAAGCCATTAGATCCCCCTGTCACGCCACCCCAAACCTCCCGGCCCAATAATTAACCGGCATACCACAGATGTCCGACTCGTATAACCATGTTTTCAAACAATCGGTCAACAGCCTCAACCGTGCCCTTATCAGCGGCGGCAGCTCCGGCGGCGAAGGCGCCCTGATCGGCTGCCAAGGCAGCATCGTGGGCGTCGGCACCGACATCGGCGGCAGCATCCGCATCCCCGCCAACCTACAGGGTCTGTACGGCTTGAACCCGACCGTCGGCCGCTTCCCCTGGCACCCCAGCGTCGTGCGCGAGAACATCGTCAACGGCGTGGCCGGCCCCTTGAGCTCCAGCCTGGAGACCATCGAGGTCTTCATGGAGGGTCTTTTGGCCGCGGAGCCCTGGCGCTACGAGCCCACGAGCCACCCCATCCCCTGGCGGAAGGAGCTGGCAAGCTTCCCACCCGGGAAGAAGTTGCGCATCGGGTACTACGTTGATGACGGCATGGTCAAGGTGCAGCCGCCCGTGGAGCGCGCCGTGCTGGAAGTGGTGCAGAAGCTGCGCGACAAGGGCCACGACGTCTTCCAGTGGGAGGTCGACTCGCACATCGAGGGCCAGAGGCTGTGGACCAAGGCCATCCTGGCGGACGGCGGCAAGAAGTGTGCGCGCCTGTGTGAGCAGGGCGACGAGCCCTTGGTGCCCGGCATGCTAGTGGGCACGGCGGAGGATCGCTTGGATGTGGATCAGGCGATTGAGGTACGTTTTTTTTTCTTCTTCAGCAATCCCTCCCCTTCCTCCCTCTAGCCATGAAGTGTCAGGCAGCGCGGACGCACATCACCTAGCAGCTAGCACTCCAAAAACCCCGGTGACCGACGCTAACACTCAATCCCCAACCCCAGGTCGCCAACGCCCGCCTCACCTACCAAAAAGCCTACCTCCGCCGCTGGGCCACCTCGGGCATCGACGCCCTCATCACCCCAATCCAGCCCTGGGTCGGCTTCCGTCCCAAGACCTGGGTCCAGTCGCGCCAGAACGTCTCGTACACGGCGCACTGGAATTTCGTCGATTTCGCCGCGCTCGCCATCCCCGCCACGACCGCGCGCTTGGATGATGTGGGCAGCGAGGAGTGGCAGAGTCACAGGCCGAGGGACCAGAGTGATGAGTTTAACTGGCGGCAGTATGACCCCCATCTGGTGGAAGGGATGCCGGTGGGCGTGCAGGTCGTAGGCGGGAGGTTTGGGGAGGAGAATTGCGTGGCGGTTGCGAGGGTTGTGGAGGAGGTGTTGGGGAGGAAGTGAGAAGGATTGGGCGTGGGGTGAGCGAGGGGAGGTTTTGGGCGGTATGCATGCGTGTGGATAACAGCATTACGTGCATAGGGTTTGGTGCGGAGGAGTTTTTGCATTGACGACCACGATGACGATGATGATAAGATATGCCTCGCTTGTCTTGTTGCACTATGGGCTAGATAGACTACATTTAAAACAAGAAAGACCATTTGCTCTGAGGGCTGCGCGCTCTCAACGAACAGCGGAAGGGATCCAGGAACCGTAGCGTATGCACCGTGACCAATATCCCATCCCACCTGGAAGATCTCACTAGTAAGCCCTGTACGCGGTCATGCAAGGCTGTGGCCCCCTGGTGCCTTACCAACTAGGGCCAGCAGGCAGGGCTGCTGATTGGTGATGACACCCTCAGCAGAGTCCACATTGCGGGAGGAGAGATGTGAGTGGAGATGGGCACAGAGGTCTGCCTGTCATGTCGTTTGATGCTATTGTTGGAGTCAAGTCAATTCATTAGAGGTCGACAAAATCGAAGGGTCGGCTCTCTGGACTCACTGCAGATCACAGCCGGAAGCCTCTACTGTGAGTCCAGGGATCCCGTGTGTCAGATTTTTCGACCACCTGGCAGTTTCGCCGCAGCCTGCTTGTCTATTGTGGTATCAAAGAATGTCTCCTTCGATCACGATTCAGGCCATACTCTTTAGTAATCCACCCATCACATCGTTAACGTCGTTATGACAAGGATGCGGAGAGCGTGCTGCTTAGTAGCGGCGACCACCGTAGCCCGAATCATCGCCATAACCACCGCTCGATCCACCATAACCCTGATTACCTCCGCCGTAGCCCTGGTTGCCGCTGCCATAGCTGTCTTCGTTGCGGCGACCATAGCGATCATTGTCTTCGTCATCATCACGTCGTCCATATGATTGCTGCTGACCGTAGCCCTCGGAGCGACCGTAGGACTCTTGCTGGCCATAACCGCCGACGGAACCGCCATAGGACTGCTGCTGCTGACCGTAGCCACCAACAGACCCATAGGTATCATTGTCATCACGGCGACCACTGCTGCCGTACTCCTGCTGATGACCGTATCCGCCGCTGGTCTCTTCCTGACGACCGTACCCGCCACTGGACTCTTGCTGACGGCCATAAGCACCACTGGACTGTTCTTGACGACCGTAGCCACTGCTCGAGACATGGCCCTGGCTTCTGCCATACGAGCCACCACGGGTATCATCGTCATCGTCACGTCGGCCATAGCTCTGCTGGCTGCCATACCCACCGCTAGAATGTTCCTGACGGCCATAACCACCGCTGGAGACATGCGCTTGGCTTCTGCCATACGAGCCGCCGCGGTTGTCGTCGTCATCATCGTCACGTCTGCTGCCGTAACCCGCAGAGCCAGCATACTGACGACGGTCATCATCATCGTCATCACGTCGGCCGCCGTAGCCTCCCGAGGCGCCATGTCTGCGACGGTTGTCATCTTCGTCATCATCATCCCGACGCTGAGATGAGTACGTCTGCGTCTTCTCACGGTAACCGCCCATTTCATCACGCTCCTCGCGATGGACCTGGGTGGTGCCGCCCCGCTGCTCGTAACGTGTGTATTCCTCAGCGCGGCCACCAGACGGCTTGTCGGTGCGAGAGTACTGAGCCTGGCCGTAGCGGTCGCCGGACTGACCAACTTGGGTGTATGTCTCCGAGTGGCTGCCATCACGACCGTAAGACTCGCGCTTGTAGGTCTGTTTGTTCTCGTCGAGCCCGCCACCAAGCATATCGGCACCAACGGCAGAAGCAATGCCACCCACGATGCCACCAAGAATTCCGCCTCCTGCAGCCTCGCCGGCCATCTTGCCAAACTTGTCGGCAGAATCGTTGCCACTCTGGCGACCACCACCGTAGCCACCCTGGGGACGGCCGCTCTGACCACCTTGACCACCTTGGCCACCAACGAGACCTTCGATGGCACCCATCGCTTCGCTGATGGGATAACTGCCCGAGCCGCCGCCGGACCCGCCAGGGCCACCAGTAACGCCAGCAATCTTGAAACCTTGACCCTGAGGTCGATAGCTTCCATGACCATGATCTTGAACGCCCTTTTTATGGTTGTCGCCGGATTGGACGCCACGTCGGCTGAGCTGCTGGCGGAGAGCGTCCTTCTCGCGGTTATCCTTCTCGCTCCACCACTTTTCAACGACGCCGAACATCATTCTCCGGCCTTCGCTGGCATCTCCGCCCTGGTCGCGAAGCGCAGGGTGGTGAAGTACGCCGTTGATGATGCGATCGAGTGTGCGAGGGATATCGGCTCGCTCATTATCCCAGGCTTCAATAATCTGTGGCACAACCCATTTGACGGTGGCGCTGGCGACGCGGCCAGCAGGTTCGTTGAGCACATTTGAGAAGTGGTCCTTGGACAGCATGGAATGTGTAGGATCTGAGGAGCGGTCGTCGTTGAAAACGATGTGCTGCTGCGCCTTGCTAGAGCCAATGATCTCGCTGGAGCCGGTCTCGAGCTCGTTCTTGATCTGCCGAATGATGGGCACAACGTAAGGCGCAAGAAGACTGAAGACGAACTTGTTGATCTCTTCTTGAATGTTCTCGATCAGATCTGGTAAGATTGGGAGCTTCTCAATAGTCTCGGTAAGACCCTGCATGACTTCATCGTGCCACTGGATGATTGGGTAGATCTGCTTTTGGACGTCGTTCAGATACCGAGTATACTCCTCCGGCTGACGGGGAGAGATTCTGGTGTTCTGCATTTGATGAGCTTGAGCATTCTGCTGCAGTTCGTTGACTTTGCCAGCTTCGTCTTTGCCGCCGAAGAGACCGCTGGGAACTTTGCTGAGGAGATCACGGAGAACGCTGCCGTCAGATTGTTCACTGTTGGTGAGTGCACCCTCAAGCTCTTGGATTTCGGACTGAGTCGTCTTGTCCTCAAACTCACCGCAGACAGAGTGGAGGAAATCAACGCCACCGAAAGTGCCGGTCACGATAGGCCAGACCTCGTTGCGAGCTCCACGCAGACGAACAGCAGTATCACGGCCAACATGAGGAAAGATGTCCCGCTCGCCCATTTCGATCAGAGCAAGCTCGACGTAGTTGGAGTGAGCTGCATAGTCCTCGAGACAGTGAGAAGCGGTACCCATCAGACGAAGGGCCTCATGGAGATCCTTCTTGTCCTTGCTACGGTTGTACTTGCGGCCCAGATCGATGGCACGGCCGAACAAGTTGCGTACAAGAGCGGCCGACGTGTCGATGCCCATGTTCTCAGAAGCAATGTAGTTCTTGAGGCCAGTATCTGGGTTAATGCTGAGCTCGCGACGCTCATCCACAGGGCCACGAAGACGACGATCGTATTGGCGAGCGTCCTGGTTCTCAGCATAGTCCTTGGGGTTGTCGATGTGCTCTTCGGGACGGTAGCAGCCAAGACGGTCAGTGGTGACTTCAAACTCGGCGGTCCCATAGCCAAAAGACATGAAGCCCAAGACCCAAAGTAGAATACGAATAGCCTCGGCGCTGACATATTTGACGGTGCCGACATCAACGGCTTGTGAGTAGTCACGCAGCCAGTTGCCGAAGTAGACCTAGAACCATCAATGCCTGAAGGTCCAGGGGCTATGCATCAAACTTACCCGCTTGACGTCCAACTTGCCAAACTTCTTCCCGCTCATGGCTTTTGCAGCCGCGATGGTGAGCAGAGTATCTTCAATATCGCCATGACGCCAATTGATTCCCTCGACCTTTGAAAGCGAGGCAATGTTACCAGCACCGAAGGCAGCGGCTGGCCGAGCCAGCAGGATGAGGCCGATGGCGCAAATGAAAAAGACTTGACCGTGAGAGCAAGCCATGACTGCCTCGCAATGTATTCTTGGTCAACAATGTCTTTAGGAAGATATTTGTGTTCTGGTAGCAAGACGACGATGAGGATGAAGGTTGGTCGGAAAGTGTGAGATGTAATCAACCCAGGTTTACTGTGGTGAGCTGACCGTCAAACAGGGACAGGAGGGGCATGGAATAATAGAGGGGTGTGACGATGGCCGAGAAATGTTGGAACCTGTTGCTTGTGTTTCAGATTCACGCCCGCACCGCCAATCGCGTTCCCGTAAACGACCGTCGATCGATGGCATGTGAAGAACTAAGCTACAACAAAGATGTGCCACCCACGCAAACGACAATCTATGGCGCAGGTAGACTGGTTCAGCCGCTGTTGTCTACGATGAATGCTCCCCGCTCTTGAAAGGCTGCTCCACCCCCGTCTGCTCTCCCCGCTCTGTCCGCTCCTTGAACCACTCGCCCAACGGAAGCCAGACCTCGAGCTTCTCATGAGGCTTCATTGAAGCACTTAGTCCGCTCGTTGATGTTGACACGAACGTCCTTGCACCAGGCCACAGCACGTGCTCATCATCATCTACGATTCTTCCTAGCCAATTGTCCTCGTCTTGCCAACCCCATTTGAATAAATCTTTCTTCAGCTTCTTTCCAGTCCTTGCAAGCCATAGAGCTTCCCAGATCTGCTTTCCGACGATGCAAACTGCCTGAGGTTTGAACTCCCTGATCTTCTCCTCTAGAATGCCTGCTCCCTCAGCCAGCTCTTCTTTACGTAGACCACTGCCATCTCTCGTCGGCCTGGCGCAGATATTGGTATTTCCTATGGAGTACAGGTCTGGGAGATCGTGGGTTTCGGATGGGAGATGCTTACGGGGAGTCACCCCGCTTTCGTGAAGGAGATGCCAGAAGCGGTTCGACGGATGAGCGTATGCGTGACCTGATGCTCGTCAGCAGAGTGGCAGGATCTTGGGACAGAGTGCACAAACCAGTTTCTGCAGTTTTCAATCCCGGATTCAAACCAATGAATACCAAGATCAGACCGGGCCTCAGGCTATCGACGAGGTTGTTCTCTGGATTGTGTGGATCATTCTCTGATCGCTCTTTGGCAGTACTCCTCTTTTTCTTCGGGGTGCTCTCGCCACCATTGGAGGCGCGTTTTCTAGACGAGGCTGTGACTGAGCTGATGGGTGTGCTGGACTTGCTGGCGACATTCGCTCTTGTCATGTTTGAGGCCACATCGTAGTCAGCAGCAGCCGGAAGAGCTCTGGTGGGGGAAGTATGGGTGAATTGCTCGAGTCGTGCTCGAAAGGCAGCTGCATCTGGTCAACGCCCCTTTCGTGATCCTCCAACATTACTTACCTTGATTTGGCCCAAAAGAAGTGCTCTCGGCAGATGGCAGACCGTCGTATTCGGGATCAGAGATAGAGCTAGCCATGACCTACCGTTGTAAACAAGCAACGAACGCTGCTGTTAGCGGAACATCATGAGCTTACTTGGCTCGTGACAGACACCCCTAAGCTACCATGCATGAGACTGTACTACCGTGATACCTCAGTGGTCGAGCTAAAGGCCCCTATCAACATGAGGAAGGTAAACCATCGATCAATTCATGATCACGACAAAGTTACACTAACGTTCATCTCCAGAACCTCATTCCCGTCCTCGTTTGACTTCGGCCTCTGCACATGGCTAGGGCCGCTGCTGCGGCCCCACATGCCCGCCCGCGTTTCAAATGACAAGGCTTATCCGCAGCCTTACCAATTGCCAGGTACCTGATAGCAACTGGTTCCATGGTCTCACCTCCGGGAAACGCACAGCAGGACAAAGACGACGCTTCCTCACAAGCCTACGCTCACCGCCAGGCCTTCTCACCTCGATCCTCATTTTCGCAGCGTAATCTCCCAATGCTGCCATCATGCCCCGCCCACGCGCCACTTCCACCTCCAGCGAGGTCTCCTCCGCCCCCAGCGCCTCTACCGCCCCGCAAGAACTCAGTAGCATGTACGATTACCTCGCCAAGATAATTCTCCTGGGTCCCTCTGGCTCCGGTAAATCCTGCCTCCTCCATCGCTTCGTTAAGTCCGAGTGGCGCGTGCTCTCCAGCCAAACCATCGGCGTCGAGTTCTCCTCCAAGATCGTCAAGATTGGCACCGGTGCCCAGCGTCGGCGCATCAAGTTGCAGCTGTGGGACACCGCCGGCACAGAGCGTTTTCGAAGTGTGAGTAGGAGCTACTATCGCGGTGCCGCGGGCGCCATACTTGTGTACGATGTTGCGAGCTTGGCGGCCTTCAACGCCCTACCAACGTTCCTGATGGACGCGCGCAGTCTGGCGAGCCCTGGCTTGACGGTCGTATTGGCGGGGAACAAGGCTGACCTGGCGGATCCGACAAATGCTGCACATGCGCACGCGCAGCAGAGTACGCCAAGTGTGAATGGGAGTTGGAAGGACCCGCCGCCCACACCGAGCAGTCTGAGCAGCAAGAGCAGCGCTTACGCATTGGACAGCGGCACCGGCAGGAGTAGAGGGGACTCGATCAATCTAAGCATGACGGGTACCAAGTGGACGGCCACGCCTGCGGCAGAAGGCAGGGAAGTCAGCCCAGACGTGGCGAGTCGGTGGGCCAGCAAGGCCGGCGTGCCAGCTGTGATGGAGGTATCCGCGCTTACCGGAGAGAACGTCGACGAGCTGTTCAACCGACTGGCGCGGATGATATTGACCAAGATTGAACTGGGCGAAGTCGACCCAGACGATCCAAACAGCGGCATCCAATACGGCGACATTGGCTGGGACGGGGCCAGCATCCGCTCCACCACAACGGCCGACGAGGGGACGCTGCGGCGACGAAAGAAACGCTCCAAAGTGCTGTTGAACGGCATGGACGAGTGGGGCGAGGTGTTTCGCAAGCCGGGCGGTGCACGTCGAGGCTGTTGTTGAGCGTTCACTTTCTACACACTTTCCTAGAGCTTTTTTTTTGTACATGAAGCGAGCAAGCGAGTCTGGATTTCTTGTCTGTCCCCAGAAAGAGACTAGGAGAGGCATGTTTAGAATACCCTTTTTCCCTTCTACGGCTGTTGGGATGTACAGCACAATTCGCTAATGTTTAATGAATCTTACTCCGATCATCACGAGACTTGTATATCAGACGGTGGTGGTGGCGCATCATCAACATCACCACCTCCTTCGCCTTCGCTCACGCGTCCCTTCTCCGCCTCAATCGTAGCACCCACCTTCTCACACACCTCCACGAACTGCGCCTGCATCTGCAGGTTCTGCGCGGCACTGAGGGCTTTCACGATAACCGCCTCGTTCCTGGCCGAAGTGGCGGCGCGGAAGCTGCGCAGCAGGAACTCGGCCAGCAGCGCGACATTCCACTCGTTGGGGATCTCGACCAGGATCTGTAGCGGGTCGAACCAGGTGGCGAATTTGCCGAGCAACTGGCTGGCGTGCTCGAGGCGCTCTTCTTCGTCTTCGATTTTCAGGAACTCGTGGAAGAGATAGTCGAAGAGCTCCTGCTGCAATTCGCGGGAGGGCAAGGCGCTGGCATCGATGGTGCCGGACGAGGCGGAGGTTGGGCCGCCAAAGTAGCAGTAGCGTACGGCTGAGTCGTAGTCGCCTAGCCCGTGTGTGAGCAGCCGTAGTGCTTCGCGGTGTCGGCCCTGGCGGGCATCGAGGATGATCGATTCGGAGACCAGGTACGAGGAGAAGGGGGCTAGCCGCTGAAGCACCATTGGCACGGAATATGTCAGCTCCTTGGATGTGTCCGTTCTCGCGTATCCGCCACTTCCGAGAAGTTGAAGCAGCCGGAGACGGGACTGCCACCAGGCCTCTGGTGGTGCGTTGTCGGTGATGAAATTCAGATAGGTCGGCTTCGGCGAAGGCAATGAGCGATACACGCTGTACGTCTGCGCCAAAGATTCACGAGCAGCTTCTGAGGATTCAAGGACGTCAAGCACAGAATCCAGGTAGTAGCCGATCAGATCATCGGCATAACGTTCGAGGCCTTTACTGAAGACAAGGTGCTCGAGGTATTGCTGCACTGCTTCGGGCGCATGCAATTTCAGTAGTCGGACGACTTCCTGAGGATCGAATTTGACTCTGCTAGAATCTTCGGAGAATACCTGCACACCTAGGCTGGGGTTCCGGTGGGCAAGCCATATGCCGTACTCCTGGATAAGGCTTGTGTCGCGAATGACCGCAAGGTAGCGCTTGATCTGCAGCTCCAGATCCGTCGAGTCCGGTCCGTAGTCGACGTCAGGCTCGCCTTCAGCAATCCGTCGCCAAGTTCTCAGGACCTCTTTGGCTTGCTTCCTGCTCTGGTACAACCGGCTGAGCACATAAAGACGCTGGTACCGCTCGAGAAGCGACACCGCTCGGTCAAAGTTGCCCTTCCAGTGATCCACAACGTTGTTGAGTTTGGCGCGCGAGGACGTCTGCACGCCGCTTCCCTTTGGAAGAGCTTGATCCAAATACAGCAGAACGTGCAGGAGAGCTGCATCGACAGAGTCGAACACCAACTTCTCGTCGGTTATGCTACCATAGCCTCGCTTCTCCTGCCATAGCGTCAAATAGTGCCTAAGCATCATCCAGAACTCCAGGGGTGCCTTAGTGAAATCTTGGATGGGCGATTTGAATCCAGCACAAACATCCACCATACCTTGCTGCATCCAGATACCTTGTGAGCCTTGGCTTACCTCGGATGACAAGGGCGGAATGAGGAGTAGAACAACGCGAGGATCCAACCCACTCTCGTGCATGGCATTTTCAATAGCGGACTGATGTTCGGCCAGGTCGTCATGAGATGTCAAGAGGTTCGTCAAGTGTAGAAAGAGCATCAAGCTAGTCTTCTGCCGAATGAAGCTCAATGTCAGGAACTCCACCTCACTTTCAGCTTCGCGCTTCCGTAAATCGGTCATGAGCCTCAACAGAGCTCTGGCATCTACTGTCCATCCGTCGTTTTTGCCTACGGCTTCTCGAATGCGTGCTTCCAATTGGAGTATCAAGGGATTGGGTAAGAGGTGCCAAAGCTTGTCGCCCTGCCAAACAATCTGACGACTTCTGCTCTGACCGAAGCGCCTGACAAACTTCTTTTCTTCCTCAAGACGCTTCTCGATGAGTTCGGCAACGACTTCTGGCGGAGATGTGCCACCATTGCCGGAGTCGAACAGGGCTTCCTGTTGTTCAAGCTGCTCCACAGCAGAGCTCGTGCGTGGATCATCCTCAGACTTGTCGTAAAGAGTTAGGATACTTTCTCGATTGAGTCTGACAGGTACTGCTTGCATAAGCTCTGCAACGTCCTCGAAATCGTGGTTCTGCGCATCCAGGGCTTTATGCAGCCCAGATGATGTGTCATCTCTAAGACTCCGAAACTCCAACCAATATCCCTTGGTCTGGTTAGTTGTGTTCGGCCCGGGTAGAGGCTGGATATGCAAGCCGGACACGCTCGTTTCGTTTTTCTCCTTGCGCAATAAAGCAATGATGATGCGCTCATCATCAGCAGGTGACGGAAAAGCTGGATTGGGAGGGGCCTTCTCATCTACTAGAACGGCGTCGGGATAGGTGGGAAATTCGACTGTGCCTCGTGGAACGAGATCACCATCGACATTGACAAACATGCCGACTCCAGGTTCAGACGGACTCGTGCCCGTAGTCAGCATGAATTCAGTTGGAAACGGTGATACGATGTGTGGTTTAATATATCCAGCTGAAGGCCGCTGGCTCGCATCTGGCTTCGGCCTCGCAGGAAGACTATCCGTTGACGAGCGCTGCCTGGTGCCCGGGCTCTGCGTGTCGGATCGGCTGGGTGACTGACTGATCTCCCTTCCACCGTGTACAGCACCACCGCCGCCTGGAGCCAATAGCCTGCCATCCGGAGTGGATAGCGGACGTGGGCTGATGGTCCGATCAGCAACAGAGCTTATGAGGTTGCCCAGGCTAGTACTGCGGCCATGGCCTGCGCCTTCTGGTGGTGAGCGGGAATTGTCTCGGTTCGGGGTAGGTGGCTGCTGGTCGTCTTGATCGGGGCTGGCGGACGATATGGGAAACAGAGGGATCTTCTGCTGATGTTCGATCTCCAGCAAGGCATAGCTTTTGGAATCCGCAACGCAAGCAATGGTGTCTCGTCTAGCAGAGCGCAAGCATCCAGGATACTCGATATTGCTTCCCGCGGATCTGAGTTTCTCTCCAATTCTTACCAGCAGGATTCGTTTCGAGTTGGCGATCATGAGCACCGGCTCATGGTGGCCGTCAGGACCGACATTGTCATCCAGGCCTCCTATCCACTGCACGTTTGTGGGCTCCTTGTTGGGAAAGGCGGGGCTCAACTCTGGCAGGGAATAGAACGAGACAGTGCCGTTACACAGAGCGCAGGCTTTTGAAGAGCTGGGCAGTATGACAATTTGCTGGACACCTCGCCGGCCTAGTGCATCTTTCCCGAGGTCGTGGCCACTTGGCTGCAACCGTGAAGCTAGGATGAAGGTGGGACTCGAACTCTCAGAAGTGGGATCGGGGGGCAGCGCAACGAGGTGCAGGATCTCGGATGCAGAGGTCCCAATGTATAGATTATTATCTTGCGGAGAATCAGCACATGATAGCTCCCCCGCTGACCGGGCTTGACCTACTCCAGTATTCAACACAAGTTATGGAGACATCATCATGGTGGTCATCGGCCTTGAGCGGAATGTCATCAGTAACCGCACGTAGCACGTAAGGTCCAGGCTCTGGAGGCGACAGCTTGCGCCTCTTCCGAGGGCCATTATCACGGCCGCTCATATGGGCATGTGTTGTTTTGGGGGGGATATGTCGAGTTGACTGCCTGGACTCAGCATGTGTCTTGAACATTCGAGGTCCGCGGTCGGCTAACCTGCTACTTGGAGTCCAAGTAGTCAGCCTTGCAGCGACCGCCTGCACAGACCACCCATGACCTTTCGTTTAGCCCTGGCTCGCTGCCCTCTTGTAACCCAAGACATCTTGTGCTACTACCTGACCAAAATTGAACTGATGTCTGACTAGGTATCGCTTCCAGTCAGCACCGTCGTTCTCCGCCAAAGAGGTTCTACGTCCGCTTGAAGCAATGATCTGCAAGCCTCCTCCCCAGTCCCCGATCGGGAGATCTACCTGGCTATCAGGAAACCTTCCGTTGTTGGGGTACGAGACCGTCATGGATGCTACGCTGCCGCTCTCGCGTGTCTAGCACCATGTAATGGCACTACAACTAATTCGGAATGTTCTGCTGATACCCAGCAGCTATGAAGGGCATTGACCGCTCTGCTCAGTTGTGCTTCCTATTCTGCTCGTGCTTCCGCCTGGACCTCCCATTTACTTACCGAGCCACCGAACCGAGGCCACAGGGCTTTCTTTGGCCGGCTACGCAAGCAATATGAGTACCGAGAAGAGCAACGACATCGAGGCTCACGCCACTGCACCAGCTACCCGTCCCGATAACGTCTCCGACCTCAAGCATGAGCACGAGCAACAGCATTTAGGAACTCTGAATCGTGACCTCAAGTCCCGCCATATACAGTTCCTCGCTTTGTCGGGAGCTATAGGAACTGGACTGTTTGTGGGCAGTGGGCAAGTCATATCGTTGGCCGGACCTCTGTCTGCCTTCCTAGCCTATGCTATCACGGGTGCCAATGTTTTCTGTGTCGTTCACTCCTTGGGCGAGATGGGAACTTATCTTCCCGTCCCAGGAGCCGTTCCCACCTTCGCTACCCGCTACGTGGATCCTGCTCTAGGATTCGTACTCAGGTGAGTGACTGAGTGTTTGCTCCTTGCGACCGGCTCGGATGTGTAGCAGAGCACTAACTGTATCCGATCTACTCCAGCTGGAACTATTGGTATCAGTTGGCTATCGGAGTGCCAATCGAAGTGACAGTCAGTGCGTTGATCGTGTAAGTGATCATGTCGAGTCTGTCGACTATTGACAGCCTACCTGCGCTTCAACGTACAGCAACGATGCAGTTAGACAGACAACTGGCAAAGTACTACTGCAGCAGCAAACACCAAACACTAATCGGTTCGTAGAGGCTACTGGCCGAATTCCGTTCATGTTGGAATCTGGATCACAATCTTCTGGATCCCGATGGGTAAGTCGCACCGCACAATCCCAGAAAAGCTTGCGGCGAACAACTTCAGTTGCATACTATTAAATTGTCAAGATGAGTGCTGATTAGTGTTCTTCCGTGTTTACAGTCATCATAAATTTATTCCCCGTACGATTTTACGGCGAGGCTGAGTTCGTTTTCGGCGCCATCAAAATCACGACCATCATCGGCCTGATCATCCTTATGCTCATCATCACATGCGGTGGCGCACCCAACGGCGACGCAATCGGCTTCCGCTACTGGCGCAACCCGGGCGCAATGAATGAGTATCTGGTCGACGGTGCGCTCGGCCGGTTCCTGGCCTTCTGGAAGGTCTTCATCCAGGCCACCTTCTCTTACGGTGGCAGCGAAATGGTTGTCGTGGCAGCCGGCGAAGCTGAGAATCCGCGCCGCAACATCCCCAAAGCCATCCGCCGCGTCTTCTGGCGCATCCTGATCTTCTACGTCCTGGCCATCTTCCTTGTTGGCCTCTGCGTCTCCAGCGAGGACCCCCGCCTCCTCAACGCGATCGATTCCGGTGCCGCTGGCGTGGCCGCCTCGCCATTCGTCATCGCCATCCAAAACGGCGGCATCAGCGCCCTCCCCAGCATCATCAATGCCGTCGTCCTCACCTCGGCCTGGTCCGCCGGCAACGCCTTCTTCTACGCCTCCACCCGCGTCATGTACGCGGCGGCCCTGGACGGCAAAGCCTTCTCCATCCTCAAATACGAACGCTTCGGCGTGCCCTACCTCTGCGTCCTCGCCACCTCCCTGATGGGCCTCCTCAGCTACCTGAACCTCAGCGCCTCGGCCTCGGAAGTCTTCTTCTGGATCTCCAACGTCTCCTCCGTCTCCACCCTGCTGGTCTGGACCTCCATCTGCGTCACGTACCTGCGCTTCCACGCGGGCCTCAAACACAACAACATCCCCCGCTCCACCCTCCCCTGGGCGGCCCCTTTTCAGCCATACCTCGCCTGGTTCAGCATCTGCTTCTGCATGACCGTCGCCCTCTTCAACGGCTACGACTGTTTCTTCCCCGGGCGGTTCAGCGCCAAGACCTTCGTGCCGCCGTACATCAATATTCCGATCTTTGTGGCGCTGTTTGTCGGGTACAAGGTAGTGAAGCGCACCAGGTTTGTGCGCGTGCATGAGATGGATTTGTGGAGTGGAAAGGCCGAGATCGATGCGTTGGAGGGGACCTGGACGGTGCCGGTGCCGAGGAATTGGCTGGAGAGAATTTGGCTCTGGTTGGCTTGAGGAGAGAAGCAAAGCTTGGGACGTTATGACACTTGACTTGAAGGGGGCTCGTCAAGCAGGTCAGCTCCTAGCGTGCGGCGTGTTAGAGAGGTCTAGGAAGTTGAAGAGCTGGGTGATGATAGAGTAAGTGAAGTCAGTGATGCCGCAATTCTGAATGTCCAAGACGATCTAGGGTAATCTACTTAGAATATGGACGCCGTGCTCGTATGCGGAGATGCCACCCATGTAGTGTTGAAGCAAACCAACTTCCTCCAAACCGATCATAGGCTGTCATCGTTCTTAATCTGCACCTTGATCGCCCCAGTCTTGGGGTCGGCGGCGGTCTTGAACGCCTCTATCGCATCACTCATGTTATAACGATGCGTGACCAGCTTGTCCATCTTGATAACACCGCTCTGCACCAATCTGATGGCCTTGGGCCAGGTATTGCTGTACCGGTATTGATACTGTAGATCAATCTCTTGCGTAGAAAGTCTCATGAATGGCACCTTCATCTCGTTTTTGCCTACGCCAATGATGAAGACCTTGCCTCCAAAGCGCATGCTGAAGATGGCAGATGCGACAGAGGACTCGACGCCCGTGCATTCCATCGCAACACGGGGTCTGATACCTCCCATGGTCTCGATAATGCCATCCGCACACTCCTCAGGTGTCTTACCCATGGGAATCTGGAAGGTGCTGACCCGGGGACAGAGTTCCTTGGCAAACTTCAAACGGCTTTCAGCGATATCTGTGATGACAATGGGGCATGCCCCGGCAGCCTCAGCGCACAGTAGCGTCACTAGGCCGATGGGGCCGGCGCCACAGATTAGGACGGGGTCACCAAGCCGCACACCTGCCCTGTCCATACCGGCCAGCGCCACAGACAGTGGCTCGAGCAGACTGCCATCCTCAAAGTTCATATCCCCGATTTTGTGGCACCAAACCGCAGGGTGCTTGATGTATCGCCTAAGCAGGCCCTCGACGGGAGGCGTGCTCAGAAAGAGGACGTTCTCGCAGCCATTGTAGCGACCAGTGAGGCAGGGCTCACATGCATGGCAGGGGATATTAGGCTCAATTGCAACACGGTCGCCGGGCTGGAGGTCCTTAACCGAAGGATGCACAGCGAGCACTGTGCCGGCCGATTCGTGGCCCAGGATATGATCGCCTTCCACAATCATGGGGCCAATGCAGCCGGCGTGCCAGAAATGCACATCAGAACCGCAGATACCAGTGCTCTTGACAGCGATGTATACCTCACCCTCCTTCAAGTCCTTGGCTGCGCTGACATCTTCTAATGAAGGGGCGGCTTCGGCGACCCAGAGATCGTGAGCAGGATTGGTGAAGACACCGATATTAGATTTTGAGGGCATGCCGTTGGTGTGGGTGGCTGTAGTGGTCGGTTCGCTGGATACCACCTGCGCTTCTGGCTGTGCTACCTCTTTTGCTGCGCTGCTAATGTAGTCTTTGGTGTCGCCGTTGATGGGTGCTGTAACCTCCGTATCAATACCGTTGACTTGGTTTACTGCCATCTTGTAAGGAAACTTTGAGGTAAGATGTTGGGCAGGGAGAGGGCAAGGCAGACTCTTACGCGACACAAGAGGTGGGGGTAGTGAGAGGGTTGGGCGGGGAGAAGAAGAGAATATTTGTACAAGTCGTTGCGGACGAAACAGTCCCACGCTTTTAGCCGTTCCTGAACTGACCTACCGTAAAGAGTGTTCGGGATAACCTCCAGGTGATGTTGCGACCGTGTTTGGACGCGCGGGCGGAGTGTAACCTCTCTGTGTGAAGAGCCCCTCCACTTCCGAGCGCAAAAGTTGCAGGCGAGCGAGAATCCCCGCGGTGGAGACGCCTGGGAAGTCGACGGGCCACCACCCACCGGCGCTTTGCCGAATGCATCGGACAGCCCGGCGAGACAGTGGCGGGTCGGCGAGGTTGCTCGTCTTGGACCGATCTGGAGGAAGCGCTGGAGGAACTGGTGTCAAGAGTGCGAATTCGGGAAAGAAATGATGCACGCACTGCCACCCACTGGTTAGCTGTAGAGATCAGAGGTCCTTACCTGAATGCCGTGGGCAGGCACGATACGGACGACTACTCGTGTCTATGAGGCCTGGAATGAGCGTGTTACTGCCATATGCACGTGGCGCCTACTGGATTTCTTCAGGGCATCGTATGCAACTTCACTTCCGGCTAGCCCTGTTGCTCGAAATTTGTCGTGGTCCCGCGATTGCCTTGCATTCCCCGAACACTCAGTACGACTCGGCAGGACCCGCGCCGGGACTATCGCATCGCTCTTATTGGGGCGGGATTCTACCGCCCTTCCAATTTATATTCTATAAAGCTCCCGTTCTACCATTTTCCCCTACTAGTTGAGACCTGGTAACATTAGGGGCCTTGACTGAAGCAATCTGGTCCTCTTCTCACACAGTGTATAGGCGCAGCGACTCCTCGTCTCCCGGGGCCAGAAGGCGCGACGATAATAAGTGCCTGGCAGACTGAACCGCCTTTCTCGCCGCCCTTGGTGACAAGGCTGGCCTCCTGAAGGGTGCGGGGCATGACCGAAGCCCCAACGGCCCCTCTCCAATGCCGGCGACCAGATTCACTCGTGTCACTCAATAGCCGACTGTGGATTCAATTCTTCCTGAATTCGGTACTTATCGGTAGGCACGCCGGCGACAGTTTCCATAATAAGTCAAAGGGTTCATCGGCTTCGTAGATTCGAATCTTCGCTGATATTTGGTCCACCTTTTCTGAGAGCACGATTACATTTCCCTGAACCAACGACAATATCGGCTCCGTCGCCATGTCTTCTTTCGCAGATATGTTCTCACTCGCCGGTAAGACCGCTGTCGTCACGGGTGGCACGCGTGGTATCGGCCAGGCTATGGCTCTCGCGTTCGCTGAGGCTGGTGCGGACATAATTCTCATCCAGGTACCACCACAACGAACATCTCGAGATCGTCCACACGCTGACATCTGTCTCTATAGCGCGATGACAGTAATAAGGCTACCTATGAGCAGATACAGAAGCTTGGCCGTAAAGCAACCATTCATGCTGCGGATCTGGCCGACCAAAACTCAGTCAAGACCATCATTTCGGAGCTGACAAAAGCTGGCCATGATATGCACATCTTGCTGAACTGTGCTGGTGTACAGAAGAGACACGCACCCCACCAATTCCCAGACGAGGACTGGAACTTCGTGCTACAGGTCAATCTCAACACCGTCTGGACGCTCTGCAGGGATTTTGGTGCATACCTTCTCTCAAAGCCTAAGCCTGCCAAGGGATCCAGAGGCAGCATCATCAACATTGCATCTCTGCTTACATTCCAAGGAGGTATCAATGTCCCTGCATACGCGGCTTCCAAAGGCGGCGTTGGCCAGCTCACAAAAGCGCTCAGTAACCAGTGGATTGGCGAGGGCATCAAAGTCAATTGCATTGCACCAGGATACATCGACACAGACATGAATGAAGCCCTGATGAAGGATGCCAATAGACAGAAATCCATCCTGGAGCGAATTCCGGCCGGAAGATGGGGCAAGCCTCAGGATTTCAAGGGTCCGGCCGTTTTCCTGGCCAGCGAGGCCAGCGCCTACGTGAGCGGCGATGTCTTGCTGGTGGATGGAGGATGGATGGGAAGGTAGCCCGAGCACTCACTAAAACATTAGTTGGGCCATTCTAGCCTGCGAGTGAGACCTTAGCGATTCCAACAATGACAAATTTCAGCATGCGCCGAAGTCGACATTCCCTCAACAGCAACTTTGCTGCAACCCTCGTTGCCACGGTCGCCAACCCATGAGCGCGTTGCCAGCCTGCCCTCCTCGGTTCATCTTTCGAAGATCTGGTGGGACCTGGAGGCCCGTCGTCTCTGAAACTTTGAATAAAAAGTGTCTATTGAGGCTGCATGCTTTTCATTTCCGTTTGGGATGCTGAAACTTATTCAGGTCAATTGGCAAAGCCGTATCTATAGGACCGCTTATTGAGCTGGCTTGTGTGCCACCAGGATTCAACAACCCTCTAAAGATGCAGCAACATGGGAGGCTTTGCTCATACCCTACTCTTTGTCACAACAGAACACATCTCTCTTCTCGCCCGTAAGCTTTGTCTGCTAGGCTCGATACCCGTTGTCTGCCTATGTGCTGGCTTTACGATGCGCGGAAAACAAAGATAAGAACACAAAGAACATCATCGACAAAGTAGCAAGCATCAAATATATCTTCGTCAGTGCTGCTCGGGGTCAATGCGCCGCAACGACCACTTCTTTGTCAAAGGAACCAGACAACAACTCATCCAACTCCTTCTCAAAACCTCGATCTCTTCCTGTGCTGGATACAATGGAAGACCTATTTCCAGAAGCCATTCCTCCTCAACTCAAGCGGAGTCCGGTGCCAAACCTGCAAATCCTACCAGGTACCTATGGCTCCTTGCTCAACTCAACAAAGCCGCCGCCAGCATTGGCTTCCGCCATTGCAAATGGCAACATCACCAAAGCGCCAAACGGCACCTTTTACTCAGGTCTGAATGGTGTTAACCTGGAGCGAGACCGTCAGATGACCAGTGCGCTTTCGATAGCGATCCTGTGTGGTGTCATCTTCGTCCTTGGCCTTAGAGGGTGGCAACTCTTCACTGCCCACCTAAGGCGAATCTACTGTCTTACAGCGACGAGATCACAGCAGAACTACTGGTCATACGATCAGAGTACCTGGCTCCCGTTCCTAAAGAAGCACGTCATCTATGCACCACTCGGCAAGAAGCGACACAACCGAGAGATTCAGCTGTCCAAAGCTCAAAATTATGGCACTATCCCCGGACGTGTCCATACTGCGGTTCTGACTTTCTATCTTGTTACCAACCTGGTGTTCTGTCTCTACCTTGACTACAAACACCCAACTCCCAAAGTTTTGGCTGAGCTCCGGGGCCGGTCCGGTATGCTGGCTGTGTGGAATATGATGGTGCTGATCTTGTTTGCTGCTCGCAACAATCCATTGATTTGGCTTCTGGAGACCAGTTTCGACACCTTCAATCTTTTCCACCGCTGGCTTGGGCGACTGGTGATTCTTGAAAGCCTGATTCACATCTTCGCATGGTATGGCGCCATCTGCCTGGCCAAAGGGCCCGAAGAAGCGAGCCGGGCCTTTACTGGTAAGCCATTCCTGCAATACGGGCTCGTTGGCACTGTCGCCATGGGTATCATACTCGTACAGAGCCTGTCGCCTATCAGACACGCCTTCTACGAGGTCTTCCTCCACCTCCACCAGTTCCTCGCTTTCTTCGGCATCATCGGGGTGTACTTGCACCTGGACATTGCGCAGCTACCTGCGTTGCCCTACGCCCGAGCCGTCCTTTGGCTATGGATGCTGGATCGTGTCTGGCGAGTCCTGCGTCTGCTATACCTCAATTTCACCATTACCGGAAAGCATACGTTGGTCATCATCGAGGCTCTACCTGGAGAGGCCTGCAGACTCACCTTCCAATTGCCACGGCACGTCGAGATCCGACCCGGCAGCCACGTGTATGCCTACCTGCCACGGATCTCGTGGTGGCAATCGCACCCGTTCTCCATTGCCTGGACGAACTCGGATTCCGAGCCACCTACGGGAGTCAACGGCGCTCGTTACTCGATCTTCCCTGGCAGATCACCAAAGTCGCCCACCTTCCTTGAGCAGTCCCTCAAACCCGCCTGGAAACAGCAAAAGTCACCAACGACTCTCTCCCTCGTGGCGGCTGCCCGGACCGGCATGACTAGGAAGATCTATGACATGGCGCGTGCCTCACCGAGTGGATGTATCCAAATGGCCGGACTTGTGGAAGGGCCCTACGCAGGCCATGCCTCACTTGCGTCCTACGGAACGGTCATCATGTTCGCAGGCGGTGCCGGCATCACTCACCACTTGATACAAATTCGCCACCTGCTCGCCGGTGCATACGCCGATACCGTGGCCACGCGCAAGATTGTGCTTGTCTGGACGGTCAAGGACACCGAGGCTTTTGCCTGGATCCGCGACTGGATGAACGAAATCATGGCGATGCCTGGGCGGAGAGAAATGCTCAAGGTGATGCTATATGTGACCCGGGGTAAGGAAGGAAACTTTCAAAGCGCCAACGGGACACTGCTGTCGCATGCCGGCCGGTGCTCTCCTGGGGCTGTGCTTGACGAAGAGCTGCCGTCAAGATGCGGAGCTACGATGGTCACTGTCTGTGGGCCGGGTGCTTTTGCCGATGAGGTGAGAGCGGCTGTGAGGGAACGCATTCCGTACGCGGCCATTGATATGGACGAGGAGTCATTTACGTGGTGATGAATGACCCGCAGGAGGAGGCTAGTTTTCATGATTCAGTAATGCAGAGACGTAGCCTAGCACAAATGCTATGAACAATTAGTCGATTCTTGTACGCATGCTTTTGGAAATCAGTTTAGCTGGTGGCCTGGACTCGAATGATGAGGCGGCTGCACTCCAGTTCTGTGGCATTTTTACACCCCGAGGCGATATTCGCTGCACCAGCAGCAATTGGGGCAAACTCTGGGCACAGCCCCCAAGATTCGCCCCTGGCTCGACCGGTTCACACCGCTCATGGCACGTGGCTATGCCGAGACGCGTCAGTTCCTCGCGAGCCCGCAGAGAAGAAGAGACCCAGCAACGTCGACGAGCTCGGCGTCGTAACCTGACACGGAGCAGCGCCAAGGAGTAAGAAGAGGAGGGCTGCATCAGCTGCATCAGCAGGCCGCGCCAGCTCCGCCCCGCCGTGGCCAGGCATAATGATATCTAGACGTCTTCTAGAAGTAATGCAAATTCGTTTCATCTTGTCAGACCAGACCCTCTTGTCAAATCTCCCTGCCGCGCAGCTGCGACACGCAGAAAGGCAGACGCCAAAAGCAAAGTCGCCCAAACAAGAGTAAGCGCGGGGCCAGCCTCAGCTTAACTACGAGGCACCTACCGGAGTAATAAGTTAAACTCCATCCCCATTTCGGCCCGCCGCGATCCCTGCAGTCATCCAGCTGCATCATTGTTGCAGGCTTGCCAGATCTACCTGCGCAAAGACAAACGCATTATCCCTGCTGTGTTTGTTACGCGCCCCCGACATTGTGGCTGTTGGCTTTCCGCTGCCCTCAACACAACCATTCGAGCGTGTCTCTCACCGATCGATCGACACTGTCAGCTTCCCCACGCCCGGGACTTCGCGGCCTTTGTACCACCGCCCATCATGAAGCGCTTAATGAGCCAGATCAAGAAGAAGAAGGGTGGTAGTGCGTCCACAACTTGCAACACTCCTGCCATTCATCACTGACAAGTTGTACAGGTCCAACACCCAACGGCGACAGGAGCCGCAATGGTCCTGCTCCCATGTCGTTGCCAGAAGGCGATGCGCCAGACGCTGTCGTCGTTCGCGAAGTGGTAAGTTGCTCCATGAATACAGTATACACCGAGACTGACTTGCGAACAAGGTCGCCTTTTGCGAGTCCGGCGCTCCTGGCTCCAACACCGCGGGTGACGAATACCTCCACCTTCCTGCCATCGTTGACGCCGCCGAGTCAAGTCCAACCGCCGCCCGTGAGGCCGCCAACACCATAGCCCGCTACCTGTCCAAAGACAACTACGCCAAAGGCTATGCGCAGTACAATTCAATCATGATCACTCGAATTCTCACCGACAACCCGGGCCGGCCTTTCACTCAGCACTTCGATGCCAACTTCATTTCCACTGTCAAGCACTTGCTGCGAGAGTGTAGGGATCAGAATGTCCAACAGATCACACGAGAGACTCTCGACTATTTTGAGGCCGAGAAGTTGCGCGACAACGACTCTCTGAACCCTCTGATGCAGATGTGGAAGAAAGAAAAGAGCAAGAGCGCACGCTTCCCTGCAGCTCCAGTGGTCCGTACTAGTGATGTCTTTGTTCCCACAGATGCTGATGAAACGCAGTATCCGAACGGCATGGCAATGCAACACGGCGGTAACCGTTCCAGCCGGCATCCGAGACAGCTGCCGCCTCCCGACGAGCTGGCTGCCCGCATCGAAGAGGCAAAGACCACTGCGAGACTGCTGATTCAGACCGTTCAGTCGACACCGCAGCAGGAGCTGCTCGGGAATGAGCTGGTCAAAGAGTTCGCAGAACGAGCACGATCGGCGCACAAGAGCATCCAGAACTATATGAACTGCGAAAATCCTGCGCCAGACGAGGATACGATGCTCACACTCATTGAGACCAACGATCAACTCAATGTTTCGATGTCGAAACACCAGAGAGCTGTCTTGCAAGCCCGCAAGGCGGCCGGCATAGCAAGTCCCACTCCGCCCGGCGGTCAAGGCCCGGAAGCAAACTCCTATATGCAGGCGCACACTCCCGGCCAGAACGTATATCAAAATGTCTACAGCCAACCGCCTGCCCCGCCGCAGGCCAATATCTCACCTGTTTCACCCGTCAACAATAGTGAGACATTCTCACCTCCCCTAGGGCCTCCTCCCCAGCAGAGGACCGACCCCTCTGCCTTCGCTCCACCACCCGGCCCACCACCCTCGCAGAGCCGTGGTCCACAACAGGGCACATTCGAATATGAAGACGCCTATGCGCCTGCTCCGCACATACCTGCACTGCAACCTACGCAAAATCGGCCAGGTTCTAGGAATGCAGAGTACGGTGTTGCTGACAATCCGTTCTCGGATGACAATGTGGCCGACGAGACGCAGCCTAAGCCGAACCAGAATTCACTGTTCGCAAGGAAGCCGCCTCAGCCGAGTCAGAGCTACATGCAACGCCAGGAGTCCTCAACCAACAACCTGACCATGCACGGAGGTAGTTTGCCTCCCAACGAGCAGCGTTAATCTAGAGGGCACGTTGCGAGCGAAGTAGATCAAGCGATTTTGAACAGGCTCCCGAGATCATTGCCACCAAGAGCGTTGGAAGTTTCTTTCACTTCACTGCCCAATTTTTTTGTGCTATTTCAGGATTGAAGATGCGAGCAAGCGAGCGCCCTTGGGCCGTTTCCAAGACTATGTAGGTAGTTGAGGTTTTCTAGATACCCCGGTAGCAGATGCAATTTCATACCTGACACCCAAATCAACCTCTAGTAGCAAAATTGTCTCCGGTCTGGCATGCCTCTTGGACTCACAGTGCTGACGCATCGTACCTGATCCTCCCAGTTGGTTTTTAACCCTGCAAATCGTCCAGCAATTCCCGTATGCTTCTTGTACCATCACATATATGATAGGGCGAATTGTGGGAGGCCTGCGTGAAGGTGGCGGAGATGGTGTCTCTGGGTTGGACAGCAGGGGTGAGGAGGAGATCGGAAGGCGAGGTGGCAGGTTCATCTTAGCTTTTTATTTGATTTGGGGGGAGGGGGAGGGGGGGCTTCAACAAGCTCTATTTCTATAGGAAGCCCTTGATGATAGCCGCCTCGGCGTTCAATATCGACGAGCCGGCGGCACCGATGACGGTGTTGTGGCTGAGACACGCGAAGCGTATGTCAAAGTGCGAGCCCTTGTTTGTTTCGCGCACCCGGCCGACCGACACGGCGTAGCCGCCCGAGATGTCGCGGTCGAGGCGCGGCTGTGGGCGGTCGGGCTCGTCGAAGACCACGATCGCCTGTTCCGGCGCCGAGGGGCAGCCCAGCTTCTGTGCTTCCGCCACGTACTCGCGCAACGCGGCCTTGACCTCCTCCGCGCTGGGCCCCGGGCGGTTCTGGAACCGTAGGGACACAAAGGCCATGTGCCCATCTGTAACGCCTACTCTCGTGCAGGTGGCGCCGACAGTCAGGCCCTTTTGCTCTTCGAAGGCTGTGGCGTCGGCGTTCATCGTGCCGAGGATTTTCTGGGCTTCGGTCTCTAGTTTGTCCTCCTCGCCTGCGATGTATGGCACCACGTTGTCGAAGATGTCCATGCTTGGCACGCCGGGATAGCCAGCGCCGGACACCGCCTGCTCCGTGAACACCTCGACGTCCTCCACCGGGCCAAACCGTGCCTGCAGCGCCGCAAAAGGAATCACAATGCCGATGACGGCGCAGTTGGAATTGCACACCAGGAAGCCCTTCTTCAGACCAAACTCCTTCCGCTGATGGGGGACTAGGTCGAGGTGGTGCAGATTTACTGTCGGCACTACAAGCGGCACTTGAGGGTGCCGTCGGTAGTTCTTCGCGTTGGAGAAGACTGGGATGTCGGCTTTGATGAACTCCATCTCGACGTCGCCCGCCACATCGCTGTCTAGGCCGGAGAACACGAGGTCGCAATCGGAGAAGTCGCTGGCCTTGCATTCACGCACCACCAGGTTACCCAAGTCTTTCGACATCGGCCGCTGCTGCTTCCATCGCACGGCATCTTTGTAGGCTTTGCCGGCGGAGCGCGAGGAGGCGCCCACAGCTTGCAATGAGAGGGTGGGATGGTTGGCTAGGAGGAGAATGAAGCGTTGGCCTACGGAGCCGGTGGCGCCCAGGACACCGCAGCGGCGCTTTTGTTGCGAGATATTGGTGGCCATGGTGCGAGATGTTGAGAGATGAGAGTCAGGTAGGGTCGAGAATGTGTATATGGCATTATTTTTCGTTTGACTCATTTCCATTTGATGGGACAAGAACTTTGGACCCTCCAGCCTTGTCAGGAAATTCAGCCTTGTAAGTATCGGCCAATCACCATCTTCGCCAAGTTTTCGCTTTTGTGGGCGCAAAATCAACTTTCCCGAATTCACGACAGCACTTCTGACCTCGACCAACACCTCGTCGACGACACCCCTACACATTTCTTGACCGGTACTCTCTGCAAATACCGCCAAGATGGGTCGCGGACCGTATGTACGCCCCTTGCCCGAAGACTCAGAGCTTTCCCAGCCCTGAGATCCCCAAAGCGACGACTTCTTATTTCGTGAGGACGACAATGAGCTGACCGCAGTACAGAAAGAAGCATCAGATGAGATTGTCGGCTCCATCGCATTGGATGCTCGACAAACTCCAGGGTGCCTATGCTCCTAAAGCCTCCCCCGGTCCTCACAAGACTCGCGACTGCCTGCCTCTGATTGTCTTCCTCCGAAACCGACTGAAGTATGCTATCACTGGCAAGGAGGTCACCATGATCATGATGCAGCGCCTCATCAAGGTCGATGGCAAGGTCCGCACCGATACCACCTACCCCACCGGCTTCATGGATGTCATCTCCATCGACAAGACCGGCGAGCACTTCCGTCTCGTCTACGATGTTAAGGGCCGCTTCGCCATCCACCGCATCGAACAGGCCGAGGCCGAGTACAAGCTGGGCAAGGTCAAGAGAGTGCAGGTTGGCCGCGGAGGCATCCCATTCTTGGTTACGCACGATGCTCGCACGTAAGTCCTGCGCAGTGTCAATCAGACGTTGAACCAATGTTTGGTTGGAAATACTCCACACAAAGACAGAAACTAAAAGGATGTGATATAGTATCCGATACCCCGATCCCGCGATCAAGGTCAACGACACCGTTAAGATCGACCTCGCCACCGGAAAGGTCACCGAGTTCATCCGCTTCGACACTGGTGTGATCGCCATGGTCACTGGTGGTCGTAACATGGGTCGTGTTGGCGTCATCACCCACCGTGAGAGACACGACGGTGGCTTCAACATTGTCCACATCAAGGACGCTATTGACAACTCTTTCGCTACCCGGGAGAGCAACGTCTTCATCATCGGCAAGGAGAAGCCTTGGATCTCTCTGCCCAAGGGCAAGGGTGTCAAGGTATGTTTGAGTAGCTGTCTCCTGTATTATTTTTGGCTAACGGTTTACAGCTCTCTATCGCTGAGGAGAGAGACCGCCGCCGGGCCGTCCAGATGGCCCAGCCTCGCATGTAAGGTTTTGGCATTAGATGGGCGAGAGTGGTTTGAGAGCCAGACGAGGGTGTCAGACTCTCCAGATCGAAATCCTGGGGACTGGAAAATCTCAGAGAATCGAGTAAAGTTCTCGCTAGTCGCACGACCGGCGTGCAGACGATGCAATCCAGATCTGGTCAAGCCCTGACACATGATTGGACAGAGATGAATGAGCAATGCAGCTGATGTCCATATAGACATCCCAGCTCTGTAGCTATGCTACACCCGAATGAAGATCCATTCAATCTGATATCACAGCCCATTTAGTTCCTCTTCTTCGCCGTGCTGCTTGAAGGGCCAACTCGCCCAAATAGACCCACCAATGTCGCCCATCGATTGATGTTGAGGAAGGCGCTGACCCCAACACTGCCCCAGATCAGGTCGTTCCATTGTGCAAACTCCCAAAAGTACTGATCACCGAGGCCCTTGTAGTTGCCCCATATATGACCAAGATCGGCAATCGCGACAACAAACAGATATCTCTTCGCAACCTCCGCGTGAGTAGTCCAGGAACAGATCACTGCGAGGCCAGCAAGCAGAAGGAAGATGTTGCCAGTCTGAAGCACCAACACAAGCGCCTGCGGCGTCAGTAGCACCTGTTGAAGGCTTGCTTCGTAATGCTGGCGGACGTAGAAGTCGTTGGGATCGTTGTAGATGCTTACGAGTGCCCAGATGCTGCAGCTGTTAGCAACTACGACGCTTCCATACATTTGAAGCATACAGTAGGGCTGGCTCAATAATGCCGAAGAGCAGAAATGGCCAGGCAGGCAGGCATGTGAGTGCCATTGTTCAGTAGAGGTACCAGGGAGTGAATGAGTATAGAGCACAGCCACACCGCCTTTGAGGGATGCTGCGAGACAGTTGGGGTGAGGGGTCTTGTAGCAGGGGCACAAGCTTCTTATAGCTCAGGACCGACCTTCGTGCAGTCAACCAAGACAATCAACCAGCACTGGCAGAAGCAGGCAGCTTGTATGTTAGGCCATGGTGAATGGTGAGACGGAGTATAGGTTGATCCGTCCCGAGATGGGGGGAGACAGCCAAGGCGCTAGGCATCATTGTTTACTCTGCATCCCAAACAAGCGACTTGCCGCACTTCTGACCTCTCTCCAACTGTAACACAATCACTACTAATCACCAGCAGCAGAGCCCTTAGACCACTGCGGAAGAGGGAAGACCATTGGGAAATCATCGCGATATCTCAACTCTTCTGAAGTCGACCACGAGCGCACTCCTCGGCGCAATGGCGGCAGGTAAGGATGAGTTGATCGACTTCTCGATCTTGGAGAACTCCAAGGAGAATATTCAATCGCTCCCCGGCGGCCGCAGCGCAAAGCAACTGGCAGCGATGCTGTCGCCTAAGCCGTTGAACGATGGCTCAGCCATGCCGACGCTCGAAGAGACGAAAACCCTCAACGATGCGATCCGACAAGAGTATGAGATTGAGCTTCAGTCAATAAGCGACGCAGACGATCCACTCGACATATATGACCGGTATGTCAAGTGGACTCTGAATGCATATCCCTCGGCACAGGCGACGCCTCAATCACAGCTCCTGCCTCTGCTTGAGCGTGCAACCAAAGCCTTCCTCACCTCATCTCATTATAAGAACGACCCTCGATATCTGAAGCTGTGGCTGCACTACATCAGGTTCTTCTCTGATACACCGAGGGAGACATTCGCCTTCCTTGCGCGCCATAGTATCGGCGACACTCTGGGCCTCTTCTACGAGGAATTTGCCGCATGGTTAGAGGGCGCTGGCCGTTGGAACCAGGCGGACGAGGTATACCAGCTCGGTATCGAGCGCGAAGCCAGACCGGCCGAACGGCTTATGAAGAAGTACCAGCAGTTTCAGGCTAGGTTTGATGCTCGACCACAAAATGCCGATGAGCCATCGTCGCCCGCACTGCCCAAGGTTCGCGCGGCACTGGCTACCAAGATCGACCCCTTTGCGCCCTCACCAGCGGAGGACCCGCAAGCTGCCGCTCGGCAAGCCGCTACTCGACCCACGACGTCGAGGTCGGGCAAGCCAAAGATGGCCATCTTCTCCGATGGTGACGATGCACCGGTGCCAGCACAGTCTGCTACCCAGGGCTGGGATAGCATCGGTTCAATGAAGGAGCGAAGGAAGGAAAACACCATTGAGGCCAAGCCTTGGACTGGAGAGAAGTTGAAAGCCGGTGCAAAGGTCGGGACGGGCTCAAAGATGGAGATCTTCCGTGATCCGGTATGATCCCCTCCTCGCATCCATGAATGCTTCTCCTTACCTTTGTGCAGGCTTGATTCTGACCCGTTCTGCATCCATAGTCATTACGAAATAACGAATCGAAAAAGCCTCCGCCGTCCAAAATCCCTGATGTTGTCAATCCCCGGACTGGGCGAGTGGAGCGCGTTGCTGTTGATATCGAATCTATATATCCCAAGTTTCCCAACGAAAATATCGAGTTTTGCTTCGAAGAGCTGAGAGCTGCCAGACGAGGCTGGACGGATCGAGACTGGCGGCGGAAGCCCCAGAGTCCCATGCGTCCTGTGACTGGCAACGAGCAACGTGCGGCCAAGACAAGGAAGATTGACAGCTCCGAGGTCGAGAACATAACCCAGGGTCTTAAGGAGTCCTCGATAGTTGATACCTCGACTCAGTCGATGGTTGGCATGCCGGAAGGAAAGTCGGGCAAGCCACGGAAGAAGGTTCGTGAAGTCAAGGAAGAGACCAAGACAGGTGAGTCTGATATGGAGATAGTCGACATTGTCAGCTGATGGTCATAGTCAAGTTGAGACTCGAGTCGCCTACCGGAGCGAAGATCAAGAGGAAGGGTTCGTCCGAGCCCACCATGACCTTCAACAGCAAGGCTGCACACAACGATATCTATGATATGTTCAACCAACCTCTTCGGAAACCCGACCGGGACGACACCCAGAGTGGAGACGAGACTGATTACGGAGACGACACCTACAGTGAAGCTGAAAGCACCGGAACCGGAAGAATATCTGCCGCCACTAGTGAGTTCGGCGACGACACTTTGGCTCGCGTTGCTGGGGGAGACGCAGTGGTCGATTACACACAAGGCTCCCAGCCCACTAGTGTGTCGCCTTGGTCCGATTTTACCGCCAGCAAGCACGTCCCAAAGTTTGACCTCAAGAAGTCCATTCATCGCAAACACTCGTTGAGCGAGGATCTTACTGAGAATCTCGATTCCACACAAGAGCAGACGCAAACATCTGGTATTAGTTCGTTTGACACCCAAGCGATCGCAGCAATTGCAAACCAAGACTTCAACGACATGAAGACCCAAGACATTGCTCGCCTTGCGGGTGAATTCTCGGACGGTGAAGATAGCGACCACCAGAATGAAGAGATTACGAATGAAGTTGTCGAATCCGAATCCGCCAGCTTAAAGGCGTCCACCGAGCCCGATTCACCGCAGCAAGTCGAAGTCAATCACCCTACTCGCTTCATCCCATTGCCACCCGAGGACTATCAGTCCACTCCCGCCCACACATATCGCAGCGCCGACGATGTCGCCCAGAACCGACTCCCCTTCATGACTCCGATTGCTGAAGCAACGGAAAGCTCCATCGGTAGCACAATCTTCAAGAATAAGATCGAAGATGATCGCTCCGAGAGCCCTAGCCGTATCGGCAGCAAGAGCATTGTCTACGACTCTCCTTCCAAGCTGAAGCTTGAGAATCTCATGATGAGCAGCCCTCAGCAGGGCACTCCTGAGCAGAGCCCGAAGAAAGAGTCCCCTCCCAAGCGTCGTCTCATCGACACCATTGAAGAAGAAGAGCTGCTCACCGGCTCCCCTCGCAAGCTCAAGGTCGACCACAAGGCGTCGCTCGGCAGAGCTCTCGCCCTCCATACAGAATCAGGCACCCGAACTTTGGAGTCCGCCAAGTCTTCTGTCTCCAAGGCTGCGGCCCCTGAGCCCAAGATCCCCGATTCTCCAATCATCACGATGTCGGAATGCCTCCCCATGACGTCGGGAATCCGTACTACTATCATGGAACGCCTCGAGGTTCGTTTGACCGAATATGAAGGCTATCACGAGGACCAGGGTAAGATCTGCGACAAATGGGATGCATTGAGGAAGATTCCCAACAAGAACTCCACCGGGTCGCCCAAGAAGAAGAAATCGTCTGAAGTCGAGCTCGACTTTGAGAATTCCTCCAGAGTCTACGCTGTCAAGCGGTTGCTCGGCAGAGGCGCCTTCGCCAGCGCCTTCCTCGTCAAATCCACGGACCGAGATGCAGCAGTGGCTACCCCTGCTGGCACGCCATCGACGTCTCCCCGCAAGTCGATTGCAGCTCTCTCCCGTTCTGTCTCGCCAGTCGAGGAAATCACTGGTCGCGCCGACTACGAGTGCATCAAGATGGAATCTGAGCCTGAGAGCCGAACCATGCCCTGGGAATTCCATGTTATTCGATTGGTCGCATCTCGCATCACCGCAGCTGGCAACCCTCGCGTCTTGCAGTCTCTTGTCTGTGCACACGAGTGCCACATCTTCCCCGATGAAGCGTACCTGGTTCTCAGCTACTCTCCACAGGGCAACATGATCGAGCTTGTCAACACTTTCCGCGCCTCGACCGAGAATACCAGCAACCTGACGGGATTGGAGGAGTCCGTCGTAGCCTTCTTTGCCATCGAGGCGCTGCGCACTATGGAGGCTCTGCATGCCGTCGGGGTCTTGCACGGCGACATCAAGGCCGACAACTGCATGGTTCGCTTCGATCCGAAAGTCGAGGTCGTCGGGCCCTACAACAAGGACGGCGCCAACGGCTGGGCCTCCAAAGGTCTGAAGTTCATCGACTTCGGCCGCTCCGTCGACACCAAGTGCTTCTCGCCCGACACCAAGTTCAAGGCCGACTGGACGGGCTCCCCTCAGGACTGCCCCCAGATCCGCCACAACAAGCCCTTCAAGTGGGCCATTGACTGGTACGGCACCGCCGGCATGCTCAACGTCCTCCTGGTCGGCAACCACCTCGAGTACTACTCCAACGTCCTCGCCGACGGCTCCGTCGAGCACATGCCCAAGGAGAAGCCCAAGCGCTGGTTCGACCGCCCCCTGTGGGCCGAGGTCTTCCAGGTCCTGCTCAACAAGGGCGACTGTCCCGACGACGACGTCCGTGTCGCCGAGCTGGCTCGTGTGCGTGCTCTGCTGGAGGACTGGCTCGAGAAGGAGGGAGAGTCCGAGAAGCACGACTTGCGCGGCAAGTTGCGTGCTGCCGAGGCGTTGGTCGCTGCGCGCAAGGAGTGAGATTTTGGAGGGGTGGGGGGTGTTGTGTGTTCTGACTTCGGCTCGTGGCTTGTCTGCCGTTGCCCTCCTGGTGGATAGATCAGCGGCCACCGATTCTTTTTCTTCGGGGGCATGTTTTGTTTTTATTAGGATTGTTAGAAGCCAGATTAGCAAGGCGTCCGGCGCTTCTTCGCGGCTCGGGTCGGCTGCTCTGGCCGGGTGTCCTCCTGGGCTACTTGATGAGCGGCCTGACCATAAATGAATGAAATCAAAGAATTGAAAAATAGATGAATGAGTGCTTCCTTGTTCCCAGGCTGGGGTGGAATCTCGTTAAAAGTTGAAGAAGAAAGGTCGTAGTTCATAGCATTCGTGAGTTCTCTGTGCTTTTCCCCTCCTCCCTGCCCGTCATTGCCAAGCCCGCGAGTAGGGTTTGTAGAGTAATACAAGTCAACTGCGAGAAGAAAGCACCACGCTCTCTCTGTCCATCCCCTCCATCTCTCTCCTCTTCCATCGTTTCCCTTCCATCACCGTATCTCACAAGTCGCCCAACTCGCAAATGATCCCAAAGCCCAACGAAAACCCATCTCATACCTGTCCGTCCCGATTTCTGGATCAATTTCTCTTTTAAGCTGGCAAGTGCCGTGGCACTTATGTCGTTCTATCCATTTCATGCAGTCTCTCATCCCGCCGTCATCCGCAACAAGGTAAGCTCCGGGTTGTCCAATCATCTCATCCGGTGCTTTTGAAGGAGATGGCCGAAAGTGACAAAACGTCAAAATTCAAAACTCGAATGCATCTGCTTGCCAATTGGCCTTCTGGGGTAGCCTGGCAGGCTCGTTGTTCGCCAGTCCTGTAAACGCAAGATGCGATGCAAATTCGCTGCAATGCTCAAAGCTCATTCAATCACTTTTCAGTCCAGTCATCCCTCTTCAAATGCGGGGTTTCCGTGCCGCTTCGTTTATGACCATAATGGTCAACTCCATCTCGTGTCTCTAGCTCCAGAAGAGGCTGTTCAATATCGTTCTGCTGCAAATGAACTCCGTCGCTGTATGTTGTGGGCGACAAACCTGCCGCATAAGGTGGGAACAAATTTTCGAAGGATATGAGGGTGGTCATGCAAATGGATCGTCATGGGTCCGGTTCTGGCGGAAGTCCATGCGATGCCAACTGCTGAACTGAGCAAGGCGCTCGCTGATGCTAGATGCATTGTTTGAGAGAAATGGATCCGAGAGGCTGGGCGCATGGCGCGGCATCATTTGACGCAGGCTGCGCTTGTTGGGGTCAAGCTCGAAGGGTGATCCGAGACGCTTCTGTGAGGCATCCTGCTCGGGTAGGGCCAAGGTCGAGGACGAAGCCGGCTGGCCACGGTTCGCAGTGGCAGTGGTCAGTGAGCTAGGCAACGCGGGCATCTGCGGGAGTTCGGTAGCACCTGCGAGAGTGGGTGTTTGGATGGCTGGGGGGTCAAAAAGACCTTGAAATCGCTCGCGAGTGTTAACCGCGCCGAGGGTAGCACCTCGACTTCTCAATCGAATGCGTCTTTGGCTAATATCGCCAGCGCCTGTAAAGATGAGTTCCTGCGGAGGTTGGGAGCCCTCAGCAGCTGGAGCAATCTCTGGGCCTAGATTTGAGCCATGTGGGCTTAGCTCGTCTTCAAGATTATGCAGAGCACGTCTCTTGTTCACATTTTGCGAGACATCAGGCTCGGGCTTGAATGGCGACAGGAGTCGAGTTCCCGTGGCATGCATGGTGTCAAATTGATTTTGTGAAATGCGGCGTCTGTGAGGATTGCTGGTGCGGGTGTGGCCATTCCAAGTGGAATAGGCAAAAGGAGAAGCAAGGCGAGGAATGCTGCTTCCGACACCCAACTTGCCCGGCTCCTCCTCCTCCTTGATACCAAGACCCTGCTGAGGTAATGGCGGAGGAAGCTGAATCAGAGGAGTGTTGAAGAAATCCTCGCTTTCATCCATCGCTGGCGAGTCGCCGGTAACAAGCTGGGCGAGAGGTGCAGTCGCGCCACTAGCCACCAGAGATATGCCAAGTTCTCTCGTAGCATAGGCCGCACCTGGTCTTTCCTCTTCCGGCTGTCTGGAAACCGAACGAGAGAGCCTCGAAGAGGGACGTCGCTCGAATTGACTGGTAAATGGCGAGGGGCTTCTCGACTCACGAAGGCGCTGGTAGTGGGCTGAAATGGTGAACTTTTCCTTACACAGCTGCTTGAGGCGTCGACGTGTCGCGCTCTCGGACGGCCAAGACTCCCTCGACTCAAGGGCGGCATCGGTTCTCAGAAAGTCTTCCGGTTCGGGAGTCCTGCTCAGAGGGCTTCCACGACCATCGAAAACACTTCGGACTTTGTACCGTTGAACAATCGGACGCGATACTCGTCGAGCCTTTGGCCAAGTCTCTTTGGCTCGGCGAGAAACCCTGTGACATACCCCAGTAGGAGGGATGCTGCCAGGCACAGTCTTGAATGGCGTCACGGCAGGATCAGCCAGATAGATCTGATAAACGTTGAAGAGGTGGTTATCCATTTCAATACTCCACTGAACCTTTTCTTTGGAGAATTCGGACTTGAGCTTGAGCTTCTTTCCACGACGAGTAGGAGTGTCTGGAATGATGTAGACCTTTCCTGGCGAGAAAGGGTCCATGGCATCTGTATCAGGGCTTGTGGCACTGCCGCTAAATGAAGTAGGTCTCGTAGTGAATGTCCCAGCGGAAGATATGGACGAGTCGGAGTGAACTGAGCACACGGAAACAGCACGATTCATGTCCCAAATTGAGCGGTTGAGCTCAGCGGGAATATTCTTGGTCTGCGCAGGTGGCGTGCGCGGCGGCTGTTCACGGTATGCGGGCAGACGAAGTCGTTCGCTAGGCGACGGGTCGGTGACGCTGTGCTGGTAGATTGGGCGGACAGCGGAGCTAGTCATTTCGATTGAAGGAAGAGGAGTGTCGGCATTGATGGGATCACTCGACATCTGAAAGGGAGTCTGAAGTGGCATGGCGCTGGAAGGTATCGGAATGTCAGAAGCAAAGAGTGTAGGAGGAAGCGCGCTGTTCTGCGCGGTGAAGCTGCTGAGGTCGACTGGGCGACGTCGCACCTTCATTGTAGTGTGATGAGGCGCAGGAGGCAGCCTGGCCTCTGCGAAAGTCTGGTCTGGTGTTTTGGGGTCGATAACGTCTGTAGGAGCAAAGTTGCGAGGGAGGGTGATCGACATCTGTGGCTTACGCTCGGTGAAAGGCCCAAGGAGCGGGGAGGAGTTGAAATCGGCCATTGTTGTGAGGCGACGTGTGAAGAAGAGCGGCAGATAGCTAACGTGCTAGAGGCGGGTCCAGTAAATGCTCCCAGGCTTCTTAGGCAGCAGCAAGATTCCTGTCTACAGGATCATGCTGAGTTGCGACGCGATTTGGGGAGGAGCGACAACGATGTGAGGTCGAAGAGTAGGGTTTTGAGCGCGTCGCAAATGGGAGGAGCAGCGGTCGACTTTGGCGGCAGGCGCGCCGGGGTGTTATGCGAAGTCGTGACTTGACAGCTGCAGACGGCGGGCTCAAGCGTTTGCTTAAGGTCCTGTGGACGTTGGTCGTCGACTTATCGGTAGCTATCGATTGATAGAAACGTGGGATAGAGATGGAGCGCCGTCAACCGGCGATCGGCTTTGACTTTAAAATTCGGGGGCTGGGGCGCAATCTCTGCGGGCCCTAGGCGAGATGGCACAACCCCAAGCGACGTCGAGTCTCACACTGACCAGCGAGTGATAACTCAGTGAAAGGAAAGAAGTACAGAGGTTGTTTACTCGTAGAGTCGGTTTGTTTTCATTGACGTGACGGGGGGTGCGGGAAAAACTGGTCTGTGAGAGCGGCACCGTGGGCTGCTGGAATGTTGAAGTGGGCGAAGGGGAGAGCCTGAGCAGGAGTCCACCAGCGCGGTTTTTTGCTCCTCAAGGACGAGTTAGCCGAAGTCCTAGATGCTGGGCGCTCCCGATCAACGCCCGCTAAAGCTCAATAATCCCCGGCTTCCTTGCAGACTTGTTTGAGAATTTTGGGAGTCAATAATAATTCTGAAACCCAAGGGCAATAACAAAATCCGAGCACCTAATAACGTGCAGAGATGGAAGTCGAAGAGCGATGATAATTAAAGTGACCTGCTGCCTGCCATGGGGCCGTTGGGTGGACTCCAGCGGTCCCTAACAGCGCTCACCTGTCGCCCAAACGCGCTAGATGTGCAGCTCAAGCTTCCTGTACGTCTCCCCCCAGTTTCCAGTTTTCCGTGACTCGGCGTGCCGCGGCGCGTGGCTCTCAAGTCGTGGCTCAGGCGATCATGCAGACGGCGGCTGAGCTGGTCTGGCTCTCATCCGTGAGACAACATCATGCGGTTGTGTGGAGACGAAACACCTCCATGCATCGAGCCCGCAGCCTGTGCGCTGCCCAGAACCCGTTGTCAACAGGGCTCTGCGTCTCTGGCTCTGGAGCTTCATTCTGGCCTGATCCCAGTCTGTTTACGTCTTGCCGATCAAGATTCAGCGCTCGACAGCAAGGGCATCCCACAGTGACATGGAGCCCCCATTCGACTACTTCCGTAGACGCCCAGGAACGGCATCATGCTCGCGTGACCTGGTCGGTCGATAGGTCAGCTTGGTGGACTAATTGCTTTGTTCCAGGAGCCGCGTCCGACACCGAGACCACCAAATCCATGTGTCTTGGAGATCGCCGCGTCGGTGCCGTCTGCGTATCGGACATGTTGACGCAGCGGCAAAAGCACCGACGCGTTGAACAAAAACACGCTAAGCACTAGTGCCGGCAGTGACGCGTCAATCGATCCACGCCTGTGTCCAATTATGAGCACCGTGGTGGAGCCATCACAACCTCCCGTGCAGCGACGCCACCGTTATGTCGCTAAGCATATGCAAAGCAGCTGGGTAGACGTGTTTTTGATGACAGTAATCGCCATCGATGCAAAGCTAGAGCATAGTTCGACAGCGATGTTCTTGCCTCGGGTCCACTCCGTTAGATGAAAGTGTCATTCACGGGGCTTACATATGAAGAAGGTCGTGCATCTGGGCCCAGCTCTGCATCTGAGCAATAGCGGCGACATCAAGGCTTGCCAATCATCTGCTATTAACGTTGGGGCCCCACGACCTACAGCACAAAGGTCCTAACGATAAGACTCTCACCGTCAGTACTCCACAAACCAGCTTCGAACTCGAGACACGTGTAACTGCCAGAGTCAAGTCTACTCTGCTCTTTTCTTTAGTGGGCTTCTGGTGGGGATTGGGCATGAGGAAGGCTCTCATTGTACGACGGAGCGCTCCGGTTGCGTTATTTTCTGCAAGAGGTAAGACTTGACAGCGAGTCTGACCCTCTCAATGCTCAGGAATTATGATCGAGGCACGTGGAACTCCCCAACGATGAGTCTGTTGGCCTTGCGTGCCCTGTGCCCGGAAAGAGCTAAAGCGATTGTGGGTTACACCCCCGGCGAGAAAGAAGAAAGAGGATGTGACAACGTGAAAGGGATGCAACCGTTGCCAACTCCACGAGCTTTGCAGGTACGGTCCGGCGGATCAAGGGGCGAGGCGTTGGGGGAGAAATGGTGCGACAGTACGAAGCAAGGGAATTGAACACTTGGACACAGATATACAAGATCGGAAACGCTCAATTGAGCTGACTACCCTAGTCTTACACTCGGATCTCGGCGAGCTGCAAACCAAAATGGCTTTTCGTGGCGAATCTCGGTTATGTGGATCCGTTGTCTGCGATGGCACACGATGGAATACTCGCAAGGAGCATATGCCGGTCTGTTACCTGCGACTAAGGAGCAATTCGTTGTGCTCGCCGGAACGACCTCGGCCCCATTACTTGACGGGACAATGTCGGCAGCCTGGCATGGTGTTTCCTTACGGATCAAAGCGGTGCACAGGCGTACATCATGAAGTCGCCAATGTCTTCGGGCCTACCCAGTGGTTGTGCCGCGCCCTACGCGGAAACTTGATTTCCACTGCAGCAGTAGCCAGTGTCCAAATACGAGATAGTTTCTACATGCGTCCCAGACAGTCCGATGAGAAGTCTCTTGTTGGGGGATCTTGGCCGAGATGACGTGCCCGTTATACTGCGTGAGGATTCCTATGTCAGTCTCGCATGGCAGTGCTGGCAGGGGTGTCATCATCTCAACTGTAGCCCTGTCTCAATCTACCCCTTCCATCCTTGAGGTTTTGACACCTGCTGCACTAAACAGGATAATCGTCGTATATACAATGGTTCCAAGAGTAATCCCTTACATCGTCACAATGATCGTCTGAGGTGCACGGTCCCCGATTGTTCTACTGTTTGAACCTACGCCGGAACTCGCAGACTTTTGCCAAGTAGTGATATCCAAACGGTCCACGGCCATCTCCATCAGATTCCCCACCCCCCGCGGCGCCTCGCCGCCTCGGCTCTCAGCGCCTATCGATAGTCGCGGACTTTATCAGTGGGGAGACCGAGCTGTTCCGAAATCACTCCCCGCGCAGCGTCATGCAATCAGGGAATGCGGTCTCGAATCTCGAGTCTCGTCGTCAGGTCTAACGCATCGGAAAGCCCGCGTGCGGCTCATCGCCTGCTATCAACGCTCTTTTTTGCCCCCCTCCTGCCATTCACGAAGTCTTCCGTCCTTCCCATCGTGCCCATCGTGGTCCCTCGTAGTGTCTCCGATCTTCTTATGGATTGCTGACACGCGGACTTTGATTACGAAGCTGTAGCGATTTGAGGCACCATGGGCGATGCCGGCCCGCTGACTCCTCCACTGACGGCGGAGGAGCCGCTGATCGGAGCGGCGGGAGCTGGGCACGAGACAGATGTCCGGGAGGTGACAGTGCTGGTTACGGGTTTCGGTGTACGTATTTCTGCATCCTCTAGCATTCCCGCCCTTACTGGCGTGCTCGTGTGCCTCTGCAACAGCAGCTGGTCCGCTGGGACAATGCCCTCGCGCTCGGCTCAGACGCCATAAATCCCCGCTCCACAAGCCCAACGCTGACCACGCAGCAACGACACAGCCCTTCAAATCCTTCGCCATCAACCCCTCCTACCTGATCGCCTCCGCCCTCCCCGCAACCCTCGCCTCACAACCTCCACCCTCCAAACCCGTCGCCACCAACAACGACACCAACATCCCCGTGCCCCCCACCTCCGCCTACCGCATCCGCCTCATAAGCCACCCCACCGCCATCCGCGTCGCCTACGCCACCGTCGTCACCATCCTCCCGACCCTCACCGCCCAGCACACCCCAGACTACATCTTCCACATCGGCATGGCCGGCGGCCGCGACCACTACACGCTCGAGACCGTCGCGCACCGCGACAACTACAAGATCAAAGACGTCGACGAGCGCGACGGCTGGAAGGACGGCGAATACGCCTGGAAGAAGGCCGGCCTGCCGTCGGCCCTGCACGTAGGGTGGGACGAGGCGGATGTCTGCGAGCGCTGGGAGCGCGAGGTGCGCGAGCGCGAGGAGGAGCTTGGTTTGTTGGATCCTCATGCGGAGCCCGCGCCGCAGGGTAGTCGTGGCGCCGAAGCCGTGTCGGCGGCGGCGGCGGCGGCGACGCCGAGGTATGGCGAGTGGGGAAGGGAGGTTAGACGTCGACTGAGGAGTGTGTGCCGTTTGAGCACCGATGCGGGGAGGTTCTTGTGCGAATTCACGCTGTTTGAGAGTCTGGGGAGGCGGTGGCTGGAAGCGAGGGGCAAGCTTGATAAGCAGGGTGAGGAGCAGGAGAACAGAGAGAATAAGGAAGGCAAGGTAGCGTTCTTGCACGTCCCTGGTGCGTTTGGGCCAGAGGACGTAGAGCGAGGAGTGCGGGTGGCGACAGCCGCCATTAGAAGTTTGGTGGGCAGCTGGGAGGAGGGCCGGAGGCGGAAGTACGAGCAAGAGGCGATGCTAGAAGGGAAGATGGAAGGTGGGAAATGGGACGGCGTCGTGTGGCGGGCGTAGTGCCACATTGGCATTGCGTGAGACTGTAGACGGTGGTTCAGCCGCAGACTTTACTCAAGATAGAAAACATATCAGTTGGGTTGTCAGATCTGCACTTGTCGCAGTATTCATCTTGCACGTGGGTTCGCGTCCGCTTTCCTTCAGCAACATCATTCACTTTCGTGCTGTCATAGTTTCATGATCTCGTAGTAGTCCTCGTCATCGTCAGAAATGAAAGAGCCAGCAGGCAAGCGCGGAGCAGTCGTAGCCTGGGTCTCGAAACCCGGGATGGAGGTGCGAATTGCCGCAAGAGCCGAACGGCGTGGTACTAGTCCTGGAGCTCCTCCACCGAGGAGAGCTTGGATACCTTCCTCGCGCTGCCTCGCTTCCACCAATGCTTTCTCAACTGCCGCACAACGCTGCTTCCACCGAGCTTCAGACGCTTCGAGCTCGTCAATGCGGTTTGTCTTCTTCTGCAGCTGCTCGTTGTTGGAGTCCAGATCCTTTGACAGCGTGTCGTTGGCATTCTTCGTTTCGACGAGCTCAGTACTCAACGCAGAGGCTTTGTCGTTCGCGGTTGCCAGCTCCGTTCTCAGTTCCGAAATCCCTTCTTTACTCCGGTCACACTGTTGACCGAGACTCGTGATTGCACAGTCCTTTTCATGGCTTTCGCTGATCAGACGATCGATCTCCGCAGTTGCTATAGCTGCTGATTCCTGGCGCTGCCGAAGCCGCTGGTTCAGGTCATCGACTTGTTGCTGATGCTGTTGTCGAACATCTGCAAGACCACGCTCGTGTGTTGCTACGAGTTCCTTCCGGGCAAGCTCCGTTTGCTCTTTCAGCCAGGCTGTCTCGCTTTGGAGTGCCGATCTAGCCTGCGCTTGCGAGCTGACGTGCGCTTCCAGCTCTGAGATCTTGTTCGAGCACTGGCGTCGGGCCGTTTCGAGCTCTTCGGTCGATTGTTCATTGATCTCCTGAAGCTCGCGCTGATGTCGCTCCATCGCAAGTGCCATCTCCGACGTTGCATGTTCGTTCTCTCGGTGTGCTTCCGCCAGCTGTTGGCGCAGAGCTTCTAGAGATTCTTCAAGTCTATCCGAGAAAGAAGAGCTTTGTATCCTTGCCTCTCCCTCGTGGCGCAGCGCTTCTCGAAGTTCCGAATTCTTAGTTGTACCAGTCGCGATTTTCGATTCTAGCTGCTGAATACATTCGTGAAGCCGTGACGTCTCAGCTTGGGCTGCGCGGAGAGGCGTTTCGACATCGTTGCATCGATCTTCTAGGTCTCTACAAACCATGGCGATAAGGTGCTCAACAATTTCGCCAGTCTGTCTGTTCGATGTTCCGAGACACTGGCGGAGGTGATCACGCCAGTTGTGACTCGTGATGTTCTGGTTCTGGGACTGGATGGGAACCGAGGGTCGTGCAATAAAGGGCTTGTATGCACATGAGGACTGGCAGCTTATCGGCTTTCCTTGGACCAAACGCTGCCGTAGGAGCTCCAGGGACAAATGAGGCAAGTGCCTTCCATCAGAACATGCACTGGTCACCACCAAGATTGACACCTGGTCACAGAGCTTTTGCCGTAGAAGTTCGTCGTGATGCACGCAGGCCGTCAAGCCGGAGCAAGTCTCAGGTGTACCTGGGGTTGACATGTTGAGTGGCCACCAATTTGGCACCCCAGCCCCTGCCACAGCCCGAAGGAAAACAGTCGTGACCACCGATGGACCTTTGTCCTCCATCTCCTGAAGCGCATCAACGAATCTTAACGCCTGATACGTACTTGAGATTCTGGTTGGCGTAGCGGTACGGCTCGGCTGGCATTGCTCAAGAATGAAGTCATAGAGGTCTCTGAACAGAGATGCGAAAGTATGCGTGCTCTGATCCACCGTGATGAGGGTCATGCATTGGTCTGCACCTTGAAGCAGGACTTCTGCTGCCTTTGAATCCGGATGTCGAGGGCTATCCACTGACCCTGAATCCACCACGAGATGCTGGAACACCGCACTTAAGATAGCCATGGCGTCAGACAACCAGGCTTTCGGGTCGAGTGCAGCCAGAACATGAATGGATGCTATCTGGACGTCAGATGGCATACCGTGAAACTTCTGGGCGATTTTGCGGGCGTATGGGCTAGTATCCTTCACCCAATCGCCAGCGTAAGTTAATTTCGACACTGTCAAGACAGCCCCAGAAAGAGCAATGGCTCCGTCAGCATTGGCTAAACCGCGGGATTTTTCATCGTAGCTCAATTTAAGAATCCTGATCAGGGTGTTCTTGACGGTCTCGATAGATTGAGCACCACGGAAAATAGCGTGACACTTTTCAATCCACGCACGTAAGGTGGGACAGGCAGGCGGACAGGAACCTAGAGAACTGCCGGTGCCCAGCAAGATAGAAGCGTGTCGCTGTATCCGGCAAGATATGTAGGCCGCATAAAGACTTTCGGCACAGTTTGCTGACCGCATCAATGTGGACCATCGTTGAGCGCAGACCTGGATAGTGGTTTCGTTCAGGCTCGACAATGTCTCAAGAGGCGTTTCAGCGATGAACTCATAGACTCGCATTTGCCACTGACCCAGGCTCTCTTTGTCACCGCCGTGTAGAAGAACCTCGATGAATTGATGGTACGAGGAGGGAGTGGCCATGCCAGCGGGTATAGTATGTAGACGCCCTAGTAGCACGCTCCCTGCTGCCGATCGCGGCCGCCCGACCCCTGGAAGGGACGATGGCTGTGTGGCATTATAGTCGCGCAAATGCCGGCAGCGTCTCGAACAATAATCTTCAAGTTGCGAGCTGTGGTTCCGGAGAAAGTGATCGAAGACGACGGGGGACTGGAGGACGGCTGCAAGAATGTCGAAAGCCAGTGCATCTGAAGTAATGCGGCTGACGAGTATGTCGAGCAATGGAGCGACCTGGCAGGGCTTCGCTTGGGACCACGAGAGTAGCAGGCCTGGTGCCGCTTTCTGAATCACTGCATTGAGGTTCTGAGGGCATCAGTATGCTAGAGTGCAGATCGTGAGAACTGAGGTACCACTAAGCTTGCGGGGTACGGCGCTGCCAGAACGGGCTCAATTTGTGAGGCAAGACTGTTGAGCTCCATTGGTGGGTAGACATAAGTTACTGAATATGCGATGGTGCTTAGAGGTAAGTGATAGACCGAATGCACAAGTTGGGGAGACTTCGACAAGCTAAGAGGCAGCCACGGCTACCTACTTACCCCAACTACTTCATGTTGAAGGGTGCTGGGTGTTTAGTGTTTACGCCCGCAATGCAGATTCTTACAGTTGATCACCCTGACAACGATAGCCGCGCGGAGCACACAGAAGCCCCTCCATGTCGTCACCTGCCTACTCTGTACTGCTCCACCTGGAATCTGGAGTGCCATGTATGTCTCACAGACTGCTGAATGGGATCGAGATGATCCAAATGGCAGTAAACAATATTGAGACCTGAGGCAAATTAACTGTGCTCACAGGGCTTGGGGGTAGTGAAAGGGGTTTTTGCCCAAGGTCAGCCCAGACTCAGCCTAAGGCGCGTCGCGTGCGCGTCGCCTCGCGTTTCTCCACTAGTCCTATTGTGGCCTGAGTACTAGCGATCACGGTACGACTCTGTATCATCCCCCAGCTTCGAGTCTCGCAATCTCTATTTCCGCATATTGCCACCAGCTGCGTGGACTGATTGTGGTCTTAAAGCAACGAATGCTTCTGAAGACGATGAGTGGCTGCGGGGCCCATGTTTAAGCGCAAACAACAAGCTCAACCACTTGCGTTCGTTTGCTCTAAATATGACAAGTCAATTGTCTCGCCAGGTGAGGACAAACATCTCGAACCACATGAAGTGCGAAAGCACTGCACTTGTGCTGACTCTCACATCTACCGATATTTCTCCTACCCCGTCAACCTTGCCTTTTCATTTCAAATTTAGCTCTGCATCAGTTTCTCAAGTACGGTGTCGAAGGATGCCAAGGCGCTAGGCTGTTGCCATCAGATACCTCCCGCCTCCACTTTGACTTCTTGACAACGACCACTTCCTTACCATCTTCCATGCCTTCCGTCAATCTTTGAAATATGCAAACTTATGGATTCGGCGTAAAAACTTCTGTGTCTTGCCATTCTGCCTATCCTGGAGGCTCGTAACGGACCTCCCAGGTGGGCAGATCAACTCTCTCGACCTCTACTTCAATCAGCCTCATCTTACGCCAAAATTAGTGCCATATCAAACCCTCTGCACCCACTATGTTCACCTCCTCTGGAGACCCCGATGATAGCTTGCCTGGCCAAGGCTCTAAGTCCAATGCAGCCAACGCTATTCAACTGCCAACTTCGAACAATTGGCGGACTTGGTCTGTTGTCAAAGTTAGCCTCTCCCATCTACCCTCAAATGTCTCCACCGCAGACATTCACAAGAATTTCATTCGCGAGGGTAATATCTCCTCAATCGACATCAACCAGAGCCGTCGTGGTGGTCAGCTAAGCTCCGCCGAGATCAGATTCAAGCCCCCTCCAGCAAGACCTTTCTGGGCCAAGGGTGCTTGGAAGTTCGAGACGAATGATCGCAAGAAATGCAAAATTGGTGTGCGCCTTTCAGAATGGCAGAAGAAGAATTACACAGTCCCAAGTCCTGGACGTGATGTCGTCTACCCAGAAGAGATCGTTCTTCATGGAACGACACTTGGTTTTGGCATCTTAGGGAAGGACAAGGAGATGACCGTCATGAACACTGTCTCTTCTCACTCCGAAGCCCTCCCGAACGCTGAAGCTGCAAACCTCAGTCTTCTTCTCAATCTGAGGAAGCGCGAGATCGAGGTTCACTTTCCAATCCTTCTGCAGTCCAAGAATGGCTCTCGAACTCGTCTATATCGCTTTCCAGTCTCACTTGACGACAACTTCAGTATCTGGAGACTGGCCGCCGGCACGTACACCCGTGCATCATACATCGTTCACGTTCGTAATCCTCCTTGGTACTCGCGCCGCTTGGAGACCGCCATGTCTGCTAGCCACGTCAAAGATGCAAGAATCTGGCGAGAGGATGACCTGTGGACGCGACAGACTGACATCGTTACACACAAGGATACCTTCACGACTATCAATGAGACGCCAGTCGCTTTGAGGAAGAACCTCAACCGAATCAATCTCGCTCGGTGGACTACTTTCAAGTTCGATCTTGACATGCACAAGCACAGCGAAATGGGGTTGAAGTTATTCGAATCTGCTCTTCAAGATTTCAACGTTCGCGTGGACACTAATACCCAAGACTTCGTCGTCGTCAACAAGATCAGGACGGACGAAGCAGCCTACTGGTCGGACATCGAAAACACAGGCGATCCCAGAAATCCTCTTGATGATGGCTTTGCTCTTTCATTCGGCCTTCGCTATCAGCTGGAAGTCTGTATCTCAAACGGATGGTTAAGTGAATACGCCATCGACCAGACATTTCTACGCAAGCTCAAAATGCTGCCAGAAGCCAAGGCCAAGCAAATGCTCGTCCACGTCGATGCGTTCGGCGAGGAAATTCACGACCCAATGACTATCTTTACCGACATCAGATATCAGAAGCCAGTTCGTGCGAGACAGCTTCCCAGAAATTGCGTCCTTGTGTACCACGCGACCGTAACAGCGTCTGGGCTCAAGATTCATACTCCAACCGTTGATTATTCCAACCGCGTCGTTCGCAAGTACATGCAGCACGCTGACCGCTTCCTTCGCGTAAAATTCGAGGACGACGAATATCGTGGACAAAGCAAGATTTTTGCCTCGAGCAACAAGAAAATGCAGCTCATCATTGACCGAGTCGGCCGTGCCCTCTCCAGTGGTATCACGATTGCTGGAATCCATTATGAGTTTCTAGCATATGGCAACTCCCAACTGCGCGAACATGGCGCATACTTTTTTGCCTCAAAGCCTGAAATCTCGGCCAGCATGATCCGGGCAGAGATGGGCGTTTTTGACAACGAAACAATCGTCGCCAAGCTTGCTGCTCGCATGGGGCAGTGCTTCTCGACAACTGTTCCGTTTCATTACCCATTGCCTCCTATCACAAAGGACAATTTGATCCCAGATATCATCATTGGCAGCCATATTTTCAGCGATGGCGTCGGCAAACTCTCGCCTCTTGCTGCAACCCTGGTGCAGGGCAATCTTGGTATTTCAGGTCAAACTCCTCCCTCTTGCTTCCAATTTCGTCTCGGTGGATGCAAAGGAGTCTTAGTAGTCGACCCATCGCTAGCTGGAATCACTGTTCAGATTCGACGCAGTCAATTCAAGTTCGAGAGCAAGTCTCAGGAACTGGAAATCATTCGTTGGTCCCACTTTTGGCAACCGTTCCTCAACCGCCAGATCATCCTTGTCTTGAGTTTCCTCGGTATAAAGGACCAGGTGTTCCTGAACAAGCAGAAATCAACCATCAAAGCCCTCGAAAAGGCGATGAAGGACGATAATGCCGCATTGACGGCGCTACGCACCCAGGTTGATCCAAACCTCATGACCCTAAGCATGTGTGACTTGGTCTCGAACGGCTTTCGTCGCGTCAAAGAGCCTTTCGTTATGTCTCTGCTGGAGCTTTGGCGTGCGTACAGCTTGAAGTATCTGAAAGAGAAGGCCAAGATTCCCGTCAGTGATGGGGCCTTTGTGCTGGGTACGGTTGATGAAACTAACTCTCTTCGGGGGCATTTCGATAAGCTCCAAGCCCCAGACACAGCTAGTCGACAGGAGAAGGAGAAAGGTCTACCAGAGATATTCCTGCAGATCACGGATCCCAAGACTGGCAAGCTCAAGGTCATCGAGAGCGTCTGCATACTGGCTCGGAACCCTTCTCTCCACCCCGGCGATATTCGCGTCGTCAAGGCTGTCAATTCTAAGGCACTGCACCATCTCCGCGATGTGGTAGTTATGCCTCAGAACGGCGATCGTGATCTTCCCAGTATGTGCTCTGGAGGCGATTTGGACGGCGATGATTACATTGTGATCTGGGATCAGACTCTTATTCCCGACAATTGGCAAGAGGAGCCTTTCCACTATGAACCGCCCAACCCCGTCCAAGCTGAGGGCGAGATCACCACGAAACATATCATCGATTTCTTCCTCCACTATCTCATGAACGATCAGCTAGGTAGGATCGCTCACGCGCACTTGGGATCGGCAGACTTCCTTGACCTTGGGGTCAAAAGTGATGACTGCTTGAGGCTGGTCCAAGCGCACTCGACATCTGTCGACTATCCTAAGACCGGTGTGCCCGCAGAGCTTCCCCGAGATCTGGAACGTAACAAGTGGCCTCACTTCATGGAGAAACGCGGTCACCCGTACGTGAGCAAGAAGATTCTTGGTCAATTGTATGACGATGTCAAGAAGTCTGTTAAGCGCTTTGGCTTCAAGACTCGATACAACACCGAGTTCGATAAGAGGATTCTTCACTTGGACCGTCCGCAAGACCACTACTTCGCCGAGGTGGAGATCATCAAGCACGAGTATGATATGGCTTTGCAGCGCATCATGGCACAACACAAGATACAGACAGAGTTTGAGGTGTGGTCTACGTTCGTCATGTCTCACAGCAAGCAATCTCGAGATTTCAAGTTTCACGAGGAGATTGGGCGCATTTCGAAGAACCTGAAGGATGAGTTCCGTCAAGAGCTTGTCAGAGTTGCCGGCGGTAACGACTTCGATCGATTGATGCCATACGCGTTGGCCGCCTATCAATTCACCGCTGCCCAAGTTAGCGCCGCTCTACGTGACGGCCAGGAGACTGATATCGACGAAAAGGAAGGCCACGCCGAAGAGGAGGAAGTTATCGGACCGTCGACACCCAAGGTGCCTTTCTGCAGCTTTCCCTGGATCCTTGCAGATGTGCTGGGTAAGATCGCAACTACCTCCAACGTGGGAGAAGGCACGGATCCTAGCAAACTCGCCATCCAGGTTATCCCGGGGAACGATTCGCAAACATATGCGCGCGCTTCATCTATGAACCACAAGGACCTGTCACACGGTTTTGCAGACAACGACGCTTCGAAAATGGTGAGAACACTGTCTGCTAACAAAAAGATTCGCCAGGCGGGCAAGGATGAGGTTGTCGTTTCCAGTGATAACGACTCGTACGACCACGTTTCTCAAGATCCATCTTCGGCGGAGCCTAGTCCTATCGATGAGGAAATGCGCTTTGGAGAAGCCAGTGTGGCTCGCCTTACTATGAATGTGGGCAAAGAGGTGATGAAGGATCCAGCGCTAATGACTGAAGCGGAGAAGGCGGCGCTGTTTGCGGACGAGGACGATCTCTGAAGCTGTCGTGCTCGGTGCTTGGAGAAAGGCAAAAGTGCTCAGGCGAGGCAGCTTATCGAGGTGTTAAAGTGCATGCTGGGGCACACAAGGAGTTTTTGGAATCTGCGTGCACGGAGTCGGCCATTACCACAACGATGTGCGTTCATGATTGATTCACGACTAAGGGAATGATGAGACATGGCATAAGATACCCCAGGCGTAGGCAGTTAGCTCTCCTCGGCGTAGAGCAGGCAAAAGTGATTACTTTCCCATCGATGAGAAGCTCGGATTACAATGCTCACACATACTCGAGCCAGATGCCTTTTGATTAGTTCGTATGAGCACCATTAAGTCCCGGTTCTGAATGCGTTGAGAGTCCAGCATGAACATTTTGAAAGATTTCTCATTGGAAAGCCGAACGCTTGGCTCCGCCTTCTATGCCTGGCTGCATCGAACCATGGCATAAAGTCATTGGTATCGGTGTCGTAGCTCGTTCCTCCACTCCTCGAGACGACTGTCACCCCTTGACCACCTGCATTCACAACCACTCGGCAGCCACAACTGAGACTCCTCCATCTCGCACCACAATCCACCTAGATGTGCGTATCGTACGCCTGGGGGGCCAGACTCTCCACATCGGTGAGCTCGACGGTGTGCGCCTCACGGGGGCCCTGCGGCAGTCTCTTGAGCTGGACCGTCTCGCCCTTCTCCTTGGCCTCGCGCCGTCTCTTGGCGTTGTTCTTAACGCGGGTGATGAACTCCTCGCGGGAGCGGCTGTGGTTGATGTGCTCGAGACGGACGTTGATGCGCTTCTCGATGTATCGGTTGCCGACCTGCTTGTAGATGATGACTCCGACCGCGGACTTGGTCACGTTGTAGACAACGCCCGTCTTGCCGTGGTAGACCTTGTGGGCCATGCCCTTTTGCTGGGCACCGTTGTTCTTGATGTCTACGATGTCGCCGACCTTGTAATTCTTCCTTTGTGCGGGTTAGTGATTTGTTCGCGAGGTACTGGCCCGAGCGGGCTCGTCGAGGCTTACATGAAGGTGCTGAGGCGCACCATGCCCTTCTGGCGGTGTTTACGGGCAAAGGCATAGCGAGTGCCTGCTCTTAGACCGGCGGCGTGACCCATTTTGGCGTGCTGTTGTCGAGAATCGGCGTGGTGGAAGTTGAGATCGAAAGTTGCGCAGGCACGTCTGTTGCCTCTGTGGGCGGAAATCTTGGGCTTGGCTTGGCACTAGTCTCAAAGTAGACTAACGTCTTAAAATCTTGGCAAGTTCGCACAATCCTTTCGAGACAGACCGCACCCAACACCATCATCTCGCTCCCATCGACAATTGCGACTTCTGTGATTGCGCGCATCAACTGCAATCATGGCTCCTCGCTCTTATTCTAAGACCTACAAGGTCCCTCGTCGACGTGAGTTTACAAGATGCCCTCCACAAGATACTTTGCACTAACAACGACACAGCATTCGAGTCAGCCCGTCTGTACGTTATAACCCAAGGCCACTGAGCAGCAGCTTGTCTCTGCTTATGTCTGCGGTGCCATACTAACGTCCTTCTCAGCGACTCCGAACTCAAGCTCGTCGGCGAATATGGCCTGCGCAACAAACGTGAGGTCTGGCGTGTCTTGTTGACTCTGTCCAAGATTCGACGTGCTGCCCGGTATGCGAAAATGAGGAGGCCCCCAATATATGTGCCATGGCCTAACAATCCCATCTAGTCAACTTCTCACCCTCGATGAGAAGGACCCCAAGCGTCTCTTCGAAGGCAACGCTCTGATTCGCCGTCTCGTTCGTGTCGGTGTGCTCGACGAGTCCCGTATGAAGCTCGATTACGTGCTGGCCCTCAAGGTCGAGGATTTCTTGGAGCGTCGCCTCCAGACCTGTGTCTACAAGCTCGGGCTCGCCAAGTCCATCCACCACGCCCGTGTCCTCATCAAGCAGCGCCACATTCGTGTCGGCAAGCAGATCGTCAACGTTCCCTCGTTCATCGTCCGTCTCGACTCCCAGAAGCACATTGACTTTGCCCTCACCTCACCATTTGGTGGCGGGCGTCCCGGCCGTGTCCGGAGAAAGAAGGCCAAGGCTGCTGAGTCCAAGGCTGACGGTGGTGACGATGAGGATGCCGGCGAGGACGAGGAGTAAATGTCACGCAGAAGGAAGCGCAGTGAATGATAGCCATCAGCGACAGATCATCTTCACGATGATCTGCGGAGAGCTCAACAACCAGCGTTGGGACTCGGCAGATAAGGTGCAGCTCAAGACTAGCACGACTTTGCGTTGCAAAGCGGCAGTCTCAGGCGCTGGTGCAATGAACCTCCAATGAAAAGTGATATCCAAGATCTTCTCCAAGCTTTCGCATCACATCACGTTTTGATTCCTTGCAAGCTTCCGATGTATGTTGAAAATGACGAGCAGCACACCTTGACTGGTCAGCCATCTGACTTGGGGACCGCTATGACACGTCTTGCAACTCTTGATGACTGTATAGCATCGATCCGACGAAGCGTCAACGCTCCCCGTAGAATCTCTGCTCCTTCAAGTGCTCTTGAGTCCGGTGAAGTTCGACATATCATTGTCATTCCATTATCACTGAGCCATCGAGACATCGCGGCACCTTTCTGCTCGTAAACGTAACCTCGTAATCATACACTATCACCTCCTTCGCTTCAAGTCCGAAGCAGCCCTTTCAACACCGCCTCCTGCGCCGTATACCAACGGCCGCGCTCGCCCACCAGATCCCTCCCGCCCTCCTCACGTATCCGCTTGACCTCCCTCGCCTGCCTCGTGATCTCCTCCCTCTGCCTCTCCATCTCCTCCAACTCCCTCTCCGCACGCTCACACTCCCGCATCTTGCCCGGCAAGCGCCTCTCCAGCTCCGCAATCTCGCGATCAATCGCCTCATTGGCCCTCCGCTGCTCCTCGAGCGCCTGTGCCGTCGCATCCATACGCATCGCGTACCTCGGATCTTCGTCCCCTTCCCTGCCCAGTTCCGTCTGCTTGCGCTGCACCTCCTCTCTCAACACTGCCACCTGCGCCTTCAGGTCCTCCACCTCGGCCGGCAGCGCCCGCAACGCGACCTTGCCGCTCTCCACGCCCTCGTACTGCGCCGCCAGCGCGGCGGCCACGCCCTCGAGCTCCGTCACTAGCGCGTCGGTCTCCGCCTTCTTGGCCTTCAGCTCCGCTTTCATGCCCACCAGTTTGGCCTCTAGCTCGGCATTGTCTTTTGGCGTCACGAGGAGGGGCGGGTCGCCAACGATGCTGCGCAGGTATTTCTCCTTGGTGACTTGCTCAAGGTAGCTGAAGCGTAGCTTCGAGAAGAGATCGCGGTAGTGTTGGAGATCGGCCCCGAGTGTGGATGGTGTCAGTACGACAGAGGTGGTGTCTGGGGCGGAGGTCGTCGAGGTTGCGAGATCGCGCTGGGCAGCAGCTGAGTCCGAGGAGGGGTGATTCGCGGCAGAGGCTTCAGATTCCAGGATTGGTTCTGCGAGGTGGAGGATCGAGAGGGGTTTGGATGTTTGTGGGTCTTGTAGTTGCGCGAGGAGCGCGGTCGGGTCGGCAGCGGCAGCCATGGTGTGCCACACAATGTGAGTCGAGCGAAATCTTTTGTTTGGTGATGTTCACTTAGTCCCTGGGCTTTTGGTAGAAATTACAGGTTTGCAAAGGCGGACGTAGTGAGTGCGAAAGAAGTACAAGTCTTCTACAAGGCGCGGACGTCGGCGCGGACGGATTGGGCATGTAAATAATGCCAAGACATGGACGCTCCGCCCCGCGTTCGCCTTTCTCAGGGCGGTGGCGTCGATCAGTCAATATGATACCCAAAATTGAGTCCAGGTACTTGGTGTATAAGCACAGCCTGAGAGCAAGATGAACGAGCTGCAAGATGTTGAAGTGGGTTCAGATACTTGATGAAATAAGATCCCAACAGTGATGTTATGTCACTCTTGGGCATCCTTACCAGAGCGAAGTCATCGCTGAGGAACTTCGACTCTGGCGGCGTGGTCAGACCGGAGGCTGTGAGAGACATGGACTCGTACGACTCTCAGTTTCACTACGCTTGCCTCCAACATCGCTCCGCCAAATCTGACCTGTAGTACCTAGTCTAGGCCTTGAGCTTTGCGCAGCTTGTCCTGTTTCTCTTGCGCAGCGAGACGAGCTTCCACGTCAATAAGACTGGCCCTCCTACCCTCGTAAGTCGATTCGGGCAAAACGTTCAATTTCGCTTCCTCGGCGTCGAGCTTCTGGAACGTGAACCAGAAGGCCACTCCACCCACAAAAGCGATGATACCAATGGAGCCGTACAGCCAGGTGATGTGCGGGTCTGCAGCGAGTGGCACAAAAGCCTGTCCGATGGCCGAGGAAAAAGCGTTTGAGAACCTTTCCCAAAATTGTCAGTAAAGATCGTAATGAATGAAGTTGCGATGCATGCTTACCAGAAAATTCCCGTGATAAATGACCGCATGTTCTTCGGCGCCTTGGTGAAAGCATATTCGAGCCCAACCACGCTGGTGAAGATCTCCGAGAAGGCCACGAAGATATAGGTCAGCGCTTGCGTCCAGACACTGATGTTCGGTGGACCTCGCTCGGCGATGCAGTCCTGGTCACTGGCGTGATAACCACAAGGAGATTTCTGGTAGATGTAGTACTGGGTAACGGCAGCACAGATCATGGCCATGGTTCCGAATGCAAACCCCAGCGTCATCTTCTTGATGGGAGTGAAGTTCCAGCCCTTCTTAGCGATGTAGGGATACATGAATTGATCCACGATGGGGATGAAGATGATCAGCGTGATAGGATCCAGGTTTTGTACAATGTCGTTGGGTGTGCCATCGAGTCTCATCGTCGCTGTGGTAGTCATTAGCTTGATCTTGGTCTCGACCATGATGACATGTAATGAGGAGAGTGGGACTTACCGGCTTGGTTGGTCAGATTGTTAGTGATCTGTGAGTACTACTTGGATGTTAGTCCCCGAAAGCTACCCGCAAGACTTATTTGCACTTACAGGGAGCCAGTATATGGGCAAGAAGGCAAATACGTAGCAAGCCTTCAGGCCTCGACGGACCTGGTCGACCCATGCATCGTCGAAAGTCATCCACTTTGGTTTGTTGGCAATCTTGCTCGGTTTTGCGACGTCCCAGGAGAATTTTCCATCGGGCGAATCTTTGCGATGCTTGATTGCATAACCGATCAATCTGAATGCGTTCCCAAGGACCGAACCTGTGGGAGCCCGACCGACGTACCGCTTTCGACATGCGAACATGACAATGGGGCAGAGAAGAAACAGAATCGTTGGCAAGGTATAGGCCAGCCAAAAACCGACGTATTTCTCCGCGTAGACCATGCTGATTTGGCCAGCCATGACGCCGACGTTGATCACTACAGCCATTAGTAAGATTGACTTGATCGAGGAGTGCCGGCATCTAAAATTAAAGTGCAAGAGAAATTCCGAGACAAGACATAACGACAGTAGCAAGTGCACCAGCTGCTAATGGAGCAGAGATCAGGGTGGACTCACTGAAGTAGTACCTCACATAGATACGGGCAATAGTCAGGAAGGGATCAACGAGCACTCGCTCTCCTGTCTTGAGAGTTTTCACCGTCACTCTGGGATTTTCGTGCTCATACTGCTCGGCGATGAGCGGCGAGATGTTGCACTTGAAGAACCCCACGCCCACGCCGAAGAGAATGAGTCCAAGGATGTATGGCGCAAGAGCCGTCTTGCCCGTTGCAATGACAGGAGGAAGCGCCGCAACGATGATGAGGATGTGGCCGACGACAGCAAACACTATGGCTACCTGAATAGTCTTGAACTTGCCCAGAAATTGGTCGGCAATGTAGCCGCCTAGCCATGACAATGTCAGCAAGGACCTGATGTGCAATATGGAGCTAAAGACTCCTCGAGGTCAGTATCGGTTAGACATACCTAGCAGTGGCATGATATAACTGAAGAATTGACTGAAGAGGCTCAATCCCGTACTGGTCTGCTGACCGAGACCGAGCGCACCAGACTGGCCGTTGGTGCCACCCGCACCCGCCGCAGGGTAGGGCGCATCGTCGTTGGTTGGCAAGCTGTATGAGACGAAGTTGGTATCTGTGTCGTTAGTAGCTGGGCTTAGTCGCCGTGCTTTCTCACCCACAAAGGACGGTAGTGCCATAATAGGCGAAACGTTCACAAAGCTCGACGAAACTGGGTGGCAAAGTCAGTTGGAGTGTTCGAAGAGATATACAACGAAGTTATTTGGGCATGTACACACCCTATGGTGTAAAGGACCCATGAAGTGTGGCCGTGAATACGTCGTAGCGTAGTCAACTCTTCCTTTGTAGGATATTGTTCTCCATTGGGACCAACGAGAACTTCAGTGCTCTCGTCGGTAATGTTGTCCAGGTCATGACCGGCGGTCTTCACGTCGAGGGCAGTCTTCTCAGCACCGGGCGCGCCTTTGAGAACGCCCCCTAGATCGCCTCTTGCTGCAGCTTCGACTTCAAATGTTGCACCTGACATGGTGACTCGTGCAAACGTGAGGTCAGCCCCAAAAGCATGGGAAGATAAATTTGAAGCGGACCAGCTCTTAATGATCAAGCAACCTTTTCATCATGATGGTCTGATTTGGCTTATTTTGAACGATGCCACCCTCGTCTCATACAGCGGGGTTCATTGCAGATAACGCCTTCCGGACCTTACCCAAACTCGCAACGATGTTCTCCTCGTGGTGAGTCGGGACGTACAACAATCCTTATCATGTTACATCGACGAAGTCGCTTGCCACTCTGTGTCCCTGGTAGGCTCAAGCCAAGCCGCATAACTGTTGCCGGTACAAGGGGCGGAGGAACGATACTTCTATTCATTGGTCGTCTGCGAGCTAGGGTATAAGCAAGCTCCACTAAGCGTGGTCAAGCATGGTCAAGCGTAGACAAGCTGGCAGTTGGAGTATACCAATCCAGGTAAGGGCGGGTGGGCGGAATCCTTAGCATCGCGGCGCTGTCTCGGAGTGGTGCGTGCGGATCTCCATGGGGATGTTCAGACCTGGTTATCCTCGGATAAAAAAATGATGTCCACTTACATGTTGAATAAACGGATACTAACGTCCCCCGGGACGCCTAAGAACCCAGTGCAACCATGTGGTCTGCCGAACAGTCTGATCATCTCGCGCGACGCTACTCAACCCGACGCGTCGGGTGGGTCTCCAACAAGAGCCAGCAACGATACTTGATCGCAAACATCCTTGCTCCTTTAGAGTAAGGGGTTGGGCAGTCCACGCATCCGAAGACTTGATCGCTTCGACGATTTCCAGTCAGGAGACCATGTATTCGAAATGGTCATTCGTTAACATAAGCGGACCATGTCAATCTACAACGCTGGTAGACGGATACGACCGATAGCTGACCACGGAGTACATCCATCACTCATCCACTGGACTACTTACTGCACACTCCTTCGAAGTTCACAAACCAAAGTCGAGCCCACCCACTATCCCTGTTCTGGCAGAATCAGAGCACGCAATATTCTTACCACCGATGGTTCCTCAAGCCAATGCTCTACGTCTCCGATTAAACGAATACTCGCATAGCTTCCGCACGTGTCTCATATCGCGACATCAAGAAAATTGGGAAAGGCAAGTCGCATTTGTCATATGTGTGCTCAACAAATTATGTGAGTTTATTCAGACATGCTCAGCCGTGACCTTTCTTGCCCACGTGGGAAGTGCCCTGTGAGCTTTTATAATGTGATCAAGCATAGAGAATATCTCTTTTCTTGGACTGAATACAAAATACGTCGAATCTGCAAGCTCGAGCTGTGTGAGATTACGAATGAGCCTTGGAGGGCAGCGTGTACACATGATCTACTGTGTTATGAGTTCTCGCTCTCCCAACGACGCCTAGAGCCTCTATGCAGCGCTTTGGACGTGACAAGTCTTGCATGAGACAGACTTTCTTCCACCGGGATATGAAAGCAGTCAGGAGCCGAGGATGCGTATTAACGAACTAAAAACGTTGAGGAATTTAGCATCCATCAAATTGAGAGTCTCTCTAGTTCCAGGTGGCTGGCGAATACTCTATAGCTCCATCAAAACGACAATTGTCAGTGCTGTCGATGTTATTTAATCTTTGGTCTCTGGGTGCAGCGGATAAGTGTGCAAAGTCTATCACGTACCGACCCACGCTGCGAAGAAGAAGACATCACTTGTCATTGCGTTGGTCAGGGTACCCAAGACAGATTACCCGGATAGCGATCATACTAGTAATGGGCGCCTCGGGCCAACTAGTCACTTAGTGAACTAGAAACGATCCTTCAGTGCAAGTGGAAAAGATATGCTCTTTTGTCATAGTGTTGTACTGAACCAAGTTGCCGCATTGTCTGAGCGCCCTCGTGGGTGCGATGTTCAGGTAGCCCGGGTTTGCCAAGACTACGAGAAAGGGAGGACAGCCTCGTCGCTCTGCATTCCCAGAGAATGGTACAGCTACTGCTGGCAAATCAATATGCACCATGCATATCGATCGATATCTTTATACTGGCTTGCCTCGCCAACGGCTGTGAATGTTAAGGGGATAGTCGGCCATCTTCGACTTCGTTGCTGGGCTGTTCGTCTTTTCCGATGTCCCACTCCCTTACCTGACCTCTGCTCCGCCAACGGACGTCTCGTGCATCCTTTTCCCGGCCCGGATCCTCCCACTTGTCGATCTCGTCATCGTTGAAACCAGCCTCGCGCAGCCTGTCGGCATGCTTCTTCTTCCAGGCCTGCCTATCGCGGACAGCCTCCAGTGCCATCTCCCAGTCCTCACGCTCATCGGAGTGCTCCTCCTCTGGATGGACGTCCAAACTTGGGTCGTACTTCGGCGAAAAATGTGCATCAATGTTGGACGTTGACGCAATTTTGTGGGCTCCCCGGCCGCGGACCCGGACACGTGCCGGCAAGTCAGGCTCCTTTGCTGGTAAAGGTCCAACAAGCTCCTCCAAAGGATCAGAGGATGAGGATCCCCGTCTCGGCTGAGTCACAGGCTTAGGGGACCGCGCCACCACTCCGTCTCCAGACACACCATTTCGAGGGCTTCGGGATCTGGAGCGGTGACGCTTGTACTTATAGTGCAACCTCTCAGGTCGCTCCCCAGAGTCGGAATCTTGACCGTGCCTCGACCTTGTGCCATCGCCGTCGTGACGTCGACGTCCATATTTATGCTTGTGCGCACCGCTTTCGCGGGACCGGGACCTCGAGCGACTGTCACTGTCGTGTCTGTCGCGTCGCCTGGATCGAAAGTCTCGGACTCCATCGCGCTTTGCCTTACTATCGTTTCGAACGCTGCTGAGACGTCTCCGCTTTCTGTCACGGTCATGGTCCCTACCTTTCCCCTGCCGTTGTCTGTTGTCATCCATATTTGAGTCCAAGGTCGGCTTCTTCCCGCCATTGCGGAGGCGCTCGACTCGCTCTCGATCCTCTTTCCGTCTCAGTGCCGCATTGTGACTGTCTGCGTCTCTCACGAGGGCTTTGAGAAATCTGGTATTCGCTTTTGGCGCGCTTCCGGCGGGCCGCTTTGGCAACAATGCTGAGAGCCCTTGTTTGGCATAGCGGGATGAAGATGCCCTCGCATCCTCCGCCAGGAGTCGTGCTATTGAGGCATCATCATCGATGTTGACGGACGAAGCAGGCATGCCCGGCTGCTCCGATCGGACCCGCTCCCGATCCACTGTGCTCGTCCTGAGCAAATACTTAAGGAGGGGCAAGATGTTCAGTGAACTCTGCCCTTGCAGTCGGGCGGAACAAACACGGCCCGGATGTGATATCCGGGGTGTACGCTTGGCACTTTTTTTGGCCGATCATGATGCCTGCGCTCACCAAACTTCGCCATCACGCACACCTCCCTTTCTTCATCTACTCCTCTACTCTTCTAGACTGTACATTAATTCTCATTCGCTTGATTCCGTTGATACCATTTCTGCACAGGCACGACTCCGCGAATCACCTCTGTGCCTCAAATCACAACCTTCGCAGTCGCTCATTGAACCGTCTTTAACTTCTGCTCCGTTAATGAGTTTTGCGCCTGCGCGGCAGCCTTTTAAGGGCGCCGGGCTTTCATCAGATCAGACTGCCGCTTCACAATCACAGCAGACTGGCCAGCCGTCATCCGGCGGTAGGGATGGAATGTCAGTCACCAAGGAGAAGCCGGCGGTCAAGCCGTGGGCGCATTTTGTCGCTGGAGGGTATGCCTACATATCACTTTGCGCCTATACAGTTCTAACGCTTGCAGTTTCGGTGGTATGACTGCCACTGTCCTGACATCACCTCTCGACGTTCTCCGAACCCGTCTTCAGTCAGACGTCTACCAAGCACAGCTTCGCGCCATCAAAGCCACTCACCCCCCTCCACCCAAGACAACTCTCTTCACCATTCCCCGAGTCATGCTACTGCACTTGAGAGAGACTGGAGAGATCATGAGCAGCATCTACACTCACGAAGGTTTCCGCGCTCTGTACAAGGGCCTTGGCGCAAATCTGGTTGGTGTTGTGCCAGCTCGCTCAATCAACTTCTTCGTCTACGGCAATGGCAAGCGCATATTGAATGAGCACATGAACCCCGAGGGCAGGGAAAATGCCTGGAGTGTCCACCTCCTCGCTGCTGCGACTGCCGGTATTGCCACTGGCACAGCTACGAATCCGATCTGGCTGGTTAAGACTAGACTTCAACTCGACAAAAACCGAGCCAGTGATGATCCGCTGAGGGGTCGCCAGTACCGTAACAGTTGGGACTGTGTCAAGCAGACCGTACGCCACGAGGGCATTCGAGGACTCTACAAGGGTCTGACTGCAAGCTATTTAGGTGTCACAGAGTCAACTTTGCAGTGGGTGCTTTATGAGCGTTTGAAGCTCTCACTGGAGCGCCGCGAAGCCATACGCCTTGCCGACAAGGGCTATCAGCGCAACTGGGTCGATGATGTTGAAGAGTATGGAGGGAAGTTCTCGGCTGCAGCTTTTGCCAAAATGTTCGCCTCGGCACTCACATATCCGCACGAGGTAGTGCGAACTCGGCTTCGACAGGCTCCGAAAATGGTCACCGAATCCGGCAAAGTTACTGCCAAATACACCGGCTTGATACAGTGCTTCAAGCTGGTTGCTAAGGAAGAAGGCCTTGCAGGACTGTACGGCGGCATGACCCCTCATCTTCTACGAGTTGCGCCGTCCGCTGCCATCATGTTCTCACTGTATGAGCTGACTCTCCGCCTCTTGGGTACGACAGCATAGGTCAGCGGAACTCCTGGGTATGAGGCAGATTGCGCATAGCGTTGAGCGACCATTTGGACAAACGACCACGAAGCACAGCGAGACTTTTTTGGGCTTGGGTGATTTTGCATGGCGGCATAGAGACGGTGTACGATATTCACTGGCGGCATTTTCTGGCGTTGAGAGGCAACGCCTCCCGAGATACCCTCCTCCACAGGTCCTGTACAAAATGCTACTTCACTGACATCAGTGACATGACACGATATCATGGTCTCAAACCCCCATCGGCTTCTAGATGATGCTGACATCGCGGCATTCCTTTAGTGATAGGCCAGGTGTTCCCAAGCGGCGTGAGCTGTCTGTGCCCTTGACAGACGCCACACAGTGCCGCATGGCTCTGCCTAGAGCTTCGGCCACACACACACACACACCAGCCTAATATTCCCGCGCCGTACTCCCCATTCCGGAACCAGAGTCTGTCCGCTCTATCCATATTTCCACTAGGACTTCCGCCTCCCCTCCGGCCATGGCCCCTCCACAAAGCAGCCAAACACCTCGGCCCTCCCACCCTCACCATCGCCATCATTGTGTCCGCCATGTGCTCCGACATTCAAGACAGGGATGACGACGGGAAAAATGAGACAGCAGCAGTGTCAAAGACCAGGGCGGCACGCGAGGTAGAAGCTAAGAAAGGCTTATTCGAAAGCACAAAGGTCCACTACCGAGAATTGGTCGAGACAAAAGGACGTCATGGGGCTTGAAGTCGGCATGAGGGCATGCTCTCACGATGACTCTGTACGGAGTAGGTGGCTTGGCTATTCTTTGGCCAATCCTGATGCGCATACAAGCCCACACTGCCCCTCGAAGCGGCTCACACCCTGGAGAGGTATTGTTAGCAGCAAGGCCGTCGCGAAATAAAGGGGTCGTGCTGTTGTGGCGTGCGGTGCAAGCGAGACTGGGCTTGGCGAAACATTGTCACAACTGAAGAAGGCTGGGGCGTGAACGGCGGTGTGATGGGAAAGAAGAGAGTGCTTCGATAGGGTACTGACGGTCTAAGTGAGTTATGTCCCATTTTTCACCATTAGGCTCCGCCCAGAGCTTCTTAGGCCTAGAAAGACCCAGTCATCCACTGTGTACTCGATATTACTCCAACCTCTGCGAGAGGCGCATGGCTCCATCGTCCACCTTTGATGGTATTGTGATGCAAAATGAGCGACAGTTACAGCTTCGTCAGATCCACAGTCATTATCTCCCCAGGGCATTGACAGCAGCGAGTATCTCGCGAACACAATGACAGACGTCAAACATAGCTAAGAATTGGCTGAGCACCAATCGACGAATTCTTGTAGCGCCGGGAAGCTGTCTGGCGAGCCACTGCCGTTGCCATATTCTCCCTGGCAATCTCTGCAGGCTGAGAGTGCAGTCTGGAACTCGGTGTTTGGCTCACATAGCCTGTCCGCCACCTTACCGATGTCTTCGCCCACTTGACTAGCGTAATTGAATTGACCGTAGCACTCTGCTGGGGCTAAGGCGAGAGACTGTCGGATCAAGAGCGCCGCCAGAGGGTTGTTGGTACCGCGCATTCTGAGTCTGGGATGAGGCTTGCCCGAGTCTGACCATCCTTTGGTGGGCTCGCTTGGTGGTGGTGTTGCGTCCGACCAATCATGTCCAGTCTTGCTTGACTCTGGACACTGAGGCTGTCCATATATGTCGAAGATGTCGTAGGTGAGGCCGAAGTATTCAGGGTTGAGATTGAAATACCCTGGGGCAGGGTCATACCACGCGCAATTAGCATCAGTCCGTGTCGGCCATCCTGTGTTAGCCGACTCTGGGAGTCCCGGTACAGGCTTGCATTCTTCCGGCGCGCAGACATAGCTGCTAGCGGGAGGATTTCTCTCAAAATTACAATCGACCTGTTTTGGTGTGCAAATATAGCCGGGTCTAAGATAGGTTAGTCGAGGTTGCTAGATGGTCCAGAAGAAGGGATAACTTACTTGCATCCCCATAGATAGTCCGTCGGTAGAGGCTCTTTAGGTGTATATGTAGGATTGATGATCCTGGATGGACAGAGCACCAAGCCAGTAGGGGGAGTGGTCGTACTACAGGGAGGCTCGACCGTCACAGTCGGGCCTTCTTCGGTCACGGTGATGGTGCTGACATCTGTTTGGACTTGAGTCTCGGTGTAGTACTCCTGCTGAGTTTCTAGGGCTGTGACGGTGTTGACAACTGTATCGACGGCAGTGATGGTATCGACGGCAGTGACGGTATCAACAACAGTAATGGTGTCCACTTCCGTAACCGTGACAGCGACGGTGTCGGTCTTGTACTCGGTCTCAGTAGTGGTCTTGTAGACCGTATCAGTCGATGTCAAATATATGGTCTTGGCTTCAACATCTTGCCACTCCTTGACTGTCTGTACGACTGTCACCGGAGCACATGCCGGCACCTCGGTCCAATTATCCCCGTCAGCGGCGCGAGCAATTGTGATAAGAGCTGTTAGCACAATGTTGAAATCACTGGCCTTCATCTTGAATAAAATTCCGTAAGCGGTACTGAAACAGGCGAAAGAAAGACTGCACGATCAGAAGAGCGAGTGAAGTGCGATGGATAAATTCAGAACTCAACTAGCAGATCTTCTGCAAGTATATAGGCCTAAAGCCGGTGGGAGAGCGACAAACCGGTCATCAGGAAGTGCATATGGTAACGAGTCGTCGGACCCGGCTTGCTATGCCCGTAGCGAGGGAAGCTGGCGGAGCTCCAAACATGGCTTGCATTGACTAGAAGTCTGCGTACTTTGGAAGCACGATAGTCACACGTCGCAGCGTGGGAAGCACAGCGGTCTATTCCCCAGCCAAGGAGACGTGGACCGGCAACCTGTGTCCGAGGGGAAATGACACATGGACACCACCCGACATGGCACTAGTGCAGTAAGTCTAGTAAAGGAATGTTCGGCAGATTTAGCCATGGCCAAATAAGGCCACCGCTATGGGGCCAAGAGCGGAGCTGGCCACGAACATAGAATGGCTGTGGTGTGATTGTGGCATTCAGTGAGGCTCAAATGAGGGGCTGGCGAAGTCAGCCTGCCAGCTCAGCGGTCAGTCAAGGCGCTTACTCCGGTTTGTTCGAGCAATATCCCAAACCACCATGTCTTGATCGTATTCTTCCCGTGCCTGCAGCAGCAGATCACTTGGTGGTGGCTCGGTGATCCCGTACTGGTACGTCTTGCGTTAGTGCGGTGCGGACTGCGGAGTGACTGCTGCGCCTAGCAGACTTGCCCTAAGCGAAGTTGTGTAGCCAAAATCTCAGCCTGATCGTGGTCTTAGAGCAAAGAGCACAGCAGCAGAGCAGCAGTTGTGTTCCGAGACCGCGTATTTCGTCTCGGTGCGACGTCTGCATTAATTTGGGACAATGAGGAGCTTTCCGGTGCGTTCAGCCAGCGAGTGCTCTCGCCAGAATGGCACAGTGTTGCACGACGGACGTTCGACCAAGCGCACCGCCTAATTTCTTGGAATGGTTGGCTGTCGGGCCCCAGCATCCCCACTCGCGGGCGGGCCACTCGCTCCCGCATTGCCAAGTTTCACTATCCTGCAATAGGACTAAGCAGAAGCTCAATTGGACTGCACGTACGAAGACATGCCCAACACACGCTCTTTCTGCATCAACTTCGTCTTGGAGAATAGTCACTGCATGGCTCAGCCAGTGTCTTCTTGCTCGCCAGGACTCCCCCAGAGTAGCCGCTGATGATAGGGTGTCCCGTCTATTTTGAGAGGACATTTCCTCCAAGCCAAGCACGGTGATAGGTGTGCGAGATGTCCGAGCCTGCTCACTACTGTAGTCGACGCAAAGTGTTCCTGCCACAACGAGTGAGGTTAGTCGTGTCGGGGAGACACTGCTACGCATCGTGCCTAGACTAGAGCTGAAGAGTCATTGAATATGGCGCGCCTGACTCGCCAGCGGCACTCGAGATCGGAGGAATCGCTCTGTTTGACGCACTGCCGTTCCACGACTTCTCAGCCTGATCAACAGAACTGGGGATACAGCTTCATACTTGCGCGTATTCTCAACGCTTGCTATCGAAGTCGTGAGGGCATAGCATACAAGTATGTGCCAACGATAGTCATCCCATTACACGCTCTGCTTCTGTATATGCCACGAGGTTGAGAAAGGCGCGATGCACAAAGTCGGGCTTGGCAAACTCATATTGCTGCTCAGTTCCCTATCACATAATGTCAGCCATCGGTGGAGCCTACTGCTCGTGGAGCTGTCGATCTCCCAAAAAAACAAAAACTCCCGTGCTGCGAGTCGTGCGATGATGTTTGGTGTACTCCGTAAGCTGCCCCTAGATCCGGACCTGGTAATGCATAGCCATGCAGCCAGGGTCTGGCCTGCGCCATCCCCTTCATGCCACCCCACGCGGACCCGAAAACAGAGTCACATACATCTCGATGTCACCCTACGCAAATACCACAACCGAGGGTAGAGCTTTGAGGAAGGCCCAACCGGCTCTGATGGACATCCAGGCCATTCTTTACCAACACCCGGCGATATCTTGAGTTCGAGGGTGCTTTCCCGAAGCGCGCTAATGACAGACCAGGGTCTGTCTCTTGCAGCTTGCACTTCCTCTGATGGTTGGGGCCACTGGTTTCGCCACTCACTTGCTTACCATCCATGGTGGTGTGGGCCTACGACGATCCAGACGGTCTCTCCAAGGGAATATCCATTATTCGAGTTATGAGCGGCTCACAGGTGTGGCATTTGCCCAATAACCATGTCCTGTCTGTAAGCTTTCGTGTCTCTGCCATAAGGCTGCGGTTCAGATCTGAATTTTCCAGGCTGCTTTTCCTCCTTGCTCTGCGCTTCTCTATATCGCAACCATGTTGATGCCAACCGCATTCCTTGTTTTTATCACTTTGATTGGGCCTTCCTTATCCATCTACAACCTGACTTCACCAGAGATCGCAGCATGGGACAAGCCTCGAGGAGCGCTGATCCGACATGATATATTTCTAGAGGGCGGTTTTCTGCAGAAAGCAACAACTTGGTCAGACTCAGACGATGCATGGGACCCCGCCCCCAGAACTGTCGACGACATGTCGCTTTTCAAGCTCAGTCTCAATCGTTCATTCGACATCAACGACGACAAAGCTCCCGCCTTATTTGAAGGACTAGAAGGTAACACAATTGGCACAGAGTGGCTGGATGGATATATGTTTCACGATGACGACGAGTTCTACGCCTACGGAGGAGCTTACATCAACCGAGAGCTGTTGAGCTCACGGACCGTCGCCTGCGTCGTCTACGATGAGCAAGAAGGTGAAGAGGTTGACCCCGTCCAGCCGAATCCCCTCTACGCACCTGAAGGCGGAAGTTTCATCCGTTCCATCGCGTATGGTAAGTCAGTCCTTTAAAAGTCCACATCAACACGCTCGATACTGTTGGTTTTCCTGGTTAGGCATCAACTCGAGGCTGTCTCTTCGCTTAGAGAACCAGACTAAGCTAATCTTCAACCTCCATAGGTGCAGGAGCTAGTGTTCCGAGTGAGAATCTCTCTTTCTACTTCGGTGGCATGCAGATGCAAGATGGCAGCCAGATCGGCTACTTCAGACGACCGTCGGATCGCATGGTAGTCTCGAGAACTCTCATCACTGTCGACACTGCCGAACAAAAGAATGCGGACTGGCAATACATCGATCCCACTTCCGACACCATTCTAACTAGAGCTCACGCCCGTATGGTTTGGATCCCTGTCGGAGAGCAAGGACTGCTGATCGTTGTTGGTGGTGTACTCGCTCCGACCGACGTGCTGAACAACAATATCGCTTGGCCCAATGACACTATGGAGGTCGGTAACAACTTTACCCAAGAGTTTGCCGTGTACGATATCGCATCCAGGACATGGTTTTCACAACCCCTCAAATCCAACAGCTTCTACCCGGACATCAATCTAGCTCAATTTTGCACAGTTGTGGCTCCTTTCAGCAATGGGACATCAGATTCGGACCATACTCACTTCGACATCTACGTTTATGGTGGCTGGGACGGTAATCAGCCGAAAAGCATCACGGAGAAGGTATACGTGCTCACTGTCCCGACGTTCGAATGGATCACGCTGGATGTCTCCGGACATGTGGCACCTGCGAGACAAGGTCATTTATGCTTCAAGCCCTATCCTGATCAAATGATGGTAATTGGAGGCACGGGCATGAGTGCTAGACCTCTTGGACCCAGAAGCGGCATCGATGTATTCGATCTTAACGACCTCGCCTGGACGGGTCGGTATGACCCACGAGAGTCTGAGCACAGACCATACTCCCCCACCAACGCTATCAGAGATGCAGTTGCACGGGAGCCTTTTGCATCTAGCATGCCTCAGGCACTCCGCGACATTTTCAGTACACGGTACTCGAAGGAGATAAAGGAATGGGGCCCGTACACTCTCATTGACGATTCGGCCGGTCCGGTGCCTACTAATGATCCTGGTAACGGCGGCGACGATGACGGGCAGCCAGGCTGGGTGGTTCCCGTTGCCGCTACTCTCGGAGTCGTCGGCGGTCTCGCAATTATCGGGATCATTCTCTTCTGCTGGCGCCGTCGCCGCATCCAGAAGGCCCGCGACAACAAGCGTCATAGCAATGTCACATCTGAAACGGCCAAGCAGGGCTGGATCACCAAATGGATTGGCGGCACTGCCAGTGACGTCCCGCCCGGTAAAGACCTCGCGTCTGAGACCTACACCGAGCCAGAAGGCAACATGGCCACGCCCGCGCAAATGTCAGAAGCGCACCCGTCAGAGCTCGAGGGTAGGGGGTACTTCCCTGGATCACCGAGAACAGACCACAGTCGGTGGTCGTCTTCGACCGCGGTCCGCCAGCCCGCTGATGGAAGTGCCGGACCCCACGAAGTCCACGCAGACAGCAGCTTCATTCACGAAGCCGGTGCCCGCTCCCCTGTCCCCGGCTCGGATATCAGGCAATATCCTCTGTACCCTCCCAGCGTCGTCAGCGGTGGCCACCCGCGATCCGTGCGCAGTGAATCTATTTCGCAGCCAACCGACGCCGGCAACGCCTCCGACGGAGCCGCATCGCCCACCCCATCACGGTCGCCTCCACCCCCCGGCACTGCCGCCGCCATGTCGTCCATCCCCGAAGCAGCGCGCTTCTCGCTCGACCACAATAACGAGGAGAAGAGAGATGACAGTGGTCTGGCCAGGGCAACCTCAGGCCGAGCTGTATCTCCCATCCTCGGCGAGGACGGAACACTGCAACGGCCGGGCCACCGTCGTCACAACTCTAGCTGGAGTTCCACGCTGAGTCCTTTGCCTTCCCCAGGTATGGTGGACCGCACCAGCGCTGGCGGTGCTGACCAGGGCCATACCATTTGAGATCTCATTTGGGACTACACTGTATGAGGGATATATGTAACGCGGTGAGGAGTTAAGTGTGCTTGCCTGGCAGCGAAACACTGATGACTGGGGTTGTATTCGGTTAGTGCGTTTCTTAGGGACCCGGGCCATAAGGTTACGCTCCTTCAATAACGGTCTAGCAAAGTCACGAAATATGAGGATAATTCATTTCATCGTACACTGTGCTTTGTGTATCCAGCTCTAATTGAGGTCTTTTCTCTAATTCCCTTCCTCCCCCAACCGCTCCTGATCTATTTCTAACTTCCCCAAGCCCTCTATTCTGATTGGCTTCCAAGTCCGGCTTCAGGCAGTAAATGAGACTTTGACCTGGTCGCCGTCTCCCTCGTTGCTCTCGTTCCTCATCCGCTCCACTTAAACTACGTACCGGTACAGCGGGCTCTTGTCTCCCAACACCATGAGCTCCTCATCAGTGTACTTCGCACGGACCTCTTGCTCACTGATCGCATCCCTCTTGCGGTTTTGCCGCAGGTACACCGTCTTGAGCACCAGCGTAGCCACAATGGCGGCCGTTACGTTGAAAAGCCCCATCCCATAGCCCAGCCAGTAGTGCGGTGCCTGCTGCTGCAGGAAAACGTTGGATCCAATGGCACCGCCGAGGTTGCCAAGGCTGATCAACAGCGCCATACCGACTGCTCGCTTCCAGGATGGCGCGATGTTGTTGCCGACCCAGGAGAGGCAGCCGATTAGCGGAGGGTAAGTTCCGGCGGGGATGCAGAACAGGAAGGCATAGGTGAGGCCCGGGTAGCGGGGATGCGGGATGGAGAGCAGTCCAATGAAACCCACGGCTGCGACGGCGTAAGGTCCAATGATGAAGGGCCAGCGAGACTGCCGCTTATCAGCAATGCGGGAGACGACGATGGTAGCGATCGCTCCTAGCAGATAGATTGGGATGGTCAGAAGCTGGGCATTGGCGCTCGTGTAGCCGAGCTGGAGAATGATCGTGGGAGCCGTGTATGTGAAGCCGTAGATCGTTATGGCGTTACCCCAGTAGATGAAAACCGCAAACCAGATCTTCCATTCCAGTAGCGCGGACTTGAGGTAGGCCCAATTGAAGCCTTCGGTGGTGCCTACTTTGCCGGCGGATGTGCCGGAGTCTTGTACGAGACGTCGGGCAATGAAGTCTCGTTCTTCAGGTGTGAGGAAGCTGGCAGTGGCAGGGGAATCTGGTAGGGTCCAAGGAAGGACCGCTGCGACGACGCAGGTGACAATGCCCTCCAACAAGAAAATCCAACGCCATCCTGAATACCCTCCGACGCCATCCATGTGTTCGATACCGAAAGCCAGGAGACCACTGAATGCGGAGGCCAACGATGCCGCTGAGAAAAAGATGGCAAGGCGAGTTTGCACTTCGAAACGAGCATACCCTGTTCTGGTTAACGATTGACTCTACCCCTTGAGTCGATGGTGAGCTTACAAGTCGTTAACAGGTATGTTGCAGCAGGAAAGAATCCGCTCTCTGCCAGGCCAAGCATGGTTCTGGTAGCTACAAGACCCTCGTAGTTCTGAACGATCCCCTGCAGGGTCATGACGACTCCCCAGGCCAACATCATTATAGCGATCCACCATGAGGGTCGCATTACCTTCAGCACGATGTTCGATGGTACCTCAAAGATTGCATAGGGAAAGAAGAAGACCGTCAGCGCAATATTGTACTGCGTGCCGGTCAATTCGAGCTCCTCGTTCATACCCGCAATCTTAGCGTTGCCGATATTGCCTGTGAGCATAGGTCAGTCTCCATTGTTCAGAGATCCAATGGCTGTAAGAGCTCGACTCACTTCTATCGAGGAAAGCAAGTACGTAGAGTAGGGTCAGCATGGGTACTAATCTATAGTCGACCTTGCGTAGAACTCGCTTCGTTTCCTTGTCGTCGTACCTCGGTAGGTTCTCATCGTCGAGGCCATCGCCCATACCTGACTTCTCAACTTCAGCATGGTCGAGAGTCTCCTTCTCGGACAGGTTAGCATCGCGTGCCATGATTGGAGTATGACCCAACGGGTTGGGGCGGGAAATGAAGATGTCAGGAGAAGTAGAGAATCACTTGTTAGAAAGGGAATGAGCTTTATAAAATGAAGTCCTCGACTTCCGCCGATCGGAGCACTGCGGTCCTTACCATGGAGGCCAAATTGTGCTTGGCCGATGGCTGCAAGATTCGGTAGTCGGCCTTGTAGCCATGTGTCAAGCAGATTCCTCGTCTAGCGGTAGCGCTAGACGATGCCAAAATGGATGTTGTCAGTGGGCTTCATTCCCCGCCCAGGCACCGTTGCACTGGTAGGATTCAGTTCATCGACCAGTGACTTTGATTGAACAATCAACCAACGAAGTGGATACCGGATGAGTCGCTGTGAAACGTTCCTCGACCGAAGAGCGTGCGTCCCGACGGCGTGTGATGTGGTTTGCTGTTGTGCCCATAATTTTCGGAAACTTGGGGGCCTGGAGAAAGTCGGCATACCCCCAATCTCCATCGCTTGCCTAGGAGCGCGGATCAGAGTCCTCGCAGCGGAGAGCACTGGGGTGAAAAGATTCCTTGGACTTACTCCAACCCGGCCAGTTCGAGAAATTCAAACCGATATCCCGAGGTTATCAGCCCTCGGGTGTCGACGATCCTGTTCTTGGCTTTAGCTCCGGTGGTTTTGTTAGTGCAAGTGCTGTTTGTATGCAATACTTGCTTAAGCTGCCACACCTATTGATTCCGGGTGTAGTTCAAATGTTGAAGTGCTCCCACAGGAAAGATCATTATTGACATGTCTCGATGCCTGTCGAAGCTCATAGCAGTCGAGCAGCCTGGAGATTTCAGACTCGCAGAGAGCTAGGTAGCCCTCTCAGCGTAGTGCAATCACAATGAAGCAGTGGACTTTTGGCAAAGATCCAACGTCGAGGTTGAGCCACGGACCAGCGCTTCCCTCACGAGGGTTCCGATTCTTGCTTCGTTGTATGTGTATCATCAACTTGACAAAGGCACTATTTTGTCTCTTCTCCTATCCCTCATCTGCTACTTTGATGTTAAAATGGCCCCCGTATCCAGGGCGAGGTAGATAGCCAGCCATGTCGGCCGGCGTGATATAAGCAACCCCGTTTCTGCAATGGGCCAGATCCGCTTCACCGGAGTCTAGTGAACGCATCGGGTAGAGTAATGATCAATATTTTGTCAGGGAATGTCTCTCTGTAGCTGCCCGTTTGCCCTGTTCATGGGGCTTAAATCCACCGCATGGCTCTTCTAATGAACTTCTGCATGCAGTCATTAAATTAAGGCAAGTAGCATCTTGGCACCAACCTTTCCTTCAAGGCAGTGAATCCGACAATGTACCGTTGATCCAGCGGTGATAAGTGATCACTATACAAATGAGGAAGCCGGTCGTCCGATCCCTCCTAGGTGCCGCGCTCTCAACTGAGTCGAGATCATGACATCTGTTGTACACATGCTTGACAAAGCAATATATCTCCTTGTTGTTACAATCGTAGTCCTCATCGGGGCAGACTGACGGCCGCCAGCTCAGCACATTCGCAATCTAACTTTCGCTACATTGTTCCACGTCTGCCGAACATCTTCAGAATGCGCAAGGCAGAACTCGAAGGAACACTGGACCTAGATGCACCTAGACTTGCGGCGTCTCATGGCTTCAGTTATTGGCGACCCATTCTTGGTAACAATAGTTTCTTGAGCGTCATTGAAGCAGGCCGGACAGTTCCCCTCTGTTGGTGCAGATGTGTCAGCTTTTCGTGGCGCGGTGGCCAGCTTCCATGCATCTTCCTGCTGAGTTGAGAATCTTATGTCTGTATCCTTCGATCGCAGAGCCTGCAGAGTCTGACTGCAAGGTGCTGCCGAGGTTTCAATTGGTGGTAGTTCGTTGCTCATTCGTCCGATGGCATGCGCATGTAGGCGTCGATGGCTGTCGAGAAGGCCGCGAAGCCGCCACAGCCAAGTAGAGCGGCTTGAGGTCCAGCTTTGTACGCCAGTGCACCACCTGTTATGCATCCGGCGATTACGCTGTTTGTGAGGTCGTTCTTCGCCCGTAAACTTTCCACAGCGCATTCCGTCCCACTGAAAGCGGCACCAATGATCATGAAGTTCTTAGCTGACGAGTATGACTTCGATCCCATATCTTTCAGGCCTCGTCTTAGCTGATCCTTAACCGATAGCTTTGCCATTTCCTGACCCTGTGGTGATAAAGGTGTATCATAGGCCATCGACGACATGAAAAGACCGAAAGCACCACCAAGGGCGAAGCCAGCGCCGCCAGCCATGATAGATTTTACGACACATGATTCCATGCCGGCTTGAATCTGCGGGCGTCAGATTAGCGGGAGGCTACGCAGGTTTTCGGACGGGGACCGGCGCATACCATCTTAACCATGCCCTGCTCCTGGTCACTGAGACCACCGTTCTGGCCTTGCCCAACGGGCGACTGCATGCCTGGGAACATAGACATGACGATGAGGAGACTGACTTTGCAACGACGATGTTTATCGGGCGAAGAAGGAGTCTGAGAAATTAAATGAAGAGTCGATGTTCGAATGCGAGAAGTCGCATGCGCGTTTCCTCTGGGCAAGTTAGCCGAGGGGAGGCTCCGAGCCATCCCGACAAGGCTGCATCTTTAGGGGGGGTTTGCGGTGACCCGGGCACTGAGCTTGCTTGTAGAGTTGTTCAAGTAAAGTGTCTGTTATAGCCACACGAGAGAAGTAGCTGTGCTTTAGTCTGGGATTTATATAACTTCATTTTACCGGCCGGCATTTGTGCCACTTTCAAACAGCCTGCATCAAGCCGGGTTGGTGCCTGTACCGACCTGTTCAGGGTCCTTGGCTGTTCACTGGCATTAGCGCTGATTCTGGCATCTGTATTCACTGTCAAATGGCATCCCGAGACTGCGCCCTCGATGCGCCGCCGCGACTTGCGTTCTAAGGCTTTCTACCCCCGAAAAGCCTCTTTAGCTTGTGTCTTCCGCTTACGCACCCAAGCGCTCCCGATCACCGCCCTCTTCCTCTACCACCGGCACCACCTCCTCCAAACATGCCGCCCATCTGCTGCATCATGGCGTTCATGTCCATTCCTCCCATGCCACCACCACCGCCTCCTCCCATGCCCTGCATCATCTGCATCATCTTAGCCATATCGCCGCCGCCTGGCATACCTCCTCTGCCGCCACCCATTGACTGCATCCTTTTCTGCATCGCGGCCATCTGTTGTTGCTTGTTGCCGCCCTGCATCATCGACTGTGCGCGTTGCATGTTCTTCTTGTTCTGACCCATGTTCTTTGCGATGCCTGACATCACTTTGTGCTGCGTCAGAAGCTCTTCGATTTCTCGTACGCTGGTTCCCGACCCGCAAGCTATCCGAACCATTCGTGAAGGCTGTGAGATCAGGATCTTGCCGTCAGAATCGAGCTCCTTGGCGGTCATGCTGTCAAAGATGTAGATCATGCGCTTGAGCTTGTCTTGACCATCTTGATCTGACATGCCCTGCATCATGCTTCCCAGGCCGGGAATCATACCTGCCACCTTGGATAGTGGTCCCATCTTCATAATATTCGTAATTTGCTCCTTCATGTCTCGGATCGTGAAGATCCCTTCTGCTAAATGTTTCTGTGTTTCTTTCATGGCCGCCGAGTCTCGGGTTATTGATTGCACGTGCTCAATCAGACCAGACATGTCACCGTAGCCAAGCAGTTTCGAGATAAAGGGCTTCGGTGCAAATCGCTCTAAATCCATCATATGTTCGCCTGTACCCAGGAAGATGATTGGCGTTCGTGTCGCGGCCACAGCGGAAATTGCACCACCTCCGGCTGCACCACCGTCCGTCTTGGTAATGATGATAGCACCGAAATCAGCAGTTGCTTTGAACGCTGCCGACTGAGCTTCAGCCGCCTGACCTATCGTGCCATCCAAGACCATAATTGTCTGATCTGGTTTGATGGCTGTTTGGACCTGAACCATTTCGGCGAACAGATCGGCTTCTTGTTTGTGGCGGCCTGACGTATCCACGATGATGATCTCGAACTTCTCCTTTTTGAACCGCGCAACACCTTCTGCAGCGACCACAGCAGGATCCGTCTGAGTTAGAGAACCGTAGTAGGGGATTTTTGCCTTTGTCGCATTCTGCTTAAGTTGATCGTATGCACCTGCTCTGAACGTGTCTGCACACACCAAACATGCCTTGAAACCCCGATTGGCGTAATGCCTGGCTAGCTTGGTACATGATGTAGTTTTACCAGCACCCTGGAGGCCAACAAACATTATAACATTGGATTTTCCCTTCTTGGGCTTGTACGGTTCCGCGTGTGGATCGACTAAGTGAACGAGTTGGTCGAAAACGGCCTGTTGTATCATTCGTTTCTTCGTGTTCGCATTTGTGTTCGGGGGAATATCTTTGAAATTGACTGCGGATTGGATATCTTTCCGTAATCTTTTCACCAGAGCGACATTGACATCGGCCGACAGTAGCGCAGAACAGATCTCCTTGATCATCGAATCGAAGGCTTTCTCGTCGAGATTGGGCTCACGCATCAAATTGCCCACGGCGGCGCTGATGCGCCCGCCGAAATCTTGAAGAACCATGTTGACGGTTGGCGGGCGCTGCAATTAGATATGAGAAGTGCGAGGAGCGAACAGCTCTGTCGAAGACCAGTGGAGAAGAGTAGAACTCATCTAGAGGCGATGTAATGTGGTGCAATGGTATGGCGATGTGGGGTTGTCACAATCGAGTTTAAGTTGGCCGAAGATCACCCAGGCGGAGAAAAAGTTCACGGCAACCCGCTGCGACTTCTTGACACCGAGAGGCAGTCCACCACTGCCTGACTTTGCCACAACCATAGTCTAGCAATCATGTCGCGATTGCCGCCTCCTTCTCAAAAGAAACGCAAGCTCGACGACGCCATCCGTGGCAAGACTACTAAGCCCAAGAAATTCAAGCGACAGCGAGTTCAAGACTACCACTCATCTTCGGACGAATCTGATGTGGACGATGCGCAATTTGCGCCGGTGACCCTTGCTGATTCAGACGACGAAAGACCTGCTCCCCGGCTCAAAGGTGGAAAGGTTGCAAAGACACTGAAGAGCGCAAAGAAGCCACGGTCTCGAAAAGGCGAGGATGAGTCTTCAGCTGAAGGTTCATCAGACGATGATGAGGATGGGGATGGTGACCAAGAAGCCGTCTCGGCAAAACCAAAGCACAAGCGCAATGATCCGGACGCTTTCTCGACCTCGATCTCCAAAATCTTGTCTACAAAGTTGTCACAGTCCGCGCGTCAAGATCCAGTTCTGTCACGAAGCAAACAAGCCGTTGACACAAGCCAATCGGTGGCAAACGAACGCCTTGAGAGAAAGGCGAAGGCCAAGCTACGTGCAGAAAAGAAGGAGGAGCTCGATCGAGGTAGGATTAAGGATGCCCTGGGCATCGAATCGGGCACCACAGGTGAAGTTGCTGTTGAAGAAAAGCGGCTTAGAAAGATCGCTCAGCGAGGTGTTGTTGCTCTGTTCAATGCATTCAGGGCAGCGCAGGTCCGGGGCGAGCAAGCTGCAAAAGAGGAGCAGAAAAAGGGCACAGTCGGTATATCTAGTCGTGAGGAGAAGGTCAAAGAGATGAGCAAGCAAGGCTTCCTTGAACTGATCAATGGCCAGAAGAAGGGCAAATGAACATAACGAGACATGCTGCATCTATTGGTGTTGAGGTTACAGGGTGTGGAAAATTGCCGCGACGGAGGAAAAGTTGAGGAGTGATCTTGGTACAGATTAGACCCCGGCCACGGCTATGCAGTAATGTACATCTGGCTCTCGGCGCCTGATACTATTTCGACTGGAAATCCTATCACTATGTCAGTATACCGCTGCGCCTAGGAGCGTTGTGAACCAAGCCTTACCGCAGCCTGCATATTCCTGGTCATGGACGGGAGCTTCACAACGATGCCGTCTATATCCTTGTTCATCTTGATCTGACATCCGAGTCGCGATGTTTCAGTAAGTCCAAAAGCAAGGTCTAGCATGTCGTTCTGTCGCACGGTCAGCCAGCTCCCGGACTTCGTATCGTTCTGAAACCATACCTCATCATCATCTGCCTCCGGAATCTTGTCATAGACGTCCTCATCTTGGACGATAACATGGCAGGTCGAGCACGCACATGAACCCCCACATGCACCTATATCGCTGTCAGACCGCCGTTTTCAAGAAGGTATCACTGGCTTTACCCTCCATCTCGAGATCGTTCGCTTGCGCTATATCGAGCAAGTTGTCGCCCTCGGCAACCTCGAACTCATGCCGATCTCCATCCTTGTCAATGAATGTGACATGTAGCTCTTCGCCCGGCTTCGGCGGATCGATATGACCATGCTTTTGGACCGAGCTGACCGCGAATCTTCGGCGCGATTGCTCCAAAGCTCTTATGCGTTGCCGAATCGCCTCCTTCTGCGCTCGGATACCGGCGTCATGCTGTCGGCGAAGTGAGAAAGATCTCGAAGAAAATCGGAACGGCGCCGGCACGCTGACAGCCGGCCTAGTCGATTGCCTGATAGCCCCTGCAACAACAATGCGCGCGCCAGCCCAGCCAGACATCGTATTTTCGCAACTGGGACTGTTGAGACAGCTTAGGACTTCGGCCGATCGAGTCGGGCTCTAAGATAAATTTCGCCAAGGCTGCATGCAAGGCGGCGTCATTCTCTCTCCGCGTCGACGACCACCTCTCTCCACCTGACTGTTACAATCATCCTCGACACCAACAGCGATGGAAGCGCCTAGACAGGGCCCGAACCCGCTCAGACCGTATTATATTCCCCCTTCCATAGGCGAGACCGTCGCACCAGCCGCCAATGCCACCGCCAGCGCGTCCAAGGCACCCGCGTCCTCTTCGAGCTTTACCTTCCCAGATATCGACTACTCGGAGTACATACCAGATGGTTCGCCGTCAGTGACAGGGTCTCTGAAGAGCTTATTGGACCAAGCAGTATGGAAATACACAAGCGTGTTAATGGCACAGCCATTCGAAGTGGCCAAAGTCATCCTACAAGTCCGGGTTGCGCAGGAGAGCGATCTAGATGAGCCGTCGAGATCACGACAATCGTCGACATCGGGTGCCCACTTTCATGAGGCAGAGCTTGAAGACTCTTCCGATGAAGAGCCCAATTTCTTTACCAATAATTCCCAATTTGGCCCGTCAACGCCATCGCCACCTCGTGGACGGCGAGGCAGGCCTCCACCCACACGGACAACGAGTCAAAGATCTACGGGCCCATCGAAAACATCCGGCAGCTTGGAGCTGAGAAATTCACATTCTCTTCTGGACGCGTTGTCGTCTCTGTCGTCAAACAGTGGCGCCCTTTCAATATGGAGGGCCACCAACACCACCTTCATACATACCATCCTCTCGAGGACGCTCGAGACCTTCTTCCGAAGCTTCCTTGCCGCTTTGTTTGGTGTTGCCGAGCAAGACGTCCTGATCGCTTCGTCTTCATCGATACCGGATTCTTCGGTGCTCTCATCAATTGCGCCTACCGCCACCGTCCTCATTGCTACAGCTGCTGCCTCCCTCTCTGCCCTTGTCCTCGCACCCGTCGATGCTGCTAGGACGCGACTCATTCTCACTCCCTCAACAGACGAGCCACGAACATTGCTTGGGACGCTCCGAACGCTATCTCCGTCTTATTTGATCCCAGCCCATCTTATCCCCATCACAGTCCTGACTTCGAGCATCCCAACATTCCTCTCGAATGTTACACCCTTCTTCCTGCGCTCGTATCTGGGCTTAGACCCTGCGATGAACTCCGCATCATGGTCCGTTGCGACCTTCGCCTCCTCGGCGTTGGATCTCTCAATCAAATTCCCACTCGAAACAGTCCTACGTCGTGCTCAGATTGTCACATGGACTGCTCCATCCGTCTCTCCACCTCGATCAGCATCGAAGCACAAGGCTGTCAATACCGTCGTGCCTGTCCCGCAGTCATATCGTGGTGTATTGCCAACAATGTGGGGCATTGTGCGCGATGAGGGCTATTCTGAGAGCCAGAAGGACAAGACGGCTGCCTTGATGGGGAAAGCACCACGGAGAAAGAGGAAGGGTCAAGGTGTCCAGGGTCTTTATCGAGGCTGGCGAGTCGGACTCTGGGGCCTCGTGGGCATATGGGGCACCGGTTTTGTCGGAGGTCTGCAAGGAAGTGTAGAAGCTGGAGCTGGTGTCAATGCACATGCAGGCAAATTTTGAGGTCTCCGGGATGCGCCTTGGGCTATGGTACATTCGGCTCAAAGACAACTTGTGGGTGGACGTCGGGCAAGGCGAATAATGACTGCAAGGCGTCAATGGACACGAAAGGATATCTCACGAACTCTTCTCAATGATATATATACCCTGGTCGATGGCATTCCGCCGTCGGACGTTGTTTCGAAATAATACGAGGTCTTGGTTCTGTCCTATGCTCTGTCTCTACCTGAGGTAAAGGGTTGCTGCCCCAGGTCGAGCTGTTCTTCGACTTCTTGAAGGATCTGGGGATATTTGAAGAGCTCGACTTCGACGCTCTCAACACCGGTGTAGTCTTGGAATGGTTCCGCCATTGAGTGGAGCGTGCAGAGGCTGAAGGCTAACATGACCACCGAAGGAGGAGTGGTAGTGACACTGGCAACGATAGTCTGGACCGTCCTTGGAGTTTTGTAGGTGGTGGCTTTTTGGAGAGTTCCTCGGCGTCGAAATGCATTTGTTTTGGATCTTGTCAATCTGTGCATGGTGTTGGTGGCTTGGGTCTGGAGACTCTCCAGATGATCGTTCGAAATCGCGGTATTATTTACTGGTCGATGCTAAAAAGAGGCAACAATGAAGCTCATTCCAAGCTTTGATGAATCCTCCACCAAGTTCGCCTCACATGCTATCAAGCTGGCGTTCATCTCAGTAACGCAAGAGCTTCCAGAAGTCATGATCTCGGGGGAGCTCGTCCCTTCAGCAATTCTCTGCTTGATCAAGATATCAATCCCATTTCTACGTACTGGAGAAGACATTGTATGTTTCAGCTGCTACAATGGCCAAGTTTAGGTATACAAAGAGGTTCGTCTCGGAGACAAGGGACAAGGCTTGGAAGGCACGCCCTGTGCTAGAGGTACCGGGTAGTGGTGTGACCACGGGGGACTGAGGACACGACCCGACCCCTCCCATGGCCCGACTTCGGCCACACCAGCTCTGTAAAAATAATCCCGTCAGACAGCCGAGCCTGACAGATTTGCCTCGAAATACAGCGGTCAGACGCGGGTGAAGAGATTTGATCTGATAATAATATCTTGGCAAAGATCAAAATCTGATAAGATCCTGCCATCCCGCTAGATCTTCCAACCGCGTTCCAATTCTCATTCCTACACAGACTGCACACCTGCTGAGGCGGGATAGCAGTAGACGTAATCCCTGACGAGAGACAGCTGTACGAGACCAAGTACAAAGTACTTCACCTCGCATCCCATCGCCCGCTCCTACCTACGTGTATGATATCTCCAACCGAGCAGTAGCTATATTCCACGACCTGCGCTCGCCTCAACTATGGCTGGCAGCGCTGGATCAACCCCTACGGCCATGTCGCCGCCGGCCACAGCCGATATCAAGCCTACTATCATACGTCGCCCCTCACTTATCATGAAACCTGCTCAGACCCCTCCCGCAGGCTCCCCACCACCAAACAGTGCAGGTACAATGAGCTTGACCTCAAAGGAATGGATCATTCCTCCCCGTCCTAAGCCCGGACGCAAACCAGCAACAGATACGCCACCAAGTAAACGGAAAGCACAGAACAGGGCAGCTCAGAGGGCGTTCCGGGAGAGGCGGGCGGCACGTGTCAATGAGCTGGAAGATCAGATCAAGCAGATCGAGGATGAGAACGACAGAGAGACTGATGCGCTCCATTCTCAAGTCGCACATTTGGAGAAAGAGGTGGAGCAGTATAGAACAGATCTAAACACATGGGCTGAGCGGTGTCGGAGGCTGGAAGCTGAGCTGAGCAATCTCAGATCCTCTCGAAGCCCGCAGAAAACGACGAGTCACGCGGGTGACACGAGCGTGGGTTGCGGCAAATGCACCCTCGAGTCAAGGTGCCAGTGTATCGACGATGCTTTCGATACGCTGGGGGCGCAGGCTCAATCTACAGCCGAGAAGCGACCACGTTCACCTGCACCGACCGGCTCAGGAAAGCGGATCAAAACCGAACCGCGAGAGTCCCTCGAGATCGACTTTACCGCCATGTTTTCCAGACCCTCCACTTCCCGGGCCGAGGATATCTCACCTTCGTCCGCCACCGTCGTCGCTGACCCTTGCGGCTTCTGCTCCGATGGTACGCCTTGCATTTGTGCCGAGATGGCTGCTGAGCAGGAAGCGGCACGTTCTGCTACCCACCCCCCCCAACCAACTGCCACTCGCCTCCCCCGTCTCTCACAATTCACTCCACCCCCATCAGAAGGCGACGTATCCATGCCCTCAACCTCTATCCCAGCCAGCGAAGTGTCTTCCACAAACCCTTGCGCAAACGGCCCCGGCACCTGCGCACAGTGCAAGGCAGACCCCAACAGCACCCTCTTCTGCAAGTCTCTCGCCGCCTCCCGCTCGCAGTCTCAGTCACAGCCTCTCTCTGGCGGTGGCTGCTGCGGTGGCCGCGATCGTGCAGGCGGCTGCTGCCAGTCCCAATCGCAGCCCTCAGACGATCCCGCCACAGCCGCCGTTCCCCTCCCGCCACGGAGCCGCAAGACGCGCTCATCAGCACGCTCTGCAGCCGCTCCAGCATCTCCAGCGCGAGCATCGTCCACGTCGACCACAGCGGCAGCGGCAGGAGCACCACACCGCACCGTCACCCTCACTTGCGCCGACGCGTACACCACGCTCTCGCGCCACCCAGCGTACGAGCGCGCGTCGGCCGAGATCACGAGCTGGATGCCAAAGCTGCACGCATCCGACAGTCCCGCGCCAATGAGCGGGCGGGCTGCGGCGATGGAGGTGGGCGAGGGTAAAGGGGGCCGGGGTCGAAGCGCGGCTGTGACAGCCGAGCCACCCCGGCCGGCGATGGAGATCGATGCCGCGAACGTGATGGCGGTACTGCGCGATTTCGATCGTAGGTTTGGCCGAAATGGGTAGATGAGGCTGAGTGCTGCGTGCGAATGACTTGACGAAGGATGGCAGTGTTATGATTATTGGCTCGAACGAGATCAACGGGTCGGCATGGTGGCATGGGAAATGGCATGAATGGAGTCGGGACACTAGACACGCCTCATGGTCATACACGGAGGCATCAGACACATGTCCCTGCATTTGGGTGGACGGGGTAAACAGAGCATGGCGAGGTGTGAGTAATGCAAGAGCTTGACGAAAGGCCGTGTCCATATCTGATTCAACGTGGGTCATATGAATAACAATCCAAATCGCCATTCCTATTCTTTTCCTGAGTCTCCTGTGCTCGCCGAACGCTTTGCTTCAGACGTGAGGAGCGAGAGGAAAAGCTCCTCAGAAATTCGTCTGACCGACTTTGCAAGATGCTGGTAGATGAGGTACTGACTGAGAGCACCGCCGCCTCAGCTCCAGAGCCCAGCACCGATCCTGCCCCTCAAAGACCGTCCCTTAAAGCCCGGCGCGGGACTCGTTAGCACGTACTCCCACTTAACCTCTCCATCCACCCAAAGCGTGTACCGCAACATGCTGCGCTGATCACCTTGGCCCTCGCCGCCCAAATTCCTGATCTCCACGGCCCCGACCTTGCTGTTGCCGTCGGGCAAATACTTGATATTCACATCCTCGCCGTCAACCTGTTTGAAGGTGCGGAATGGGAGGTAGAACATGCTCAGCGGCCCCACGGAGAACTCGTGAGGCCCCGACGCCGGAGTGCGGTCGTACACAACACCGCTGTCCTTTTTCTTCGCCGACGACGTGCCGTGAGCGACCGTGGTGTTGAGGTTCAGGATCGGTGGCGGGAAGCGGATGGCGGCAAACTCATGCCGGTCGCCGCTCAGTACGACAATGCGTACGCCTAGCTCGGCTTCCGCGCGGTGCATGGCGTTCAGCACAACGGCACGCTCGGATGGGTAGCCACCCCAGGTGTCGGAGGTACCGAAGCGCCAGTTTTTGGTGAAGGGCACGGATGATGCGACGATCATGAAATGCACGTTGGGAGCCGGCGGAGCGGCGAGGAAGGAAAGAAGCGCGGAGAGTTGTTGAGCACCGAGCATGGTGTGGTTGGTAGGGTTAGTGGGAGGGTTTGCAGGGCTTGAGGAGGAGCCATAGAGAGGCTTGGTGATGGAGAGGACGGAGTCGGCAGGTTCCGGATCGGTGCGGTAGCGGCGGGTGTCAAGCATGAAGAATGAAGCGGGACCGTTGGTGAACTGGAAGTATGTCGTGTTGGAGTGGTCTGGCAGTGAGGCTGGGATGGGAGGATTGACTGAGACATGGTAGTGTATGAATGGGTCAGAGGCTGCTGGAAATGGGTCCGTATCGTTACCGGCGGACCAGTCGTTGGCGATCTCATGGTCATCGAGGGTGTGTAGCCAAGGGAGGGACGAGATCCCGGGCAATGACCAGGAAGGTGACGCGTATACTCGCCGATACTCCGACCGGTAATGGCGGAGCGACGAAGACAGCCGCATGGGTACGTCGACATAAATGAAGTCTCCCAGGAAAAGCATGAAAGATGCCGGTGAGGGGAGCGAGCGTAGAACCTTGGGAAGATGATCGAAGCCATGGAGGGCTAAAGAGTTCGAGAAGAGCCGATAGGGAAAGTTGGCCTTGATGCAGGAACTGGTGAGGAAGGTAATGCTGCCAGCGTGAGGTGAGTAGGGCGCTGGAGCGGTGGTGAAGGTACCCGAGAGATCATTGGACAGCGAGTAGGTGTAGGTCGTGTCAGGTACGAGACCATCAAATGTCAACGGATGAGTGTAGTCGGTGTCGTCAGAGAGAAAGTACACCTTCTCTACGCTTGTCCAGCGAGGCTCATGCGCTGCTTTAAGGTATGCATAGAGTGGAAGCTGATCTGCATTCGGCTCGCGAAACAGGACCTTCGCTGAAGTCTCACCGACAAAGCCAACGCGCGAGAAACGTAAATCTTTGGCAGGATGCAGTAGCGGTCCCCGGAAGATCAAGTCTGCCGTTAGGAATGCCATGAGAATATTGACTGCAATGGTGAGATAGCTGAGCTCTGGCTCGCGCCAGTTGGGCACACCGAAGAGCAACGTCTTAAGAACATTCTTCTCGTCTTTGTAGAGAACTGGTTCGTGGCCATCATCTTCCTCCTGTTCAGCTTCGTCTCGTTCGTCGTGACCAAGCAACTGCGGGAAGGCTTCTTTGAGTGTGAGGGGCCTATGCCCCAAGGCATCCGACTGCGTAAAGACAGTTGCGAGGTATACGATTAGACTCGTGAATATCATCGGCGGGAAGTGATGCCCGGGGATCTATGGTGGGTTAGCACTTCGTATTGCAATGTGTTCGAGTGGTGCAATTGACCCATCTCAAGAAGCAGAAGGCGAAGAGCCTGGTGAGAGTCGAAGCGGTACCTGCTACCCATTCAACCGGCTTGAGGGCCATTATGGAAGTAATGCTCACTGCTCAGCAGCGAGGCACAGCGAAAGGTTTACATGACCAACGATGAAGCATAAGTCGCTTCGAAATCAGGTGCAAGTGGATGGACAACAAGTTTGGGGATGACGTTGAGTCCCCGCACCGCCACAGGCGAGGTGGAATGCTGGAAGCCTGTGCCACAACAATAGTCAAGCTAGTCATTGCAGGGGTCTTTTTGACCAGTAGTCTACCGGTCAACTATCTCGTACGTGGTACCCTTCCTTGATTCATGTTTGATCTCGACAGCCCTCTGCCCATGGTGACGATGATGGCAGCGTCCCTGACCTCTTTCAATCCTAGTATCAATCTCATGCAGTATGGCCACTGCCAGACCTCCTGCTCATTTGGTAGGCTCGCCCAGTATTCCCACCCCATCACGCCTCCGAAGGCGGGGTATTTCTCCTGTAGATAGCTGAGCACCGCGGCAGTGTGATGGAGCAGCACATAGCCGCTCCCTCCATGTCTTGGGTTTGTGAGCATTCCGGCGACGACCTTCTCTGGCCGCCAGCCATTCCTCATGATCTCATCATATGCCCGTGGAGACTCGAGCCCTCCCCAGCCATTGTAGAACTGTGTATTGTACCAGGCAATGCTGGATCCTCTCGCTGCTTCTAGCAGGCTATAATCGAAGCCTGAGAGATGGGGTCGTCCCGCCATGAGCGCCGTTGCGACAGGCGCCAGTGTGATGATGAAATCCTGACCGAAGTCCGCTTTCAGACGGTCAATCAAATTGACAACACCTGGAAGCGACATCTCCTCCTCCACATCCAGATCCAGACCATCAAGACTGTACGTCCTGATCATCTCCCGCAGTGGCGCATAGTAAGCCTCGAATCGCGCCAGAGGGACGTCCGTCCGTGACTCCGAGTAGTCAAGCCGGGCAAAGCTGCCTTTGGCGGCGCCACCTAGCATGCCCAACACCTTGATGCCGCTGTCTTGCAGCACCATGGCCTCATCCCATAGCTGCGTGTACTTCGGATGATCCGGTGGATTGTCGTTGAGCGTCAAGTTATTGGGATCCCAGTTGATATGGATGGCAGCAAGGATGACATGTGTAACAGCCGGGGGACCATTGGTGATCAGTGGGAGGAGTGAGATGTATTCGTCTTCATGGTGGTATGTCTGCTGATAGCATACTACGCGAGGCTGCCATCCTGGCAGTGCTGTTTGAGATGGCGGGATTGGTGGCATGACAAAGTATACATCGAAAGTGGTGGGAACGAAGACTTGATCCGGGACAGAAGCGCGCCCGCAATCGATGACTCAGCAACAGCAACGGGGCACGCGTTACGGGCTACGGGGGGGGCGCCCATATCGCTATCTATACGGACCACCGATGTTTCTTAGTATTCAGTCCAACACACCAGCATTGCGACGTTTGCATCTAGCAAGGCTCTCTCAATGCCGCTTACACCAGGTACCGACGGGGACCATCTAGTCGCAGCGGCGATAGCTTGGCGGTGGACGGCCAACTTCCTGCAGGCGTGAACGTTACGAATAGCGACTATCTGAATACACCGCTTACCGGCGACAACGTTCTAAACACCCGGGACAAGGGCATGAATGTTAATCTTGAAGCTCAACGGACCAGATATCACTCGACCTCGACCTCGACCACCCACTCCCCTTCCCCCACCGGCTCCTCGAAGCCATCCACCCACTTATCGAAAAATTCCCTCGTCACCTCAACCGAAACATCCCCCTTTCTCTCCCCTTTCAATTCCCCTCTGACATCCCATCTCGCCCTCACCCTCCTCCACACCACCTCCCGATCCCTAACCTTGAAGAACACCAACACCACCCTCGCCCCCAACCCCTCCACCAATCCCCTCCACGCCACCCGATCCTCCTTCGCATAGAAAGCACGATCAAGCACCACATCCCCACCCCGGGACAACACCTCCCGCAGCCGCTGGCCAAAGATCTCCTCTGCCTCGTCCTCGTAGGCCTCCCGCAGCGCGGGCTCATAGTCGACGCCGTACAGGCCGTGACGCTCGTGCACGATGCCGTCGAGTGAGAGGCGCGTGAAGATGCGCGGTGAGTCGTGGTGTGCGGCTACGATGGCGTGTGCGAGCGATGACTTGCCGGTGCCGCAGAGGCCGCACATCATGACGGCGACGGGGCGTGGGTCGTTGGTGGTGCGCTGGAGGAGCGGCGTGAGGGCGTCGAGCGTGGCGCTTGTGGAGGGCATAGTTGGTATATTGCGTGTGTTCGTGTTTTAACCGTCTGGGACGATTGAGATGATGTTATGGTGATGTTGTGGTGATGTTATGGTGATGTTATGGTGCTGCTATGGTGATATCGTAGATATAGAATACCTCCGTCACTGTCGTTGTTGATCTGACTCATCGTGCTTTGATGCGTATCAGTCAAGCTGTAGTGACAGTACCGAGCCATAGACGAGGCTTTAGTCTCGTGTTCGTGTTCGACTCGAGTTCCGACTCATAAAGAGCGGATCCCCGCATAGGCTCAACGACTTGCCCTATGTTAGTAAAGCTCCGACCAGGGCTGCCGCTCAGCGCCTGAGGCAAATCGACATCTAGATCAATGCATGCTGCAGAACAGGGGTTGAAATTATGTCGTGGTAAAGAAATTCGATCGATTTCATTGACTTAAGTGCTACCGTGTGTCGCTGTGATCTGATTCCCATCCGAAGTATGCTAGGGCATGATACAGCACAAACACAGCCCAAGCAAACACTATCAAGGCCGTCTCCGGCCGCTCCCTGAACTCCTCCTGCGCGGTCGCCCCCAATGCTGAAAACCTCGCACCCACCGAGACAGCCTGACGAGGTCGACCGGTGGTTTTATCCGGTGGTTCGCTCCGCCGTTCCGGGGTCCTAGGCGGTGACGGAGGAGTCGGCGGATCCTGACTTTTGTAGACAAAGACGAAAACCGATTCAGCTCAGCTCCGAGGCTGATAACAATACAATATAGAATTTCTTTTTTGATATTGAGACAAGGGAGTGGAAAAAGAAGCCGGGCGGAGATGTGTGTCGACGAACGAGATGGACTTACTCGTCATCATCCTTGATCTGCGACTTGTCCAGGTCGCTGTTGAGGCTCTCGACTCCCAGGTTCGTGTCCTCGGTGGCGCCGGTGTCCTGCGACTCGCCCTCGCGCTCCACGGCGCTGAAGCCGGCCTGGTCCCTGCCTCTGACACGGCTGCCGTCGCGGAAGTCGGGGATGCTGCGCTCCTCCAGGTTCCACTGCTGGATGGCGCGGATGATGTCGACGGCGAGCTGGCCGTTGCGCTGCAGGGCCGACGCCCAGTGCGCCGGGATCTTGTCCGACGTGGTGAGCTGTCGCGCGATCGATGCGACCATCATCTCGCGCATCTCGTTGTCCTCGTCGGTTTCGGCGTAGATGTACTGTACGCGCCTGAGGCCTGGGTAGGTGGAGGTGGAGTGGTAAAAGTCGCGTACGATCTCGACAACGTCCTCACCGAGCTTCTGCATCTCGAGCGTCTGTGAGAGGAGGTACAGGTCGAGGAGCGGGCCCAAATCTTTCTCTTGCCTGGGTGGCTTGATGGCTTTAGAGTAGAGCCAGCCTACGAGAAGCTCGAAAGTGTACTCATCCTCGTCGGGAAGGCCGTAGCTTTTCTGGCCGCGCGACTTCTTGGACGGATCCTTGTCCTCGGCGTAGAAGACCTTGGCGAAAAACGGTGAGTGGTGGCACAGGAGACGTTCGTGCAGTGGCCAGTGTTCTGACTCGGATCCGACATAGATGTCGACTATGGAGGAAGTGAGAAGCCTAAACCAGTCAGATGTGCCCCACATGAGACTCGGAGTGCTACACACTCGTTCAGCTTCTTCTCTCTCTTCTCTTGCTTCTGCTGATCGTTCTCGTTATCCATGACGAGCGGCACACAGTCAGAAGACTGTCAGGTGAGGGGTATTCCCGGTGAAGAAGGCTCTCGCTATAGAGGACTGGCAACGCGACCCAAGGACTCTCACAGCTGCTGATGGTACACAGGAGGACAACACGACACTCACCCACAACGCGGACGCACCTCAGCTCATATTGGCACAATAAATCCGTGTTACAAGGAACTTTCTCATGATTAATGTGAGGCTGGAATAACGTGGCTACGTCAGGGCAAGCCACAGTTCGCGGACGCTTCCTCTCCAGCGAATGTAATCCCTGTCCAGGTAAAGGAATGTGTGTTCCTTTGAGTGGCGCACACCACTACGATGGGGCAAATAGGCAGGGGTACAAGGGTAGAGGTCAGCAAAATCCGGTTTCTAGCCGGGGCCAAGTTGCCGCCCACCGGATGCTGTGGAGAAGCGAATCGTGTTCCAGCCTGCGCCAATCGAGCCGGTGGCCGGTCGATCGCATCGTATTCACTGTCGACTCCTCAATGCCGCCCACGTGGGCTGCTTCATATCGATTCCGTTCATTGCACAACTGCCTTCGACATAAGTATCTAAGGACCGAAAGGCATCCCAACTTTTCAATTGCCGACGCGGTGTGAGTATTATCTGGCTACATAGATAATCCTCTTGTCGTGATATGCCGGACCGAGGCTGAGATTCTGCTAAGCCTTACGCTGCATGCTGTCGTCGCTGAGGATCGCAGCGCGATGTCTCCAACTCTTGGAATATGGCGACCGAGAAGCTGCGTGGCTCTCGAATCAACGCAAGCATGGAGCCGCGCGGCGAGGCGTTCCAATATAGCAGGTGTACCTGCTCGAACAGTTGACGTCAACATAACGGTAGGCTAAGAACCGCCTTTGATCGCGTGACCATTCGTCGGCTTAGAAACGACTTCCGTCGTCTTAGGAGACCTGAGAGCCCCAAACGTCAGGGCCACAACTCCAAGCACACACGAGCCACCAACTGTGTAGGCGGTCTGGCGTCCAGTCCACCAGAACAGGCTGCAGAATAGCACTGGTCCCATTGCTCGTCCAAGCTGGCCCCAGCTCCTCAGCGCTCCCAGAACTTCACCTCGATTGCCTTCCTCGGCCTCAAAGCTACCTAAGCTGTTGAGGCCGGTCACTACTGTAGCGGACGTCACTGCAAGGAACACCGCTGCTCCGTACAGGCCGGACATGGTTTGTATGTGCGCCAGCATGAAGAATGCGATGGCGCAACTGACAACACCCATTCGAACGACGGTCAACGGCGGCATTCTCCGAACAACGGAGCCTTGCAGCAAGCTAGCGATCAGTCCGACGAGGCCTAGGACACGACCGTTGATTTTGGATGGCGAAGGGTGACCAGGAAAGATCTCTGAGGCAATGAGAAATGGCAGAGAGAACTCCATGCCCGAGAAGGGAAGCAGGAAAAGAAAATGGACGAGGTTGAGCAACCAGGGCTGGTTGACGTGCGCAAACGGTCTTGCTTGGCCGGTCTTGTTGCGGGTGTCGGCCTTTGCTGTTGGGGCGACAGGTCTGGTCTCTGGCAATCGCAAATACAGGTACAGCGTCTCCACCACGATCAAGAACAAGGAGAAGCCAGCTGCTGTTGCGAAGGGGTTTGCAGCCACGACTGTGACATTGGCTAGGGCTGCACCAAGGGCCGGACCAAAGGTGAATGCGACACTGAAGCACGCACCGACCAATGCCATGGTAGAGCCACGCTGGCTCTCGTCGCTAATGTCTGTGGCGATGGCTGTGGCCAGCTGTACATTGCCCTCGCTGAGTCCACCAACCACTCGGCTTAGCAGAAAGGTGCGGAAGTCGACTGCTACACACCAAAGCGCGACGCTGGCAATATTTCCGCACATGCTCCAGAGCAGAGCGGTTCTGCGTCCATATTTGTCGGAGGCTATCCCTATAATTGGGCTGGCAATGGCTTGTAGCAGGGAGAATAAGGAACCGAGCGCTCCTCCTAGTAATACAATGTCATACTTTTCGTTGACCGGCAGTCCAAATGCTTTCTTGTATGCGTTGAGGCCGTGGAGGATCTGGTTTAAAGTCGATGAAGGATGAGTCTCGAGATTTCGATAGAAGGACAGAAGTGACGGGAACAATGGCAGGATGAAAGTGAATGAGATCTACTGCTGTCAGTGGACTTCGCTCAAGGACGTTGGACGGCTCTTACGAGGTCCAGCAGCAGCGAGATGAAGAGAACTCGCAGGATTGACTTGCGTTGGGCTGCGTCCATCGCGGTACTGTGGAATGACTGCGGGGTGAAGAAAGTAGCTGGTCGTGACTGAATAGACGAGTCCGAAGCGGCCGGCGCTTGTTATATACACATTAGATGGTAGTACAATATTGATCGTTGCGAATGATCCAAGAGCGAACGGCGACAAGCAGTCAATCAGGGGTAAACGTGCTCGAGAGATGGTGAGAAGTCAGTAGCCTTGCGTTGGCTGGCCATACACGCGTACTGACCCCATTCCATATTTAGCACATCGGGACTGGGCTCGCTAGGCTCCTGCCCTTGAGGATCCGCAGCTCTCTGGATGAGAGCGCAAAGGCGTGCAAATTGACGATCATTGACTGCTCTTGTTCCGAGTCATTTGGTAGACCACGTTGTAGCCGGCTGATGAAGCCCGGTGGAAGTCCACGACGGAGGCTTTAGTGGTCGCGGTTTCTCGGTCGGGGCTTACCTCCTCCTCGGCCTCTGCACTCGGCAGTGGAATAAACCCCATGCGTCAGCAACTTTTGACTTAAGTGACATAATTGACATCCTCTACGAGGGATACAAGAGCCTCTCTATAGCGCTCGATTGTCATCAGTAGGAAGCAAACCAGCACCCCAGATCCGCTGCTCATATGTTTGTGACCATGTCTTACGAAGGCGACAAGATCGGCGTCGACTTAGAGAAACACCCAAACGCCAAGCGGTTTGTCGAACGCTGTAAAGAGTTCATCAACGAGGTTCAGAACCTGTGAGTCTCTTTGTACATTTCCTGCCTGGTCTGAGCCGTGCCTGATGTCGAGCGCCTTGCAGCACCCCAGGACATGAGCTCGAGGCCTATCTGAACAAGAACTACGGACCAGGCAACGAGTTCTACGAGGACTTCTGCAGCTACATTCGGCGTGCTGTGCGTGAGGACGAGGGTTGGGTTGCGACTATTGAAATGGACGGGTACGCTCTTCTCTTCCGGATCCACGACCATAATGCTCACACAACGATGCCAGACCCAAATACCGACGCAGCAAGGTGGCATTGCCCAACGAAGATACCAAGTACTTGAGCATCACCACCGTGTACATGGACAGCCAAGAGGAATACTCTGGCCAATATCACCAACACCCTTACGGCGAGATCAACTGTGTCATCCAGTTCGATGAGACCGCCGAACTCAAAGGCATGCAGGGATGGCAAGGTGCTGGCTGGACCTCTCCAGGTCCCGGGACGCACCACTACCCTCAGGTGAGCTATGCCTACATTTCCCATCTGCCATTATTGACGGCAATACAGGTCCGAGGGGGCGCTCTCGTTGCTTTGTTCTTCCTCCCTGCTGGACGGATTTCGTACAGCGCAAACGAAGCAGATCCACAACCACCGTATCTCTAATGGCTGCTGTGATAGCGGTGGTAAGAAACGCGGAATGGCTTTGTGGTTGGAGCCCCGACAGCGCTGCTCTGTCGTTCTATATTCACTGCCTGCATTTTCTTGGCACCTTCTGCTCAACCATCCATTCACGGCCAAGATGTGACTGCTGTGCGTCTACTGTCTCTCGCCTCCCACCCACAGACCTGCTACGCACCTAAAAAGAAACACACACCCAGGGGTCACGAATGTCGACGGGGGGGCACCCCCATCTCACAGCTGAGAGACGTTCTTGTCTCTCAGCTGTGAGATGGGGGTGCCCTCCCGTCGATATCGCCGACCACCGCCGCTGACACACCCCACGTCAACTGCCTCCCCCAGACGTTAGTTAGTATGTCACCCACTAGCAAGCGGTCCAATCTCCGCCAGGTGTGCGGCAAGTCAAAAGTATTCGTTCCAGTACTTGCGACTGTGGTTGGCTGCTCCGCCACGGAGATCGGATCGCGCAAGGTGGTGATGCAAACAAGCGTCGATACAATTGATGGGCGCCTCCCCGAACCCACAGCAAGGGGTCTTTCGGCATCGTCGGCTGTAAGTTCGGAGAGCCCGCCTGTCGATTTAGTAGGGTCCTGGTGTGCCGTTGGTATGGGAGCTTCGCTGCACCTACGGGTTGTCATTGATGTCGACGAGTTGGAGGAGTTCCTAGGACGCATCGTAGCCGCATGACAGCGTGATGGATGGCTAGAATCGCTCTATTAAATACTTCAGCGGTATCATGCTGCCTTTCTGATCCAGGATGCTACAGACGGAGCCTCCAGACGGATCCAGCCCTAGCATATCTCGACTCATGAGGCGACTGAAGCACCTTCATCCAGTTCTCTGCCATTTAGCATCCTCGCCGTCAGCAGCGGTATTGTCTCCGCCGCCGCCATCTTCCCCGTCGTCTCTCGACCGCACGGTGCCTGCACCTGGACCAAGAGGCGCTTCTCCTGCAGCTTCTTCGCCCGCATCCTCGATCCAGTTTCCATCCTCGTCAACGAATTCGTGCATGTTCTCAGCCGTGATCCAACCTCCGCTTCCGGGCATGGGCGGAGGCAGGCCGGATCCTTCACCACCCAAAGGAATGGCCAGCCCTGATTGGATCAGGCGGCTTCCTTGTGCTCCATCCTCCTCCTCGTCTTCAACCGGGTCTGGATGTAGATTGGAGCAATTCGAAAGAGCATTGAACAGTGCTTGTGCTGGGGTCTGCTCGGGCTCCTCCTCATTCTCGATCTCGTCGCCTGACGCTGCCGTAGTAGCGCCAGCTGCAGAGCCCATTCCTTGTGGGGGTGCAGATGCTGTCGGAACAATGGTCAAGGAGATTGATTCCGGCTCGATGTCGTCCGGGTCTTGCATGAGAGTGTCGTTGTTAGAAGCCATTAATTGCATATAGACGCCTTGCGATGGAGTTGGGGCCTCGCCCGAGGCAGCACTGGGCAGTGTCTGAATAGCGTGTAACGAGATGCTAGGATAGGGTATCGATAGGCCCGTGGAGGCAACATTCGAGAACAGGAAGAGTTTGCTACAGAGCGTCAGTTCCAATGCTACTCGTATGGGAGGGGCGACCTACTCTGATGTGACCCAAACGTCCACGTCTTCGAGGACTTTTTGCTCGATGTCGCTGGTTTCGCCATGGCCGTTGGTTTCTGCCCCGCCATTGGTGTTCGCACCGGGCGCGCTGGAGGCGTGTTGAAGGAGTGGCTCTAGCAGGGCGGCGCCGGAGGCATCGCGTTCTAGGACGATGACCTTGCTGCGGTCGCTATGATAGTGCAGGACAGGCGGCCCGGTGTAGAATGAGGCAGGCGTGGCGGACTGGTGTTCAGCGAGGGGCACAAAAGTCGATGCCTTTGGCGCTTCGCGAATGACCTCCATTCTGCACCTGAGTGGTTTGTACAAGAAAGGCCAGAACTGATAGCGGGTATGAGTTGGCAGGTCTAGAACTTTACTGCGTCGAGCCGAGCCCTAAATGCAGGATGCAAGCAAAATATTGCTTTGGGCGACGTGCATCTGACGCAGTCGCCTCAAATCGGTCATCTGTATTCAAAAGACAGGCTGCCACCGTGGCTGTTCGCTGTTCGGGGCTATATTGACACACGCTTTACAAACGGTCGACAACTGTACCTGCCCACCCCATCCCTGTCTGGTACTCCTGCTGTATGCCAAAACGATCACTCGCAGATGCACTTTGATTTAACGACCTCCTGAGCTACAATCCGACGGCGACCGCCTAGAGCGCCGTCAGAGAGCCCTCGCAAGGCTGTCACACATGATGTTGATGGCTCTGCGCCCTTCGTCGAGGATGCTGTCCATGGCCATGAACGCTAGACGTTTGGTGAGCTGAAACACGGCATCAATACAGGGTGTCTGAACTCACGATGGGGCATCCCGCGCATGACTTCCACATCTACGGCCACACCGGCCTCACGGAGTTTGCGAGCATACTCTTCGCCCTCGCTGCGGAGCACATCGACCTCTCCTACCAAGATCTGGGCAGGCGGAAGCTTCGCGAAGTGATCTGCGCTGAAGAGCAGTGGCGAGGCATCTGTGTCTGCCCAGGAATTGATATCGGGCAGATAATGTTTTCGGTACCACATCATCTTCAGCGCTGGCAGCGCCGGTGTGAATTCAAACTCCTTCCAGGTCTTGTTATTCTCGACAGTGGCTGTGTTATCGGTGACCGGTACGACTAGCAATTGAAACTTCAGTGTGACCTGTGAGTGGATTTCTGGTCTCGACAGCAGCTTCTGGGTCAAGACAGCAGCGAGATTCGCACCCGCACTGGATCCACCCACAGCAAAACGGTGAAGGTTCAAGTTCAGAACCTGCGCTCCTTCGGAGACGGTCCAGAGCAGAGCCTCCCAAACGTCGTGAACCGCAGCAGGGTATGGATCTTCTGGTGCGAGTCTGAGACTCATCAGCAGACGGTCTTAACGCATCTCGTCGCATTGCCGGGAAACTAGCTCGTACCTGTAGTCCACTGTGATGGCAACACAGTTGGCTCTGATGCACATGTTGGTGCATGCTGGGTTCTCGGTGTCGATATTCCCCAATACCCAGCCGCCGCCATGGCTGTATAGCATGACGGGCCATCCATCCGCAGGAGCTTCACCCGGAGGCGTGAAGCACCGGACCCTTACTTCGGGTCCATTGGTCTCTCGGCGCTTAAAAGAGAAGTCCTGTGTCTTACCGACAGGGAGGGCTTCGCTGCCACCAGGAATAATCCTGCCGCCAATGCGGGATACCTCCACTGGCTGATGGTGGACTAACGGGGCATGAAGGAGATATTCGTTATAGAAGGCGACGTATTGGGGGTGCAGTCGATTGGCCACCGAAGGATGAATGGGATACGGTGGCTGGGGATGGCTCATGATGGCCTGCATCTAGGTCTGGGTATGTCGCGAGCCTGGACACTGTTGCTTGGGGGGGAGCTGTATACTTTTGGGCCGGAGACGAATGTTAGGGAGAAGAGACGATCAGAGCCTCATATTGAGCGGCATCGACCCCATGGCTGCAGGCCTGCCAGGGGTGCCTTGTCGATCCACTTGCCGTCACAGGTCTAGAATTGGTGCCCGAACGACTGTCTGGAGGTTTTGCTGCCATGCCAGTGCACAAGCATCAGCGGTGAGGAGGAGCAGCAGAGCCCGGATCCAAGGGCCTGGCTCACCTCGCCTGTGGCACTTGAGAAGCCTCTCGGGACATGTCTATTGGTAGAGAGCCCTGACACATTTTGGACTTCCCGAGCTGTCGGAACTCGTAGAGCGTAACCCAGTACCAAAATGGTCTACTCGTCTGCATATCCTTGCTGACTGCGTGGAGTTTTCCCAGACCCTCTTTTTGGGGGCTAGGCATGGCGGTGGGGGTAGGCGACGGTTACTACTGCCCCACCAAGGTACCGGCACATTCGCGTCTTTGCTACCTCGTCCGTCGTGCTCCACGGATCGCCAACCGCACACCCTACACCTATTCTTGAGGTAGCATTCGCCCGTTAACGGATGGTACACGACAGGTCTTGGTAGATTTGTAACAACGGCCCTTTGTCCGACCGTTGTCGCGCCAAAGGCGCGCAGGGCGCGAATCGCCGAGAGCGTTACGGAGGGGTATTTGAAGCCCAGGGCTTCCTTCTTTGGTCCAATCCCCATCCCTCTGTTCGGCTGTTCTTACCCCCCCCCATAGAAAACATCTCCAAGTTTCTCATTGCCCCTCCGACGTCAAAAAAGTGCCGCCATTATTATTTGACAGGCACCGAGACCGCTCCCCCCATCCAACAGTACACTCCAGAAGCATGTCTTCCAAGCAGCCGGTCTCGACTGACAACGCCCCTAAGCCCCTACCGGGTATTTACAGCCAGGCTATAGTTGCTAATGGCTTCGTCTACTGCTCTGGCCAGGTTCCGATGGACCCCTCGACAGGGAAACTGGTTGATGGTGATATCCAAGCCCATACGGTACGTGTACATGTACAGCCACAACATACACATACACATAGCCATCACATGACCTTTACGGATACACTAACACAAACACTTCCGGTCTCACAGCATCAATGCATCAAAAATCTAGCCGCAGTCCTCTCGGCCGCCGGCTCCAGTATCGACAAGGCCGTCGAAGTCAACGTCTTCCTTTCCGACATGGCCGACTTTGCCAAGATGAACGAAATCTACACTCAGTACTGGGGCGAAATCAAGCCTGCGCGGACGTACGTCAATCAGGATCCCCCTTCCTTGTACCCTTTCTGCAGAACTTCGATGGGGATGGCTTCATCGGAGCACCCGAATCGTCGGATCGGATCGGATCGGATCCGCAAATCTGACAGACATCTACATCCATGTTTGACATTGACGATTTGACACACCTGACTAAAACTGACATATCTTGCCTAGATGCGTGGCGGTCAAGACGCTCCCCCTCAACACCGACGTCGAGATCAAGTGCGTCGCTGTCTTGTGAGTTCTGCCGGCCTACCACAATAGCTAGCCAAGCGAGCAAATTATTTTGTCCTTCCGCCGTCCCCAGCGAACCAACCAACTCCGTGAGTCGCGACCATTTTGGGCTCCGTGGTCCCAAGACGGAATCTCTTCGATGCGGAAAAACCAAGGTCTCTAACAATAATTGTAGGGCAGACTCGCAATTCCGTCCAGAGCCACATATATGACCGAGCATTGAGCATGCGGACCGAAGCATAGACTTTCTCGGTAAAGACGAAAAAGATAAATACGAGAAGTGCGCTTCAGCTTGCCAATTTTTCTCGAGGGACCCCCAACAAGATCAGTCTTCTTACTGTGAAACCCATTTCGGATTCATGGAACTACCTCGTTTTGGTGCCTATCGTGTCCTTGCTGCCCGATGGAGCCCACTCCTTGCAGCATCTTAAGTTTCGTGTTCGCAAGGCTTCCGAGATCTACACCTCAATCTCGGGACAACATAGATGTAAATTTATGAAGCGTCATCGTCATCATTGACCGCCTTCGTGATCGTTCGTACCGGCCTATCCGCTTTCCCCTTCCTCTCCCCTGGATACTCATTCAGCTGCGATGCACCACCTCAGTATCAATCTCGAGAAGCTTCCCGAGTGTGACGAATGCCTCCTGCAGCAGTTCCCACCTACAATTGGCCAATGAGCGACGGACGGAGACGACGAGGCCGTCCGTGCGGTTGGCGCCCGGCAGGCTCTGGCTGCCGACCGCGCTGCGCAGGGAGCTCATCATGTGCGTGATGTATTCTTCGGCTGAGAGGATCGGCATGGAGGATTTGCCCTGTGTGAGCATGCCCCATGACCAGATGATAAGAGTAGCTGTTCATTCGTGTCAGTGCGATGCCTAATCAGGAAAACGACAAAAGGAAGGGATGGGGGAGTGAACACACCATTGTAGAGACACCACGGCCGCAGAGCAATGTTGTCTTCGGCAGCCTGATACTGACGCCTCGAGAACAGCGTCTCCTGGACCAGCATGAAACAGTGCGACAACGTCCGCTTCGCCACCGGTTTCTTGGTCCAATGCTCGATGCGATGCTTGGACCGTGCGTATTCGGCCGCTGTTCTTTCACTGCCCGTTAACGATGGAGCCCCAGTCAGCGCGCCAGCCAAGACGTGGAAGTCGATCAGATTGACGTGCAGCACAATGTGAGCGATGCGCTGCAACGTTCGAGCGGCCTCGAGGCACAACGAGGCTTCCTGGGACATGAGTGAGTACGACCAAGTCTCTATCGCACGGTCCAGCGTCTCGCGCCAGCCGTCACCGGATTCGGAATTGCTGCTATGGTTGCTGCGGTTGTCCTCAAGTGAAAGTGGATGGCTGCCCACGTCGATGGACGTAAGCTCTCTTGCTTCCATGTGTTTTGCCAGTGAGAAAAGGCCATGAAGGATGATGAAGCGAGAGAAAGCGCAGAACGTCGAGGGCAGTGGGCTTCGGGCGAGAACTGCACGCAGTGTTGGCAGGAACTCGGGCATCTCTTCGGGACGTGCCTGTTCGCGTTTCCAGCGAGATGCCGTTGTGGCTTCCCACAGCCGGTCTGGGCATGGCAAAGGCAGCCGAATGTCACTGACAGAAAGGGCAGGAGTATGCCCAAATATGGAAGCATGCTGGGCGTCCATGATGAAGGCAAAATACGCTGCACGCAGACCAAGCTCACGATCGATCCATGAGCGCCATCCTTTCTCTAGCGAAGACGATTCTGGAGGCATCGCCCGGTCGCTTGTGTAAGAGCTGCCACGCCTCATGAGCGTGATGATGGCGCCGTGGAAGATGTGCGCCATCTCGTGGTGCTTTCTAGACGAGAACATCTTTTCCTGTGCTTGGGCCAATAGTAAGGCCTGGAGGCACCATAGCGGTGCAGGTGGTCGAAAAGCCTCGGAGCTGAAAATGAGCCATCTCAGGCTGTCGTGGATCTTATCTGCAGTTGAGAAATGTGTCTCATCCGGGGAAAGGGTTGCGCCTAATGTCAAGATAGCCACCATCAGCAGAGGAGGGGCCTCTTGCGGGTTGAAAGTCGGCGCGTGAAGAATGGGAAAGTGGGCATTGTAGTTGGCAAAGTAGATGCCGTAGAAGGTCTGCAGGCTCTCGGGTTCGAAGAAAGAGCTTTGCAGGACTGGTGGAGGTAGAATCAAGTCCAAGGCTGACAGTACATTGGCACGCACCTCGTTCCACTCGCTGGGCTGAGGGTTGGGTACGTCTCCCGCCGACTGAAAAGAATTGCTACTGCTGGGCGAAAGAGACAGTGGCGGTGGGGGAGCCCATGGTGCTGCATTGTAATAGCCGTCGGCGGCGGATTCGGGAACGTTACCGTTGCTGAACAGCCAGTCAATGTCCTCACGAACGCCTTGCACATCGGTCGATGAATCGAAGAACAACTGAGTAGTTTCGGGAGTGGGATTGGACATCAGCGGTGTGCTCCGGGGCATGATACTTGGTCCTGGAGTTGGTCCATGGCTTGATGCCGAATGTGGCTCTGAGGGCGTGTCCGCTACTGTTGACGAGACCAGAGAAGAGCTGCGACCGATCTGGCCGGGCATACCCTGCTCGTGGCGCTTCTCATGACGATTGAGCAAGTCGCGGCGCACAAAGGTCTTGGAGCACGAGGAGCAGTTGTAGATTCGCTTTGGTCTGTGATTCAAGCGATGGCGGTAGAGATGCTCAGGCCGGACAAACTGCTTCTCGCAGTCATCACAGGCGTAGCGTTTTTCTGTCGGCATCGGAGCGGTGAGTGCATCATGCTGCACCGACAGGCTACTGAGAGAGAGTGGCAGGGTCGGACAACATGGCTTCTCAGTCCGAAACCGTGAGGTGTGACGGTTGACGTCGAAGGCTACTGTTATGGGGCGAACGGCTATCTTGGGAGGATAGCGAGGAATGGTGCTTGGTGCCTGGAGATTAGTCAAGCTCAAGCTTCGCGCACGCGCCCGGTCATGCCTTGCCAAGATTCGCCTCTCATGCGCTGCTCAACTAACGCTGGGAGACAGAGCCACTGACAGTGAAAGGCTCGCCCCAGTTGTAGATTTACTTTATAGCTACTGCCGGCTTGGTATAGTCATGAAGAGGAACAAGTTATGCACAGCCTCTGTGGGTCAGGTCGAGGTACCACGATTACCATGATCTTTGCTGCCTCCACTTATTCTACCTAGGTAGAATAGAGCCGGCCGATGCCACCCATATCCTACACCATAGTACTCCGAGCCTCCTTGGTGGTTGTAGAACCCGCGTGGTCAAGATCGCGTTCCTTCTCTGCTTCGCCATCCAGATGAACGCCTTCGTTGATGATTTGCTGGGCGTCTGCCACCCTGCTCTCGAACGGATGGCTGCCATCACCGCCCGGCACCTTGAAGATGAGGCAAATGACGAAATAGGACAAAGCACCCATCAAAAAGCTCAGAACCCAACCTAGAGCATACATGCGTGGTGCCGCTGTACCAATGTCGTAGCCAAAGCTGGCGGCGAAACCAGGCAACGGGAGAAGAAACCCAATAACAAAAGATACGAACGCCCGCAGGTTGAAGCCATGGAAGTAATGGTAGCGGCCCCAAGACGAGCGTGTATAGAGATCGTTCATGGCGATATTTCCCCGCCTGACCCAAAAGTAGTCGATGATCATGATAGCAACGACTGGGCCCTGGAAGATACTGTAGCCGCCGAGGAAGTTGAGAAAGCCGTTAGCTGTGGCCACAATACGCCTGCGACAGTGTTAGCCCGAGCGACGCTTATTCGCACAAGGTACATACCATGGGACAATGGCGAAGGCAATGATGAGCATCAGGAACTGTCCACGGATGATGTTGATGTACTTCGGAACGAGGCAAGTGACGTCTGCTGCAAACGGAATGAAGTTGCAGGCGATCGAGGTTCCCAGGGTTGCGAAAGCAAACGAGGCAGATGCAAAGAAGACTCCAGCTCGTGCGCTGGACGAATAAGAGTGGTCGAGAATACCGTTGAGCAGTGCGTATGGGTTCCAGTAAGCCTCACCCCACATGTTGAGCACGGCCGACTGGGCATCTTAGCAATTATACTTTATCCGCATCGTGCGAAGACTTACCGTGGATATCACCCCAAAGGCCGCACACAGCGTCTGGCCTATGGGCAGCGAGATCAATTGACCCCAAAGCTGTGCATTTCGAGTCTTCGAGTACCTTGCCAGGTCAGGGACAGTGACCAGAAGGGCCGAGTTGGCACCCATGACGGAGTTGAACTGGGAAATGATCCCCCAGGCGAACACCGCGGTCGATGTCCTCGCCGACGAGTCAATCAGGTTGTCCGAAGAGACGCCCCCGTTCTCAGATGTGGCCCAGATTACGATTCCGAGGCCGGCAGCCGGCATGATGACCGACTTGACTGAGAAAAGGTGGGTGATCTTTGAGGTATGAATGAAAAGGAACGGAATGGTGAAGCAAAAGGCGAGGAAGAACCCAATCATCCTGACATTGTCAGCGTCTCACTCCGTTATGAACGAGTCAAGCTTACTCCTGTGTTGTGATATGCTGGCTCGCGGGAATCGTGTTCTGGATCCGCGCCCAGCCAGGGAAGATACATCTGAGGCAAATCGAGATGAACTGCCCTTCAAAATACAGTTGGACACCTGAACAACGTCAGTAAAGGTCTGATCAGAGACAGTCAGACACTGGAGTAGATGATGTAGGATCGCGTTCAAGACGACATCTTGAATGCAACACAGAGACCATCCTCCCTTTAGAGCTAACGCTCAGGGCGTAACTGACCACCCCAGATAATTCCTAGTATGCTCCGCAGAACAACGACAAAGTACTGGCCGTAGATGCCGAAGCTGGATCGAGAGAGCACCGGATAGCCAATGTGATATCTGGCGGCGGCACGGCCATTAAGGACAATCACAACGGCGGAAAGCAGGTTAGCGAAGAGTACCACAAGAAGCGCATCACGGACAGTCGCGCCTAGCGTGATGATGGCAGCGCCAACTGACCAAGTGCTAACGTTCCAGCTTTCGGACCACCAATAGGCGAAGAAACTCCAGACCGTCCATCGCTGCCGGATGGGTGGTGTAGGTGCCAGATCTTCGTTGATCAGAATCGAAGTCGAGCTCTTCAAGATGAGTGCTTGATGGAAAGCCGAAGTTGAGCTGAAAGCACGCCTGACGCGTTGCAGCCTCGAAAGCTGGACGTTGTTGTCGGGGCTAGACATGGTGAGATCGGTCTAAAGTGAGAGGCTTGCAGGAGGGAAGAGGCAGCGCATCTTCACCCTCATATACCGCGCCCTTCGTTCTTCGCTTGAGCGGTAGTGAAGAACGGGCCGTGTCGCCTATGCGAAGTGAATCTCCGCTGATAGAGGATGAGGGCCGGGAGGAGCCCACGGGCCCACGGGAACCGTCTTTAGCGCCGCCATCAGCGCCAGCAATGACGCTAGGGAGGCGTGGCTTGCGGGGATCGGCGGGCTTACTCCAGGTAGAGACAGCTAACCTGGCCCGGCCAGGATCGGCGAGCATGGCAGAGCAGGGTCAGTCTCGGTGGGCAGTGCCCATGAGATAGTCTCGACATCCCACCGTGGGGTTGCATCGTTGCCGCTTGATGAAGTAGCCTTGCCATGCATGTGGGTAGGAGGTCGACTGGAGGTGGCTAGATCTATAGGAACTTTAGGGAAGCTCAAAAGGTTCGAAGTGAGATACCGGTAGTACCTGGCAGGAAACTTAAATGAATAGAAAGAACGACCTAGGACAACGACATATAGCACTTTCGGGCTCAGCTCATCATACGGTGGCAACAACCCCACTTTGAAATCGGACTGCAGCATCAGAGACCAGAGCAAGGACTGTCACGATGTCTAATTCAACAGGCCCAAAGGAAAGCACCGAGGGTGGGCAGGCCTGGTACAAATGTGACCCCCCAATGGTCTTGGGCAAGTACCCCTCTCATTGAAGCTTGCCGGATGCTGACAGCGATCGAAAAGGTGAGGCGCCCATCTACCGGGCCAGCGACTCGACACTGCACTGGGTCGACTGTCTTGCTGAGCCGGCCGAGCTTCATATCCTCAAGGTCGACCCAGTGACTGGCGACGCACAGGGTCGAGCGCGTGTATTGAAACTGGAGGACAGCGTCACGGTGGCTTTTTTCCGTCGCAATCGGCCCGGCTACATCTGTGCATATTATCAAGGTGTTGCCTTCATGGATGAAGAGACTGGCAAGCTGGAGGTGGTGAAGGAAATCATCCCGACGGCCGACAGAGACCTCTTCCGTTTCAACGATGGAGGCGTAGACGCCAAGGGCAGGTTCTGGCTGGCGGAAATTGACAGAAAAGCATTTACATATGGGGCCAACAAGCTGCCTGCGGACTATGGCGAGCCCAAAGGTCGGCTGTGGAGGTATGATCCTGATGGGAGCCTGCATGAAATGGAAAGCGGCATCATCTGTGGTAATGGTCTGGCATGGGCGCCTGACAACAAGACCAGTAGGGTGCTACCCCCCATAAGGACCACGACCGGAAGCTGACAACGGCAGTGTATTTCAATGACAGCGTCGCGATGAAGGTGTTTGCGTATGACTTTGATCTTGAGTCTGGGAGTATCTCAAACAAGAGGCTGTTCATTGATCGGCGGAGCAGTTACGGGGAGCCCGATGGCATGGTTGTCGAGTAAGTCAACAGCTGAGCGTACAATGTCCATTATTGACTCGAGACAGTACCAAGGGCAACCTCTGGATCGCAGTCTTCGCCAGCTACAGGGTGAGCGTTGCTGTCTTACTGCTGCCATCGTCGAGAGCTAACAGGATCGGCGCAGGTCATGGTTTTCAGCCCATCAGGGGAGCATCTTAAGGATGTCGTATTTTCCGCCAACAACATGGCGTGTACGACATGGGGCGGCAAGAATCACGATATAATATTCGTGGCGACTGGAAAGGATCGAAGCCCACATGCGAAAGCCGACGATGAAGGAGGCCATATGTTCCGATATAAGCCCTCTCCGGAATTCACGGGTGCACCCAAGTTTGAATTCGATGGTTAGCGAGTTATCAGAGTCGTCATCGACCTAGCACATTGCCCTTGTGAATCTTATGCTGCATAGATAGATAATGAGAAACATCAGGAACAAGTGCAGAGGTCAGAATAGATGTGCACGTGACGTGAATTTGGGTGCCTCTGGTCTCGTTCTGGTTCTCAGCCGCGGTGCCTGGACACATGTCCCTACTCCAAAAAAGTTCCGTCAACAGTTATCTCTTCCTCTTCCTATCCGGCTGTCAGTTCCCTGATGGCAGTAGTTGATCGCATATTATGGCAGTGGCAAGACCGGTGAGATTTCTCGGTGCATTGTCGATTGTACTGGTATTCTTTCTGCTCTATCAATTGACGCGGCCTGTTGCCCCCATCACGCCCCCGAACCGCAATGGCGAAACCATTGAGAATATGGAGAGGGATCCCCTCCTAGACCGTGCGCACTCATCCCGCTCAGCGACTGAACTGATCTGACTGTTGGCAGCAATCGGCGAACCTCCAGAACCCCTATGGCGACACACTGAGCACGACTACTCCCCCAATAATCCCAACTCCCCTCGAATCAATGCCACCCTTCTTTCCCTCGTTCGCAACAGCGAACTGCGTGAACTGCTTCCCACAATGCGCCAACTGGAAGAGACTTGGAATCACAAATACAACTACCCATGGTCCTTCTTCAATGACGAGCCCTTTAGCGAGGAATTCAAGAAGAAGACCCAAGAGTTGACCAAGGCGCAAGTGTTCTATCATGAAATCCCCAAGGAGCATTGGGACACGCCATCCTGGATCAACCACGACCTCTACCTCGAGTCGGCGCAAATCCTCAAGGAGCACAACGTCCAGTACTGGGACAAGGAATCCTACCATAAGATGTGCAGGTGGAACAGCGGGCTGTTCTACCAGCATCCCGCCCTCAAAGACTTCCGCTACTACTGGCGCGTCGAGCCCAAGGTCCAGTTCTTCTGCGACGTTGACTATGACGTCTTCCACTACATGCAGGACCACAACAAGACCTACGGCTTCAACATCAACCTCTACGACTCCCCCGAAAGCATACCTACCCTGTGGCCCGAAACCATCAAATTTCTCGCGGCGCATCCCGAGTACCTGCACAAGAACAACGCCATGGCCTGGCTGGTCGACAGCGAAAGGCGTCCCGAGCACAACCTCAAAGCTCACGGCTACTCCACCTGCCATTTCTGGTCCAACTTTGAGATCGCCGACATGGAGTTCTGGCGCAGCCCAGCTTATCAAGACTACTTCAACCATTTGGATAGGGCCGGAGGGTTCTTCTACGAGCGTTGGGGCGACGCGCCTGTTCACAGCATCGCTCTGGGTCTGTTTGAGGACGCGTCGCGAATACACTGGTATGTTCTTGAACTCTCCCCTCCCTTTTTCACTCCGGAAGACTTCGCACACGCTGACCGAACGTCTCCCTCACAGGTTCAAGGACATTGGCTACAACCACATCCCTTTCTTCAACTGCCCCAACTCGCCCAAATGCCGGCGCTGCAAGCCCGGCCAGTTCTACGCCGGAGAGTCATGGCTGCAAAGGGAGGATTGCCGCCCCAACTGGTTCAAATACGTCGGCACTGGCTGATGTTGATGATCTATACTATCCCTACTATCTATATACAAATCACACACCACCTTTGTACGGATTCTCTTCCTCCTTGGGAAGCTTTGGCTACCTAGTATAGTATAGCTGGCCCTGCGGCACGGCCTAGCACGACGCGGGAAGGAAAGTGGCGAGAACACACTGTATATGGACGAATGGTGGCATCGCGGGAAATATATGGGGGCTTGGCCCAGGCAGCGCAGGGCAGGCTGGCGACGCGGGATGTTTTTAGCAACGTTGTAGAGAAATGTGTACAACAATTGCGAATTTACGATTGCACTTTCGAAGGTTGCGCGCAAGGACAAGTGACGCCTGCCTAGGTAACCATCATGAGCATCTCGAGAGCTCGTTCTCCATTTTTGTACACTGTATGTAGGCCCCCGAACATTAGCTACAGGACAATGTTATAGGGCAGGTAAACCCGGCTCCAATAAGTGCTCCTCAACGCCTCGTGCTTTTCCTTGGGAGAAGCTCCAACCTCACATCTCCATTTTGACATCCGTGTCCCGGCCTTCAGTCATGCTTCGTTCCCTGTCTAGCGCTTGTAGGGACGCCTTCTCGTTTCCTACGACTTGCTGCTCTTGCTGCTGGCCGTTCTTCTTGCCGAGTCTTTCACACCATCCCTCGGCACTCACCAGGGTGTCATTCACCACCCTGCTCACCTGAGTCATCATGTCCAGTCCTTCTTGAGCCAGCACCATGACACGATTGGCATCGTTGGTACTGCCATCGCCGTTCTGGACCATGGCGTTGGCAATGCTGAATCGTTGAGGCAGCGAGGTCAAATGCTTGTGTACCAAATCTCGGGCGTTCTGGGGCAAAGCGCCACCCGCGTACTGCGACACGATACCCACGACCTTCTTCAACGTCTCCAAAACATCTTTCCTTAAGGCGGCGATGCGGGCCGACATGGCGGCCTGCCTCTGCTCGTGTTGGTCCTGAGTAATGCTTGCAACCGACATGGGGGAGCCTACACCAGTAGGCGCACCTTCCCCGTAGCGATCTAGCAGGGCTTTAATATTCTGAATGGCCTCGCCCAGTCTACCGTTGGCCCACCTCAGCCAGCTCAGACAGAAGCGTAGACTTCGCAAACTTTCCTCACTCATGGCTACACCAAGCCCGCTGGTAGAGACCAGGAGCTGCTGGCGCCAACCCGGCGGAGGCTGCTGATGTTGAGGCGTTTGCTGGAGCATAACCACTTCGTTCTCGGTGTAGGGTGGTGAGCGGTCACCAGCACTGTAGGCTGGGAGAGTCTCCGAAGCCTGTTGATGAGAATCGAAGCCCTTCTCAACGTCTGGAGAGCGGGGATCGCTGGAGGATTTCCCATCTCTTCTGGGCTGGAGGACCCATCGCAAGCCTCCTTCGACACCTGAGATTCTCGCGACAGTTCCAGCAATTGGAAGGCCAACGTTTCGCTCGGTCCATTCGGCACCAGGGATGAAGGATTGGGTGGTTTTGTAGGCCGTCAAGCTCCCGTTGAGGAGACTAGCAGCGAGAGGGTATTGGCTGGTGAATAGCCTCAAAAGCGGTTCGGGTTGGGATTGGTGGAAGGATGTGGTGGTATGTACATGAAGAGGAGGGCCTTGGTGAGACGGCGAGGAATACTCTGACCGGTCGGCTTTAAGGTGTGGTATGGCGGTAGTGTTGAATATGCTCTGTTGTAGACTGTTCAAGGTCTCTGCTGCTTCCATATCTTCCACTGACATACCCGACAAAACGCTGGCGGCCCTAGTTGAGCGCTCATGCTCCGAGAGCGTGGAGTCCAGGTCCATCACATTGGCTTTGGGCAGGTCGGCCGAAGAGCGATGCGACGCTGGGGGAGAGAAAGGCGGCGGCGCAGCGTACGGAGGGTTGATAGGGTGTTGGGCCTCCATGGTTATTATCAAAGATTTCACGTGTCAGAGGAGAGACAAGTCCGAGCTCGGCGTGGGAATGATGACGGAGTAGGTGAGTAGTCGGCAATAGTGAGGCGGGTAGCGGTGGGAGGTAAATAGACAGGCTACATAGCGCGTAACGATTTGTGTAGAACGATGCAAACAGAGGCACCACCGTCGAGAGGCTAGAATATCGAGAGGTGTGGTGCAGAAGAGCGGTGGATGGGCGCAAAGATGATGAAGAAGGGGCGTTGTGGGTGGGCAGAAAGAGTCACATGCTTGTTCCCAGGGACTTTCTGCGCCGGCTAAGTTGACGCTTAGCCGTGGTACCAATCACATGGGTGCCATCTCTCGCGGAAGACCGGCCGGCTTGGCGAAGTCAGACCCTGATAGTGCCCGACATTTTTCCTTTTGAGCTGGACCTCGGGCATGTGCTGAAGGCCGCGTGCTGCACCACAGACAGGGGAGCATGAAAGAGTAGTAGGAGAACGCCCGGATACGATGATAACTGTATCGTACACTCTGCTTGCTTTTTGGCTCCTATTCCCACTGCCACGTCGAGAGCCGCTCTGGGCCCCTTCTCCCATCCGCTTCTTATCTACACGTTACAATGACGGCTACTCTGCTGTCCTGCTTGAAGTCTAGCCGGCTGCCGAAATGCGCTGGTAGAACAAGAGGTATGCCACCTTGTTGTCCTTGACCGAGTACTTTTCGCGTGGCGTCTGGGGACCCGAGCTCTTGGCTGGAGTCGCGGATCCATTGACCATCACACTCATGGTGGACTTGTTTCGCGAGTGCCCGTTCACTTGACTCCATGCTTTGTTGTCAGGCTCTCCATCCTCTTCTTCCTGCTCAATCTGCTCGAACCGGTTGCTGCTCCCCGCACCTTGTTTGTGCCGTTCCAAAGCTGCTGCCAGCACCTTGGGGTCTTCCTCACTGCCCCCCTCTGCAACGTCCTCGCTGCGGACCCGTCGAATCAGCGTATCGTCCAGCCTGACCCATTCCTTGCCGTCTTGTCGACGAATGTCCACCGTATAGTGTCCCCCGTTAGCATTCTTGCCATGGTGGTAGATGACACCTGTTAGTCGATATCGTGGCAGCCCGCCGTGAACTGCAAGCTTGTTGCGTGCTGACGTTGGGAACACCTCCTTGGGGATCTCCAACTCTAGTGGGTATCCCACCTTTTTCCAGATCTTCTCTGCCCGCTTCGTCGTGCTGTCATACTGGAACCGCTTCAGATGCAAAATCAACACCGGCGGCAGAGTCTCGATGAAAACCTGCTTGGTAGCTGTCGTCTTCTGTCCCCGCGCCGTGTGGAAATCTCCTTGCATGCTTTCCGGCCGCGTCAATCCTTTGAGCGCGTCGATGATATTGCTGACCTCGGGACTGCCAATATCCAACTGCAGCGGTGAATATGGCTCTAGTGTCACAGACAATTTGTTCCCCGCCACCTTGAGCTCGGATCGCAGCTTCCCTCCAAAAATGCTGTTGATGGGTGACTCATTGGCCACTGCGCCTGATGACCGCGTCACGGATGGCTTCTGCTTGTGGCCGACCTCCATCCACCCGCTTTCAATATCTGTCACATGGTCTGGCCCTCCGCCAACACTGCCAAGCGGTGTGCTGCGTCCGCTGCTCGTCGAGCCTGACCTCATGCTTCTGGAGCACTCCTCGTGGAGTTCTTCAAGGAGAAAGCCAAGGAACTCCTGAGCATCCTGCTGATGGCCCCGACGCATCTCTCGGAAGCGAGGCAACTGCTTGATCGCTGCATATACATACTCTGGCGCAAAAGAATCCCCATACTTTTCGTAATCCTCTGGTTTGAGTCGTAGCCGAAGCTGCTCGGCCGAAGCCGCCGAGTCGAGTACATTGTACTCTTGCAGAAACATAATTCTATTTGTTCTTAGCCATATGTCACATTCAACTGAAACCAAGTGCACTTACATGGCATCAATTAAGGGGGTATCGCTTTTGAACGTATGCGCAGATCGACGCGCAATCTTGGAAATCAAATCGTAAAATGGTATTGAAAAGACGAGCACTTGCAACACCTGCGCCGGTCAGCACATTCAAGTCCGCCTCTGGAGTATACTTACTGAGTTCATGTAGCACATGTTGCCAGTGTTGACCAGGCCACGAGGTTGAAGAAATGAAATTTTGCTGGGAGCGTCCAGCGTAGCGCTCACATCATGGAGGACGTCTGAAAGAGCCTCGCCACGCAAGGCGATGCCGCCGTTCACATCCGATGCAGTATCAACGTTGGCGTTGACGGCATTTTGTGATTGGGCAGGACGAAGGAGGCTTGCCCAAGAAGACGGCTTGGGCTTCGGCGGAGCAGGTGCCGGAGTCGCGTTCTCGTCAGCTTTAGCGGGGTCCTGGACGTTCCCTGAGATGGCTGATCCAGATTGATCCTCAGTCTGAGCAATCGTGGCATCTTCCGAAGTCTTCGATTGCGACGAAATGACAGAATCACGGTGTGCTCTCTTTGCTGCAGTTGGACTCTGCGGCAGAGCGGGCAGCACTGGCACCACTTGTCCTGCAGGTCGAGTCTTGGGCTGTGTAGGGGTCTGTTGAGACTTCGACGAAGCAGCCGGGGCAGAAGAAGCCGGCGTTGTGGGCTGCGTTGACAAATCTTCTGATGGTGCATCTGAAGGCAGTGGGGTTGGCGTGCTAGGTGGGATGCGTTCGGAGACTCGTTCTCCTGTTTGTTTCTCTCGTTCATTTTCTGCCTTGGGGGTGGTTTGTTCGACCGATGGCTCCGCAGGCATTTCGGGTGCTGGCTCTACCCAGGGATATACAACAGGCTCACTGGCGAGCTGCGACCGTGCAATGCGCCGCCGCTGCCGAGGAGCTCTAGGTGGAAAGGCTTCGCCCTCGCATGACAACCACGGAGTCTACACGGTCAGTCTGAAAGCATACATCGGGGCTTTGACACTTACAGGTGGGAAGAAGCGTTCTGATTCTGGGATCGATTCGGTGGATGGGCTCTGCACGCGTTGGGGTGCGGGGGAAGCTGACTGTGAGAGCATATCCTTGCGCGTGCTGACAGTAGATGTACTTAGCGGAGGCGATGGGGGTGTTTGGACAGGAGCCGCTGATGTAGTCGATGCTGAGCTCGGTGGAGGAAACGAGGCTGCGCCAATTGGAGTCTGAGCTGGACGAGGGGACGCCTGGGGATGCATTGGTTGCGACGCAACCGGCATGGGAGGGTAGTGAGGGGGTGGCATAGGTGGCTGAGGGTAGTAATGAGGTCTTGGTTGATGCATAGGATGCATGTGCTGTTGCTGCTGCTGATACGGGTACCAGTTGGGCGCATATTGCTGAGGGTACTGAGGCATCATAGGCCCCATGTGCTGAGCATAATATGGCTGATAGCCAGGATGAGGCCTCATGTGCGTGTGTGGAGGCAAAGGGGCGTAGGAGCCATCGTGCCGTCGCTGGGGCTGCTGCATGGGCATGGGCTGCCCGTACGGCATGTGGTTGGGATTCATGTCTAGATGATGATTCTGTGGGAGCTATTGCCCAGTCATGGAAGACATGATAGATTTGTGGATGCACGTTGGAGGTGGAGGAGGTAGTGTATTTTTCTTGTTATCGCCTACGAGGATCTGGCGGGCGACACATGCTCAGAAGACCAGGCAATCGAGGGTAGATGAGGTCGTGGCTGAAAATCGGGATGGGTGAGGTTAGGGGTTAAGTTTGATTTATGGCAAAGACAGCAAACGTGTTGCCGATTGCTATCGCCTGTAGGCGGCAGGCACAGCTAGATTCGCAGCTGTAAGTAAAGACAAGCACGGCCGCCAGCGAAATGTGGCAGAGAAATATGAGTAAAAATAGGGCGGGTGCTGGCAACGACCTGAGCAGGAAGAAGTTGCAATAAATGGACTGAATGAGCGACGACGACAGGCGAGCGCAGTGTAGCGCAACACAGCGCAGCGCAGCCTTTCTTTGCCGAATCCCTCTTACCTCTTCCCGCTTTCGCGCTGGGCAAAGCTGTAGTTCCGCCTTTCCTTCTCCAAAACCCTTGCCAGCCAATCACAGCCACCGCAGCGAACCCATGCTGCCCCTCCGACAGTCATCGGCGCCATTGCCTCCCTACCTGCTACCTGCTACTGCTCTTCCTTACCCTCTCGCTTCTACAGCGATTGTGGCTGTAGTCTTTTGCGGTCATCTGCTTATTTGTACGCGTCTTTGGGCTCTGTGGGCATGTTTATCGTCCTCAACAAATCTCAATCGAGCCCGGTAGCAGCGAAAACCCTCGTCTCAACTGCTTCACCTCATGGCTACGCCTACGCCAGCGTCCAGCAAGCCATCTCCCGGACCCTCTGCACAGAATTTCAGCCAATCTTTCTCTCCTAGTCCCGACGTTTCCAAGCGAAGTTCTTCCTCCGGTGGCCCTTCCGGTGCTATCTCTTCTGCGCGCCACATCCCTCACGCCCGCAACAATCAGCCTTTGCGCAAACAACACAAGGCTTCCAGGAGAGCAAAACTCGCAGACGAAGATGCTTTTGTTGAGTCTGCAAATATGAGGCCATTTAATAGCCGTAAAGGCCAGACTTCCATCACTCATTTGATGAACTTCTCCCTGCCACCACGACCCCACCAACAGTCGCATAGCTTCCATCCTCGACATCATCAAAGGCCTCGGACTTGGGGACTGGGCTCGGGTTACCATATCATGGACAAGGCTCGCTATGTTCATGCCAATTATCGCTTCATTGTTCGACCTGATCGAGAATACCATATACAAACAGTAGATGCAGACGTCCATCTATCTTGGGACAATGTGCTGCAGGTCCTTGGCTCAGCCGAAACTCAGTCTACCAACTGCCCGATATGCCTTTCGACTCCGGTCGCTCCCCGTATGGCCCGATGTGGCCATATTTTCTGTCTCCCATGTTTGATACGATACATGCACTCAACCGATGACTCAAACCCAGTGCCAGAGAAGAGGGCTCGTTGGAAGAAGTGTCCAATATGCGAAGACAGTGTCTATATCTCCGAGACCAGACCTGTTCGTTGGTCAGTGGATAAAGAGGCTAGTCAACTCATGGAGGGTGGCGACGTCTGCTTGAAATTGCTCAAACGAGAGCCTGGGTCAACGCTTGCCTTGCCACGGGATGCCGCTGAAAAGTACGGCCAGCAGACTGATATTCCCTGGTATCATGTCGCTGAGATCATGGACTACGCCCGTTTCATGAAGGGCGGTGAGCAGTACATGATCGAACAGTACGACCAGGAAATTACTGAGCTGGATGCACAGGAGAAGGAGGATGAGCTCATGTTTGGCGACGACAATACCTGGACACGAAGGGCCATTGCTTCCATCGAAGACGCTAAGCTCAAACTCGCAGGAATAGGGGGGCCAACTTCGACCACTGGTTCACTCAAGCATGATTCCGATGCTAATGACCCCATCGCTGAGTCCTGGCAAGATGAGGCCGAAGCGTCTGAGCCGCGAGTTGCCAGCTCTTCTGACCTAAGTTCTACCATGGCTCAGCTGCCACTGTCCCAGCCTGCGCCTGAATCTATACCAGAACAAACCAAACACCCTACAAAGGCAGGCCGCCAGGCACCATTCTACTTTTACAGCGCCTTACCCAACTTCTATCTCTCGCCTCTCGATATTCGCATTCTCAAGGCAGCCTACGGAGACTTTGCCGCTTTTCCCTCCACAATTCTCCCTCGTGTCGAGCACATCTCTACTGGCCATGTCATCGACGATGACCTCCGTAAAAGGGCTAAATACATTGGCCACCTTCCTTACGGTTGCGAGGTCAGCTTTCTTGAATGTGACTGGACCGACCTCATTACTCCTGTCGTTCTCGAGCAATTTAAAGATGACATCATACGTCGGAGGAAGCGGAATCACGACAAAGAAGCCCGGGAAGAACGCGATCGTCTTCGTGCAGAGCGCGAAGAAGACGCGCGCCTTTCCTCCATCCGGCGTCGACGCCCCAGTGTCCCTGAAAAGAGTTTCTCTGAAACTGACTTTCAGCCTCTCGTGAATCACGATATTTCGAGCTCGTCACCAGGGGGAAGTGCTGGTGGTTTAGCAGCGACACCCCCATGGGGCAACCACCGAACACACTCTTCCTTCGCTACCCTCGCTACGCCCGGTACATCTCCTGATGCCCCTCGCACAGTCTGGGGTACCACAGCCGTTACGCCCTCGTCGCCAACCCTGGTGGCCTCACCAGAGCCATCACGTCAAGTCGACGATGGTTGGCTCCAAGGATGGGAAAAAGATATCCTCGACGAAGGTGATGCTGTTGCTATGGTTCAAGCAAGCATCGACAGCGAATCGGTGGCGAAGCAGGCCAATGGAGCAGCCGGAGCGGCACCCGGGAAGAAGTCCAAAAAGCCCAAAAAGATCACACTTATGAGCACAGGCAACGCTAGACGGGGTGCGTGACGGGGAGTACTCCGTGAAAGAAGTGTTCAGACCAGAAATCTACGGCAGCAATGTTTTAAATGATATGCCCCTCACGCTTTGCAATATGCAGACTAGGCTTGGTTGTTGATGTTCCGAGAGCCAGACTTGATGATTTTAGCAGCGCGGCATGGCAGGAGTTGTGGTCATAGGAAGAAACACGCCAGTGTGGCGCGCGGGTGAGGCAAAGGCAGCCCTTGGCCGGTGCTGACAGTAGTACAGTATCATTCAGTTTGCCAAATCTACATATAATGAAGAAAAGACGATCCAAACTGTACGCTCGTGGTCTTATCTGATGGCTTAGCCAGGTAGTCCACGCATATGCCCATTCGGATTCGTCGCTCACTTCCATGGCTGGCTGAATACAGAGATAGAGCATCGCTACGCATCGGTGCGTCTGTGTACGTGTGTCCAAGGAGTGTATTTTCCTATTCGAGAAAGACTGAGAACAGGCCATCTTCATCATCAAACCCAACGCCCTCCACATAGGCCATACCAATATTTTCTGTAGACCTTCTAGATCTTAGTGCATGCGCGTACACGGCAGGATGTTTGCCCGCGAGGCAACCTGACCGTCTGTCTACTCGACCACCTTTGCAATTCCTCCATCACTAGGCTCCTTGCCGTCCGCCTGGCGCTGCATCTCCTCCAGCTGCGCGTAGCTGACGTCCTGCTCGGGCATAGGCTCCGCCGCATGCTCGGATTTTGAAGTTGTGTCGGAAATCTGAGCTTGCTCCTTCGTCACTGTGGGTAGAGCCTGGGTCTTGTTGTCCTGGGCAACGGCTTCAGAAGGACCAGGGGCGGGTGCGCGAACTTGTTCGTCACGCAACGAGATTGGCTCTTCTGGTGCCTTGGTTTCAACGCGCTCAAGTTCAGTCCCAGTATACGTAGAGCTGGTTGTCTGTTTGCTAGCTGGAATAGCATCGGTTTGAGGATTGGGTTCTTCTCTTTCCAGCTCGGACCCCGATGCCGCAGTGCTACTAGCAGTGGTGTGTTGCGAAAGGAAGGCTTCCTCATTTGTGGCCTGGTGGCTGAGTGGATTCGCTTTCTCTTCTGCAGGGGAGCCAAGGGTCGGATCAGGATACTCGCCCTGGGCATTGGTGGCAAGACTCGGCGCCAAAGCGGCAGGAGCGTCCTCAGGTCTCTTGCTTGCCTCCGACGATGCCTTCGTTTCTGACGCTGTATCGATTGTGGGGGGCGGCGATGAATCAGCAACAGTGGCGTTCTGTAGCTGCTGAGCCTTTTCGGTATCGACGGGTAAAGCCTCGTCATTGGGTGAAAAACCTCTGGTTCCTTCAACCTGACTCAAGGCTTCCACAGAGCCAACATTGAGCAAGCCATCATCACTAATATGCCACAGGGACTGAGGCTTGTACATGGAAAATGTGGGCTTCCCTCCAGTAGTAGCTGCAGGAGCAGCTGACGGAGACTTGGCGGGGGCGCGACGCTGAGGGCCTCTAGCCCTGCCTTTGCGAGCATCCTCGAGGGGTTTGGCTTCAACCTCAGGCTGTGGCTCCGGCTCCTTCTCCTTAGGTGGGCCAAGGCCGAGCTTCTGATTGAGATCGTTCATGAAGTTGCCTTTGAGGCTGGCAAATTTACCAGATTGGCCGGGTCGGGCAGGCACTTGCGGCTTGGCCTTGGCAATTGGGGGAGATGTGACGGGAGCTGCCTTTTCAGTTTCGTTCGACTCAGCAGAGAGCGCTTTCGTCAGAGTCTCTCCCGAAGGCTTCTTAGCTGGCCGAGGTGGTACATGAGGCTTCGGGCGGTCTGGCAAACTGGGAACCTTCTTAAGCTCTGTTGGAGATGTCTCGGTAGACTGTTGTGTTGACTCAGTAGACGTCTTCTTGGCAGGTCTTGTAGGAACAACCGGCGCAGGCTGGGTCGCAGATGGTCCCTCGGCAAGCTTAGACTTGTTGGTCGGCCGTGGCGGTATCATCGGTTTTGAGGCAGTGTCGACTGGTGATGTATCATCTGCTATGGGTGGCGAGCTGACTGTCGTGACGAGATGGTGGCTTTCTGGACTGTCTTCCCAGATGTCTTGACTTGGAAACCTGGGTTGCAAGCCCGGGCGAGTGGATATTTCAGATTGCAAATGAGAGGGTAAGCCTGCCCTTTGCGCCAGTTTCCGTCTGTCCCCTTCGGAACGCTCACCTTTGGCCGCCGCTTCTTGCTCAGGTGTCTCGAACGTCGCCGTTGCTCTAGAGGGTGGCGGTTCCGTGAGATCTGGAGTGGAGACCGTAGCTTGATACATACCATACTCAGGAGCATCCTCCCAGATATCTTTGCTTGGGAAGCGATGCTTCATGACATCAGGCCTCTGTTTGAACCGTTCAGCATGACTGAGCTCCTTCTGTTTGTTCTCGTCATCCGGAAACAGAGGCTCATATTCATCCACGTCCTCGAGCGGAGTATGCATACTCTCGCGCTCATCGTGATGAGAGATGAATCGTGATAGACCGTAAGAGCCGCTATGCGTACCATGAATACTGCCAGGTCGGCTGCCCGGGCGCGATGTTGGTGTGGCGTCACCACTGCGGAATTCATACTCACCCGAGCGTCTGTCCAAGCGAGGTGAGATTGCGGGCAGCATAAATTCTCCATTAGACTCCTTGGCAACTTCGTCGGCAGCGAGAATAGGAGCACTATAATCGGACTCTTCACCCTGGCCGGTAGTGGGGCGGGAGATGGCAGCGCCTTGCTGCTCATTCTCGTGCATAGTCTCCTCACCGCCTGTAATTTTATTATAGCGACGTTCAGGCATGTCAACATGAACAGGGGTACGCTGGGGGCTTTCGATGGCGTGATCTGAAGCGGCAGAAACCGATCGATTGGTGTTGACTGAGACAATAGGGTCCATGTCTACGGCAGGAACGCTCGATTTGCGTAAGGGAGATTCAACAGCTGGCTGAGAGACATTGGTGAGCGATTTGGTTAGTGAATTGCCGGTATGCGACGTGTACTGGGCTGAAGCCATGTAACCAATCTGCTCGTCAGGATATGATACAGTGTTGCCAGAGGTACCTAGGATCATCAGCAAGGAAGTAGCAATGTAGTCGGGTCAACTTACCAAAACCAGCACCGCGGCTAGCCGTATCACGAACAATCTTGTTGAGATCGTCGCTGCTCAAGGCAAACGCGCCACGACCGCTGCCGATACCTTCATAAACACCATGGCCGTGGGCTTCCTCGTGCTGGAGTTCTTCCGGATGCTTGGCGTACCAGTCTCTCTCAAAAGGATCTTTGGGGGGTACGCCATGGCCGTGAAGACCATAGCTACCAGGAGGCAAGCCATCGCGACTCTTGACGCGGCTGTGACTGCGACGCTTCTCACCGGTGTGAGAGGGAGTGAATGGTGCAGGCGACGGAGCCTGAACATCGCCGAGGAGGGGATTGATGGGCACGCGAATGCCCAACTCAGCAGGGCCTTGCTCTTCGGCATGGCTCAACGAGGCGCGACGTCCACCTGAAGCAGACGAGCCAGGGCGGGAAAAGCTTGCTCTGGATCTAACTCTCCCTAAGGCATCGCCCTCGTGGTGATCATCATGTCCTGGGGTGCCAGGTTTTCCGAGCCCGTGGGCAGCAGCCTGACTGGAATCGGTCCTTGTCACAGCTTGGACCTGAGCAGCTGCGCTCGACTTGGGCAACGATGGCTTCGGAGCGTGCAATTTCAAATCGTGAGCGATACTCCGGGTCTGCTCAGCAGGAGCCTGTGGGGGTGGACCCGACTGATGGTCAATATCGGCATATTCCATGCCCTCCTGGCCAACGGACGGCAAGTGTTGAACCGAAGGACGTCTAGGCAGGGCTGCTTCATCAGACGGGTCATTGGATTTTGTTTTGGACAAGGAAAGGAAGGGTTCGTTCAGCGGCGATCGAGGGAAGTTGCCCGGAGAAACAGATCGATCCAGACGTTTGGGAATGGGTCTGGGTGGGATCTCGGGCAGCTTGTTGGCACCGCGGGCGGCCGCAGTCTGCTGCGATCTCGCAGGACGAGGTGGGATAGTGGGTGCGGCGGTCGACATGATGGGCAAACGAATGCTTGATGTCACAGACTGTGAAATGGAGGTGGTTAGCGAGGATATGGCAATGAAGGGACGGGGACAGCTGGTCAAAGGATCGACGGTGGGATGTTCAAAGCGAGAGGTATGGCCAGTAGCACGGACAACAAATTAGGATAGCCACGAACCTTAAGAGACCAAGTCGAGAACAAAAGAAAGCGGATGCAAAATACAGAGATGTAATAGCAGTTAATACTCAAGTGGTAGAAGAACAGGGAGAAAGAGCAATAATGGGATGGGGACCGGCGCGCGGCGCTGATGTTGAACCTGCAGTGATGCTATACATCATGGGTTGGCTGCTCGACTCCCTCGACTGCGCCAACGCCCGCGGCAGCCACCGCTAACCGACTTCATCCAATCGACCTCCGCTGATTGGTCTGATCCCGTTCGATCGTCTCAGCGTGCAATGCGGCCTGGGCGCTCCTTCTTCTCGCTTTGCCTTGACCGCATTTTCTCATCTTGTGCGGATGCTGGTGGCAGAGTCCCATCTTCTATCAGACAATTTGTTGTGATAGTGTCACCGAAAGGACATAACACGAACAATGCTATGGTTGCGCGGTTTTGGTGAACCTTGAAGGCAGTGGGTCGCTTAGTACGGGCTGTGTTATGTGGGGAGCACGCTTGCACGGACCGCCCTTGTGCCTGGCCTGCGTGGGTGCGCAGCCATCGAATGCCATCGTCCTCTCAGGGCGTAAAACCTTGTTCCAGCTCCCTCACGTGCTCGTCAAAAAACCAAAAGAAAATCTCCTAGATGATGGCATCCCATCTTTTGGCAACAAGTTATCGATTTAACCCTAGCCTAGCCATCATTGTCGACCGTGCCAGTGGCCCCTTCAACGCTTGGTACCTTTACAGGTTCCCCGCAAATTCGGAGGTCTACTGTGTCTATTGCATGCCAGGTGCACGCTGCGTTCGTCTAGGTCTCGCATCTACCACCGATCTATGTACTGTACAGCCACCAGCCATCGTGCTTTGATGTCGTGTATAGCGGGACCTCTACCCGCTCTACCATCAGGTCTCCTCTCAACGCCTGCTAACCCATCAATTCGTATCGTATTCATCACCATTGCTTGTCCAGCACTCGCGAATTGCCATCCTTCTTGGCCGGCGGCCCGCCATTGACTTGGAGTGTCTCCAATGTACCGCCCAAGGTGCCCTTACCCCCCGTCATCCGTCGGCCTTTGGTAACGTTGTCGGTTTCCTTGCCAAATAGCTGTGCACCTTCGATCAAGCGACGCTCATCATTCTTGCGGCCGTTGACAAAGTCAGGGTAGTTGAGTGTGAGCTCGGCGGCGCCATTGACGATGTTGTCGGCCGCTTCCACGCCCAGCATAAAGCTGTGGTCCTGGTTGCCGACCTCATAACGCCAGCTGCCGAATCGTCCACGGCTGTAGATACCCTTGGCTTGCAGCGCAGGGAGAAGCTCCTTGAGCACACCCTCTCGCTCCAGAGTGGGAGTTGGGTAGCCGTGGTCGAAGCGACGGTGGTAGGTCGAAACAATCTCGTCTTCGGGCTTCAGCATCTCGGTGTTGACCAGACCTTGAATGCACTCCTTGAGCAACTTGTCGTGGTCGACGGGCTTCATGCTTGACTCCGACACCTCCAGCATGATGGACCAGTACGGGCCAGGTTTGGCTTGCATGCTCTGACGCCGGGAGCCGTTGGCGAGCTGCAGAGTCGGCAGTTTGACATTGTCCTGTGGCTGGTTGTACGGCGAGTAGTTGGAGAAGATGGTTGCCCGGTAGAAGGGGCAGTCGTCTTCGGGGAAATAGAGCCAGCACTTGTCGCCAATGCGCTCGGGTCGGCTGCCACGAATGCCTACACCAATGACGTGCGTGCTGCTGTAGAACAGTCCGCTGGCCAGGTTTTGGAGCTTCTGATCGCCCATGGCATCCACAAGGTAGTCGACCTGCATCGTAGAAATGAGGCGCTTGTAGCCGATTGTGGTGCCGTCCTCGAGAAGAACGCGCTTGCCGTCGGCGTCCACCTTCTTGACCGTGTTCTTCTTGCCGAATCGCGTCTTCTCCTTCGGCAGCGTGTTGGCGACCGCGATCCAGATGCCACCCGTGCCGTCACGCGCAGGGAAACGGAAGGTGGCATTGGGACCCCAATTGCCAGCCGTCTTCTGGAGAATGACGTTCTTGGTAACGTTCTTCAGGTCAGGAGCAGCGACACGCTCTCCGAGCCACTGGCACTGCATCTTAGTGGTAGGTACAGCCCAGACCTTGAAGTTGTAAGGGCGCATAAAGAGGTCGGCAATGCCGGTGCCCATCATGCGCACGATCCACTCATCAAAGTCCTTGGGTTTGGTATTGGCAACTCTTGCTTCTAGAGCAGCATCAATCATGCCATCCATGCACTTGACCTGCTCTTCCTTGGGCAACATGGAGATGTTGTTTTGGAAAGGGTATGGTACCCAGAGATTCTGGCAGCGGACATAAGAGATTCGCTGGTGAGTGAACCAGTCATCCTCGTTCGGGAGGGCTTCATCGATGCAGTCGTCGAAGTACTTGTAGTGAGAGAAGATGACATGGCCACCAACGTCGTAGAGCTGCGACCAATTAGTCGTAGTCAAGTCAGAAGCTTAGGCACTACTCACGAAGCCCTCCTTTGTGACATCGGTTGAGGCCAGACCGCCCGGGATCTCGTTAGAGTCGATGATCGCCCATGAGGGTCCGTTCTGAGATCCGGGTCAATAAAGTGATATTTGGAGCCTTATGAGCTTCTTACGATCTGGTTCAGTCTCTTTGCGGCACCGAGACCCGTGGGACCTGCACCAATGACGAGAACATCCACTTCCCTAAAGAGTCGGTCAAGAGAGGACGAGGAATGAGGGGTAACTTCTTACACGTCGGGCATTGTCGTTGAGTCAGATGCGGGTTTGGCTAATGAGTGTAGTGATTCTTTGAGAAGAACAACCTGGGAGGAGTGGAAGCAGGATAGAGATTTGGTATGCTACACAAGAACTCGGGGTAAGGAGATGCGGCGGAAGATGTCCATAAAAAAGTTCAACGGGGCTTCGTGCAGCAGTGAACGGCAAAAGCTGCTACTCCGACTGGTTTGCATGGGATCCACTTGGTATCGTCTTAAGTGACAGGTGTATAGTGGCAGCAAGGTAAATCCAATTTCTGCCTTTTCTTATGTATTGCAGAAGCTCACTTGGAGTTTTCCAGTAAGTCATAAAGATTGTGCACAGCTTCACCTTGTCCTGACTTCACAGCATGTTGGTGATTTATCGATACATTTGTGGTGATATAAGTTCTACAAAGTAGTGCCCTCTCTGCCATCTGGCTTCAGTGTTGCCCCTTTCAACAACCGGGAACAGCTTGGCTGGAGATGCCAATTGACAGGCGTCGAGAGCAGGCCACTGCACGATTCGACGATTGTGCCTCCCCTTTTTCGTATCCCAGTTCTCTGGCGACCCACCACGTCGATCCTTCGACTCACCGGGCAAACTTGCCGAAGATCAAAGGTGCCACCGTACGACAGAATTTGTTGGGCGCAAGCTGGTTCTTGCAATTACGGTCTGCTATCAGTGAGCGCGCGTACGCGGCTCTCAGGCTGGTCCTCTACCAACTAGCGAGGCTGAAGATGCCAACTTTCAGCTTGGAAAAGAAGAGATGACAAGAGATCAGACTGCAGTACTCCATAAGTAGATCTATCATAGACAGGGTTGAGGACCGTTTTCGTGCGCGGTAGAGACAAGACAGGTCCAATCAACGCCGCTGACTGGACCATGGTGTGGGCCAGCTTTGCGTGGCCTGCCGAATTTGATCCTCTGCAGGCGAGAGTAGACGGAACTGGGCGCCGTCAGAGTTCAAGCCGCGCCGCCCAAGCTGCTGCAGCAGTGCCCCATCACTCTCCCGCTCCCTATCCTTTTGGCTTTTGCGCAACTGACCACCGTCACGGATTTTCATCTGCTCCTTTTCATCCAGAAAGTATACCTTTCTCCTGCGCGCCATCACGGATCACTCGTCGTCTATCCTGTTCGTCGCTCGCTTGCTTCTCTCTTGATGTCCGTGTGAAACAGACCTCCCCTCAACCTGCTTCAGTCACACGCCTTCGTCCGCCCCTCGCGGCCGTTCTCCTTCCACCATTTCCTCACCCAGACTCATCCATCGAACGCCACCATGGCCGACGTAGAAAAGAAAGTCAGAGTCTCCGGCGAGCAGCAACGGCCATCTGAGCCCGTCTTGCCAACCGTCAATCCCTCTGCAGAGAAGTCGGAGCCTCCGAAAGCTGCTCTCCATCCCGCAGTCTACGTTGTGTACGTCAAGTTTTGCTACCCTCATTTTCTCGACTAACAGGCCTGGAGAACATGGATCAGTTTCAGCGGTGGTGTCATTCTTTTCAACAAATGGCTACTCGACACACTTGGATTCAGTAAGACCCCATCGGTGCACAGCCAAGGTGTTTTATTGATTGACCAAATCTAGAATTTCCCATCACCTTGACAGCATGGCACATGGTCTTCGCGACTTTCATGACCCAAGTGCTTGCGAAAACCACAACGCTGCTTGATGGGCGCAAGACCGTCAAGATGACCGGCCGTGTCTACCTACGAGCGATCCTTCCCATCGGCTTTTTCTTCAGCTTGAGTTTGATCTGTGGCAACAAAGCCTACTTGTATCTGTCGGTGGCATTCATCCAGATGCTCAAGGTAAGAAAGATACACGTGCGTGTTGACGAGCGAAGTGCTGATCTCATCAGGCTACCATGCCCGTCGCAGTCTTGATCGTATCCTGGATCTTGGGAGTAGCTCCTGTCAACTTTAAGACTCTCGGCAATGTCTCGCTCATCGTCGTTGGTGTCGTTATTGCTTCAATCGGCGAGATCAAGTTCGACCTGACTGGCTTCCTCTACCAAGCTGGTGGCATCGCCTTTGAGGCGACAAGATTGGTCATGGTGCAGCGCTTGCTCAGCTCTGCCGAATTCAAGATGGACCCACTCGTGTCACTATACTACTTTGCGCCTGTGTGCGGTGTGATGAACACTGTGGCGGCTCTCGTCGTTGAGGTGCCCTCGATGAGCATGAAGAACGTATATGATGTGGGCATCTTCATGTTGGTCGCTAACGCCATGGTGGCATTCCTGCTGAACGTCTCCGTTGTGTTCCTGGTGAGTTCCGGTCGCATCGTGACAGATGCACCAGGTGCTAACAATCCGCAGATCGGCAAGACTTCCTCCCTCGTCCTCACACTCTGCGGTATCCTCAAGGATATTCTCCTGGTGGCCTGCTCAATGCTCATCTGGGGCACGCAGGTGTCTCTCACGCAGTTCTTTGGCTACAGCATCGCACTCAGTGGATTGCTCTACTACAAGCTCGGTGCCGAGCAGCTCAAACAGCATATTAGCCAAGCTGGCCGATCATGGGGCGAGTTCGGAGCAACAAGACCAGTTGCCCGGAAGCTCCTGGTTTTTGGCCTGTTCATTTTTACCGTCCTGCTATTGCTTGGTGGACTAGGACCCACCTATGCTCCCTCTCAGACCCAGAGTGTCAAGGACTATCTCAGCTCTGCCGGTTTGCCTGGCAGATAATAAGACCCGCTCAGACGTGCGGAGGGAGCCAAACGGTGCGAAAAGCATGTGGTATGACAATAGACGAGAGAAGTGGCTACCATTTGACTGAGCAGTGTTACAACAGCCATTGTATGAATATAATTCTCAGAACGATAGTTCCAAGGGCGCCAGGGCGTCAGGATAGAGCACTGTTTGCTAGAAACATGGAATGCAGGCAATTCACGCTTCATCTAGATCTACATGGTTTTGGCTCGGACTTGCGGCCGGTCTGTAGAGCCTAGAAGAGGGAAAGTCGAGTTCAGGGCAATTTTCCCCAGTCCTTGCGTCTTTCGGGCCGCTTTGCCACCGCTACTCGCGAGCACGGGACCAGTTGGACCCGGAGAAAAGAGAGACAAGCTCCGCTGTTCGCAGCTCAGCCGAGTGTGCCTCAGCTCCAGCGTTGACGGTTCGCATTGGAGTCAAAGAGTCAGCCCAAGCTTTCTGGTCTGTCCTCTGGTTGGAGGTTGTTGGCTGTACTCCCAGCCTCTGAGGATCCGCTCCCTCACCTTGGCTCAGCATGCACGCCATGCTCATCTTTACCGTGCAATGCCCTTTGCGCCTTCCAATAGCATCCTTCCGATCAAAGGCCTGGTTCCTGACCATCCTCAACTGTCAACTCCACCCGCTCTTCTATGCACCTCATCCTCTGGAGTCTGGCAGGCTTTGCCCATCACGGCTGTTCTTCTTCTTGTCGCTCTTGACCTTTTCCATTCTTTCCTTTACTTCCATCCATTCTCCCTTCCCTCCCCCATCGCCTCACTTGGCCTTTACCTCTCTTCGATCTTGGGCCTTGTGCTAATCTTTCACTACACCATCACCACCATTTAATATTCATTCTACCGTTCCTCCGTTTTCTACCTTAGCCACTATTGCCCTCTATATCTTAGCTCTTATCCTCACCGCTCTCTCTCTCTCTCAGCCTCGTCTGTCCTGACTCGCAGCCTGGTCACTATGTCGTCCCTTCACCAACAACTCCCTACCCCAACCGACACTCCTAGTCGCATGGACTATGACGAGCCTTCACCATCCTCTTATGCACATAACTCCACCACCTGGACTCCAGTTGATAGTATGACCCCAATCTCCACCAATCCTTCACGCAAGCGGTCACGTGACGAGACTGCTTTCGACCTTGGGGACGATGGCTCGTACTTCCACGCTGCCGAAGTCAAGCCTCCGGCGCCCATTCCGGAGGAGCCAATTTACGGTGAAGGCATGGTCCTGATCAACCCCAGCACTGGCATAGCACTTTCTGCAGACTCACAAACCGGCACGTGGTACGAGGAGAAGGCCGACCACGAGACTTTGAAGCGTGAGATCGAGGCCGCCAACTTTCGGCCAAAACTGCCTACCAGCCGAAAGTCCGTCCGCCTGTCGCAAAGTTCTATCAACGCCGGCTTGGAGGGCTTCATCACCAATAACGCTCCTATCAACGCTCCTGCCAGTCCGCCCAAGACTGCTTCCTCTCATCCAGAGATCGACGAGGCTACAATGGCTCTCGGCATTGGCTGGACCAAGATTTCGTCTGACGAGAGCATACAAACAGCTGCTCGAGGCTGGGGGAGATACCTAGAGAACCATTATGCGCGACACGTCCACGGTGCTGAGATTCTGCTCAAGAGCAATGGGCTTAATGCCTATCTCGTTGGCTGCCAAGAGGGCTTCTACCTCTTCAGCGAGAATCTTCTGGAAGGTCGACTAGTAAGCCGTACCTGGGAAGCTTGTCTCACCAACCTTCGATCACAGCCAATAATCTTTGAAGGTGGTGAAACATTGACTGCTGAGAGGACACCGGGACCTGACACGGAGGTGAAGCAGACGTGTCCGCAACACACTGTTACTCCTCAGAACTGGGCTGAGTACCATCGCTTACAGAGCGAGAACGGCGCTTGGGCTGGCACAATGGATGCAGATTCGGTCATGGCCATCTGATATCGCAGTCAAAGTCACACATGGTGGTGACCATTGTTTTCTGCTTCCCGCCTTCTCTGCGGATGACCAAGTCTGCACTGTCGGGGTTATCTCTACGGCGTTTGAGGCATCATGTAATCGGTCCAGGTTTGACCGAGGAAGGACTCCGGCATATATCATGAGCTGCGACGGCTTCGCGATCAAAATTTCCGCATCACATCATCACATCACACGGCGGATGTAGATCTGTATCATAGACAACGATCAATAAAAGCATTCTGGCGCTAGTCAAAGCGCCGCAACTGACCCACTTCTCGTCTTCCCCATCGCCATCCTCCTCACCACAACTATTGCTGACCTTAAACCACCACCATACTCCCTGCGAGCTTCCTCCTTTGGCAAATTCGTCATCATTGTTCCCCGTGTCCTCTTGCATCTTCTTGAACTCCTATCTGCCTCCCTGCATCTCAGCAGACATATACCACCTTGGTTCATATCTTTCTCATCTGCCTGACAAACTCGAGTGTCATCCTAGAAAGATACGAGATACCTTTTGAATCACCTAGGCTGTCCACGGTGGTGCGGCGGTCTTACGACTGACCAATGAGAAGCCTGAATGGCTGTGGACCAAGCAAAATCATATCGCTGGTCAGTAGTAAGCATGAACAAGAGCGAGCGAGCTCTACTGCAGAGTATGGGCGCTCTTTTATTAAATTAGATGAAGGGTACCTCATGCCAGAAAATCGATAGCGTTTAACGTCAAGTCCTGCAAACATTTTGTTCGAAGCCGTCGTTAGAGGAGCCAGGCGCTGAGGCGCTCGGCGTACGCCATTGAGGCTGGTATTGATGTATCTTGCCAGCTTCCAGTACTCCGAACTATAGTCATCCCACAGAGGACACCACTGGGATACTCCTTAAATGTTGCGTGCTTCATCAGATCGTTGACCACACGAATTATTCCGCACGGAGGCTGTTTCGGGGGAGCGTCGAAAACTCGGGCGAATCAAATGCAAAGGCTCAATCCTGGATCCCTCATTCATCCTGCGATGAAACTTGATCGAGGGACAACCATGCGATCTGTACGCCATCAACGTGCCTTTTTGCCCCTCTGCTGATTCTCACCTGCTTTCAACACTTTCCTCTGCTCCACCAAGCTCATCTTCCCTTTCTTCCTGGCCTTGCCAAGCGTCATCATGAAGTTCTTCTTCCTCGCCTTCTCCTTGTTGGTCGTGCTCTTGCCCTGCTCCGCCTTGCGCTCCTTCTTCCGAGCTGCCTTCGATTTGTGCTCCTCTCGCTCATCCTTTTGCTGCTGGAGTAGAGCCATCTTCTGCGCCCTCGTGGCCTTGCCCTGTGACAGCGATGCTAGACCTTCAATCTCGGCGGCCGTGAGCGGATCATCAACATGTCGCTGTGCATTCGTCTGCTGAGCCTGATGATGAGACTTATGTCCTTTCATAAGCGAGGAAACTGATGCAGTCGTGCGAAGCTCTTGCAGCTTTGCCAGATCCGCCGGCGTCAGGATACGAGTCATCGCGAGGTTTGGTTTGTTCTTGTCGCGCTTTTCTTGCTCATTCTCCTTGTTCTCATCCAGCTTGGGCTTCTTGGGCGTTCGCTCATCCTCACTATCAGATATGTTGATCTCGTCATCGCTTTCGACATTGATCCAGCCCCCCGAGTCATCACTGTCGTCTTCTTCGATGTTCCATGCTGCCCAATCTTCCTCATCATCTTCCTCGCCCTCCTCAAGACCCTTGTTTCGCCTCTCTTCCTCTTTCCACTTCTCAAGCAAGTCCAAGCCCTCGATTTCGCCTGCTACTTCTGCGCCATAGCGATGCTGGATCTGATCCCCGGACTTGAGATTCAGCGATGCATCTTTGCCACGGTCCCGTTTTTTCAGCATCTCAGCTCCGACCTGCCTGTAAAGTCCCATCAGGCCTTTGGCGGCCATCATAACGCCCTTGTCTTTGCTCTTGCGGTACATAACCAGGTCTTGAAGCAGGGTTTCATTCATCGCCAGTGGCTGGCGTACACAAATTTCTCGAATGGCGTTCAGGCCAGCCGCAGCTACTTCTCCGGCCGCCGCCTCGGAAATGAATTCGTTGGCGATCTTTTGCAACAGGGGCTCGAGGACATCCGGAGGTACTAAGTTGTGCGTTGCCTGGGCCAAGGAAGCCAGGAAGGAGGTAACAGAAGGCTGTCGAGGCGTGAGATATTTCAAAAAGTACGAGTAGAAGCTGATGACAGTCAACTTGTGCAGACCGATCAGCCTGGAAACCAATTGTAAGACCTGCAGCTTCTGTTCCAGGTTGAGCTTCGAGCGTGTGTTTTGCAGGTGCCTGGAAAAAAGATCTTCTGCAAAGGACTGAGGGTCGTGCAACAGGTGTAGCGCCGAAAAGTTGAGCATATGCGGTTGATTCTTTTTCTTCTCTTTCCGCTTCACGATCGCGGCTGCCTTCTCAAGTTTCCGCCCCGCCTTCTTGCTCTTCTTGTTAACGCCGATCTGGTGCTTGAGCTTGCCCATGTCGATTCGCTCTTCATCCGAGCTCTCATCCTCGAGCTCTTCACGTTCTTTGTCGCCTCCCAGAAAGAATCGCACACCGCCAACAATGACTTTCTCTTCTTCGGCAAGCGCGCATTCCTTCATGATCTCAACTGCTTTGGCATCCGTCCATAGTTGCCGTTTCCACATCTCTCTTGTGATCTTGACCGCCCATAAGGCTTTCGGCGAAGATTTATCGGAAGTGACAAGGTTGTGCAGATCAGTCTGGAGAGTGCGGTTCAGCCGGTGGTTAATCGTTGGAGTATTTGCTGAGCGCAAGTCGCTCAAGATCTTCTGGAACAATAACGCCCGAAATGTCTTGCTCGGCGTTGTAGTAAGAATCGGGAAAAGACACTGAAGCAGCGTTATGGAAGTGATGATCTCTTTCTTACGCAGCAGCATCAGACTACCAACGATCTTCTCTCGCAATTGAGACTCGAGTTGTGCGTGATAGAGTGACAAGAGCTCAATCAAGTGTGACGAGAAGTCTTTAGTATGTTCTTTGTAGCAATCAGACACATGCGCCACAAACTCAATGAGCTCTCGGAATGATACGAGGCCGCTATCGGTCGCTGCACTAGGTGACTGAACAAAAATGATGCGTTGGTTCTCATATTGCATGTACTGGTGGAGGAAATCGTTCTCGTACGAGGCAGGATCACGCTTGATCTTGTTCTGAAGATTGGGCAGGTCTGCCTCAACCTTTTCAAGAGCGGCCAATTTGCGTTTGACCATTATGTCGCGATGTCGAGGGCTACAAGGAGTTGCTTGATCTGCTCTCGAAGCCGCGACTTTTTTCTTTTGCGGCCGCCCGCAAGATCGGCCGCCGGACGCTTATCGATAACGGCATTAGCGGGTTCGGGGGTTGGCTTGGCAATCACATGTTCAAGTCGACCAACGTGCCATTTGCATCGAAAGCCAGCAAAGGGCTACCCAGGGCAATAATCGATGTGCAGGGTCCTCCAAAATCAATAGCAGATCATACCAAAAAGCTTCGGCTATGAGTTCAAGGAATCTGCCCGTCAATTCGAGCCCTGCTGCGCAACGGACAACTGCAGCAAGGTCAGACAGGCGTGGGTTTCATCGTGTCAATTTCAAGGTATTGTCTATGTGTGTTAGCGGTTGGTATCGACCAATATTGCCAAGGTGAGTTCCTGTGTCCGTTAGGCTAGCAGAGTCATCGGAGGTCTCGAGAACGTGGATCCAGTGGTCGTGTCGGGGACCAATTGTTGGACTCCATCTACAGCGTATGCACTCTATATTGTCCGCGATGCCCAGTACCAAAAGAGGCGTATGGCGGTTCCAGACTCTTCGTGCTGAAAATGGAGCAATTTCATGGTCATGCACTCCATGTTCGACGGCAGCCTGTAGTGGCACGGAGACGGTAGCACCACGTACGAATGGCGGCAGGATGCCCCATTGGGCAGCCTCGGAGGAGTTACAAGCGACAATGGGCGATGGGCTCGACTGTTGATGGGCAGCAGCCGGACTGCTACCTCTCGCAGCCCTTTGCCTCGCTGAAGGCTTCAAAACCATACGATTGCAGTATCGGACGGGCTGTCGCGCTCGGGCCGGTCTCAGGTGATCAGCCATGAACGCAGCCGGTCGAGGCACAGCAGGAATGGATAACAGTCAGCAGGGGACGACTGCAGAGCAGATCACTTTGCTAAATCCAACAAGGTAGAGCCCAACTAGAGAGAGTGGAAGGACTCCATAAGCTCTCTAAACTTCACTGGCTTTTTAAGATAATAGTCTGCGCTAAAACCAAGAAGGTAGAGCCCAACTAGCGAGAGTGGAAGAACTCCATAAGCTCTTTAAACTTCACTGGCTTTGTAAGATAATAGTCTGCCCCAGCATCGAACATTGCCTGGCGAGTGCTCTCAGCTCCTAGACCCGTCAGAGCAATTATCACAACGCCTTCTGAGACATTTGACAACTTCTCCTGCCTGCGGATGATTCGAGTCGCTTCAATCCCGTCCATGATAGGCATGCTGATGTCCATCACAATATACTTTAGGTGATTAGCTTTGCCGTCACCAGCCACGAACTTTTCAAATGCCTGAGTCGCTTGCAAGCCATCTTTCGCGGTCACATAAGACAGCTTCGATTTCTTCATAAAGGCAACTAGAAGGCTGAGGTTGACGTCATTGTCCTCAACGAGGAGAACGGTTGGAAAGTCCTCGTCTGCAGAGAAGCTCTTCTGTGATCCGACACCTTGAGAGCCCAAGGTACTTGGATGCTGGTCGTTGCTGGGATGGCTCAGCGCTTTGCTGGGCAGAGTGCCGCTGGCGGTGGCTGTGTCTCTCGATTTTGGTCGGTAAGTTGGCTTGTGGGGGCCATTTGTTTGGCTGCTGATCTCAATTGAAGAAGAATCTTCTTGTTGCAAGATATTGCTGGGGCTGTCCACCACATTCGGGTGAATAGGCTCAGTATCCGAACCCTCCACAGGAGACTTCTCAAACGATCTGACTCTTTGAAGACATCGATACAGAGCTCTTGCAAGCTTGTGTGGGCCACATGGTTGTGAGATGATCTCCATGATACGTCCGACGTCGGTCAGGTGGTTGATGCCATTGGCAGCCAGTGAAGCACTTTCAAATGCGTTGGTTGCCATGATGATTAAAGGCACTTCCTTTGCCGTTGCTGGGTGTCCGTGCTGACGCAGCAGATATGATATTGGGGGCGGCTCTGCGTAGACAAAGAAATCCGCGGTCGTGTTTTCCATTGATTTCGATTTTCGAGTACGCATTCCAAGCCAGTCTTCCGCCACATTGCGCAGTGCTGACTCCACCGTCTTGTCGGCTTCATCGACGTTCAAGGATTCAGCTTCGTCGAGGTTGGGATCCAATATGCACAAACACAAGCCTGGCGTCTGTTGACTTACAGTGGTGAGGATGTCGCTGACGTCTTCCGATGGTGCAGGGGGTGGGACACTCGGGATATTAAGGAAGATCTTGATCTCGGTACCAACCCCCTTTTCGCTGGCTACCTCAATCCGGCCGCTCAAGGAATCCACAATTTGGTGCACGATGCTGAGCCCGAGCCCCGTCCCAGCAGAAAGGTAAGACTCCTGACTGAAAGGAGTGAAGGCATGATGTCGCAGAAAGTCGGCAGACATCCCCTGCCCAGTATCTTTGACCTTGATGCAAACCGCGTTATGAGTCGCATTGTATGGTTGGGTCATGTCTGAGGTCATGGAAACTAAGATAATGCCGGTGTCTGTATATTTGAGCGAATTACCGAGGATATTCATCACGATTCTTCTGATCGCGCCCGGCTGCGTTCGTACCCACCAGTTGTCGCATTTCCGCAACTCCAGAATCACACGTACAGCACCAGCAAACTTATTGGATCCTTCTTCGACATTTGATCGTATCTCACCGGTGGAAGCGCCGGGGCTGTGGGTGAATGCATCAGCAATTTCTTCCAGGTGCCGTGCGGCTGGGCTTCGAAAGGTCTGTCCCGCATAGACAGCCTCCACAGCTTCTTCGAAAAGATCGGCTAGATTGACATCACGTTCGAGGCTTGACCTGAAAATGCTCGATTTGCTCGACTCATGATCAGCTCCCTTCGAACTTAGCTGCCTCCTCTTCCTCGGTAGCCTGTTTGACATCTGATTGATTTTAGAATAGTCCAGAACATGCTCAACGGTATCGAGAAGAGTCTTGGCACAAGTTTCCACTGCATGTGTCATGGACGATTGAAAGCCGTCCAATGCCGTCTCCTGCAGAAATTCCGTGCTCCCTAATATACCATGTAACGGTGAGCGAAGCTCATGTGAAATACTAGCAATAAAGGTTGACTTGGCCTCATCTGCTGACTGAGCATCAAGGCGGGAAACATTCATCATGATACTATTCCCGAATGTTTTGAGGTAAGTAAGATCGTCTTGAATGGCCAGCAGGCGCTCGGCTCTTCGCGACCATAAAAATGTGCCCGCACACCATCGGCGTTTGTTGAAATCCCAAAGTGGAAGCCAGATGATGCTCCTGGCGCCGGGCATCGTGCGAATGAGCTCGGATGCGACAGCCTCTTCGGTGACACCAGATGCACGACCAACAATTTCCTCAACAGCCGAGGAAAGATCGCCTCTTTTCATAGTGCATCCTCCAGCCTGACTCTCACTGGCGGAGATATCGCCCGTTTCCGTGAAATAGAAAACTTTGCCTCGCGGATATCGTTTTATGAAACGTGCCAAACCCCGTTTTGACAGCGCGAGGGATTCAATAGTAGGCGCATTGGCTGTCGATGCGGCCGACATATCCAAAGCGTACCCCAGCATTTCACAGCTATTTTCGTTCGAGGTCAACATTTGAGGATCGCGATCAACACTTTCTGAATCCGTCAATGCACTGCTGTAGTCGGGAGCCACGGACGTGTCATAGTCGTCACTTGTGGTAGCATTTTCATCGGAGTGATGATTCCCCTTGTTCCGTTCAGAATTGCCACGCGGGTTGCTGACGCTAGTCGAGCTTGCATCGTAGAATATGACACCATCAGCAGCAGTGCATCCTCTGAGGATGCTGGCAGCACGACCAAACACTTTTTGCAACTTGGTAGGTTTGGCAGGTTTGATATGTTTGGGCGTGTTGCCAACACTTTGTAGATCCGACTTCGAGTTTGTGCTGTTCTGCTTAGATGGCGCATCACTTTTGCGATGGCTAGTAGGCTGATCATATGCTCGACTCGGATCGCTTCCGGAAACGTCGTCTCGCTCGATATCATCGGAGCTTTTCTGCGGCGTTACCTGGTTCGCAGAGGCCTGCACATCTCTCAACAGATTCGGATCGGCATTTGTTATCGACATGCCTTTGAACAGCCCAGTGACTTTCTCAGTGGAAGCCGTGCTAGATATGTCTGCGTCATGGGTCGAATGCCGCACCTTAGTCTTGCTTTTCGGTTCGTCCACATCGCGCATAGAAGTCTTGCCTTCCAAAAACCGACCGAGGCCTGTAACCAGCTGTTCACCACGGTGTCCGGCTGCATCGGCGTATACTAACTCTAGGTGACACATAACAATCTCTGCCATGTCTTGCATGAAGATGAGTTCTGACGGCTTCAGACCGCCCCGCGGTTTATCGTCTGTTATGGTGTAGACGCCAATGTGATATCCTGCTTTGCATCTGATAGGCACACCAGAATAGAACGTCACGCCTTGACCAGCAGTGGCATGGTCTTTGTAGCGATCGTCTCTTGTGAGGTCGTTAATTACAAGAGCTTGACCAGTATGCTGTTGGGTTTCGTTGACGGCCGTGTATTGAGGAGGTTCCAGAGCCGCAGCAGAGATCCCCTGAGAACGTGGAAGTGAGGCATTCCCGAACCGTAGCTTGTCATCTTCGTCATCTACTGGTAGTTCGGACCGGAGGGACAGAGATTGTGTGGCCTCAGCTAGGATATATTGGTGCGCATTATCGATCAGAGTGACTATCCCCCTCTTTGCATTTAATCGCATACATCCTAATTGTGCAAAGGCGATGAGAGTCTTGTCGTGGGAGGGTCGGAGGGGCGATCCATCAGCAAGATGGCGTGTGGAGGATGTGTCTTCACCGTAATTGAAACCAGATGATGACTCAAGCCATGTATGGTAGTATCTGTTCCACGAGATTAGCAGATAGATGCAACCGACAGGGCGGTTTGCGTGCACCGATGAACTTCTCTTTCCCTTATTCGCTCCGAGGTCATGTTAGGCTTGCGCACCTGATTGCGTGACGCGTCGTCGCCTTGGTCGAATAGACACAATCAGACTCCTATCTGCAGTGCCAGAGGGCCGATATGGCGCAGTGGGACAATGTACACACGGAGCGTAGAGTCGGGCTGTGGTACCTTATCATACGCAGGACCCGTCCGCGGGATTTGGAAATCCGTGGCCTGGGCCCTGCAGATCAGGCCTACGTCAGCGGTCCACATGCAAATCCAGACTCGAAAGTTGCGCCTCTGCCACTAGTGTAGGGGATGACCCCGCATAAGTTCGCGGCTGAAGCCTGCGGCTCAGCCAGAAAACACTCAGAAGCCCCCAAACAGCGGTACCTCCTCCGGAACAAAGCGGCAGTAACCATTAAAGCATTGGCGACTGGTCTCGCCGGTGCGTAAGGTACGCCGCAGCCTGTACAAGCAGCAAACCCTATGTGATCGTGGTTCCGATCTTCCAGAATGGGAATTGTTGTCAAAATTGCATTTGTTCATCAGAAGTGTCTATTCAAGCACGATCCATCCCATAGCACCCACCATTAAGACACACACGAGGATGGTGAGGATGGCGGCGCCAGCCCTGTCTCCATCTGTGATGTCCCTGAACTCCTTGACACTGTTGTCAGTCAGGCCAGTGGTAGGGTTGCTTTCCGACTGAGCTCCCGAGTCTTTGGTGAGAGGCGCCATACTACGTTGTAACATGGAGGCTCCAACTGCTGCGAGTGCACTCATCTGTGGTCATGTCAGCAGAATCTCATGCGGTCTGAAACCTGCTTACCTGTTCGCCAACGCCAGATTGTCCTGTATGGACGTTGGTGTACCACATCTGACTGCACATAGTGCCCGATGTTCCACCAGTGCACTGTCCAGCGGCACCAGCGGCACTGGACATCAGCTTGGGATAGATCGTGTCCCAGGTGTCGGGCACCAGCAGCGCCGTTACTGCCAACCATCGGGTGAGATATGCTTTGAAGCTCTTTTGGTCCTGGTTGCACAGCTGCTGCTCCTCACATAGATACTCCACCATGGTATTGCCTCCCTTGTCTTCTGGGAAGTAAAGTATCATGGTACTCGCAAGAAGCTCGTCGACTCTTTCTTTCCATGCAGCGTCTTCGGTGTGATTATACATGTACGCAGCGCCAGCCAGCAGCACACCATAGTTGTAGCTCCAGATAAATCTAACTGGATCACCGCAATCCTTCTCGGCGTTGACGTTGTCCCAGATATAGAGAAGTTCATCGTCGGTCCGGTCAAACATCAGACTGTCGGCCATCCAGTCCCAAACCATGGTTGCCCAGTCTGCGTAGGTCTCGTTGCCCGTGATATACGCTAGCCGTGCGGCAACTTGAAAGTTGCCACCGTTCGAAATCATACTGTAGACAGTCAACATCTGGTCGAGAGCGCCAAAAACAGGTGACGGAAAGGCTAAGAACTCACTTTTTGAGATGGTAGCCACTGTTCACTGGAATTACTTGCCACCGGAAGCCTCCACCACAAGTTCTTGAATCCCAGTGGTTGGTCTGGAAGTTGAACAGCCCTTGCGCCAGGGATAGATATGACGGATCGCCTTCAACTTCTGACTCTGGAAAGTTGGCTTCGGCGGCATCCAGAGCAGTGAAAGCCCAGAAAGCCTGGTCGTCAATACCCATACTCCTGGATTGATTCGGCGGGTTGAAATTCATATCTGGGCCTCTCTGTGCTTGTATTGACTCGATCACGAATTGGTTGTAGGTGTCATCACCAGTATATTGCCAGTAGTTAATCAGTCCGCCCCACATAGCACCTGCTTGCCACCAGCAGTACACGCCTGGGATTTCTGGATTGCACTCCAAGCCTCCGGGTAATATGCCGACCGTCTCACCGGGATCGTGACCTTTGTAGAAACTCATCATATCTTGGGCGATGGTAGCGGCGCCTTCCCGTATTGAGTCTGCGGAGTCAAAAGAGATGTCTATAGCGAGCGCCACTGGCGCAAGAAGTAGTGCAGACTTCCACATGGTGAAGTACAGAGCTGTGGGAGATCGATTCTGGCGTCCGGCGCTTTCTGGGTCGAAATCGGCTCTTCTGAGAGTATGGAGCGAAGAAGTGAATATGATGTATCAGAGAGCGTCAAGATTAACGAGTGTGTGTAGTATTAGGTCGTACGTGAGGAAGGTAGGAAGGATCGTGGACGCTTGCTGCACGCGAAACGAGAGGCTATGGGAAAGACTTGCAACCGCTCCGGGCCAACATGCTCAGCGGCGGATCTTATGGAGAGAACCAACCTCATCAGGGAACGGGGCGCAGCACGACCACACGTCAAGTCTTGGAGGGGTCAATTTCGACACTCAAGACTTCAAGGAATACCAAGACAAGTCTTGTGCAGCTCGGTTCCGGCTTGCGATCCCATCAACCAGGCGTATCATGCGAGGCGAGCCATACTATTAACTTACACTGTGACATTGCCAGCAGTTTTGGAAGTTCTTCTTGGTCATTTTCCAGCAGATTGCATGGTTGTAGTGTGAAGCAGCACACAAGAGCAACGGGTGTTGTTTTGGGCCGCCCAGGTCGCCCAGCTGCCAAGGGCTCCATATCCCACTTGGCAGGGGCCTCGCCCCGCCCTCTCATCTGTCCTCCGCCAGCCGGATCCAACGATCATAGGGGCTAAGGAGGAGCTCTGGCGATTGCCAAGAAACCCCCTTCATTCGAAGCCGGAGTCTCGGACACGTTTGGAGCATAGAGTGTGACATGCTGCAAGTCCTGTTACTTTCCTGCCTCGACTCCAAGAAACAGGCAGGCCCTGAAAGCGTTTCTTTTCCCCGTCGACATTATCAAACCCTCTCAAGTCCGGCACTTCAGAGTTCCGTCCAACATTTTTTTTGCTGCAACCATCGATTACTCGGTTAAAGCTGCATATAATGCTCTCATTTGAACAAGCCTGCCGACACGAGGTCGAGAACGGATGTCAACGTACATCACGTGTTTCTGTCGATCATTGGCGGTGGGCTCAGAGCATCGCCGCGGGTAATTATACCGGGTATCATTCAATCGCAGAGGTCGTGAAAATACTATATATATAAGCATACCATCGTTTGGCTCATTACCCAGCAAGCCTGCGATATTGCTCGATCGCAGGGCTCATCGCTCCTGAGTTACCATCCATATCATGCATGCTCTTCACTCGACTCTTTCGTTTCCAGTGTCGCCGAACGTTCGTGCTCGTCTGCATGTAGTCGGTTCCGGTGCCTTCTCCCTCATCTCTCACGTCTTCGGTGCACCTCATGTAGAAATGAGGATGTTGGGCGGTGTGACTCATCCCACTACTCTGCATGTCCACACGCCATCGCTTTCCGTATGCCGTCCCTGTCGGTCCAGCTCCACAGCTACCGGACAAGCTCTGAGATGGCGGGCTCATCACAGCTAGCGCGAAGAGGTTTTGCGGCTCCGTGTAGTCTGTCACCTGACCATCTGTGCACAGATGTATGAACAAGTAGACCAAGGCAAATAGGTTGATCAAGAAAACAACGAAAAGAATAACGTAAAATATGCCCTGCCAATCTTCACTGCCGCCAGAAGCGTAATCCTTATATCTGACAGATGCAGGAAAGGTCTCTTGCGAGGGAGGTCCTGCCGGGCGGTCAGTATGATTGAAAGGTGCGTGGAAAGATGACATTATGGCGGTGGAACCAGCCAGTACAGCCAAGGCTTCCCCGATAGAAGGCAGATCTGGATTTAGCACTGTTTGATCTCCATTGTGGCGTGGGGTCATCTGCGTGATTATCCTCGCAATCGATGCATTGCCGTCAGATATTCCGTGGCTGAGTGCGTTGGCTTTCAGCCATTCGGAGCCGATGTCCTCCCAGTTGGAATCCCAGATGCCGGAAGGTGCATCGCGAATCGTTTCAGAATACGGTCGAGTGTTCTCCGGATCATCGTCGCAATGAACGGTAAGCTCTCCGCCGGATTCGGCTGCGTGATACTTTGTCGTACAGTGCGGATACTGCATCACCTTTATAGAACACAAGATATGATCCGAAGTGTTGAGATCGTCAGGCGGAGTGCCCAGTAGATAGACTGCTGCAGGACCCCATTCAAGAGAGTTGTTGTTGACGGTATTGTATACAATAGGCAAATGCGGGAAAAGTGGAGCCGGGGCTGCTCCATCGTTGAAGAAGTCACCGAAGCCGAAGATGTCGTCCACCACTGTTGAGCTAGCAGAATGAGGGACGGTGTTGTTTCTGCGAATGTCAGTGGGGGCACAACGTTGAAGCTTGGGGCTCATACGGATCGTATATAAGGGGCTCGACCTCTTCAGTGGACATGCCGACGCAAAGAACATTGATCGCAGGAGCTGGGATAGATCCAATGACATAATACTCCCCTTGACCGGCCAGCTCCTCTGGCTGTGCAATCTTGTTGTCGGGATGTCGCGCTGCACGAATGAGGTTGGCGTGTGGCATGGCAACGGTGACGTTCTGCACGAGACGTCCATTAGCCGAATCATTGGTAACGTTCTCACCACTTGGAGTTATCCATTGGCCAACACATGTGGTGTTGTCCCAGACCAAAGAGACGGGCTTGGGTCTTGAATGAATTTCCACTCTGCTGTCGCTGTCGCCTGCGTCCCTCGCTGCGGTCCAATTGGCCAGATAGGACTGGAAGTTGTGATATGCCTGGCCTGCGTAGTCAATCTGTAGGCAAGTCCCCCCTGCATCCGCATCACCCTGAATTGGGGTCTCACAGGCCTCAGTCAAGAATGTAGCATTGGCAAATACCGTGTCGACCATGCCATACATGACTCTCTTTTCCCAAGGGCCGAATTTCAGCTTCGGCGAGGTCAATGCCTCGGCAGCGGTGGTATAAAATGTGGCGGCAAACGTTGCTACCAGGACCAAAGCACCTATCAATGTGGGGCCAGCATACTTGAGAGCACTACCGTGAGTAAAAATGAGACCCGGCTGCAGAATCCAGGAGCGCATGGTCATTTCTGCGATGCTGATGCCCGTTCGATTTATTGGTTTCTTGGCAATCGCTCGACGGCTGAGAATTTGACCAATTGTTGCGACCAGAACTGCCACGAAGGACAGCTCCACCGTCTTGGAGAACAGTGCACTCAGCAAGGTAGCTGTAGAATATGACAGGCCGTCAGCGCCGATGCGTCGACCCCATCTTGGTTTGGCAAGCGCGATGCCCAGAAAAACTCCGCTGAAGCAGAAGGTATAGACTGAGAGGAAGAGCACGAATATGGTGATGCCCGACCAAGGCTTGACGAGGATATCTCCAGAGGTAGGACAGTCGACATGTTGGTGGCGATCCGGACTCAGTAGACTGTATTGCGACCCTTGCGTACCATTGTAAGAAGTTCTGTGTGATGAAACCCAGTCGGGTGACGGGAAGCCAGCACTTAGACCTGGGGTGTTCTGTTGTGTTGTACTTTGACTGAAGTGGCGAGCGCTCTCTGGTGATCGCGGCGACACAGGTCTCCGGGTGGAATGTTCGTAGTCGATATTGAAAAATCCAAGTCCGGCCGCTGATGGATGCCTACTGTCTTGGTCGGCATTGACATCACCTAGCGGAACATTTTGGTAGTCACGACCACCTCGTCCATAGATACGGTTGAACGGCGCCAGATGATTCAAAGCCGCCATAGTTCGACGTACTCACAGCTTGGTGTCTGGCACTGTCGTCAAGGCGACTACGGAACATGACAGTTCTTGCGATCCAGATGTAGACTGCTAGAGACGATCTGCAGAAGTCGCCTCCAGATCTTAGCTGAAAGGCGTGAGGACAAAGGATTGTCAAATAGGACGGCTGGGGCAACCGCTTCGGACTTAGATAAGAAGGGAGTGCGGATCTTGTGCGTGGTTACTGTAGTAAGGCTGAACCGACGTAAGACCATGAGAGTGGTCTTCACGAAAGACCGACGATAAGAAGACTGTGTTGAATCATGTCTGCGGACTGTCGTAATCTGGAGAGCTCCCACAGGCCGTAATAGTCGCACTTACCGCTTAAATGAGCAGCAGCAGGGATAGCAAAGGAGCTCTTGGGCATCTGGATTGCCCTAAGGCTATGCTAAATCTGAATCCTAGACATTGATGGATGCAGGACCTTGGCGGTGCGCCTCACCGTGGGATAGCTCGCTTTCCGACCAGCCACCACCCCCGCCATGCAATGGCAGACAAAGAATCGGGGGTTGCTGGCACTAACAGTCCCGAGCATTAAGGCTTGCCCAACGTCAGAAAATCTGGGAGAAGATCACCGAGACAGCTTGAGAGTCTTGCTACAACCTGAACACGGGGAGATGCGCCCGCAGGTCTTGGCGAAGTTTTCATCTCCACTCTGCCTCGCCGCTTCGTCTTCTCTTCGTGCGCGCACTCGACGTCAGCAGCTTCTAGGTATCGTCATGGACACCTGGTCCAGAGACCTCAGACGGCTGTGCGGCATGTACCACGGCAGGTTGGGGGTACACGTGTTCATTCTTCGACTTCGCAGCAGATTCGTCTGGGTTGTTTCTATTAAAAGCTCGTACTGAAGCTTGTTTCGAAGCGAACATTCTGTAAGAGATTGGCCCCAAACCGATGCCGCGAGTCAGGAAACGCCGCCGTCATTTCCGCAATGTAATTAATACGCCTTACCTCTGGCCTGGTGTGGAGGTGTGACTTATCGATACTGATTCAGGTGCGACTCTGTCTTCCAGTAAAGCCATATCTCGTCCAAGAATACCTCGTATTGGAGATCAGCCTTACCTTGGTGCTAGACCTGGTGAAGGCTTGTCAGTAAGTGGACCTTCATATCGCTGCCAGCTATCGAATTTGCTTTTGAAGAGGTAACAATGCGGTATGTTTAGAGTTTTGATCAGTTTATCAAGTCCTGCACCTGACATCGGTCGCTGGTCAGCACGGCGTACTCATGCAAGATGCAAGCGTGGCCGTCTCAAGTCAGTATCCTGTTTCGCGACTGGATTACCTAATATCCGATGGATCTGAGTGTCACGATACGTCACAGGTAGCTTGTACTGCCTGCAAACCATGGGGTCCTCTAGTTAGTCGTTCATCTTGCAAGACAACCTGTATCGGCATCAACGGTGGGAGTCCCGGCTCGGCTAAACCCCGCGACGGCGGGGACGGGCAACCCCCGAACACCGAGGTTGTCATGCGGGGCACAGTATAATTTCTGGAGTATCCCTTCGCACCATCGCAATACCGGTCGAGTTGCCGTTTGTCCCCACATGACGCTGCCGGAGAACACGGCGACGTCCGTGTCAACAGAAATACATGAAGCTATGATTGCCTCTTCTTGGGTGAATTAACTCATGGAGCCTTGCAGTATTCTACCGCGCGAGGAAACCCTTGCTGGACTCCCTCCCCCGTCAAAAAATACCGGTTCATCAGATGAGGTCGCCAAGCTACAAAGTCAGGGCAAGCTACCGATACTCGTCGTACTTGATGATGATCCGACCGGAACTCAAACTTGTCATGGCATCAATGTCCTGACCGTCTGGGATAAGCAAACTCTTGTCGACGAACTCAAATCCACCAATAGTGGTTTCTTCATCCTGACCAACTCGCGCGCATTGCCAACGCTCGAAGCAAGGAATCTCGTCAAGGAAATATGCCTCGCCGTCAAAGATGCTGCATCTACTGTAGGCAAGGAGTTCGAATTCGTCATGAGGGGTGACTCAACCCTTCGAGGACACTTTCCTGACGAGCCAGAGGTCGCCGAAGAAGTGGTCGGTAAGGCTAATGGCTGGATATTGGCTCCATTCTTCAGACAAGGGGGTCGTCTCACCATAGACAACGTTCACTACGTCGCGGAGGAAGACAAGTTAGTACCAGCAGCCCAGACGCCGTTTGCGAAGGACGCCACCTTCGGTTACAAGAACTCCGATCTTGCAAAATACGTCGCAGAAAAGTCGACAGGAAGGATTACTGAGGGCGATGTGGGCTCGATCAGCTTGAATGATATCAGAACTGGTGGGCCTTCTGCGGTCAAGAAACAGCTACTTGACCTGCAGAAGAAGGTCATCATCGTCAATTCTGTGGTCGATGAGGACATGGAGGTGTTCGTCCTCGGTCTTTTACAAGCACAACAAGAGGGACGAAGATACATCTACCGAACCGGTGCTGCCTTTGTCTCGACACGACTGGGCATTGAGCAAATCCCACCTTTAGGGCCTAAAGATTTGCAGATGGATACGACAGCTTCTGCTCCGGGTGGTTTGATCGTGGCTGGCTCTTACGTGCCGAAAACTACAGCGCAGCTTGAGTCGCTAGTGCAAGGTCGAGGTGATTGCTTGCGGACAATCACAATCGATGTTGAGCAACTACTGGCTGATCCCGACAACACGCGCCAGACCGTGAGATCAGCAGCGGCTGAAGCGGATAAGATGATTGTACAGGGCGAGGACGTTTTGATAATGACAAGCAGGAAGCTCATAACCGCCGAAGATGAAGTCTCAAGCTTGAAGATAGGAAGCACAGTCGCTCAATCCCTGGTGGACTTTATGGAACTGCTTGAGCAGAGGCCAAGATACGTTATTGCAAAGGTGCGGAGCATGCACTAAAGATGGAACAGATGCTAATCATGCGATAGGGTGGCATCACGTCTTCTGATGCGGCGAGCAAGAGTCTGAGGATGCGCAGGGCCGAGATCGCTGGGCAAGCTGCCTCAGGAGTGCCATTATGGAGATGTCATGAGTCCAGCTCGAAATGGGCTGGCATTCGTACGTATCACATATATCCTTGCGCTTTATTCCTACTAATCTGCCCAGCGTATGTGGTATTTCCCGGCAATGTTGGTAGCAACGAGACTCTGCGCGACCTTGTGGCGGGATGGGCAAAGCAATCGTGAGGTTTCCAGGACCCTTGCCCCACGCCAGCACTAAAGTGATGTCGTATCAATACCATGCTCGATCGCCCTTGCGTAGCTAGAGTAAACGCAAATTAGGGGTCTCGTAAAGCTACTGCACTATGTGTCGCAGGAAACGGCATCGCCTAGAGAGCTTGGCAGCTCTCGTAGCGTTGCGGGTCCAGAGTACGCACTCCAAGTACATACGAACTGTCCAGCTACGCTAGATATTTATTACCGAAGATGCACTGAGTCTCATCCTTGTGAGAGTCCCCCTATATGTACTCCTTATGATTCCGAGCAACCTTCAGGTCCTCATACCTAATGTACACTCTCGGGCTGCTTCCCTCCTACTACATTACTCTCTAGTGGGTGTACCCTCTTGGATAGACTTCTTTAGCACACTCGAGGGGGTTTTCGAGTATCCTCTTGAGCTACTCACTTTAGCATTGTCCTAGAGCACTCTTTCAAAACCGTGGATCGAGACAACTTGGCATAGCTACTACTGTGTAGATAAAGTCAGAAATGATAGTGTATCTATACCTATTGAATTATGCCAAGCTTGATGTCATCGTGGCTAGTGAGTGTGCTCTAGAGACACAACACTTATGTAGCCTCCCGTGATGCCACAGCAATCAATATAACACTAGGTGCCTACTTAATACTGCTCAATGCTAGCTAGTACTAACTAAGTTGGGCAATCAAGGATGTGGTATAATGATCTTCTGCGACGTTTTCACACACCATCATTACTACTATCTAGGACATTCTTGTGGGAATATGTGTGTGTTACACATATATGCTGCGTCTAATGGTACGATGAAGTAGTAGGTATCGAAAGTGTGACCAAAAGTAACAATTAAGGTCTTGAGATACCTCAAAAGGGCATGTAGAGGTTCTCTCTTACTACTTAATTTATCTGGGCCGCATTCAAAGAGTGACGAGTGCTCTGGGCATACTCATAAGAGTATTATAAGTAGAAACCTGCTACCCTGTACCTAGGTAGTATGATTCGCCAAGAGAGTATCCAGATACCCTTTTTTGGGAGCGGTGCTAATACATGGTGCTAATATTGCACTCACAAGACCTAGGTACTAAATACTACTCAAGAGTAGATGGTAGTTCACACGTCTACTTGAATACGCTCTACTATCATCACTAGAGTTACATGTTTTGCAACATTTCCGAGTAGGTCTATACGATTTCAGACTTGAGTTACTACTGTCTTATGCGTTCATTCTAGACAGGCTGTAAACGGTCGATTTCTACCGTACGCTCAGTACTTCTCGTGATGTTTCAGAGCACGCACTTTTCGCACGCACACGCACTTACTAGTCACCCTTATGTCAGGCTTAGTAGAAATTTCTACACTAGCGCGCTACACATTTCCACTCTACCCATACTTAAGACGCCATCTCCTAGCACTCTCTGATACATCACCTTCCCAGCGAGCCGCTGTATTTGGGAGCCCACCTCCCCTTGAACACCACCTATCTTGCCTGTTACAAGGGATCACTTGAAAACCAATCTGTTACGTACCCAGCAGTCTTACTCAGGTTCATCATGGATAGATAGCCTAATACTATGTGTAGATGACCCTTAACTTGCCCTGGATTTGCATTAGACTGCTCTGGACCTACCTACTCCAAACAGCCTGACTTTTCAACTTGCTAAAGATCTCTACTAAATCTAGTAATATACCACAATAAGTCATCAGTATAATGCTTGTGAAATAGTCCATACAAATGATATATCAATAAAATTCCATGGAATACTAAAGAGTTCCAAGTTCATACCTACCTAATGGTTTGAAATTACATTGTAGTCGCTGGGTCCAGCATGGTTCCGGGACAGGACGGTTTAGCTCAACTGCTACGAAGCAGTACCAGTGATCCAGAGCAGTGGTGTGCACCTAGTGTGCACCTGGCGTAATCCCGGTGTGGTCCTTCATAGAAAGGCATGATGATATCCTTCATCAGTTTTATTCAGACCGCCTGAGGTGTTACCTAGGGCTAGGGTGTGCTTGAATTCTGGTGCAAACCTTGGTAGAGTAGTACTGTGTGCGGATGATGTGTGCGTGTGCGAGCGGAAAATGCGTGCTCCTTAGACACAACGATCTTTACAAGATATACAATGATACTAATATTGAATATCAGGTGGTCTCAGAGCTCCTATCCGCCTCTACAAAAGAGAGTCAGCTCCAAATAGGCGCAAAGGTAGGTTAGGGTAAAGCCCAAGTCAGGGTGAAGTTATAACTAGGTTTAGGCTAAATTGATCCTGTGCTAAAATGTTGTAAGTTGTCAAGTCCGAGTTTCCTGGCTACAGTAGTACCCTTGACTCGAGTCATCGCATTGGGGCCATCAGACATGCATTACACCAAAAACAACAAGAGCTGACTACGGCTGCCGATTTCCTGGATCGAGCAATCGCGCGATCACATGTAAGTTCTCATCGCCCGAGGTGCCAGCGATCAAATACATACTTAGGAGTGGGAGCTCGCGATAAGTTCTTCCTTATATCTGTACCACGCCTGAGCGTGCATTCAATTGAAGAACACCTTAACCGGCAAGTTGAGTGGTAGCCAAAAGAACCAAGAGTACTAGGTAGTGCATACACAATTCGCAGTGATGTGCCAGGAGGATGTACTAGGTCTTTCGAAGGAGGGATCAACCCTAAGAAGATGCCGCAAAAGAACGTCCTAGTAGCATGCTGTTCACTCCCCGGTAAATGCACTACGAGAGGCGGTGCTCCAAAGTCGTAGCCGAAGGGCGTACTCAGGCATATGCCTCTAGGTCATTTTAGCGCCATGAGCGTTTGGAAGACCACAAAAACTGCATCAGAAGATTATCCTCGAGCAGGAAGAAGGCCCCCAACAACCTCAATAATTGCTTTACTGAAAAGATAATCAATGGAAGTAAATGATTGTGGGAGACATAGTTGCTGCCAAGTGACCAAAACAGGACAGATGCCCGTTCATTGGGCCAAAGAAAGCTAGACCAATGCATTCCATCGGGAGGTAAGGCCTCTGCTCAGCTAGCGTTATCACTAGAGAGAAATGATTTTCCCCGCTGTATCTATACGGCGCAAGTAGTGTCATCCAGTACCTAATACATCAAGGGCGAGGACTAAAGTGATACTGCGTTCCATTTTCCGCCTCGGGTGCACACGCCCTCACTGGCCACTGTCAGTAAGAGACAGGATTTACACTAGAAGCGTTAGTAACACTCCTTCAGCTACTTCTCTGCCTTCTCCTCTCCCTATGGGACCATCGTATATACATAGCTAGCCCTAAGAAAGAGTTGGAATAGATGGCGCGCCAGTGCAGAAGTTCTCTCCCACTCCTGACTTTGTATAGCTATTAACCGTGTGTGCGTCTCATAAGTGTGCGCTTCAAGATTACAACAGGGTGAAAAGAGCCAAAATAGTTTATTTATCTCGTACCTCTAACATAGACAACACGTACCTATGATCTGGGAGCAGCTAGGGTTATGTAGTAACATTGCTTCATTGGCAACAGTACGTAAAGCATGTGTAAGTGCTGTAGCATAGTTGAGACTTTGACAGATCCTGCGTAGTACAAATGTTCTTCGCCAAGCCTCATATCATACAGGTGGTGTCACGTTTTTATACTTAGAGTATGTACCCATACAACAGAAGAGGTTTCGGATCATGAGATCATATACTGCATCATGCTTATCAAATCAATTATTCTAACATAAATCCTACTACTACTCGGCGAGGTGATAAGCTGAGAAAATTGGTAAAGAGTGTGGGCACGGAATCCCTCTTGCCAATCACCTTCCCGGTCACGACGCAAAAGATACCTATCGGGCACATCTCCTCCACTGCCTGTCCCTGTCAAGTCTGTGTTCTAATGTTCACATGTGTCATGTGCCTTCTCCACGTGCACACAACGGGAACCAAACCCTCTCAGATCGTCGCTCTCAGCGTCTGTGTGGTTCTTTCGGCGCATCTTCTTCTAGATTCCGCAGTTGCTTGTGGTTGGCAGTGCCACTTCCATCGTTCGGCAGCTGTTTTGACTTCTTGGGATCTCAGTGATCGACCTTGAAACGAGAGTTTATGTCTTTAGACCTCGGAGGGTGGTGTCCGTTGGTGGACTTTGGTGGTGGTCTTGATGGTTGATCACTCATCGTATAGGTATTCAATGGCACTACAGGGATGACTTATACCACTAGGCTCCGGACAGGATGTAGGGGCAATCTACAGCTGGACAGAGCGAGTCTTTATCATCGAGACCTCTCCCCTCTGATACTAGGTACAATTTTCGGCGCCGTGCCGTTCAGGCGTCGCTCGTGTTCGCAACAAATGTGACAGGTCGATTGAACAGGTTCGAGAACACCCACGACACGGCGTACAAACGGGGCGCAACGATGAACAGGGAAACGATCAGGCGTCGAATAGAAGAACATGCCGTCCCTGCTGCCACGCTTATCCCCTTCGATGCCTTGCCAATGATTGTCTGCCGCTCAGATTGCCGTAGGTATGGGCGTAGAAAAGTGATGAGGAGGGTGCCGAACCGAAGGTCCGTACGGCAGGTTCCGTGATAGCAACTTACTGTCTGGTACGCCCACCACGTAGGACCCATGCTACTATTCTCTTTTATGCCACACGAGGCTGTCGACCCGTCATATACCACGATGTGCAGCAAAGTTAGCTGATTTTGAAGAGCGCGTCGGAAGACTCCAGCTTGACCATTCCAAGGGCTTGTTACCTAGGATTCGGCGTTAGTCATTGTTTGTTTTGAAGCAGTAACCAACAGTACTTGTCTAAAGAAAGAACATGCTACAGTGAGCATAGATATACAGGGAATGATAGTCATCCGAATGATGCAGCTTGGAGAAAACACCTTATCTGGTACGAATTGAAGGAAGTCAACCTACTGCACTTGTCCAACCCGGCTTTGCGCTTTCCGTCGTCAAGAGCGAGCGAAGGGTAGCGCTCACATCTTCCTGTTCTGTAGTGAACGAAATGTATGTCCGTGTCTTTCCTTGAATGGCACTACTGATCTAAGACGCATTTGACCGATAAGTAGTATGTAGGCATGAGGCCAGCGATCGGACTGCTCTTCAGCCTTCTAATCAATCCTGCGACCAAGGTAAGGTATGCATGCGTAGTTGTCTGGGCTCTTGACTTCCCGTGGCGTGGCTTCTGAGCTTTTGTCTGCAACGTACTTTACGCCCAGGAACTAGGTGCCCCAGTCTTGAATCCTGTCATTTATGTCGAAGCTGTAAGCAATCCGTGAATGGTGAGAAACGAACCATGGAGCGAATCACAAGCTGCATTGGCACATGGCGGTTGTACTTACGCTCCTTAGTAAAGTAGGTACATCATGTTTGTCTTGGTCATACTATCTGCAGACCCGAATCTTTGCTGTCGAGGCAGTATGAGAACTAAACTGTTCTCATTGGGGGAGCTTGCCAGTAGAGATTCTGGCTCGCAGTTTCAGACCTCTACCTAGTACCTGAGTACCTGAGTACTCCAGCTCTCAGCCGAGCAGTGTCAGCAACCTTGAATCATTCGAGATTGGTGGTTTCGGCAAACACAAATCATACACAACAATCATGGGACAGCCGAAAGACCAAAGTATACAGTCACAGGTGCTACGTGCTTGCAAGCGTTCAATTCTAATGAAGTCGGCACCGAGCTCCTGTATGCCAACAACTTCATCTTGATCATGCATGCGTGCAGCTTTGGCCAAGAAGCGGCAGCCCAACGCTTTTGGGATTTGATGAAGAGGCTGACTTCATGTCGAGACGACTCGGGACTGTCATCGTCTGAAAGAGCTTACCCTCTTTGTTTAGATCACAGACTCCTTCACGTTCTATAGTCGAGAGGCGGATGGCGATCGACTGGACGAGTTGTTTGAGGGTCTGGCAGTCTATCGGCCATGTTGGGAACGAACCCAGATCGTCCGCCTTAATCTCTCTGCGAGCGGCAGATATGACTGACCATATGCAGATCGTAAGCTTAAAGGACGCCTGCTGTACGGCTTTTGGGCAGGCTCTACATCAAGAGCATCCCCGAATCTCGCGACCTAGACTTGAAGTGGTGACTGGACCACATATACATAGGTACTAGTATGCTCTGCGCGTTTTGCACAATGATTCAGAGGAGTACCTAGTAATTCGTTTTGTGAATACTGCAAAACATGCAAGCTGAGGAGTTCATACAACGGCACGGAGCCTTTCAGCGGTTGAGTCGCGTGATGAAGCCCAGTTCTTTGCAATTTGGGGGGAAGGGATCGAGTACGTCGTAATCCGGAGTTTCGTGGACAGTGAAGCTGATAAGGTATGCACGAGATCGCCGACCAGGTGCGAGAAAAGGGTCAGGGGCAGGGACTAAAATAGGTAGTAGTCGTTTACTGGGTGTGAGGGACAAGCAGTGGCGTGCAGGCTACCGACCTAAAAGTCTGGAGGGACGGACGACTCGCTGGTGGTTAGAAGCGCAAAGCCATGTGGGTCTCTTGCCAGCGTAGACCGCAATATGTCAACAACATCTTGTACGAGGGGTGTCGCGACATCTTTGAACCACATTTGATTGGCAGGTCTCACGACCGGAGCAACTTTTGCTTTTCAGCCGTCTCTCGGCCACACCAGGCGGCCATGTATTTGCTGGTCCACTGACTCGTTGAACTATGAAATAGATACCACCGAAGCGTATTAGGTAGGACCTTTGAATGCGGCTAGGGTGAAGAGGCATAATCTATGCAGGCACGTTGGCACCTAGAGTAACTACATATAGTCTACAATCTCTCGTTCTTAGTTACGCCCTCTTTCTAAGCCAGCAATGCTCTTGAAGACGTTCCGAAGCGCGCCTTTTTCGTAATCGATTACCAACGAGTCATGGTTCGCCTTAGAATACGTCTTTGTCGAAAAATCCAAACACTCTCTGAACTCATCGTGTTGCCAGGACTGCTCAAAGTACTCCTGCCCACGTTTCCCGATCATTACGTCGGAGCCGCTGAAGACCGCCTCAACTTTAAGCTTCGCTCTTCGGGTATCCTGCTGCTGTAAAGTTCGTTCTTTCTGGGCGATTGATCTTATGCATGCTGCATAGTCCTGCGCCTCGCCCCAGTCGGCATTGTCGCATTTCCCAAGACAGAGCTTTGCTTCATCGTTGATGCCGTGTGTGTCTTCGGCAAATCTATACTTCATGAGCAGGCTATCGATCGCTTTCGCCGTTTCTTTGTCGACGCCATATCGTTCTGTTTGAGTCATGGAAGGTGACACTTCGGTTCCTGGAAGATCTGTACTCGCAGACGACGGGAAGACAGATGCTGCGAACGAGAGTAGGCCACTGGACCATGAGGTAGTAGGCATTATCTTGTTGTTGATAAACGTGTTCAGATCAGCCCATGAGTCTAGCATGCCGACAGGGAGTCTAGAGAGGAGAGTTGGGAGGGTCGCGCCAGAGATTGTAAGGGGGACATATGGAGCTAGTAGGGCTGTTAGCTCTCTATAAGCAAGTGGCTCGCGCTGCATGAGACGAACCTAGAAATGCTACAAAAGGTGTCTTTGGATTGAGGATGCTCGAGTGATGGAGCAGGGTGTTGAGCGTGTATATCGCGCCGGCACTATGTGTCATGATGTTGACGTGCTTGATCTCGAGTTTCTGTAACAGTACGGGTACAGTCTCGAGCCAGACCTTGATTCGAATGTTGATGTCTACGGGCGTGGAGCCTCCCATCGCTGGTCTAGCGTTTCGCAGTCAGCTGATGACTGTACCTAGCAAGCGTCTCCCGCAGCACTCTTACCTGTCAGTGCATATCAGACGCACGCCACAATCTCTCGCCAGCTTATCAGAGTCCACGGCGTTCCATCGAGAGCCAAACATTGGTCCAATGAATAGAATGACTGGCAAAGATGCATCATCAAAGTTAGTCGTTGTAGAATATGTCACTCTAAGTTTTGGATGCTCTGCTGTTTCGGGAAGCCATAGAGCGCGGTGGAAGTACTTGGAGCACAGTGTCCGTACAGCCTGATCCGTCGGCGAGGAAGACCCATTTGAGCTGGTAGACGTCCTGGAGGCGCACATATTCAAAGATCCATGCATTTCCCCCTCTTAAGAAGACCAGGACGTCGGGACAAACATCATGATGCTTGCCGCCAAGCCGACGGCACGATCTGAAAAGCTTCCGGTCGAACTGCGGTCACGTGACGGCCGAGGACTTCCGTAGGCGACCAACTCGCGAATATTCAAACTGCAGTGATAGCAGAAACATCGTACCATGGGGTGCACAGTCTCTAGAACTTGAAGGCACTGACGCAACGGCCGGGAGCCAAGCATCCCGCGTTCACCCAGGTACACGCTACACGCACCCCGCTATCGGAACTTAAATCTCTGGACTTTGCAGGATTCAACAGTGTTCTAAGCTACTCTCTCTGCATGCATATATATGCGCACAATTCACCGGTAGGCCCGACGATGTATAGATCGGTACAAAGAACACCTGATGACTCGCACTGCCACGCTCGGCGCTCGGGATAAGGTATCTTGATGATCCCAAGATTGAGCTTAGCAATGGGCTCAGCGGCAGTAATGGGCAGTCGCCTGCACAGAACAAGTGGACGATAATGCCCGACTATGCCTGGAGTTGGATTCAGTCAGACTTCCGTCTCGTCCTCTTGCCGAGACGGGGGTCCTCATGCAGGTCGGGCAACTTCGGCGGAGATCTGGGGAAATCTTTCAACCTCCGCCATTGCCAAGGACGAAAGGGTTCTACCCTAAGCCCGGTCAAGCAGTTCCAAGGAACGGCGTGGCACTACCAAGACTTGCTTCCACCTTTCGACGGCATGCCAAGGAAGATTTCCGCCAATCGTCTATGCAGTGTGATGTTGTGTGAAGGCCGTGAAGACAGTTGCCGTTGCGCATCCCCCACAAACGGCCTGATGTGCGTCCGCTTGTGCATGATTACCTCCGCCGCGGGGAATGGATAGATCCACACCATGATACATATCGATACTACCCCGGAGCAAGGCCGGTGTGATGGCAGGGCAGGCATATAAGTTCCCGGTACGGCGTGGAATACCGTCGGTGTCTCTAACATCAATCGAACCACCATCGCAAACTCTTGGCATTCTGTCGTCGAGCTCTCGAAGAACACCGTGATGGGTTTCTTCAGTACGCATGCGTCGGGGACGCTTGATCCCCCAGAGGTCAGAAATTGGCGAATCCACCTTATTGCCTTCGTCGCTTCGATGTCTGCTCTTGCCAGTACGTCCAGGATTCCAATTCTGCTCTTTCCCCCATTAACAGTTCTCTAGTGGGATACGACACTGCCGTGATCGGAGGAACCATGGCTCTGGATTCTTTTCGCCGGGATTACGGCTTGGATGAAGTATCCCAGACGACTCGCGACACTACGCAAGGCAACATTGTCTCGACCTTTCAGGTAGGTAGCCCACAGTCACATCAGATCACGGCTAACATGACAGGCCGGGTGCTTTTTCGGCGCTCTTCTGACCTTCCCTATCGCCGAGAAATGGGGCCGCAAGAAGACCGTCATGTTGGCCTCTCTTGTCTTCCTGCTCGGTGGTACCATCATGACAGCGGCCCGAGGCAATATGAACATGATTGTTGGTGGGCGTGCCGTCGCCGGCTTGGGCATCGGTGCCTCTAGTTTGACAGTTCCGGTATACATCTCGGAGACAGCTCCGCCCTCAATTCGAGGAAGACTGGTGGGAATCTTCGAAATTGCATCACAGGGTGGTGGTATGCTGGGCTTTTGGATCAACTATGCGACCGACCAGACCATCAACGTGGAGAACCAGTCCCAGTGGATCATCCCGCTGGCCCTTCAACTGGCGCCCGGGGTGCTCCTCTTCGCTGGTATGTGGTGGTGTCCGGAATCTCCTCGATGGCTTGCCAGAGGAGATAATTTTGACGGAGCAGAGAAGATTCTGACCTACCTGCGAATGTTGCCCTCGGACCATCCCTATATTCGTCAGGAATTGGGCGAAATCCGTGCACAGGTCGAGCAACGCAGCACCCTCCGTATGAGCAAGAAGGAGCAAGTCAAAAAGTTGTTCCAGAAGGGCACTCGCAATAGGTTGGGCATTGGCCTTGCACTCATGTTCCTACAGGTAAGTTATGGCGACCACTGCTCCCGAGAGGTCGAGCTAACGTCGACCAGAGCTTTACCGGCGTCAACATCATCACCTACTATTCGCCCCGTATCTTCGAGACTCTCGGCGTATCTGGAACCTCATTGAGGCTTTTCTCCACGGGATTCTATGGTATTGCCAAAACATTAGGCATGTGCGCCTTCACTTTCATCGTGGTAGAGAGAGTCGGTCGCCGAAAAGGTCTGATCTGGGGTGCCGCTCTTGGGTGCATCCCCATCTGGTACAGTGAGTAAGCCCATAAACAGATCAGAACTTTTACTGACGTGGAACAGTCGGCGCCTATTGCAAGATTGTTGACCCAGCCGCCGCCGCCGCTGCCGGTGAAACCCAGCAGACTGGCTGGGGATATCTGGCCATGGTGTAAGTGTTTTGAATCCTGCGATGCATGTCAATTTGCTAATCGCTTCGACCAGCTGCGTATATGTCAACGCTTTCATCATATGTGCCACCTGGCAAGGCATCACTTGGACGTAAGTCGGGTCATGCTCCACCTCCCCAACCACTAGCTAACATTAAACGCAGATATGCCAGTGAGATCTTTCCGCTGGACATCAGGATGTTGTGCGTGGCTCTAACCACCGCGGATACCTGGCTTGGAAGCTTCATCATTGCTCGTGCAACGCCTTACATGATCTCGGACCTTGCCTACGGAGCATACTTCTTTTTCTCCGCGGTCCTCGTATGCATGGGCATTTGGGCCTTTATCTTCGTCCCAGAGACAAAAGGTAAGTTTCGCCTACCGTCACCTCTTATTTCCGTCGCTGACGAGGTCTAGGAATTACGCTCGAGGAGATGGACGCATTGTTTATGAAACCCATGCACAAGGCTGTGTGGGCACAGCTTCGGGGTAGGCAGATTTTGCCTGCTGAAAGGGCGATGTCGCCGTCACTTGCTGACGAGAAGCTGGACATCAATGTCGAGCAGCTGGAGCGGCAGCGTACGCCGTGAGAGCAGACTGAGGTGCTGTGCTTTGATGGCACAAGGTTGGAGAAGGCAAAGTGCAGGCTGGTCGACCAATTAGCCAAAGGTTGATGCTATTCAGACATTCCGTACCAGTCTCAGCAGCAAGTCGTACGTATATGCGCTCCTTTGCAGGCGTAGTATAGCCAGGTCTATTCTCAGAGACTCAATTGGGCAACTCGAGCTTCTGCCAGAAGCCGGTCGACCCAGAGTTCTCAAGTTACCAGTATGTGATGCGAAATGACTCGTACCTTAGCCAGCGGCGATCGGACTGTGCCAACGCCGTACCTACTTTCTTCACCTCACTGCCTCAATTGCTACCAGCAGGGTGAGGAGAGAACTGCCCGATGGCGGTCCGCAGCACACTTTCACTTTTACACGATGAGACGTAGGGCCAGGAGAATATTGAAAGAGAGCTAGCTCGTCAAGTACATGGGCATGTTTAGGAATAAACTGTGCAGCCTCGTGGGCAACTGTATAAAAGAACATATAGCGCCTCGCTAAACAGCATCGGACGCTTGTAAGGGCACATAAGAACCTCTGTCGCGCGAGTCAGCTCCTCTTCTCCCGGTGACGAATCTTGATATCCTGTTCTGAACCGCTTCGAGGCTCCCAACTTTTCGCTCCGCCCCAACGACTGGTACATTGATCGTGCTCGCTTCCATTTCCAATGCTTCGGCTGTCATCCACTTGGGTCTCTTCGCCCAGCGAAGTGCTAGGCTTGATAACGTCACGGAGATCGACGAGAACATCATGGCAGTTGCCGAGAGTAAAGGAGGCATATGCAGGCCGAATGGTAAGAAGATGCCCATGGCAAACGGCAGACCGATAACGTTGTATGCACATGCCCACAAGAGGTTGTACTTGATACGTCGGAAGATGGTACGGCATATCCAGAATGAGGCTGGGATGTTCAACATGTCGTCTGAACGCATAATGACAACATCTGCGGCCTCGACAGCAATATCGCTACCACTGACAAGCCCGACTCCAATGTTGGCAGTTGCGAGAGCAGGTGAATCGTTGATACCGTCACCAACCATTGCTACGACCTCGCCTTGAGCTTGAAGGTCTGCGATGATTTGCTGCTTCTCACCGGGAGACACCGAAGCCTTTATGGAATTTGTAGGGATTCCAACCAGTTGAGCGATGCCTACAGCGGTATCGTAGGTGTCTCCAGTCACTAGTGATGTGCTGATACCCATCTTATGCAGAGCTGCAACAGCCGCAGCGGAGGTTGGTTTGAGGGTATCGGAAAGTGCGAGTTGGCCAGCATACTTGCCATCAATAGCAACGTATATGTTGGTGGTTCCAGCTGCACCTTTGAGCTTTTGACGACTCGGCTCAGCCTCAGGCAAGGGAACACTGTTTCGACCCATGTACTTTTCGTTGCCCACTAGTACCTGATATCGCTCGCCGCTCTGACCGGTTGCAATAATGGCAGAGAGGCCTTGGCCGACCTTGACTTCAAAATCTCCCAGCTGACCAGGCAGAGGGTCCTCGGGGCCGATGGACAACTCTTCACGGGCTCGAGCCAAGATAGACCTCCCAATGGGATGTTCAGAGCCAGATTCAGCGAGCCCAACTAAAGCCCACCACAGCTTTCGGCCATTATCAGAACTCCATTGGGAGACTGTTTGAACCTTGGCGACGTTCAGCTTACCAAAGGTGAGGGTGCCAGTCTTGTCGAAAACAATGTGCGTAATAGACGTAGCCATCTCGAGAGCAGCACCTCCTTTGACAAGAATACCCTGTTGAGAAGCAGTGCCGGTTCCCACCATGACTGCGGTCGGAGTTGCTAGGCCCAACGCGCATGGGCATGCAAAAACAATGACGGAAATGCAGAGCTTGAGGCAAACCATGAACTTGCCACCGCTTTGAGCCTGGACGAAGATATCGGGAGGGTGCTCTAGGAGGTGGCTGAGGACGAACCACGCCGAGAATGTGACCAAACCAAGTATGATGATGACTGGGACGAAATAACCGGCAACCAAATCAGCCATGCGCTGGATAGGCGCCCGACTTGTCTGAGCCGCCTGTACCAGGTTGACGATCTGACTCAGTTGCGTATCCTTGCCAGCTCTGGTCACTCGGAAGTCCATTTTTCCAGCGCCATTGACGGTGCCGGCCATGAGAAGACCTCCCTTCTTCTTCTGCAGGGGCATAGCTTCCCCAGTCACCATGCTTTCGTCCACATAACTATCACCTTGAATGACAACGCCGTCGGCTGGTATTCTATCGCCTGGTCGTAGAATGACGATATCACCGACCTCAATCAGCTCGGTGGGAATGTTTTTCTCAACCGCGGCAGCGGTGGGAGCACCATCTCGTTTCTCGTCGAAAGCCGGAGGAGCTCTGTTCAGAACAGGCGAGTTGGGAGATATCCAGTCCTCAGCCAGCTTCTCTGCGTAGAGAGGATCTTCGTAAATGGTGGCCATGCTGGGGGCCAGAGACATCAGGTTGGACAAAGCTTTTGAAGTTTGGCCCTTTGCACGATTTTCAAGCCAGCGACCTAGGGTGATGAAGGTGAAGAGCATTGTGCTCGTGTCGAAAACCGTTCCAGGCTTGTTATGAGGCTTCATCAACACAGCAATGATAACAGCAAAGCAGCTGAAGAAGAACGCCGCTGAGGTTCCCAAAACCACAAGAACGTCCATGGTGGGCGAATTGTGGACTAAACTCTTCCAGGCAGATCTATAGAAACGCTTGCCGACGCCAAATTGAACGGGTATAGTTAATGCACAGCAGACAATGTCGCCCAGGAAGAGACCTGGGATGAGCTCCACGGATCCGAAATCGAGAATGGGTATAAACATCGGTATAATCATGCTGATGCAAAGCACAGGAATAGCGGAGGCCAGGCAAACGGTGAATGCCTGCTTCCACTCCCGTATCTCGCGAGTCTTGGCCAATGATTCCAGTTGTGCGTTGGTATCGTCGGTGTCAGCGAGCAGCGCGTTGAACCCCGCGTTCTCTACGGCCTCGACCAGTGAGCGTAGTCCTGTTATCGAAGGGTCGTAGGTGACCGTGGCTCTTGAAGATGCCAGGCTGATGACAAAGCTTTCTACTCCGTCTTTCGAGCGGATCTGCTCTTCCAAGTCGGTCGCGTGGCTGCTGTCGATAATGCCATAGATCTTGAGCTGAATGGACGCAAAGCCGCTGTCGAGCGCCACACCTTCGGCTTGGCTGGACACTAATGTTGCGTCAAACCCGGCGTCCTCTATTGTCGCAACGATCTTGTCTGCACTCAGCTTGGACGGGTCGTGTGTAATAACTGCTCGTTCCGCTAGCAGGGATATGTTGAAGCGTATCAGGCCTTCGATACCTTTAAAAGCACCCTCAACTGATGATGTGCAGGCGCCACAGGTCATGCCCTGAATAGAAACCGTAGTAGTCACCGAGTTGACTTTGTTGGCTGTAATTTGAGCGGCACCGCCTGTGGACGCAACAGGTTTGGTCTCCTTTATCGTGGCATCGAAACCTCGTTCTTCAATAATTTCTGCGACGGCCTCTGGAGATACTGTGGCGGGGTCATGCAAAACGACCGCTCGGTTTGTCATCAAAGATACAGTCATCGAGACAACTCCTGGCACATCTTTGAAACCCGACTCGACGGCGGATGTGCAGGCGCCACAAGTCATGCCTCCAACTTGGATAGTTGTCTCTACAATCTGCGCGGGGTCATCTTTCTCCAGATCCAGAAGATCGTGCGTCGCAACAGCGAGATTAGGCTTAGGCATATCGGTGGTCAGGACTTCGGCGTCAAAACCGCGGTCCTCAATGATCTCGGCGACTGCTTCGGGAGCCAATTTGGAGGGATCGTGGTGAACAACGGCACGGTTTGTTATAAGGCTGACAGTCACAGCTCCAGCACCGTCGACGTCTTTAAAAGCAGATTCAACCGCAGAGGTACAAGCTCCGCAGGTCATGCCCTGAACATCAAGCGTGGTGGTTGCCATGTGGGCGGACGTAGCATTCATGGGCTTGGACCCACCAGCAGCACTGCTGATGGCCATCGTAAAGGAGTGTGGATAAGTAGTATGTGGTGTGATGTGTTCATAACAGCATCATATCGTATGATGTTGGTTTTGGCGAGATTGGTACAATTCGACTCCGGGCGTTGCGGATCAGGGGAAGGGTGGTTCGGGAACAGAACTGGATGCGGTAGGAACTTGGTTGAAGGCTTGCAAATACAAGGATGGATACAAAAGAATTGGAGTAGAAATCATCAATTAGTAATTGTCGCGCCTATGCTTGCGTTCAGGGATAGATAAGTGGTGTTTCCATAGCGTCGCATACACTCCCGCAGCCACTTTTAGGAACATTGTTCGGGCGGGCTGGGCTCAAGCCCAGGTCAGACTCAAATCTGACGCGCCCTCGTCCACGTGATTTGCTAAGAATAGGAGACAAGGCTGGATATCAGCCTTGCTAGAGCGTGACGTTCAAGCCGCGCCCGCGACTTGCAGTGATGACTGCCTTTCTCCACACTCCCCATCTTCTCCCAATCCAGGATCCTGCAAACACTCTTGTTGTAGTCAAGAGTGTCGTTCAGTGTTACCACAAGTTGCTCGATCGGCAATGGAGCCTGCACACGTCAAGGCTCTTGGAGCGTTGCAGCCCTTCATTCTGCTTGCTACCACCACCAAGTCGCCTTCCCCGCGCTTCCTGGCCGACTTGATCAAGCGAGCCACAGAAGCGCCCGGAACCTATGTCTTCACAGAGCTTCTCCAGCAACCTGCCATCCAGTCTCTCCGCGCCGATGAGACGCCAAGCGAGTTCCAGACCTATCTAACACTTCTCGAGATCTTTAGTTGGGGGACCTACGAGGAATATCAGGGTACGAGGTCTGCCACGACTGTCTAAGAACAATACTGACAGCCACCATAGCCACTCCCAACATTCCCACCCTCAGCGATGCTCAAACCCAAAAGTTGAAACAGCTGAGCCTTCTGACTTTGGCCTCACCTTTCGCCAGTCTCGCGTCCGCCAATGCCAATACTCTGGCCTACTCCTCGCTCGTCCACTCGCTCCATCTCCCAAGCTCCGCTGCTCTCGAATCTTTAGTCACCTCTTGCATCTACGCCGGTCTCCTTTCCGCCCGCCTCTCTCCCACCTCAAACCCTCCCGCCGTACACATCCACTCTGTCGCTCCACTTCGCGACATTCGCCCACAGTCCCTACCCGCCATTCTCCAAATCCTTTCCACCTGGTCTGCTCGCTGCGACACCGTTGCCTCCGAGCTGGATGCACACATCACATCGATCAAGACTACCGCACGAGATCGCAGCATTGTGGCTCAGAAGAGACAGGACGTGGTAGATGCGGCCGTGCTGAGCAATGCTAACGACGATGCTGATAAGAGAAGCGGACGCAGCGGCCGAGGTCAGCGCGGCAGTAAGCGAGATCTAGACGACGAGTACGGTGGGAGCGACGGAGAGGGCATGGACGTTGACGAAGGTATTGGCGAGATGGGAGCATCATTCGGTGGCGCTGGTGGCTCTCGTGGCACCAAGCGGAACCGGGGTCGAGGCTGAAAATGTGCTACATCAAGTGTTCTGAATGGTACGGAGCACATGCCTCCGTTGCGGTTCTTCCACGCCGCAGTTTCATCTATGGACTTCTATTCGATCCAGCTTCACGCGGAGCGCCTTGCTGCGCATAATAGCCGCACTGCGGCATCGGGCCACGAAGACATGGGCACGAACGATATGAAGTCAAATGACGGACAGCGTAAGACGTGCCGGACTTTGGTCTGGTCTGGTCTGGTTACAGGGCGCTAGGGTCGATCAAGACAAGCAAGCATAGAGATTACTCAGGCTACTGAGCCTACGATGGCTAGGGGCTCCTAGTATGGGATCGAATCAGCACGAAGGGAAGACATCGAGGTCTGTCGGTTGATGATCAAGGTGACACTTCAAGGCATTGAAGTAGGCTCATTCAGTGAGCAAAGAATTGCAAGGATTGCAGAATTCCAGAAATCTTCCAACAGTTTGTTCGTCGGATGAATTTGAGGTCTCGATCGGCTTGACAAAGACTTGAATTCCCGTATCTAACCTGCTTATTTGATCTCTCGATGCATCCAGCAGAGAGTAAAAAGCGCTTCATTATCAAACGCCGCAATCGTTAATCATGAGACCGCCCTCACCGTTGCTGTTGGTACACGGTCGACTGTGCAAAAACACACACTCATAAAGGGCAAGACAAATCAGAAGTTCGTGCCCGGCACGAAAATGAAAAGCACACTGAGTGCGACTGTAGCAATGCCAAAGATCAGGGTCGCCATCATGGCTCTCGATAAGAGCAGCTTCCGCACATATGGCTCTCGTATGCGCGCCCAGTTCATCCACGTGTATTCACTAAATCCGAGGTATGCGGCGACGATGTCGAGCTTGTATTGATATGAGACCACAAAGTAGCAGCCTATCGTGAAGGGAAGAATAAGCTAGAAGGTGTGTTAGTTCAAGAATTGTACGAGTAGGAAGAGTGGGCCATACCCAGCATCTGATGTGTCGTGGCTGATCGGTCAGAATCATGTAGAAACCACCCCAGAAACCAGCCATCAAACTGGACAGACCGATGATTAATCTGAGGAGGATCGACAAAGGCACCAGGTTGCCAAGAGCCTTTGCTTGAAGGAAACCGGGGAAGGCATCCCGTTCCATGGCTTGGAAGACGTAGTCTTTGGCATCGTCAAACACTTCAGGGTCATCTCGACCCTCTTCCTCGATGTTTTGGATGATGCGGTTCAGAATTGACTGAGGAAGGACGATTTCTCGCTCCGAACCGGGCAGAATAAAGGTGTACAGAATCTTCTCGGCGCTGGCTTTGATATCGGCTCGGGCTACTGTATGTCCGGGAGAGTTCGAGTCCGTACGCACCTCGGGAGTCGACATGAAACTAGGTCGAGGCGGTCCTTCAGATGTTGATGGCTTTTGTTCGGCTGAAGGTCTGCTGAAGTTTCGCGAGTGCTGTGAAGTCATGCTGTGTGCCGGGGACTGTCCGCTGCCGTTGCTATTCTTGTGCTCATGTCTGAGAAACGCTGATAATCTTTGTTCGTGGCTCCGTTTCTCGTTGCTCGAGGGATGTGACTCGGCTTCACCAATGTCGCCAAAGTTCTCGAGTAGCGCAGAGGAGCGCTTACTAGTCGCCTTCTCCATTTCGGGTGTCTCGAGTAGCATCGACCTACGAAGCTCTCGGACATAGTGTCGGCAGAGGGACATGTGTTGGGAAACATCGAGCCTGCCCTTGTTAGCGGTCATCGACCGGGTTACATGGGGGTCTCACCAAAAGTCGAGGTAATCGACAGAGCGTTGCTGGTCACGCATGTAAATGTAAAAGGAGAAGAGGTCAACTGGTGCGAGTGTCCTTCTGCCCAAAACCTCCATCAGCGTGGGCAGCCGATTGCGATTTTCCAGCTCTTGTTCCGCCATCGCGACGGATTTCCCGAGACGGAATAATTCGCAAACGGGGAGGTCTTGCTGGTTTCAATATTAGACGTGACAACGCCCTTATTGAGCCCTGACCGATCGGTATGTTGAGAAGAACCGTGCGCCAGAAATAGCCAGGAAGTCGAGCGACACTCGCGTCACCAAGCAGGTTTGGGGCGATCGGGATCGAGGTTGTCTCGGATTCTCGTCGCGTCGGCAATCCGGTCTGCGTCACGGTTGCGGATCGATGCAGGAGGCTCGGACTCGTTGTATGCGACTCGCAGAACTTGACGTTGAATATGGCAAGGAAACAGCGTCAGAAAATACGGCGAGGTGTTTGATCGAACTTCGATGAAGAAGCGCACCTTGCACCTACGCTCAGTGGGAATGGAAGGTGAGTGGCTGACGGCGCAACGCTAGTGGAATTGCAATTTAAGGCAACACCTTAAACTCTACAAGCCCCACTCTGAGCTTCCTACCTGGAAACCATGAGATATGCATAACCTTCATTTTATTGCCTTTGCAGAGACTGTTTGCTCTATGCTAAACGCCTGTCCATGCTGGGGTATCTTGAAAGGGCGTTACTTCATTTTCCATCGTACCACATCCAACCGATGCCCATTCCGTGCTTTCAACTGCCGTCGGCTACGCAGCGAGTGACCAATACCGGAGTGCTCACATCACTCACTCGGCAAGATGCTATGAGTTGTCAGTCAACAACTTCTTGTGAAATATGGGAGCTCAACTTACCGACCACTCCGGGATGTTCTTGATCTGCTGCCACATGAACTTTTCGAGTTTGTTGGCACTCTTAGCATAAGGTGTCGATTCGTTGTTGTATCGGCGGCAATTGTCGAAAACGAGCTTGGAGTCCTTGATGAAGTCTTCGGGTCTAGGGTACAGGTCGTTCTGAAGTCGCTCTTCCATCGTAGACAGATCCATCGGCTCCTTGATGACCTCGTAGTAGTCAGGCACCTCATCCTTGTTGACTGGCTGAGCAAAAGGCCACGCAGAGGTGTGGTTCTGCATGTCATTGAGTAGGTGCAACAGCTGATTGTAGTTGGGACCATGACGAGGCTGGCGCGAAAGCTCATCCATATCTGGAGACCAGCCGGATTCCTTGATGGCGGGAATTGTCATGGGGTCGATCGGAACTACACCGTTCTTCCAAGCAGCAGGAGGGGGATGAACGATGTGAGATTTGCTGACCGCCCGAATCTTGGCTTGAACCGCTTCCTTCTGCTTCTGCAACATGCGAGGTACCTCGAGATATCGAATTTTGGGAAGCATGCTACACTGCATGATGGTACCACCTTCATAGTCCTTGATGTAGCCCATCCAGATCGCCTTGTCCAATGTGATTTCCTTGGTGAAACCTTGCTTCTTGAAGTAGCCAATAGCATAGTTGTCGGCATAGGTGAGGAAATGCATAATGGGGGAGGTCGCCTTAACATAGTCCTTGAGGTGGGCCATAAGGTGAGCGCCATATCCTTTGACCTGCTGATCGGACGAGATGGCACAGAAGACAATCTCGGCGAACGTGCGTGTGTTGAAAGGTCGATAGGTGATGCCGCCAACAACTTCAAGGGGATGCTTGATGATGGCAATTGAGAGGTGGGTCTTGTCGTAGACGAGTCGAGCAATGTAGTCCTTGGGCATCTTGGGGAGTTGCTTCTGAAAGATGCATTTGAGGCCAGTCAAGATGATGTTGCTGCGGCGCGAGTTGTCATTGTTGACCACTTGGAACTCGATGTGACCTTGCTTTTCTTCGATGACTGCCGGCTTCTCGGGGAAATCGAAGGTGACTGGGGTAGGAGTGATGGGAGGATCCGTCGGCGAAGCAGACTGTACATTGTCAGCAGCAGGTTCATCTGGCTGGTCCAGTTCCATGCGATCCATGCCGATGAAGGGTTCCAGGATCTGGCCTGCCATGATGGGTGTGCGAGGTTCTGTTGCGTCCGAAGATGCTACACTGAAAGCGCGGGGGTAGGAAGTATAGGCAGTGCTGGGATTGAAGGTGAAGGTCCCAGGCTGTGGAGCCTGGGGATCCCCAAGGTGATATCGCATGGGGAAACGAAGTCAGGGTATCGCGTACTTCAGTGTGCTTTGAGGTACCGTTTAGCACAGGAGACTCTGTCCTGGCCCTTTTGGAACGGGAAGATGAAGCATCTTCAGAAGCCTTTCTTTTAGAAGGGGCTGGAGGTCCAGTCAGTATTGTGCGCGTTTGCTTCTCATTCACTTGCCTTCAGCTGTGGAGGCAGGTGCCATCGCAACGGACAGTCACTGACACGTCTGTGTAATTGCGTACTTATTACTCTCTGATCTTTGTAAGGCTTAGGTATCTTCTAGATGGGTCATTGTTGGCTTCTGAGATGCTGTGGAATAATGCAGAGCACAGGAGTGTGTAAGAGAAGCGCGGGGCCGACCAGCGCGGAGCGCATACTCGAGGTTGTCCCTTCCGCGCCACAACCGCCACAGAAGCCAAGATTCATGCGCCACATGACTTGACTCCTTGAAGCGAGCAGCCCGAACGAACACCTGGCCGGGGGTAAAAGTACACTGGCATATTCCTGCTCCATCGTCCCTCCGCATCACAGATCGTTCCACTGCTGTCGCTAGTTTCCATTCTGCCTCTTGCCGCTCTCGCATCAATGTCTTTGCACGAGCTCTGGGAAGCAGCTGCCAGCAGCCCCTTCGAACCTTCGATCGCCAAAGACAGCCAGATCTATATTGGCTTCCCTCTTCTGCTTACTGGCTTGGTGCTCGCTGGACTTTTTGGTCTCAACCGGTCACTTACAGCCGTGCCGCTCTACGCCATTCCTGCCTCTCTGTGCTTCGGGTGAGCATACGACGCGTCAATGTCATGTAGAAGCTAATATTGTGCTAGATTTGGTGCGGTTTACACCATCTGTGGTGCTGGAGTATACGTCTGATATGCACTTGATCTGAGACCTCAAAAATGGACCGTCCTCAGGTCTTCTCTGCTGTCTCGACCTCAGTCCGCCAGCTCTTCCTTGTCCTTCGATGCATTTCGTTTGCGCCAAAGGCAGAAGTCAGGATTTCACGGGAAGGTATCCGTTTCTGTGTCGACGAAGCAAGAGTCATACAGGGCATCACGTCCTTGGAGAAGTCCCTGTTCACATCGTACGACCTACGCATTGATGACGAGGACGCTTCTAGCCTCCCACCTTTCGAAATTAGCATGCCTGCGCTGCTAGAAACCTTGCAGATCTTCGGTCTGTCTGAAAACAGCTACAAGAGCTCCGGCGGTGGATTCTCCTCTTCGGCCACCAACGCATTCACAACCCCGGCCCTGGCTCTAGCGGGCTCATGTCGCCTAACGTATGCAGAAACTGGCGCTCCTCTGAGCATCACCATTGCTGAAGGCCCTGTCACGACAACAGCAGAGCTCAGCACATATGCATTAGCTGCAGTTTACGAGGATGACAGTGCCATTCCACTCGACCGCACTTCCCTGTGTCTGAAAACCATCATGCCCAGCTCGTTCTTGTCGGATGCCATTGCAGAGCTTTCTGGTACCAATCCTGACGTGTTGTTGCTAAATGTTTCTGGACGCTCGGCGCCTTACTTGTCACTTGAAGGATTGGGTGGGAGTCTCGGAGATGCAGTTGTTGAGTATCTATCAGAATCAAAGGAGCCAGGCTCATCGCGGAATCGAAAACAGCCTTCTGTTACCGAGACATTCGTTGTAACCCCTACACCAGACACCCATGGCCGAATCAAGACGAGGTATAAGTTTGATCTGATCAAGAAGGCCGGTCGTGCAATGCAATTGGCTACCAAGGTCTCGGTAAGACAGGACGGGGGAGGTGTATTAAGCCTCCAATTCCTGGTCGATTCTGTTCAGACAAGCTTTGGCAGCGGCATTCAAGCTCCGCAAGGAGGAAGCAATCCGCTCTTCATTGAATTCAGACTTCTTCCTCTGGTTGATGAGGAAAGTGAGGTGGAAATGACTGAAGACCAATCTGAGGACAGCGACTAAACATGAAGCTGGACTGAATTCAATTTCCAAAATCAGCTCATATTCCTTTCCTTTCTTTCCTCCAACTACTTAAGGTGTTCTCATTCCTTTCCTGTCTTTCCTCCAACTACTTAAGGTGTTCTCATTCCTTTACATCTTTCCCAACGCTGCCACTCTCCTTCGCTACCTTTCCCTCTTCCGTCTCTCGACGTTAGTACACATTTCTGCTTCCAACACGCAGGTTCGAGAAAGACTAACCACCGCCCTAGCCACGCACTACGCAAGATTTGTCCCATACGAACACCATACCTTCTCGATATGTCAATCGGAACTCGTAAGAGGTCAGCCGCCGACGAATGTGACTCGGATTCAGATTATGAGGGAGGCCCTGTGTCTGTTAGGTCATCTCAAACGGCAATGTCCTTGACTGCTGTCCGCCCAGCTAAGAAAGGGTGCGCATCTCATCGACGTCGACTCCTAGTCCCAACCGCAAGACTTTCATGTCAGCAGCAGCGCGACTGCCGATCTGCTACTACTCTGAAAAGCACACACTCTTCACATCTGCCTGGTAAGCACATTCCTGAGTGGACGTCAGTGAGAAGCTCATAGCCTCTAGGTGGAGAGAAGTCACCCAACGAGACGAGTTCTGGGCGGACTTCAGCTCCAAAGTCAATGATACAACGCTCAACAGACGGATGTCTGTTTCGATCAGAACCTCCTTCAAGCAACCTAAGGCATTCGTGGGCTTACGCCCAGAAGCGCCAGCCGTCACCACGACTACGACCAAAGTCTCTCCTCTCAACGCACAGGCTTCCACGTCAAAGCTAGATACGCCACGTGAGATGAACACGGTTGTCAAAGTTGAATGCAACGACTGTGGAGCATTTATTGCTACCGGCACACTCTGCGAAGGTTGTTCGTCTTCGGATCCTACATACGTCGAGATGGCTGCACCTGGAACAGAGTATCATCGAGAGCCCAATCCCGCTACACGCAGCACTTCACCCATAGGTAAACAACCAGCCAATCCTAACGAGCCTGGCTCGGAGTCGATCATCACAGCGGAGAAACCTCTTCAACGTACTGAGGTCGACGACCGGACTACAGACTCTGCAAACATCGCCAATGATGCAACGCCTCATGGTCACAATCGTGTCCAGAAGCTCAAGCTTCGTGTTAACGCAGCACCAGACACAGATTCAGAGGCTAGCGTTGAGCATCAAGGCCCACAAGCCCACCACGAGGACAAAGTGGGAACAGCAGCCGCCCAAAACCTAGATGCCGACACTGAAGAGGCCACCATCAAGGCTGAGGAGGTTGAGACCACGGGCGAGCACATCGAGGCTGGTAAGCTAGGCAACGAGGCCAAGGCAACCAATTCGGAACCAGACGTGACACTCCAGTCTGAACTGGTGGATCCCAACCATAGCCCTCACGACCGACAGAGTCAGCAGTCCATCAACGCCAATGTCGACCGCCTCATCCATGTTCTGCACAAGGGCGAGAGGCATTCCATCGATGCCAGCAAGATTCAGGAGACAATCGTGGCCGGCCACAAGCTCTGCTTTGCCGTCATCGACGGAACGCCCGTGCAGATCGATCCCGCCAACGCATGCGAGGTCGCGGAGGCGACATTTGACGAGGGTGGGGATGCAACGACCGAGATCAAGATCAAGATCAAGACTGAGGAGGCTGAGCCCAAGATGGAGTTGGCGACGGCAGTGCTCACCGCTGGTCGGGCAAAGAAGCAGGCGAGGTGCCAAGTTCAGGGTCTGTCGAAAGCCGAGTCGATCGTCCTTGACAGCGATTGAACGAAAAGGGAGAGTGAGAGGAGAGAGGGGGGGTTGCAATTTGCTCTCCAAGACATCTGAGCGAGAGGCAGTGCGGTAGCCAGAGAGACGAAAGACGATGCAATCTCTGGAAATGGTCTTGTGCTCTGCGAGGTTGATGCCTACCAGCAAGCGCATCAGAGCCGCCAAATTCCCAGTTACTTTTGCGTATTCGGGAAATTACCATGAAAGCTTCCTTTGCTGCTGGAACCATACGCGAGTGAGTACATGCACGTTGAATTTGGATATTGGGGTTGCGGGCATAGGTGCTGAAGCATTATTGAGAGTTGGTTTTATCGTCCTTTCAACACAAGGATGAGCTTGGGTAAGGCTGAGCAATGCTACGGAAGGCTTGACAGCTAGGACCTTGATACTGACACTGGCTCGATTGCAGATAGTACGCCACCATCCATTCCATGTCGTGCAGTATGCCAAGGCACTCGCTGATCTTTACCGATGGATGTGTAGTCAACCTAAAGAACCCCGACGGCTTCTGCCCGGCACACTACCTAGTAGCGATTGCCTCAGACTCACAGCTTGCTGCCCTTCTTCGACGACCTCCAGCCGGAGCGGGTAGAGCCGCCGTCGAGCTCGATGACATTCCCTAGCGTGCCTCCGGTTAGCTTCTCCAGGTACTCGCGATTTTGAGGTCTGTTGCCGGGAGCAGGTAATGGGATTCCAGTGGACACTTACCGACGCTGTGAGCGCCTGCCAGGGTAGACAGGTAGATGACGAGGCCGGCCAGATCCTCGGGCTTGCCGACACGGCCGGTAGGTTGGCGCTCCAGGAGGGTGTCTATAGGTAGGGGTCAGTCCGGGGGGCCGCTGTTCACTCTGTGGTTTCGTGTAGAGGTTGTACGCACCAGTAAACTGCTCCATTCCGTAATTCGCTGTGCCTGGTTAGATTGCGATCGGTGCCGTGGATAGAGCACGTGGTATCGACTTACTCATTCTGGATGGGAAGACACCGGGGCAGATGCAGCTAGAGATGGTCAGCTCTGATCGGTTTGACTTGGTTTTGTTGGCGACTTACTTGACATTAATGTTCTTGGGCGCGAGCTTTGAGGCCTGGATGCGGGAGAGGTGGATACACGCTGCCTTGGATGGTCCGTAGGAAAAGGTGCCGTGGCCTGGCGCCGAAAGTCCTCCGTCATCACCAGCTGTGACATCCACGGTGGTGATGCCGGCCATGGAGGCAATGTTAATCTATTGGATTAGTCAGCGATGTCTCCTCATTCGTCGCGGGTGGAACATACGACTCGGCCAGGGTTCGTTGGTGTTGCCTCTTTCAGTAGCAGAGGCTCCAGTCCGACGGTCATGTAGTAAATCGAGCTGACCTGAAGTAGCGTCAGCGTGTGTAGCCTTTGTCAGTGGATTGAGCTCCTTACATTGAGCCGCATCAGCTTATCCCAAGCACTCTCTGCATGGAGTCAGCCGATGGGTAGTGCATTGCTTTGAGCATTTCGAACCTGGGAAGTCATCTGCAGCAGTCAGTCAACGCACGTAAGGATACTCGAAATCAAGATCATCGTACCATAAGGCGCGCCCCTTGGGAATAGGTTAGCTACATATACGAGGAGAGAAGGAGTCAGAAACTCACCAAGTGGCACCGGTGTTATTGACCAGTACGGTCAACCGATCAGTCTCATTCTTCACCTTGGCGACAAGATCATCGCATCCTTTCTTATCCTTGAGATCTGCCACGATCTATAGAATGCATCAGTCTCCCACTGTGACAAAAGCTAGAGAGTCTTACATAGGAGCACTTGCCGGGGCCGAGCTTGTTCAACCTATCGGCGGTTTCTGTAGCCGTGTTATCATTCAGTTGTGGAGGACAGTATTAGAAGCAGTAGCGGGAAGATGGCTCACTTTTCAACTCTGACTCCTTCCGCGATGCGATGAAGACTCTTGCACCTCCCTGGATAAGACCAGATGCAGCCATCTCGCCAATACCCGTTGCACCACCGGTCACGAGTGCGACAATATGGGAGCAGTCGAACAACCGCACCGGCGTGAGGTCGGCCTTGGAGCTAGCGTGAGCGTGTGCCATGTTGCCGGACGTTTGTCTAGATGGGTTTCAATGCAATAGAGGGTCGATTACTGTTTACAGAGCAATGGCAGTATGGTATAACAATCTCAAATTAACAAGTAATCATCGCTTCATCAGAGGAGGTGTCTCTCTCTCGGCAGCGACGTACCTCGGTTCCGGGGAAAGAGGCTGTGGAGCGCGCCGTGATTGGAGAAACCCCCGAGAAGACCCCGGCTTTACACAAGTACACTACGACCTCTTATTCTGTCTTCGCTACCAACCACGCATCTTATCTTGACAGGCCGTATCTACGACCGTCGGTCGTCTTCGATTGGAGCTCGTCTCAGTGGCGTGGTTATCAGTATGGTCATCACTCATTACAGCTGCGGTAGGAGGGCCCTTCCGCCGGCTCCGTTGACCGCGGTCCCGCTCCACAGTAGCCAATAGCTAAGTCCGGCGCCGTTGTGGCTAGGGAGACGCTGCACCTCCATCATCACAATCCCGCGACACGACATCATGTAGAGGATGCTCTTCGGGTGGGGTATGCCATAGAGGATGCTGGCTCATCAGACAGCTTCCGTCCTGGGTCCGTTTCATTCATATCGCTCGTCGAGCTCGTCAGGGACGACTTGTATCGCTCCCAGATCTCTTGCAAGCTACGGCACATACGACTGCCACATTGTCGGAACCCGTCTGCGCCGATGACGCTCTCGTTGTAACGCGTACATCCGCTTCAGGGTGTGACAAACTGAGGCATTGAGATGTTGGAGATCTGCGCAAACATTTCGTCCGCGGTCGCGGTATCGGCAAGCTCCATGTCGGCAAAATGATAGCCACCTGTGCCGGCTTGCTCCCCAGAGAAAATCCTGAGTATAGGTTAATAACTTCAAAGTAACAGCCATATGATGCACCTTACATATCGTACACGTCAACCCCGCTCTCGCCCATGAGAAACTGGCTGAAATCCTGCAGGTTATCTGCAGGTCCCAGCTCGTCATCGCCATCCACAATACCGAGCTCCTTGAGTTGCAGAATCGTCTCTGGTCGAGCTTTCTGGACCAAACCTATGTCGTCCATGGATTTCAAAACGGTCAAACAGGCCCGCACGCTGCGGATATGGTTTTCCTCCTTGGTTTTGGTGAAAGCGATGAGGAAACACTGGACCAGTTCCAAAATGTAAAGAAATTCGGACTGCAGAAGACTCGAAATCAGCCCTTCATCCCCCATCATCTTTAGCACGTTCAACGAGTTTTGTGCGGCGTCGATGCAGATGCCAGCCAGCTCGTCGTAGCACCGCTTCTTATCCGCTTCATCAAGATCCGCTTGCCGGAGGACGCTGCAGAGCAAGAAGGGTCGTGTCGCCAGAATCACCACGCTCCAGTATCGTACGTGCAGCAGCGCTATCGATCGCTTGTGCGAAGGTGCCACGCAGGCTGTGCGGCTGAGGTGAGATGGCACTTTATTGGCCCACTCCTGTAGCGAAGAGAGAATGGAGGTGACTCGGGGCGATAGTAACTTTCTCGCGCCGGAGAGAGGCTCGAGGTAGAGGGTTTGAGACGTGAGCTCGGTCAGCTGGGTGAGGTTTTTGGATACCTCCAGATATCCCGATGGCATATTCGGCCCGGGATTCAGGACTTGTTCTGAAGGCAGTGGCGCCTGACGTTTCGACCCTTCGATCGTGGTGGCGCGAGGCTTGCCACACCGTAGGCTCAACTCCACGTCAAAGATGTAGAGAGTCCACCATATCCGTCGTGCGTGCTCTCGCTCAACAAAGCCATGAGATAACGAGTACTTGTCCATATGAAGACCCAGAGACTGCGCAACACGTGTCGCTATTCCTACATGGAGATACGCAGATGTCGAATAACAATGCGACTGTAACGCAAGTGCCTATTGTGAATTAGTCAAGGTGCGTTGCAGTCGATAGGAGAGTGACTCGTCAGATCTCTACTGGATGTAGGCTCGTGTCTCGGTGCCATGCTTTGTGTAAGAGTTGGCTTACCAATAGAATCAGCGCCCGAATGCTGTCGAGATCAGCCTCGTCGCACACTCTCGGCACCATCGACTTTGCAAGTGTCAGATATTCGGAGGCAGATCGCAGATCGATTCCTGCCTCGGCATTTGAAGGATACTGCGAAGATAGCGCAAAGATGGAGTAGAGAGAGCACACCCAGGACGCGCTTGTTGCGGATCTGTCGTACGATACATTGCCGTCAGCCTCTATGACAGATGCGTAGATGAAGGGCATCAAGGCCAGGTCACTCACCGACTAGCATATGTGTTCTCGAGCCGTGTGTGGAACTGCTCTGACGAGTAGAGCCAATAAAGGCAGTGTACTTCGTCGAAATACCTGTTGACATACTGGTAGCCGAGTGGCTTCGACGGCAGCTGTATATCGCCCTGAGATATTGAAGCAGCTGAACTATCCGGGGTCGCTGGTGGGAGACTCATGGTCTTCATGGGCGGAATGATGTCCTTGTCGAGCTTGGCAGATACAGAACCTGGATTGAGGGAGCGCACAGCGGCGTTGAAGGAGATGCCACTGACGGCTGACATGTATCGATATTCGCCAGTGCTATCCTTCAGCATGCAGCCGAGCTGTTCATGGAGGCTATCAATATCATCAAGCGCGACCCCTTCCTGTGGCTCTTGCTTCTCCACTACATCGTCTGGGGCGCCAGAGTGGATGGACTCGGATTTTGTGGATGACATGCCAATGCTGGGAGTGGGCATCTGGTTCGGGCTGCCGTCGCTGCTGTTGTCGATTCCTGCAGCAAGAGTTCTCAGAGTGGTAAGATCGATGTCTGGGCCGTAGTGGTGAGCAATCAGTTTTGCCATGTGTTTGTACTGTTCTTCGGAAACGAAGTAATACGGCCGTTGCTTCCGCTTCCCGACATCGATCTGGCATGAGGCGCCTATGCTCCGGCAATAGTCGCATGGGCCTGGCACTGGATTATTGCACTTGGTTTTTCTTGACTTGCATTTGTCGCAGGACATGGCCGTCCGGTTCCTTCTAGCGGCAGGCTTGCCGCTCTCGCTGGTCATTTTGCCCATTGTGAGCACCTACCAAGGAGTTTGCGAGGAGAGTTCGGGTTATCTGAGATGAACAGAGGTAGCAGAGCTTCGCTCTCAGGTCTAGCATCGAGAAACTGCCCTTGCCGCATGCTGGGGATCTCCAACATCGTCCCCAAGATGTTCTCTGGGGCGGCGTGGGAGGTTCCACACCGTCTTGTGGAGGATAGCCATCCCAATGGCCACATTCGTCGACACAAGCTCAAGCAGGGTCCACTGAAGTGGGTTGTGGGGAGGTTCGCGAGCGCTGGGGATTGTGGCTAGGTCAGTCTGTCGTCCCGTCTGGGGGCGACGGATGCGGGGCTGAACCAGGGGGGCACGTATCCGATCTTTCGGCAATTGGTAAAAACTTTACACGCAAAGCAAAACCAACACGCAGGTCATAATGTCTTTTCGCTGGTCGATGGAGCGTGTCTGGCTGCTGCATAGGAGTGCAGTTCGACAATAACAAGAGAGTTCAACGAGTATAATGATGATGGTTGCCTTGTTCTCACAGTGAGGCGAAGGAGGCGAGAAAGGCGAGAAAGGCCTGAGGCCTGCTCCACTGCCAAGGACAAGATGGAGATGGTTACTGCCAAGTGCTCGCCAACGTCCCTGCTTCTGTCTTCCCCCATGCCATATGCCTCCAGGACTTATAATGCAGATTCGGGTGGCTGGTCATGTGTACGAGTGCCTACGGGTGCCCTGCAAGTCGTCCGACTCCCATTGGCGAAGCGAAACGCGCCTCGGTGGTAGCAAGATGGACAACCGCAGCAGCAAACTCGCTCCCATGCTTCCGAACCATTCGCATATGCTGCATGGCGTAGAGTCTAGTGCCTGCAGCTGTCACAAGTTTAGTAAGACGATCATGGATGTACTCCGTATACGGTCGCGTTCAAGTCAACCAGCTGTGGGGAATCCCTGCTGCTTTGCTTGTCGCATGTGTCCTTGCGATGGACAGGCACTATGCGCTGTTGCTGTACTTGCCTGGCCGCGGCATATAAGCGCTGCCAGGTACTGCTGTAGGCGATCGAAACCACAGGCATAGTTGTAAGTAGCAGCAATGGAGGCCGAAGTCGCAGAGCTCAAGGAGCAAGTCAAGCAACTCACAGCTCGTGTCAACAAGGTTCAAGGTCAGGCAGTGAACATGTCATCCTATGCCTGAGGTACTCACCAGCTACAGATGAAGCAGAGATCCGGAAGATTCACTTCAAATACGGCTACTATCTAGACAAATGTCTCTACAAGGAGGTACGAGCAGCGGGCCCAGTGCCGTCCTTGGGCTATAAGTACTGACACAGCATAAGGTGGTGGACATGTTCTCCGACCACCCGGATGCTTACGTCGAGTTTCTGGGCAGCCGCTACCGCCGCAAGGAAGGCATTCGCCGCCTATACAGTAAGTGGGACATCAACGGCCACCGTCAGCGCTGATGCAAGCAGTCGACCGCTTTGCCCGTACCTTCGTCAATGGTCGCAACGGCCCCGTTCATGGATTCCTACTTGACCACCCGATGCTTCAGTAAGATGGCAATTCCGACACTTGACCTATCGCTGATAGTACCGCAGGGACATCATCGACGTCAACGAGTCCGGCACCCATGCATTTGGCCGTCTCCGAGCCCTCATGTCAGCCGGCACCCACGACACCATCCGCGAGAGCCACCCTCGCGGCCACGCCCAGTGGTGGGAAGGCGGTCTATACGAGAACGAATACATCAAGGAGAACGGCGTCTGGAAGTTGTTCCGCTACCGCTACTTCCCTTTCTGGCACGCCAACTTTGAGAGTGGCTGGAGTCACACGAAGCCCAACTTCATCCCTTGGCCGTCAGTGACTTACCCGGAGGACCCATATGGTCCGGACGAAATCATAGAGCAGAAGATGCTGTGGCCGGACACCAGGGTCATTCCCTTCCACTACCCGCATCCCGTGACAGGCAAGCAGGTGGAAAGCGATGATCTCAGGGCGCCGCATTATGGGACGGACGTCAACGCGGCCCCGCCGCCACTGACACTGGCTTTGCCACAGGATCAGCAGGATGCATTGAAGGAAAGTGGAAAGCCCGACATCAGTGGCATCTCCATCCAATCCAATGGTACATAAGCAACACTTCGCCTTCAAGAAGATACTAGGTAGTGTCACAGCAAAAGAACAGAGGTCATGGCTATAGCGGACTTCCGACTCCTAAACCCGCACTCAAAAGTAGCACGGAGCCAGCTCCTCCTTCGCTCTGAATCACGCAGTATACTAGCAGTCAGCACGAGTCCGTATTGCACTAAAATCTGGAAATGGCACGGCAGACGTTCCTCCAGTTTGTGATTTCGGTATCATGGATCCGGCCACAACCCCATGGGGAAGAAAGCAAGCTCCCACCGTTCATTGATCCAGCCCATCCGCTGCTATGCAAGCGGTATACTATTCTGAAGCCAAGATATCGGGTCTCGCATTCGCAACGCGACAGTGATAGGCTCTGAAGCACACTCACTACCGATGACCTAGATAGACATCAAAAGCTTACCATATCCTTAAGTCCATCACCAGTCACCTCCCCCCATCTTCAGCCACTGCATTGTGCATCCAACACACGACCATGGCCCACATCTTCGATCTAGCAGGGCAAATCGACGTGCCGCCCTATACAGACGGGCACAAGACAGGCACACAAGTCAAATTCCCCACGACGCCCGTCTTCTCAGGCTTCAACCTCCCCTCTCGCATCGAGGGCGACATCGTCGACCTCGAATTCACAGGCCAAATCCCCAGGGAGATCAATGGCACTTTCTACAGAATCCAGCCTGGTAAGTCTTTGCCCCCTCCACTTGGCCCCCCTCTTCGCCATTTCATACTCACAAGGCCCCACTACAACAACAAAAGACCACCGCTTTCCCCCCATCTTCGAAGACGACATCCACTTCAACGGCGACGGCAGCGTGACGGCCATCCGCATCTCCGCCGGACACGCCGACTTCAAGCAAAAGTACGTGCACACGGAGCGCTACAGTCTCGAGACGTCCGCGCGCCGGAGCCTGTTCGGCCGCTACCGCAACCCGTACACGGACCACGAGTCGGTGAAAGGCGTGATCCGCACCGCGTCCAACACCAACATCACGTTCTGGCGAGGCATGTTGCTGGCCAGCAAGGAGGACGGGCCGCCCTATGCCATGGACCCCATCACGCTGGAGACGTGGGGGAGATATGACTTTGAGGGCCAGATTAGGACGCCGACTTTTACGGCGCATCCCAAGTTTGACCCCGAGGTGAGCTTTTTTTCTGTTTCTGTTGTTATATGTACCCGTATGCCGATCCGGAAATAAAGAGTGTGACTGACTGCGTCAAAGACCGGAGAGATGATCTGCTTCGCGTACGAAGCGGGTGGCGACGGTCACGATGCGTCAGACGATGTTGTGGTGTGGACGATTGACGCCGAAGGGAAGAAGATCGAGGAGTGTTGGTACAAGGCGCCGTTTTGCGGCATGATCCACGACTGCGGCATCAGCGCCAACTACGTGGTGCTGCCGCTTACTCCGATCAAGGCTTCGTACGAGCGGCTGAAGAATGGTGGGAACCATTTTGCTGTAAGCAGACCCCGTTGAGTGTGGGTGTGGCTCCGAAGTAGCCATGCTGACGAGAAATTAGTGGGATCCCCTCGAGGATCAGTGGTACGGTGTCGTTCCACGGCGTGGTGGGAAGCCCGAGGATATCAGGTGGTGAGTTCCTTGAGCAGAGGATCACTTACAACGATGAAGCCAACGCCTCATGCAGGTTCCGCGCCGACAACGCGTTCCACGGCCATGTAGCCGGCTGCTACGAAAATGAGGACGGTCACGTCGTCTTCGACCTCACAGTCGCGGACGGGAACGTCTTCTTCTTCTTCCCACCTGAGAACGAGACACCACAGCCGCCAGGTAAGAGGAATGCTCTAAAATCACCTTTGACACGGTGGGTCTTCGATCCCAAGGCTGCCAGTGGTACACGCGTCACGCCATTCGAAACGTTCGACACCAACGGGGAGTTCTCTCGTATTGACGATCGGTGGGTGACGAAGAAATATAACCATGTCTGGGCAGCAAAGGTCGATCCGACGAAGGTAAGTAACGATGAAATTTATCGGGTCGGGAAGGCTGACACGTGGTGAAAGCCGTATGATTTCCAAAAGTGTGGGCCTCCCGCTGGTGGCTTATTCAACTGCATTTCCCACTTCCGGATGGATGACAAGGTGGAGGAGTCATGGTTCGCCGGTCCCACGGCGACGATACAGGAACCTTCTTTCATCCCTCGCGAAGGCGGAGCTGAGGGCGAGGGCTGGATAATTGCGCTGCTCAACCATCTCGATGTCCTTCGGAACGACATTGTCATTCTGGACGCGCAGGATCTGGCGAAGGGGCCCGTTGCAACTATTCACCTACCACTAAAGCTAAAGCTTGGCCTGCACGGCAACTTCGTTGGCCAAAAGGACATTGAAGAATGTAGGCGCTTCTCCCGTGCGTCATAAGTCGTGCACAGCTGACATATGCCTAGTCGCAGGAAGAAGGCGTCCAGGCGGCGACCTCGGGCCCGTCAAGATGGCGGAGAAGCCTCTGCTCTGGCAAGAGAAAGCCGTGCAGACCAATGGGCATGTCAATGGTAAAGTCAACGGCAAGAGCGAGAATGACACGAATGGCGACACGTTGACTTCCGTAGTGGGACGCGCGTAGGCAAGCGTATGCCTGCCTCTGAAGTCAATGGCGGCTTAGGTGTCAATAAACTTCCATGAGGCTGATAACTGTCTGGGCGCATCGCTGATAACACAGCCACAGCGTAAGTATGTTGGTGAATACAGGCTCCTAATCACAAATTGCCTTCGTTGGAGAAGCGCTTCGGCGGAGTGTTGCCGATGGTCTTACAGAACGACCTGGGCCCGGGCTGCGGGGTTGCGGCTATTGCGAGTCTCGGTATATGCCAACAGAGATGTCGGAAGCGGATAGTGGGCTTAAAACTGTTCCCGCTCATCAGGACCGGATGGCGCTAGGGTGAACCTCGTGTCTGAAGGTGATTCTTCAATATACTTTCTGGCTTAGTAGGTGATATTAGTAGCGGCATTGGTATGCTGATATAAATCTGTATTTCTGCAAGTGACTTCTCAATTGTCGACAACCTGACCTTGTGAGATCCTACCAACATGTCGAAGCCAGAGCATATCGAGACTCGCCTTTTCATCAACGGTCAGGTGTGTACTGATCAAAACTGCCGGGCTCAGCTCACCTATGCCGCAGTTCGTTGAGTCGTCGGATGGAAAGACATTCCCTCTGTATTCACCGACCAGTCAAGAGGTCGTTGCTGAAGGTAGCTCGGCATCAATATCGAAATACCGAACTGCTCTGACATGATGCCACAGTCTGCGAAGCCAGCGAAAAGGACACCGACGATGCTGTGGCAGCAGCGAAGGCTGCATTCCCTGCATGGAGTGCGTTGTCTCCCACCGACAGAGGCAAGTACATGAAGAAGCTGGCGGCTCTGTTGAAGGAAAGTCACAAGGAAATGGCGTGGCTCGAAGCCATGTCGATGGGGCGACCAGTCAGCACCTACTTCGATGCTTTCGCCGCTGCGGAGCAGTACGAGCATTACAGCGAAGTTGGCTACGATGCGCAGGGCACTTCCAGTTTGAACACGCCCGGATTCGTAAATATGACCTTCAGACAGCCATACGGAGTGGTAAGTCACGACGAAACTCGGGGGATTGGTGGGTGTCTGACGTGACAGGTTGCCGCTATCATTCCATGGAACGTCCCAGCCTTATTCTTTGCGAAGAAATCGGCGCCTGCTCTGGCCGCGGGTAATACAGTCATAGTCAAGAGCAGCGAAAAGGCGCCTCTTACAGTAAGCTGGACTAGAATCAAAGTCGAGCACTTGCTAATGACTGAACAGTCAGCGTACATATCAAGGCTCATCGAAAAAGCTGGCTTTCCTCCTGGGGTGTTCAACGTCCTTTCCGGCCATGGGAACATCTCGGGTGCAATCCTATCGTCGCACATGGACGTCAGGGCTTTGTCATTCACGGGATCATGCCGAACGGGCAAACTGATACAAGCAGCCGCGGCCAAATCGAACCTGAAGTCCGTCATCCTGGAGCTCGGTGGGAAGAGTCCGGCCATTGTGTTCGACGATGCGGATTTGGATGCTGCTGTAGAGGAAACCCAGAACTCCGTTCAATGGAACTCGGGCCAGGTCTGCATGGCAAATTCTAGGCTGTATGTCCACTCCAAGGTCGCGGACAAGTTCGTGGAGGCATTCAAGGCCCGTTTCGCGAAAATCAAACCAGGCGATCCGACTGATCCTAACACAAACCATGGTCCTCAGGCCGACAAGGTCCAGTTCGAGAACGTGCAGAAATACATCGAGCTTGGACGACAGGCTGGCGAGCTCGTGCTTGGCGACCAGGCTTTGGAGGTAAATGGGAACGCGAAGGGATTTTTCGTCCCTCCTACCGTCTTTCTAAAGACGGCCGAAGGAGAGCGTGTGATGAAGGAGGAGATCTTTGGTCCAGTCGTTCATATCAATAGTAAGTTGACCATTCCCGTGGGAAGTCGTCAAATGCTGACAATCCCACCCATAGCGTTTGAGACGGAAGAGGAAGTGATCAAGAAGGCCAATGATACCGTGAGTCACACAAAAGACCCAATCGCAGACCGGTGAACTAATGCACCAAAAGGAGTTCGGCCTGTACGCGTCAGTGTAAGTGGCTTCAGTATTCGCAACCGGCGGAAGGAAGCTTTGCTGAACTGACTAGGTATACCAAGAATATTGACCGAGCAATGCGGTTTGCCAAAGCACTTGACAGTGGAACGTAAGTAGCAGACCAGGTGGCGAGCTAGCTGTGCCCTTCGGCCAAATGCCTGCCGCAAAGGAGTTGTGCTGACACAGGAGTCTTTTAGCGTGGGCATCAATTGCACATCCCCGACCGGAGCGAGGGATATGCCATTCGGAGGGTAAGTCCTCTGAATTCAGTGAAGACACACTTTCTGACGTTCAACAGTTACAAGCAGTCGGGCACGGGTCGTGAAGGCCATCGTGTATCGTTGGACAACTTCGTAAGTCATCTCCCCGGCTAGTGGTCAGGTATAGTGAGCTAACGGAAACAGCTCGAAACCAAGACCGTGCTCATCAAAATTGCTGCAGCTTGATATGGCTCGCACGCGCATCATGCGGTCGAGCAGCGATGGTGATAGATACTTGGGTGCCTTAGCAGTGGTAGACGGGAATAAACGGTCCCTGGTCGGTGGGAAGACGCATGCGAGGCGTGTTGGGCAGGCGCGCCCGTGGTATTGCCTATTTGGGTCAAGCTCGGCCACTGCAGCATGTGTCTCGGTCTTTAGAAACGACATCCAACATGAACTTCGCGCTCAAAAACTAATCATTATGCTTCAACGTCCGTTGCGACCTGGGTCATTCTTTTAAGCGAATGCGACGTATCGAGCGAGTCAATGCGCTTCGCTTACTGTGGCTTGGTGAGCAGTGAGCACTTGTTCACATATTCCATCCGAGAATTCCCCTCGCCACGCCTAGTGTCATGCTTTGGACTTACAATATCGTTGCACATCCTGTGTGAAGCACCCACTGTGACTAATCACGGCCGGACCCATGGAGATGGATTGACTAGGCTGACATGAGGACGACGCGAGTATGCAGCCACTGCGTCGTACGGCACTGCTTGGCTGCTTAACCCAGATACAGCCGTACATCCATGCTCCTGAGCAACCTAGCCTGGCATACATGGCGGCACTCATAGTCAGCCGACCAGTCTCGTCGTGAGATACCTCCGTACCCTATCCTATTCCATAAAAGGCTCGTGCCCGGCCACTGGCTCGCAGCCCAAAGACGAGTAAGTCATGGTTCAATATCTGTAGCCAGCAATGTCGCTCGGGACTCCCACATACTTCAGGTTCCTAGATCTACCCCTCGAGATTCGTTTACGAATCTACGAATACGCTCTAACACAACTGGAGCGAATACCGGCGTGCCAGTGTGCCAATACAATCAAGGATCGGCCTTTCCTTGGTAACTGTGAAGCGGTTCCCGACCTGCGCCACTTCATCCTTGATATACCATACGCTCTGCGTGCTAATCGACAGACATATATGGAGAGCAAAGCCGTGGCTCTTTCCAAAGAGGGGAGCACGCCTTACATGTTAGTGGGCGGCACCAAGTGCCTGACAACATTTCTCAAATATCTGCCTGCTCAACATCCCAGCCATATCAAGGTCACCATGCGCACCACGGTCCAATCGAGCTGGTTGCAGGACAAGCCAGAAACACTCCATGTGCTGAACGCATGTAATAGCCTGATTGGTACATTGGGGATTGAGTCCGCCAAGTCCTACATCGTTACCACCACGGCAGTACGTCGGCGACCTGCTGCACTCACCGACGCCCTGGCGCTGATCGAAGTTGACCTTGGATTGACGATGGGGTATAAGCCTTGCGGCTGGCTGGGCCTTTAAAGCTGCGGCTATGAAATGGAAGAAGGCACTCGTAGACTTGAGCATGAGATCTTCAATCCATGTTCTCATCGATGGGAGGTTATCTTAGACACTCGAAAGTTCATTAGGCAAGTGTAGATGACATTCGGATCAACAGGGCGTGCAGAGAAGCAACGCTCGCTCGTTTCTCCGAATCCCGGTCGCTCATCCCCGCCTTGGTGGTTCACCTCCGCAACTGGCATGCTCTCTTCGGAAGTTCTCTACTTGATACCAACTCGTGACATCTCTAGCACACTGGCCGGCCCCATATCAGTCTATCATCCGCTCTAGTGACACGCAGACGTGATGGCAGGCCTTTTGAAGAAGCCATTCAAGCTGGCGTTGGTCCAACTGGCAGCAGGTAAGGTGGGTGCCCGTCGCGCAATCGAGTCCTACAGTTACTAATGGCAAGCGTGCAGGATCTGATAAAGCCGCGAATCTATCCCATGCTCGGTCCAAGGTGATAGAAGCTGCAAAGGGCGGCGCATCCGTGATCGTACTGCCCGAATGCTTCAATTCTCCGTATGGCTGCCAGTTCTTCCCCAAATATGCAGAGAAGATACTGCCATCGCCCCCATCCAAAGATGACTCGCCTTCATGGCATATGTTGTCGTCTGTGGCTGCCGAAACAAAGACATACCTCATCGGAGGTAGCATTCCCGAACTCGTGCCAGAAGGCGAGAAATACTACAATACTTCACTGGTTTTCTCGCCGTCCGGGGAGCTTATCGCAACCCATCGCAAGACGCATTTGTTCGATATTGATATTCCCGGGAAGATCAAGTTCAAAGAAAGCGATGTGCTGTCTCCAGGCAACAAGGTCACACTGGTTGACCTCCCGGAGTATGGCAAGATAGGCTTGGCCATCTGCTATGATGTACGGTTTCCAGAGCTTGCTACCATTGCTGCTAGGAAGGGCGCGTTCATGAGCGTATACCCTGGAGCCTTCAATACCACGACCGGACCCATGCACTGGTCTCTTCAGGCCAGGGCGCGAGCGATGGATAACCAGGTCTATGTTGCCATGTGCAGTCCAGCGCGCGACATGGATGCAACTTACCATGCCTACGGACACTCTATGATTGTCAACCCGAACGCTGATATTGTCAGTGAGGCGGAGGAGAAAGAGACCATCATCTACGGTGACATTGACGGAGCGAAAATAGAGGAGACTCGGAAGGGTATCCCGTTGTACACTCAGCGCAGATTCGATGTCTACCCAGATGTCAGTGAGGGCAAGATACGGTTTGATGAGTAGATAATTATATCAGGGCGATGCTCATGCAATGTAACAGAGCGAAAGAGGGCATCGAGCACATTTTCTTCATATCTTGGCTGCTAAGCCCCTCCGGCGAGCATGAGGCTGAATCCTAGCCTCGTGCAAATCTTGGCGAGGTCTAACCTGTCTTGGCGCTAGCCCACAGTTGGATTTGTCTGCGTTGGACCTCACCATTGATTTCTACACAACCTGCGCCGACCCTCCTCTCCCAGCACCCTCCAGATTTCACCAAACGTATGAGAACCTCTCCTACCCGCTATCTCAATTTCCAGCCTACTCAAGAATTCTGCATTTCCGAAGACAATTGTGCTGACATTGAGGATCTTCACAGACCGTCAAGATGGTGAAAGACAACCCGAAGACGCAGCCCAAGCGGAACACCAAGAAGTCCCGGTCCGCCATCTCCGATGTCGTGGCCAGAGAATACACCATCCACATGCACAAGAGAGTACGTTGAACACATTGTTAACCGATTGGTCGGGTTGCTGCGGGCGTGGTCAGGTCTGGCGTTTGAAAGGGCACTTAACGATCAAAAGAAGAAGCGAAGTCACCAAACGTCCACAGAGACTGGAGCGATCTGTTTGAACATACTCTGATACTGGACTGGAAGAGGAGGGATCGGTCAATCGGATCGCGCCCGCGACCGCCCGCCACGCCTACCAGCGCATCGATGTCAGGCGTACACCGTGCTAACAAAAGCTTTTACAGATCTTCGGCATCGCCTTCAAGAAGCGGGCCCCCCGCGCCATCAAGGAGATCCGTGCTTTCGCCACTACTGCCATGGTATGTCCCTGCCGTAATCAGCCTCTTCAATACACTTTCCTCCGACGAGAAATACTCATCCTTGCTAACCCCACAACTCTGTATAGGGCACCAACGACGTCCGCCTCGATCCCCAACTGAACAAGCGTGTCTGGGAAGCCGGCATCAAGGGTGTTCCCTACAGACTGCGCGTGCGCATCTCGCGGAAGCGCAACGACGAGGAGGGCGCCAAGGAGAAGCTTTACAGCTACGTTCAGGCCGTCAATGTCAAGGGCCGCGAGTCCAAGGGCCTGCAGACCGTGGTTGTGGAGGACTCGTGAAGAAGGGAACCCATGTCTTCGTCTCGCGGTCTCTCCGCCTCTTAAAAGCACAATGACCTGGGATGGGGCACGGACGTATTGAAGATGAGAGAACGGCTGGCGGAACTCGACAAGGCAGTGGGCCGGAGTTCCACGATTCAGATGAGATGAGATGGGGTGAGATGTGAACCAGCAGCCAGCCCAACGGTTTCGCCAACAACGGGTTGCGCTTGCAGGCTTTCATGAACACCTCGCTTTTGAGCCGACAATACTTTTCTTGCCTTTCGCTTTGATGAGTTGCAAGCAAAGGTGGAGAGAAGCTTGATGTCGCAAAAGCAGCAAGCATGAGTAGGTAGTAGTGGTTTACCATCTTGCACGATACCAATTCACAACGTCTTCTAATGTCTTTGCCTCTCCTCAAGCTGTGGTCACACAGCCTCCCGACGCCACCACTGCCAGGACTTCCGAGCGGTGTGATCATAACGACGCATTGTGTCGTGCTGCGAGTCCGCAAGATCTTTTTCCCTCGTAGTCGCACTCGTGAACACCGCAAAGCCGTATAAATGCGACGAGCGTGACTGTATGACCCCGGCGGCCTTGGCCGCTCGTCGTCCAGCTTGAGTATCGAACTGCAATCTGACGACGGAGACGGCGGCGATCACGAAAACCCGGGTGAAGTAGCAATCACCATTTCCACATCAAGCTGGACAGCACGTAGAACTTCTATTTTCGGTAGAGAGAAGACGGAGGAACGGCAACAGCCGAATATAACATCCAACTTCTTGACTCATTCACCAGCATACGCGCGCTAGCCACAATTCTATTCACACACTCGACAGTCTTCCACCGTAGCAGCCCTCTCTCGCTCAAACAAGATAGAATCCATCAAGGCGACACACCCTCCACATCGCATTACCCCTAACAACGAAACGCATTCTCGGACCAGCTCCGTCCTCAACAATCACAGCAGCAGCAGCAGCACCACCACCACCGAACCTCAATTAACCCCCCCCCCCCCCCACCCCGTGCCCACAACCGCTGCACTGCACTGCACTGCACAGGCCCTTCGCCGAATCCGCTCCACCACCGCCGCCGCCGCCCTGAGATCATCCATCCTGCCTCGGCGAGAAGAAACCCGCACTGCCGATTTCCCAACCGTCCTAGAACAACAACAGGTCACGCATGCTCGGCAACCTCCGTGAAAACCCCCCCCCCCCCACACGAGCAAAGAGGGCTGCTGGTCCGGTCTAGTGTCCCTTCTTTCTCTTTTGTGCTCGAACACAACAATACAACATTCATCCATACGTACACTTTCGGCCAAAACGTAGAAATTTCTTGCTCGGTCGAAACGGGAAACAACAGGTGTGAAACTCCTCGCTGATGCTGACGTAGATCCGAATCCACAAAATACACACAATACACAAAAGTCCCAAAGGGTTTTCCCAAAGCGCCTCGCCTTGTTTCACTTGTTTTATTACTTAAGCCAAAGACACATACGACGACTTCTTTTCTCCCGCGACACTCACAACCCATCCTTCTTATGCTCCGTCATCAGTCCCGCCAGCTTGGTCGCCAGCGCGTTGTCTCTGACCTTCATCACGATTTGGTCAAGATTGCCGTCTCTCATAAAGGCACCCTGGACGGCGCCGCTTTTTTGTGTCGAGGTCTGCTCCTTGACCACATAGTTGACCTCGGACTCCAGGTACGAGTTGAGCACAATGTTGGCGGCAGGCTCGGATCGCAACACGACACGAACACGGCCAGAGTCGCGGTTCTTGAGCAGTTTCATCATACCCGTGCCAATCGTTTCCCATTTGTTCTCGGTGACTCGGAGCTGCTTGGCCCGTTCGCCTTTGGCAAGAACCAGCGCTTTGGTTTTGCCTTCGTATAGCACGTCTTCGTTCTCCTCGCCGCTGTTAGATTGCATGAGGTTTGACTGTGGGTCGCTCTGGGCTTCTTCATGATTGGTGTCGTCGGTAGCGACGGACTCGTTATCAGTGGCACCAGGCGAAGTGGCGCGCGATGAGGTCACAGAGCTGATACCTGATCCACCCGTAAGATGAGGCGCGACACCAAGGAAGCCAGGCGCGGGTGCACTGGTGCTTCCGCTACCAAAGCTGAAGCCCAAAGCATTTGTGCCTTGATCTGCAGGCTTTCCCGGAGAAGCCTCAGTCAAGTTGAATTTAATGTCTTGACCTTTCTTCCATGTGTGGTCACCAGCCGGGGTGGACGATGGAGCAGCACTCGCATCTGTCGATTTCTCTGGCTCTGGCGTGCTGGGTCTGGATCCGAACATACCTTCGAATCGCGGGTTCAGTCCGTTGGAGAATCCACCGGCCAAGACGGAGGCACCAGGAGCATGTGTAGGTTTGGTAGCAGGAGCCGGAGTGAAGTGAAAGGTGGTTGCTGGTTTGAAGGGCGACTTGCTGCCAGGAGTAATAGGTGAGAAATCGGGTGCGTCAGGTGTTGGTACAGAAGGAGTCGGCCATTTAATGGCCGAGGTGGTGCCATTGACTTGAGTAGGGGTAGAGGTCCCAGAAGCGTCGGATCTCTTCCCCGGCTCGATCCTATCGAAAAGAGATTTGCCAGTATTCGGGTTTCTTTTGATTTCTTCGGTGTGGTCTTCATCAGGAGCGGCCGAAGTCTCGCTGTCATCTTGCGGGGTCTGTCCAATGTCTTCTTCACTCAGCTGCTGTGATTCTTCATCAGCAGAATCATCTTCGTCGTCAGAGCCATCGGCATTTGGCGCGAAGTCTCCGTCTTCTGCGTCGTCGCCAGTCTGTACATCGGCATCATCATCCTCCTCGTTGTCAGAGTCTGATGAGCCCACAAATGGGTTTCTCGTCTTTTTGGAGGGGGTGGTTGTACCGGTCTTTGCGAGTGTTGTTGAGTTACTGTTTCCAAAGATATTGTTGGCGTTGCCAGTAGAGGATTTGCTTCGCTTCTTTGGAGCTTCATCGTCGCTGCTGTGCTCTGCATCTTCTGCATCTTCTGCATCAGAGCTGGACTTTCGCTTCTTACTGCCAACAGGCTCGGTCGAGAAGTTGCCGAAAAGGTTGTTCTTTGGTGGAGATTTCATTGGTGTCGTCGAACCTGTGGCCTGGAAGATGGAAGTGGTTTTCTTTGCAGCAGGGGTTGAGCCGGCGTTGACAGTGTTGTTGCCGAATGAAGCTGAAGGCTTGGTAGTGGAATCGTTGGTGGGCAAGAAGGACACGCCGGCAAATGGGTTGGACCCCTTGGCAGGGCTGGGCTGACTTGCCTGAGACGTAGTCTGCTGCGATGATGGCGGAATCATATTGTTGAACAGAGAGGTGGCCTTGGTAGAGGTTGTTGATTTAGGCGCAATAGAGGCGGAGCCTGCAGCTTGCTTCTCAATGTTGAATGTGTTCTGGTTGGAAGAAGGTTCAATGCTCTGACTTTGCGCGACCTGGGGCTCGGCGACCCTGGCTTTCTTATATTGAGGCGGAACAGCTTGGTCTTCTTCGACCTCATCACTCTTACGCTTAGATCCAGCAGTTGAGCGCTGATAAAGGCCCATATCACCACCGATAGCCGCACGCGCCGCGGCGTAGTGTCGGATGAGGTTCTCAAAGTCGTTGCGATCCGGATCAATGGCCGCGACTTGCTTCTGAAACTCCTTGTTCAAGGCACGCAGGCGGTAGTTCTTGTCATATTCCATGAAGCCTTCGGCATTCAAGAACTTAGGCATTCGGCTGGGAGACTTGGTGTACACTGGACGTTGAGTCGCAACATCGCTGCTGGCATTCTTGGGGGCTGCTTTCGCAGCGGCAAAGACGTTCGTAGCATTGCCAGTGCTCACATCTGAGCTGTCACGTCCGACAGAAGAGGCAGATTGTCCACCAAGGCCAGCGGGCGCCGGCTTAGACAATGTTCCAAACAGAGTCTTCTTGGGCTCAGTGCTGGGCGCCGAGTCTATCGAGCTGACATGGGCGTTTTGGTTGGTAGCCGTAGCGGATTTGGCTGGGGAAAGTATGCCCCCGGAGGAAGGAGTCGTACTACCAAAAACTTCCGAGGATTTGACGGGCCCATCGGTGCTCTTGGAGATCCCCTGGGCCGCCCCGAAGAGTGGTGCAGTCGCAGTTGTATCAGGTGACGCTTCTGCCGGTGAGGATGATTTCCCGAACAAGTCGACGGACGCATTTTGCTTGGGAGGACTGCTATTCGTCGACGAGGGCTGACCGAAACTGAAGGATGGCTTGCTGGCCGTAACGTTACCTGAAGTGCCAGAAGTGGGTTTAGATGTAGAGGTCTGGCCAAAAAGCGCGCTGAATTTCGGTTGCTCTGACGTCGAATTTCCCACCCCCCCAAAGAGATTGGACTGAGCAGGTCTTGCGGTATCATTGTCGGCTCCCATAGGCGTGGACTCGTTTCCGAAGGAGTTGCTAGGAGTTTTAGAGAGCGAGCTCTCCGAGAACAGCCGCTTATCGGCTCCAGTCGATGGGGCAGGAGTCTTGGATGCGTCAGAACTCGTTGACTGACCGAAGCTGAAACCGGTGAAAGAAGTCTTGGGCTGCTCCGCACTTGTAGACGAGGTAGACGGCTTGCCGAAACTGAAGGCTGGAGAAGCAGGAGCTGCAGGCTGTTGCACCTCAGAGGTCGCCTCAGTCGGCTTGCCGAAAGTGAAAACCGGCTTGGCGGGAGACTGCTCAGAAGCAGTCTGTGCTGATTGACCGAAGAAGGACGTGACCTGCTTCGGAGTCTCGGAGGTTGAGGCCGGTTTGGCACCAAACGTCAGAGGTGAATCCTGGGTGGCAGTGGACTGCGTCGAAAATTGGGAGCCGAATAAAGGTGCAGGGTTGGGGGACTGCTGCTGGGTAGGGGGTTGAGTCGTTGCACCGAAGAGAGATGTAGATTTTGGAGTCTGGTCAATAGCAGACTGAGCATTGGAACCGAAGTTGAATAGCGACTTGGAAGGTTGAGGCTCTGGGGCAGACTGAGCGGGCTGGCCAAAAGAGAAGGTGGGCTTGCTGGCTGGGGTCTCTTGGGCAGATGTCGAGGTCGACTTTGACGGCTGGCCAAAAAAGAACGCGGGCGTCGCCGCCGAAGACTGCTGCGCAGAGGTCGAGCTCGGCGTAGATTGTTGGCCGAAAGAGAAGGCCGGTTTGGCAGGCGGCTGTTCTGATGCAGTCTGGGTCTGACTCTGGCCAAAGGCGAATGCAGGCGCGGGTGACTGTTGGACCGAGGAACTGCTCTGTGAACCGAAAAGACCTCCAGCGGGAGTCATGGATTGTGACTGAGGAGCTGATGTTTGCGTGCCAAACATACCCGCAAAAGGGTTACCAGTTGCGGGCTGAGACTGATTCATGCCCGGTGGCTGCGATGGAGTCGCGCCAAAAGAAAATGTTGGCGCATTGGAAGCTGGAGTTGACGAAGTCTGACCAAAGCCACCGAAGTTATTAGGATTCTCGGTTCTGCTCCTCTTCTTTTCGGGTGAGCCAGTATCCATCGAGTCGTCCTCATTGTTCTGATTATTTTGATTATTCGGGCCACCGAAACTGGGGGTATTATTGACATTGGCGAATGGGTTGCTCGCGAAAGGGTTGCTAGCCGAGGTGTTGTTTGCGGAAAAGGTAAAAGCGCCTGTTGGTTGGGACGCGTTGTTGCTGGTATCTTGTGAGCCAGCGCCAAAGACCACACCATTACCGACAGCGCCAAAGGTCTGCTGCGGAATAGTGCTGAAGGGGTTGGAGGTATTGGCGGAGGGAGGAAAGCGCCGCTGAGGAGTGCCGGCACGGTTCAGTCGACCTCTCGGGGTAGCAGTCCTGGAGACATATTAGCACGTGTCGGAGAGCGTGTCGGGGCGCGACAGCTGCCTTGGAGGGTGGATATCGAGGCAAAGGAGCGTAACAGAGACTGGGGACTTACTTGCGGGTCGCCATCTGCGCAGCTGAAGCCATATGAGGTTTCTCCTCAGTTCCAGTCTGATTCTGGGTTGCACCGTGCTCTTTCTGCATTCGAACATTAGCTTGGTCGCCAGAGGGGAGGACTTGGAGGCGCAAAACGTACCGTAATGTATTCAGAGGCACCACGCTTGCTCATTGCGCGGATTGAGGAGTCGCGAGGCGGGAGGAGAGAAGAGAAGTGGATGCGGAAGCACACCAGCGAGATCGCATCGGCACGCTGCTCGAATCAAGAACTGAATGACAGGATTAGGCGTCGGATCAACTCTGCACTTGAAAAGGACAAGGTGCAGTGGCAGGAGTCGATAAAATGCGGACGCCTTTGTGATGCCAACTCGGAAAGTTTTGAGGGTGAGGTGCTGCAGATCGAGGCCAACTGAGGTCTCTGCGCCGCCCTAGTCGACCATACCCACAGGGCAGTCTTGACCTGTCGCTGCGGTAGTTGTAAGGCAGGCAATCACGCCCGCGCCCGCGAACTCGAGGTGCGAATGCGTTGGCACCACTCAAAGAGCAGTCAATTCTCACTACTATGCTCTAGTCATCCAGCTGCAGAGTGAAGATATGCTGAGGTACATGCTCTGTTACTGCTATGGGAAAAGTCGTCACAAGGCAGCAAACGTCCTTCTCCTCCCTAACCCACGGCCACGGCTGACCTCGCCAATGCGCAAACACTGGTCAATTCTACCAAAGCAAACCTGCAGTCAGCTGAATGGATATCCGCATCTCCCATCTTCATCCAGCGCAGTCCGCTGTTTAGGCGTTGATTAGCCCGTTCCACCAATCAAGCGCGGCAGCTATTCCTGTTCCCACATCGAAACCTGCATCACGGCGATGTGCAACCGCGTTAGACTACACGAGAATGCCTTTCAGAGATCGGTCCGTATAGAGCTGAATGCTCATGTATGTAAGTGAAGCTGCTCTATAAACAGCGTACAGAGTCTATGGCCACTGCAAATCTATCACTCATGTGCCCGTCCCCATCGTCACCATGAGTACTCTATTGCTACCTTCTCTTCCCTTCCTCGTTCTCTTCGCTCTCCTATTGTACCCTGTCGTCCTTCTCAGCCGGATAATCTACAATATCTCTCCTTTACATCCGCTGTCCAACTACCCCGGCCCGCTCCTCTGGCGGGCCTCCCGTCTCCCATGGACCATCGCCCTTCAACGTGGTACGCTGCATCTCGATCTCCTGCGCTTCCATGCCCGCCATGGTCGTACTGTACGCATCGCCCCAAACGAGCTCAGCTACACGTCTCCAGCCGCATGGCGAGATATCTACCTACCCAACCCAAGCCCCGGCAACCCCGCCTTCCAGCGTACAGACCAGTTCTTCAAGAAGATCCGCAGTACCGATCCCTTCAGCATCATGGGCCACGACGAGTCCGCGCACGCCCGCTTCCGCCGCGCCTTTATGCCGGCCTTCACTGATCGCGCGCTGGCCGCACAGCTCCCTCTGCTGGAAGCCAATGTCTCCAACTTGATCGCACAACTGCATAACCGCATCGACGTCGCCGACACACCAGTCGACCTCGTCGCCTGGCTAAACTACCTCACCTTCGACGTCTCGGGCCTCATGTCGTTCGGCGAAACGTTCGAATGCGTTGACACCGGCGCCGCGCACCCCTGGGTTGCCATCAATCTGAACTTCGGCCGCGGTGCGGCCATGATGGCCGGCCTCAACATGCTAGGTCTGTCCGACAACCCGCTAGTTGCCAAGCTGCTCCCGTTGCTTTTGCCCAAGGCAGTGCGAGAAAAGATGGCATACCACCGAGAACTTGCGGCAGAGAAAGTGCGTGATCGAGTCGCAGCGGGCAAGCACGCTCCACGGGCAGATTTCATGGATGCGCTCCTGCGCAACAACGAGGCCATTGTTGCGGAGGGTGGGAAGCGTGCGGCACAGGCGCTCAGCCTGGCGGAGATAGAGATCAACATGATGATAATGGTGTTTGCCGGCAGCGAGACGGTGGCCAGCTCCCTGGTGGGCATCCTGACGGCACTGCTGCAGAATCCCCCGGCACTGGAGAGGTTGCAGAAGGAGCTGCGGAGCGCATTCCACCGAGAGGACGAGATCACGGCAAGAAGCGTGCAGAAGCTAGAGTTTCTAACGGCCGTGATCTCCGAGGGCTTGCGAGTCCATCCGCCCGTGCCCTACAGTGTGCCGCGCGTGGTACCGAAGGGTGGGGCGGAGGTGTGTGGGAAGATGGTGCCAGAAGGCGTAGGTGCTCCTCAAACTTTGCCCCCCTCTCAGTGCTTCGCCCATAAAGCTAATCACGACGCACAACAGACCTTAGTCGCCATCCACCACCTCCCCGCCTATCACGACGCCGCCAACTTCGACGCCCCACACAAGTTCATACCGGAGCGATGGCTCCGGCCCTCCTCCCCTGGCAGCAAGGCTTCCACTGGCGACACTACAACCGCAGCAGCAGAAGCTGGAGCAGCAACTGCTGCAACAACAGCAGCAGAAGGAGGAGCAGCCATCTTCGAGCCCTTCCTCGTAGGGCGCCACCACTGCATCGGCTCCAAGTTCGCGTGGGTCGAGATGCGTCTCGTGCTGGCGCGGCTGCTCTACGCCTTTGACATGACGCCCACGTGTCCCATGGGCGACTTTGACTTTGTCGAGCAAGATACGCACATCTTCTGGGAAAAGAACCCGCTGCTTGTGTCGTTGCGAGCTAGGAGCTAGAACGTGAACATGAACGTGAATGTGACGTGGCGTGGCCCACAATTGCACAGCGGGCGGGTGGGCGGGCTATGACGATAGGAAAACAAGACAGAGAGAGAGAGAGAGGGGCAGGGGATGAATGAGAGCTGTTGAATAAGAAAGCTGTTTGAAGGGAGGCGTGTCTTGTTCTTTCGTCCACACGTTTGTTTGTGTTACCCGCCCTTGAAAAAACAAGCTTATCCAAAGCGATATTGCTTTGCTTTGCTTGAGCCCCGTCAAAATTTGGAGCATTATCCACCCCTCCCACCCCCCTTGGGGAAACACCGCCCTTCCCCCTGGCGCGCCGCTCCCTTGTTTTTACACAGAGACACACGTCCGTTTCATAAGCCCATCATAAGATCCACCAACCCATTAGGTCTCACTAGCAGTCTGCTCGAGGCGCTCATTCGTGATCAACATGCCCGCGACACTGGCGGAGGTGAGGGTGGAAATGACGCCCGAGAACAGGGCGGACAGCGCCACGGTGGCGACGTCGCCGGCGCGCGAAGGCGCGATCTGCGAGAGCACGCCGATCTGGGTGCCTAGGGAGCCGAAATTGCCGAAGCCCTGTTAGGGTATTGTTAGTACTCTGTGTATTGCTTGCGGGAATGGAAGCGGGGAAGAACTCACGCAGAGAGCATAGGTGGCGATGAGCTGGGAGCGGGGGCTGAGGCCGGAGTAGCGGGGCTCGTTGACGAGGGAGTTGTATGCGACGAATTCGTTGGCGATGATCTTGACGCCGATCAGCTCGGCGACCTCTAGCAGCTCGTTACGGGGCACGCCCAGGAAGAAGGCCACGGGGTACATGATGTAGCCGAGCAGGAGCTGCAGGGTCAGGTAGGGCTGCCCGTCCTGGGTGATGTTGAGGTAGCGGCCCCACCAGCCGAGCAGGCCGTTGATGAGGCCGATGAAGGCGATAATGCACAAGAGTGTGGCGACGATCATGCCGGCGATCTTGATGCCGAGCCAGGCGCCGTTGGCAAAGGCGTGCAGCGCGTTGGTAGCGCGGTGCTCGTCGTCATCTGGAACCACGACGCGGCCCGAGGTGATGGTTTCCTCGGTCTCCGGATAGCGCATCTTGGACACGGCCAGCGAGGCGGGGATGGACATGATGCAGGAAGAGACGAGGGCTTGCGGGTTGAGGCCGAGACCGATGTAGGCGACCAGGACGGATCCCGCGATGGTGGCGAAGCCTGAAGTCATGACCTGGTGGATTTCGGCCATGGTAAGATGCGGCACGAAGGGGCGGATCAACATGGCAGATTCGCCCTGGCCGATGAAGGGCGTGGCAGCAGCCACAACGGCTTCGGCGCCAGAGACGCGTAGCGACCAGAAGAAGAAGACTGCGAATTTACCCACGAACCATTGAAGGAGGCCGGAGTAGTAAAGCAGCTGCACGAGGGATACGAAGAAGATGATAGGCGGCACGACACCGATCAAGAACCATGACAGCTGGGCCACTTCTGGTGTGGTCAAAAATGCGGTTCCCTCTTGGGCGAATCCAAGCAATTCACGGGCGAGGTAGGAGATGAAGTTGAAAATGTCGTAGCCGGCGTCAGTCCTCAGCACGAAGACGGAGATGATGAACTGGGTCAGCATGCCGCCAATGACAGTATGCCACCTGATTTTGCTGCGGTTTTTGGAGGTGGCCCAGAGAATTGCGATCATGAGACCCAGACCAACCAGGGAAATGGCACGGTTGCCCCTGGTATTGTTGGCAGATTCTTCAGACACCATAGAACCGACCAAGAAGACTGCAACAGTGACCAACGCGGCCGACGGGATGCGGAGCTTCTCGGGAATGATGTTGTAGACGCGGACGCCGGTCTGGTTCCAGGTCCAGTGCATGGGCCGAGTTACGTAGGTGACGGGCACCCAGAAGGTGAGGATGCGAAGAGTGATAGCAAGGTAGAGGAGAAAGGGCTTGAGCCAGCCCAGGTTGTCGTTGCGATGCAGGATCAAGCCAGCAATCCACCAGCCAGTGAAAACCAGCCAGATGAAAAGATGGAAGAAAATCTTGTATTTGCGGTAGAAGCGCGAGAAACGGTGGTTCCGGCCATCGTCTGTCTCGTTCGTCGCGACCTTGGTGGGATCGGTGCCAACTTCGCCTTTTTCTGCGTCGGTCTCGCTATAAGAGTGGTCTTTTGAGTCAACCCCGACATGAGCGCCCTTCGGGTGCTGGTGGGTAGTGTGGCTGTGGTCTTGATGACCGATGTGCTGGTCCTCGGTGGTGCCTCTCGCATACAGGATATCATCGTGCCGACCGGCAAGCGAAGTGCGGCCATGGTGCATGTGGTCATGCTGGTGTTCGTGGGAGTAATGCAGCGTCAGGTCGGGATTCTGGTCTACGTCCGGCTGCGTCGAAGGGTTGTGACCATGGGCGGGCAGGTCGTGGCCCTTGTGGTGTCGTTCACCTTCGTGAGCAGTGGCATCGCCGTTGTAGGCGGGCGCTGTTGCCGGCGCAGGCGTGGTCTCTGGGACCCGCTCGGTCGGGGTGGCGGTGGTCTTGTTGACGTCGCTCATGGTCACTCGCGCCTCTTGGAGTGAGGATCGTCAAGGTACTTTGAGAGGACGGTGCTCCGCAAGAAGGCCAGAGCGATGAAGAAGACGGGCGCGAAGCACAGGCAAGTCACGAGCAGAGCCGACATTTTTCTGGCGGAGCGCACTCGGTCGAAACTTATATCAGCTGCTCGGCGGTCGCGACGAGAGTAGACAAGACCCTGGCCAGGGTCCACCAGTTCAGATAGGCAGCTTGGGAGCTTGGGGTTTGTTTCTGCGGCCACTATTCGGTATCGAGGCGGGCGCGATGTGGTGGGGACCTGCGGTTGTGCCTCCCAGGAAGGTTCAAGCAAGCGAGCTAGGCAGCTTAGGCGTCTCCACGCCTTGGCCCAGCAGACCTTTAGGCGCTGCTATTGGCCTGATAGCATCGTGACCTCGAGAATGAGATCCTCATCTATTGCAACGCTGACGGTTCTGGGCGCCCCGAATGCCCGTGCTGTGAGCCTGCAACCCGCCCACCGGGTACGAAGGAGTGAGCTTCCTTATCTCGCGGCGGCAAACATTGGTATTGCAACGATCGCCGAACCTCCTCAGCGATTCGCTTAACTGATAAGCGGCACGCGGTCCTCGCGCATGCCGAGCTCTGGTAGTCTTGCTGTGCCGGGCCATCGACCGTAGACAATGATATGAGGTGGTGGCAATATTCAAATGATAAGTTTTTTTACACTGCCTGGAGCCAAAGGTTTCTCATAATATGTGGGTGCGGACGAACAACCGAGGCTGCTTGGCGCTTCTCTCCCCAGATTTGTGCTTGTTCTCCTCATCTTGCGGCGGATTCACACAAGACGGCGCTGTGGGCGTGTGTGGCTTTCCCCAGATCCAACGTGCGGCTCTAGGCGGATGATGTGCGTGATCTAGGTTCTGGAGTGGCAGCAATTACGAGAAATCAAAACCCCCGAACAAATCGAATGCAGCAGGTCTTAGTGGCCATGCTTAGCCCTGCATCGGAGGCCTCCGTGCCCCTCTATAATTGGTCCACACCGTTATCATACAGCTCTACCCACATCTTCTAGAGCGGGCATCGAAGCACCGCCAGCCACCACATCCGCTGCCCGGATGCAGTAAAATAAGGTCCCGCAATAGCCGCCTTGGGAGGATATCGCAGTGTTGAGACGACAAGACTACGGAGTATCCGCGAGATTCTGTACCTATCCGAGTCCCCCTTGCGCCGGTGCTGAATCGCTGGATCGCTTGATAGTGAATGCAACATCACTGAGGCCCACTTGATTTCGTCAACCGAGGTCAGTGATCATCGGCAGTGTCCGAGCTGCCTCCAGCGCCTTACCCGCTGCAGCATTGCCTCGCGTGCTACTCAGTAGTCCAAACCGCAAAAACACCTCCGAACATGTCACCAGAATTGAAATGGCGATCAGTACAATGATGATCCATGTGATCCGTGACATCTTATCGTCGGATACAAAGTCCGAAAGGACCTCAGCCAGGTCCAGGAAGACCTTACACCGCTCGTTGAGGACCTGTATTCGTGGCTTGATCTCCAAGTATTCCCGGACTGCAGTGTACAATGGCTGGAGCGTCGGTTCGCTGTCCCACAAAAAATTAGGGATGTCCAGCACGTTGGACGCTAATGCACGGTCAGCATGGTCAGCCCCGCCGACGCTTAGGAAACAAGCAACTTACACAGATTCACATCGACTCGACTTCGGAACAATCCTCCTAAGAGCTTGATCACCTCTTCTCGCTTCATCCCCAACTCCCCGGTCTTTGCAAGCCGCCCTGGCACATCTTTGGCATCCTCCATTTGAGTTGCCATTGTCTCCTCAAAGAAACTCAGCTTTGTGCTTTGGGCAATTGCATGACTGATGGCAAGCTTGATCATGTGGTCGCCGGTACGCAGTGTGATCATGTCGTTGTATACTCGTGGCCGAAGTATTTCGTTGTTGTATTCAAAGTGAAACTCTTCAGTCTCAAAGTCCTCCTCATCGAGAGGATTGGTGACCAGAGTGGCTGGAGTTGCTAGATTGGTCTTCGGGTCGATGATGGTTGAGAAGGTTAGATCAGCCAATACGTCCTTTTCCTGCCGTTCGGTAAAGTTCCAGAAAACGACGACACCGTAACCAAGGACGAACATTTCGGCAAAGCGGTATGCGTCGGCTGAAGCGTTGGGTCCCGGGCTCGCCGATCGATTGGACGAGTTTGACTGGTTGCTGCCTCGGCGGTGACCGTTGGTCAGAGGCCGCCCTTCAGCGTCGAGTGCCTCATGCCCCTCGTTGCCGCGGACCGAGTGCTCTTCTTCTTCATAGTAGGAGCCACGCCAGTCTCTTTGCTCACTCCTCTCGATTGCCTCGTCCAATAAATTGACGCCTTTAGCACTTTTGAAAGGTGGGCTGCTTCGGAGGCGGTATCCTTCTATGCCTGGCAGAAGTGGTAGATGGTACGCGCAGTAGAGGCAGTCGTCGTAGAGCTTGGAACGAGCGCTATGCCTTTGTCTGACGAAAGTTGCTGTGCTTTGTAGCCGATATGCCTGGGCTGTGCAGTATGCCGTCACTCGAGGCAGCTCCTTCTCTGTTCTTCGAGCTTTGGGCAGCCTTTCCGCGTAGCTTTTGACGTTGTCCCTGCCTGGCCGACGGTACTCCTCGTCATCTTTTGGAGGCCCGGCTTCTGTGTCTTTCCCAAATTCGCCTTTCTCATCTTCCTCTTCGAGCGTCTCAGGAAGTAGGACCAGCTTCTCCGATGTCTTGGTGGTTCGTGATGGGATATGAGGTGGAGCCCATCGACCAGTCAGTCTTGGGTCCGCGGGTCTACCAGATCCGGTGCGGTATACTCGTGGTCTTTCCGGCATGCGTCGCTGCGCTGAAGGTATGTCGGAGGCATTATAAAGAACGCTGTCCACAGTTACGAAGCGTGATGTTTGTCGCCGAGGAGCGCCTGGTCGCGCTTCGCTGGGATCTCTGACCTGTAATAGTTGAGCTTCAATACCTACTTCCATTATGAATAGGGCTATGATGAATGAAACTTACCAGCACGCTTGGGCCACGTTTGGCAGTGGCCGCTGGAGGCGCCATGGTCTTTCCACAACAAGAAACGTGCGCCTGCCAGTGCAGAACTCAACAGGGTTCAATCGAAGGAGCGCTGTCGCAGAATTTTTCAGAATTGTACAGTCGATGGAAGGACAAGCAACCAGTTGTCGAGCTGGTCCGACGTGAAGATGCAGTCAAGTTTCGTCATCGAAGCTTGGCATACAATTGCGGCCCCCCGGCTGCCTCTGGGGGCCACTTTCCGAGGTCGCTACTGTGTTCAGGCACCTCAGAGCACATGGCACTCTTTAGGGCTGGTGGGGTTGACCTCGCCCCTCCGACTCGTCCACTTCCTGACCACGTATCGACTTCAAGTCCATCACTATGAGCCTCTAGCCATCACACCATTGTACCTTTGTGCTATGTCACCACGTAGACACCCTTCTTAAGACTCGCTCCCGAACCGTCAATTGCTCCAACTCGGTCTGACACCTACCGCAATGACCTCGAAAGCCAATCTACCAGACGAAGTCTGGGCATATATCCTGGATTTCCTCGACTCCGTCGATCTAGTGTCTCTTCAACTCGTGTCTCGTCGTCTTCTGACACTCGCACGCGATAACTCGTTATGGCGCAACAAGTGCTTCGAAAAAGCCCCAAGCGCGTCGGCCGTCATCGCCAGCCGTGCGGGAGCTCTGGCAGACCTTACCGGTGCTCTTGGAGGTCTCTCACTTTCTGAGCCAGCCCGTGCCCCAGATGCACGGAACACCGAAGCTTTCGCGGGAGCCAGCAAACGTGCAAGGCGAGTCGCACGGTGGGATCAGTCTGGAGTCGGGGAAGAAGTGGATTGGTATTCCGATTTCATTGCAAGAAATGCGCCATTGCATACTGTCTGGAGCGAGACGTCGATTCACCCAGACAGCGAAATTTGCGGCGTGGCTGTGGACGAATCTGGTAACCAAGCGATCGGGTGTCGCGAAGATGGTAGCGTTGCCATTTGGGATATCCGTGAGCAATTGCCCTCAGGCAGGAGATTCCGCCAGGTTGCACAAAGCGCTCCCGGCGTCCTTTTCCAATCTTTGGGGAGTGGCCCCTCATCCTCAAGCCCGCCGCGGCCTTCCTTCTCCGGTGTCGTCGAATGTGTCAACCTTGATTCCCTCCACAACCGAGCTTATATCGCGGTCGATCGAACACTGAACGAGGTCGACCTCGGGACACTTGAGGTCATTTCTCAGGAATCGTACGCCTGGAATATAACGGCTGTGTCCCAACAAGGGGCCGGTGAACTACCCCTGTCGATTGGTACCACCTGGAGCCTACATCTCTACGATCCTAGAGTGGCTCCGAGGGATCGTTCACGGTCACCAGAGGATCTCATGCGGTCGGCCCCGGGCGAGCCGGAAGATAGCATCGCGTTTCTGCCAAACTATACTAAGGACAAGTCGCCGACCTACCGACGTCTCCCGACCGGCCCAGCACCTACCGCGGCTCAATTGGCGACAGCGCCTTCCTTATTACCAGCTCACAGTACGCGTGGAAGAGTTGAACTATCAGACTATGCCCATGTCGAGCCAGGACCGCTTTCCATATTGCACCATGGAGCGAACGAGATCCTTGTAGCTGGCAGATTCCCTAGTATACTCTCTTACGACCGCCGCTACTTCCCACGGTTGCAATATGTCATGCACTCGGGTGCTCGGCTGTCATCAATGACCACGATCCCATATGCACCAAAGGCTGCACGGAGCACAAATGCTGAAGCCACTCTAGTTGCCTGTGGCGAATACGGAGGCCGTGGTTCATTGGAGCTTTACTCTCTGCCACACGATAACCGCGAGAAGAAACAGACCTCCGGCGACTATGGGCTTGGAGACTCTTCTCCCGAGCTAGGGGCTGCTGACCGGGACTTCGCGCTTGATTCACACGAACAGAATTACCCGTTCAGCTACAAGAACCGTCAGGAGGCTTCGAGCGCAAAACTTCTCTCTGTCGCTACGCAAGGTACGAGAATCGTCTTCTCTGATGCAGAAGGTGGGTTGAAATGGGTTGAGCGAGATGGCCGAGGTCTGGCAAGACGGTGGAATATCAACTCGTTTGTGTACAACGAGCGTGGCTTCAGTGCCAGCGGCGAACTGGTTGCGCGCAAAATCGTCCCCCTAGGAGGCGCGGACTCTGGCCGTGGCAAGTCAGGTAACGGCGACTTGCTCATATACACAGGCGACAAGCTCGGCATTGTCAGTACGAAGCCTGAATACATGGATCACGCGGAGCTGGTCAAAGCAGTAGACAACTTCGATCTTGGCGACGAGGAAGATCGGCAGAAGGCCGAGGAATATTCGAAGACGATGCGTAAAGCGCTGGAAAGGCAGGCCGATGAGAGACGTTGGATGTCACAGTTCAGGCTCAAAAGAGGCTTGTTCTGAGATATATGCTGGACCATGCATCAGTTGCCCATATGGCAGGCTTTGGCAGCCCTCTACCGAGATGAAGTAGATGCAGGTGACAATAGGGTAGCCTAGATACTCTACCATACTCTACGGTGCATCTCTGCCCAATGGAAACATTGCAAGGAGCAGTCCTGCGCATCAGGCGAGGCTGTTGATCCCACCAATAGCAGTCATTTGATTTCAAATGCCACCACTTCTACTGTATGCACTCCTCTGATCGCCGCGATAAATGGCCCGTGATCTCCTACCTACTTACCGTCCATGCCGGCAGCGACTGAACCTCAAGCCGGACTGACCTCCGGCAGCGCCGTCGCCTTGCTGTGTCCAGTGACCTTCTCGTCGACAACCGCCGCCTCTTGGCTGCTGGCCTGATCACTTCCGCTTCCCTTTCTGTGCAGGACCGGGGCGCCGTTCTCGACTTCACCACTACCGGAGGAGGCCTTGTGGCCTCGCCTCTCCTGCCATCTGAGCAGGAGGAAGCCGGCCATGACGCAGATCCAGTACAGGTTGTAGCTGATGACGCTGCCGTAGGTGGCGCTGTTTTGCCAGCCTAGGAGGGCGTTGAAGATGCCCCAGCCGCCACCGCCGTTGAAGTCTGGGTTGCTGTGGGGGACAGCTGTGTCAGTCACATTGGGCTGCGGAGCGTAAGTTTGGAGGGAGGGGACGATGGACTCACCAGCAATTGACATGCCACACGCTCTGCCTGATGTCGTAGCTTCCGGGGCCGGAGCCGTTCTCCGACGCATCGCCGCCCGTGGCCTTATTCCAGGCGTTGGCCTCGAGGTACCAGACGCCCCGTGAGAACAGGCCGGCAGCGACCAGGTACAGAAAGCAGGTGGAGATGATGAGGAAGAGTTGCAGTGGTGCCATGTTGCCGAACTTGTAGATGACGAGGCCGACGACACAGCCGGCCAGCAGACCGCAGACGGTGGCCAGCGGAATGGCCGAGGCTGGCAGGCCGAGACTGACGCCGCCGATGAAGACGATGGCCTCCAGACCTTCGCGGAGGATGGTGATGAATGGGAGCACGAACAAGGCATATTTCTCGGTCCAGAGCCTGAGCTTGTTCTTTAGGCTGGCGTGGCCTCGGTCGGATTGGTGGAGCAGGCTGCTGGATTTGGCCTCGAGGGCTTTGGCCAGCTTCAGGCGCCACTTGGCCTGCATCTTGGAGATGCGGAGCAGTGCGGCGCCCATGACGGTGATGATGAGCGCGGCCACGATGGCGAAAACGCCTTCCCATATCTTCTCGATGGAGCCCCAGTTGTCCTTGCCGAGGCCGTAGAAGACGCCGATGAGGGCGCAGCCGATGACCAAACACAAGACGAAGCCGGTCAGAGTGCCTGCCCATATCTGCAGCATTGTCAGGACATCGGCACGACTGCACAAAGGGAGGGACGACATACTTGGTTTCTCAGCTTCCGATACACTGATTTGTCCTGATCGTTGCCCAGTTGCTGCTTGACAAAGGAGAGCAACACGGAGACAACGATGCTGGTCTCAAGCGTCTCGCGGAACACGATAAAGAAGACCTGGGGCGCAAAGACGTTGGGCATGTTGGGCGACTGGGGACCTGGAGAGGCCACTTGAACAACGGACTAGGGAGTTTGAATCAAGAAGAATATGCTGCTTGTACCTCTGATGAGAGGCAGTGAATGCAGACCAACCTGAGAGAGATATGATAAGATGAAGAAGAAAAGATCTGATAACCTTGGGTGGGACTGTTCTTCTCAATCACGGTGCCAGGGGTCCATGCAGCCGGCACACGAGACTAATGGTGAGTGGCTTGAACAAAATGTCTCAAAGTTGGTCAACGGGTCCGATGTCGTTGGGCTTTTCGTGGTATGATCAAGATGTCTGTGGCAGAGACCTCGCTTCTGGACAGGCGGAAATTCGGAGTGGAATGCCGTCTAGTCGCGACCGCCTGCACCACTGATTGGAAGCCGCCCAGCTCTAGATTTGTCTTTTAGCGATCGACCCTGCGCGCAGAGGCAGCGTGGATGTACGGAGGAGGGTCCAAAAGTCTCCACCATCGACTCGGACACAAGCACCTTCGGGTGAAGCTTGGTCTTTCGCCTGGGTGTTGGCGAAGCTTGGAGCGAGTCGACCTGGGCAGGCGAGCTTCAGAACTTGCTCTGAGCATACATTTCGGGTTCCTTTGCATCTCACTATGAGTCTGAAGCAACAGACAGCTGCGATATGTTAATCTCACATGTAGAGGCTCACGCTGACACGAGCTCACCGACACTGGCATCGCAGCTTTCCGAATGCTGGCGGGGCCAGGGGCGCGGGATCTCGGATCTGATTGGGCCTAGATCTGGGATTTGGAGGGGCTTGATAAAATTTTATCAGATGAAGCTGGCGAGGCGCCGAGGGCTGACCGTCTCCCTACCTCCCCAGTCAGACCACTGCACCCATGTGCGCTTCAAGGGCATTGACACTCCGGCAACATCGCCGCCCTGACATTGACTTTGTTGGCACCACTAGCCGGAATGGCCGTCCCGCTTCTCGTCGCTACTGAGCGGTATGTGGATATCTGCTATGCTTTGGCCAAGCTCCTTCAAGCTCGTGAATGCTGGTCTTGATCAGTCCCTGTGTGGGCACCGGTAAGTTATCTGGCTGGCTTCTTCCCGCACCACAGTCTATGCGTGTCCGCGTGCCACTTGACCCCTACAGTCCACGGTCGCACCATGCAGCCACCCAGGTTAATCCGGTAAAGCGAAGCGATTCCTGCGGGATTTTCTATCTTATCAATCACCAGATCATTGCTCCCTCCTCGCTACTCGGCACAGGATCGGAGACTGTCTGAGCTCCTCTGACAGTCTAGGCCAGAGCTGGACCCCTCCACAGCTCCACCACGCTCATCCAGCGGGCAAGTCGGCCACAGCTCGATATCCTCTTATTGTCGTCCATTTCAAGATCTTATCTTATCCTTGTCCCGAATCTACTCTCTCCCTCCAGCAACCTCAACATGGCTCTTTCCCTGTCCAATTTCCTCTACTCATTACTTGTCTTTGTCTCTCTTGCTGCTGCCGAAACTCGGACCTATGACTTTGACATAGGATGGGTTGAGGGCAATCCAGATGGCCAGTTTACTCGCCCAATCATCGGCATCAACGGACAATGGCCAATTCCGCGCATCGAGGCCAATGTGGGCGATACCGTCATCGTCAATGCGAAGAACAGTCTAGGCAACCGGTCCGAGTCGCTGCACTTCCACGACCTCTACCAAAACGGCACTTCACACATGGATGGCGCCTCCCGGATCTCGCAGTGCCCCATACCCCCAGGATCAAGCTTCACATATAATTTCACGGTCAATCAGCCGGGCACATACTGGTACCACTCGCATGTCGATGGCCAATACCCAGATGGCTTACGCGGTCCGTTGATCGTGCATGATCCCGACAGCCCCTTCAAAGACCAGTACGACGACGAATTCGTCCTTACGCTTTCAGACTGGTATCACGACCTGATGCCCGGCCTGATCTCATCCTTCTTGTCTGTGACGAATCCCACAGGAGCAGAGCCAGTCCCTCAGTCAGCTCTGATGAACGATACCCAAAACCTCACCATTCCCGTGGAGCCGAATAAGACGTACTTCTTGCGCATCATCAACGTGGCTGCGTTCGCCGCACAGTACTTTTGGATCGAGGGTCACACTTTCAAGATCATCGAGGTCGATGGAATCTACACTGAACCCGCCGAGGCAGAGCGGATCTACGTTACGGCAGCTCAGCGCTATGGCATCCTGGTCACTACCAAGAACAGCACGGACGAGAACTTTGCCATCGTTGGCTCCATGGACACAGACCTTTTTGACGCTATTCCAGACGGACTCAACCCCAATGTTACATCGTACCTGGTCTATGATTCGGCTGCAAGCCTACCAGAGCCCGCACTCATCGACGACTTTGATCCCTTCGATGACTTCGGTCTGGTGCCCTACGACCAGCTAGACCTTTTTGAAGAGCCCGATCTCACCGTTCAGCTTGATGTCAAGATGGACAACTTGAAAGACGGTGCCAACTATGCCTTCTTCAACAACATCACTTGGGTTGCGCCTGTGGTGCCAACTCTGTACACGGTCCTGTCGGCCCCACCTTCGTTGCTCTCCAACCCAACCATCTACGGCTCAAATACGAATACCTTCGTCTTGCCGCATATGGCGTCGGTCGACATCATTGTCAACAACCACGATCCCGGCAAGCATCCGTTCCATCTGCACGGTCATGTCTTCCAGACCATCATTCGCTCCGAAGAGGAAGCTGGTGACTATGATCCGAATAACGTGACCGACCAGGACTTCCCCACCACGCCCATGCGCCGTGACACGGTGCTGATCCGGCCAAACGGTCACATGGTACTGCGATTCAGAGCCGACAATCCCGGCGTCTGGATCTTCCACTGCCATATCGAGTGGCACGTTGACAGCGGACTGATCATGACCTTTGTCGAGGCACCTGAGCAATTCCGTGCCAACGTCTCTGCAGCCAACACCATCCCGCAGGATCACTTCGACGCCTGTAATGCCAATTCGCCGGCAATGCCATACGTGGGCAATGCTGCCGGAAGAGGCGCCGTGTCTACCGAACAAGTAGTGCTCGGACTTAGAGATGTGTCGGAAGACGAGTGGCTCAATCTGGAGGGTGAGAACAAGCAAGGGGCTCCCCTACCCTCAGGCTTTACTGCTCGTGGCATTGTTGCGCTGGTCTTCAGTTGCATTGCTGGCGTGCTCGGCTGCTGCGTCGTTGCGTGGTATGGCTTTGGCGAGATGGGAGTTGTCGCAGCCGAGAAAGAGAGGCGGAAGATCGAAAGCTTGGAGCGCGAGCAGGGCACGGTCGGTGACACAACTACGTCCAGCAATGTGCACAAGACTGGAGACGGACATGCGAGCAAGGTGATGAAGGCTGTGATGGGTAAATAGAAGCATCAAGGTGACGGAAGAGTGACATTGAGACTAAACTGAGTACTGGCCCAAGGCCATGAGTAGCAGTGCCACCGAGCACTCAAAAATACAGGACAGTGTAATTAATGTATTCGCTTTTCGCCCACACTGGCGGGAATCTCTACAGTACCAGCTGCATTTCAAGCCACATACCTGATCTTGATGGGTGCCCCACTCTTCACCAGGCTGCAACTCCTGTGGTGTCTACGTCAAGACTCATGCTTGAGGGGCAGTTCAGGGCAATTTACGAAAGAGTAATACGGATCGCGGCAGAAGTGAATTTCAGGTGAGTGACTGTTCCTGCCCTTGTCACGGTTGGGTTCAAAATGTGGAAATTATTCAAAGAGGCTGCTTCTGACACCCTCATCCTCAGCATACTCGTCCTTGTTCCGATCGCGTTCCTCGGACCCGGATGGAGAACCTCCGCCACATATGACCGCCATGGATCCTTCGAAAAGCAACACCAACCTCTACCCGGGGAGACGAGCGAACATGACGACCCCTCCTCGATCCAACCCGCCAAAGGAGACCGAGACATCCCGTTTCTTCGCGCCTTCAAGGTCGAGCGACAAGCCCAGGCCAGCCGACGATGATGACGCCTCTAAATCCACCACCGACAAGAAGCACCGACAGACGCTCCTCTCCTTTACCTCTAGCGGACAGCTCGCTACCAAACAGCCCCTTGTCAACCCTACTCCGCGCTCCGATGCCCGCCGTCTGACTCTTGCGGAAACCGCCGCCGAAACCATCTCGCTCCTACCCGGACTCCTTGCCACTCGTCCTGACGTCGGGACAGCAGGACACCTCTTACCACAGACGCTCCTGGGTCCCCTCGATCCCAAGCAAGACGACCACCCCCACCTCGCGCCCATCACCGTCCGTGTCATCGATGCCGACACCATCGATGCAGCCCTCGCACTCGCCCCTCCCCAATCTACGACAAGCACCAACCCAGTCCTCGTCCTCAACATGGCCAACGCCTCGCACGCCGGCGGCGGATTCAAGCACGGCGCTCTCGCGCAGGAAGAGGCGCTGTGCTACCGCTCCTCCCTCTTCTTCACCCTCAAGATCCGCCACTACCCCATCCCCGACCGCGCCGCCATCTACTCGCCCGCCGTGCTGGTGATCCGCGAGAGCATGTCCGTCGGCCACGCCCTCCTCGACCTGCGCGACCCTTCTCGTCTCCCTGTCGTCAGCGCCGTCAGCGTCGCCGCCGTGTGTCGGCCCGACCTCACCCTCGTGCCCAGCTCCGGCGGCGGCAAATCCCAGAAATACACCTACGCACGAACCCGCGATCGTGAGCTGATGAAGGACAAGATGCGCGGTGTGCTGCGCGTGGGCGCGCGAGGGGGGCACCGCCGCATCGTGCTGGGCGCCTTGGGCTGCGGCGCCTTCTGGAATCCCAGCTGGGAGGTCGCGGCGCTGTGGCGGGGTGTTCTGGGAGAGCGCGAGTTTGGTGGGTGGTGGGAGGAGGTCGTCTTCGCCGTGCTGGGGGCGGGCACGGAGAACTTTGAGGTCTTTCGCCGGGAGTTGGATGGGATGACGGTCTAATCTAACTAAGCAGGTAGGGAGGGGTGGAGGGGAGTGATCATTGCAGTTTCTGCAGAGGGGCACGCGCCTAGATAATGCTGTCGCCTACGATGCCACGGAATCGAATCGAACTGGGGTTCAAATCGACAGAAGCTTACGCAAGTGCTGGTTTCTATCCTATATGATATCTGCGCTCTTGGCGTGATACACATATATATATATATATCGAATCAACCCCCCCCCCCACCCTACCACGCCAGGAACCACGATAAATGCAAGACGGCGAACGATCGAGGAAGCGCCACATGAGGTGATCCCATCAGCTATGTTGCGGTTTGAAAACGGCTGCGGTGGTGGATGGAAAGTATAGATTGAGCCATCATACTTGGGCACGAGGAGAGGCAAACAGCGCGCTTGGACTTGGGGTTTGCTGAGTCGAAAAGTGGTGAGGAGGGAGCATCATTCACACCCCCCCCCCCCCTCTACAGGAGCTGGTGGTGTAATATGTTGTGTTACAAGGCACTGGAGCTGATGCGTGAAGGAGCCATGCCCTCTTCGCCACTGGGGCTGCAGGCGACATTATGGAATGACCCAAACGGCACGACATGGGTCTTGGGTGGATGGAAGGGCTATAGTTATGGGGCAGCGATTGCAGCGAAGGGTTTGGTCGGTTGCAGCGCGTATTGGCTTGCGAGGGGAATCTCGTGAGAACCCATGTGTTGGAAGTCGTTCTGGTCGTAGTCTGGTAAATCCACGATGTGTTCCACCAGGTCCCTAGACTCGCTGTATGTGATTAGTTTCAAGGCGAGCTCCCTCCCACCACCTCGCGCCAGCGGTCGTGGTCGGAGAAAGCACTGGGCATGGTGGACCCGTCTCAGCTCCGGGACATCGCTGGCGTGCCTCGGTGTCGTACCTCCTTCCTCGAAAGAGATGGCCTGTTCGGCGATTTGCGTGACAGGCAGTATCGTCCAAGTCGATGGAGCTGTGGGCCGAGGCACGGAATGGAGTAGCTTGAGGGCTTTCCGGCGAAGGACAGGGTCTCGACAATGGGTCGCAACAAAGAACAAAGGAGGACCGACACCATTTTCGAATGGCGGCAATGGTCTGCCATTGCTGGCCAGTATCTCGACTGCGAGGTCAACGATGACACCAAAATCGGTGAAGTGGGCATCCAGTGATACCTGGGTTGGAGAAAGACATGTAGAGGCCAGTATCGTGGCAACAAGGTGGTACAATCGCAAGTACGAAACTTTCGAGGCATCTTCTGGTGATGCTGCGGTTCTTGAGAATTGGGCCAGGCGCTCACGCCAGGCGTTGAGCGCGTTGAGGAGAGGGGGCTGCAGCGTCCCGATCCGCGAAAGCTCATACGGCTGATGGACAACAAGTCTTGCCGCACGGCAAAGCTCATTGCTGCGGTATATCAGATCAAAAAGGGCCTGGGGAATGGCATCCAGTGTGGCCCACTCTTCAGAAAATCGTGCGGTCAGGGGCCTCGTCCTGGGCTGTGCAGCAATACTTGTGAAGTCGTACAGGAGCGGAAGACCGCTTAGCGCCATGAACATAGCATGACGGGTGAAGAAGGGAACCACGGAGGCTTCGAGTAGAGAGGTCGTATCGGAGACTGGGCTACGCAAACGCGCCGGAGAGAGGTAGACCATGAGAAGTCTCAGACCACGGTCTAGGAGTGCGAAACCACCGGAGCTATCGCCCTGCTGGAACTCGCAGGCAGTGAACAGTGCACATGACAGGAGCGCAAGCATTTCATCTGATGGGTTGCTGTCCATGTGCTGCGAGAGTCGCGACACTGATCGTGTATACCACTGGAGCGCACGAAGCTGCTGAGGTTCGAGCTGGTGGTTCTGCCATCCTGGGAGGGCCACACGGTAGACGGGATTCTCGAAGAGTAGTCCTATCGAAATGGCAGCATCCCATGCAAAGAGCATAGACTGAGACAAGCGGGGGATAGTGTCCTTCCAGAAGCCGGCATCGAGGGCACCAGTAGAAAAGAGGGGAGCGGCCCTGACAAAGAAGATATGGAAGGAGCGCAGCTCTTCGGGATGCTTTGGCGAAGCGAGTGAGAAAGTAGGGGATGCTGTGTGCGAGCGATCCGGAAGGGCGCGGGTGTTGGGAGGAGTAGCAACGAAGAAGAACTTGGCTTCGGCTACGCCTTCACACGTTCGACCGGTGGACTGGCAATTGCGACAGAACGGCTGCGCTTCGTCGCATCTTATCCGACGGGTTCTGTGAATGTTAGTTATGCAGCTGGGCAGTTGCAGAGTGGCAGCACAAATGCCAACGGCTAGACTCCACACGTATAGTATCAGAGATTGAAGAGGGGGCTGTGCATGGGAGTCAAGCGTTGGCAGGATGTCTCGGCAGGGGAAACAAGGCAGACAACATGCTGCGAAGCTAGGAGGGCTCACTCACTTGCACGTTTTGCATCCACGTCGACTGATGTTATATCGAGCTCTTACGCGTCTGGCTCCATCGGGTCCTGCGGACATCGGTCGATCAAGCGAGAAGTAAGCAACATCCAGGTGCTGCGCAATGAGATTTCTGTCAGAGGACACAGACTGCAAGATTGATGGTTCCCCTTGTCGATGTCGGGGCTTGAAGGAACCCAGGACAAGACGCGCTCAGGATCATCTTTGATGTTGTCCATGTTCATGGTGGCCAAGACGAGCCGAGTTTGTAGCTGCTGAGTGGATTCCAGGAGAGAGCCGGGGCGTTGGGGCTGTGTCGTCCACGAAGTCATGACTGCCACCGCAGCCTGAAAAACTGGAGCCTGGGGCCCGTGACGGGAGAAGTCGTGTTTGCATAACCACGGTATTTTACGTTGATCCGAATGACACCGGCAGGAACGCCCCAGGCCACCCAGTCACCAGCCTGTCGCGCCTCCAACCTCCCGCCATGACCAGCCCTCGCTCGTATTGCGCCCGTCCCGGCTGCAGCATGCTGTGTCATACCAACCTCCTTTCTCTGCTCTTCGATTCGCCTGTTCGCCTTAGGTGCCTTTTCGGTGCTAGTTCAGACGGGGGTCAAGCTTTTTATGCCTGAGAATAACTGCGGGCAGGGGTGCGTCGCCCTTTTCGGGCGCATGAATTCCTCGAGCCATCCGAGACACTTTGGCATGCTTACTGCTGGCTCACGACCACCCCATTCGCTGCCCAAACCTTCGTCGCGTCCGTGCGCGCCGTGGGTTGGCTGACACTTTTTGTGAAAATCCACCGCCTGGTGAGTTCCGTGGGTGCCGTTGCACAGCCCTTTGTTCGTGTTTTCCTATATCCCGCAGGCATCCCCAACGCAGGGCGCGCTGCCGTCTGGCTTCTCCTTCAATGTAAAATTTACCCCTTCGCTATCGCTAAATCGATTTTATCATCTACGTTCGCTTCAGTCGACATCTCTCATCGCCTGCGACCTCTCCACACTGCGACGTTCCTGCCTTTATATCATACCGACATTCGCGTGTTCTCGGCCTGCGTTGCGCAACCGAGGCGGACCCACCCAGATCCTCGACCCTCCAATTTAGTTCATCACTGTCGCCATGGGTCTTTCAGATTCCGTTGTCATCATCATCGCCATTCTGGTTGCAGGCTTCGTCGTCATTATGGGCGCCGTGGTCCTGAAGTTTGTCTATGGAGGTGACAAGGCCGATCCTGCCTTCACCCCGCCGAATCAGGATCAGGAACATTACATGAGGGAAGTGAGAACTAGGAACAGGGCCTGGAATCACTTCGAATCGCGATATGGCGACCGTTATGCCAAAACGGCGGGCGCCTCTACCGTCTCGGCGTCCAACGTCTACTCAGCCTGAGCAAGTGGCGACATGATCTTGCCTTTGAGGAGGCACCCAACCCACAACCCTCATCATCGCCGAGTCAACCACACTATTAAGGGCAACCCTAGCAATTTGCGCTGTTACAGGACCTTCTTCCTGTTCTTGTTGTTGCAGAAAGCGACCCTGGCATGACACAGCATAACCCCCTCCGCCGACGCCACTACCCTGCCGGGCGGATCCTCGGCCATTACCACCGCCACAGACCACAACTGACGTGAGCTTGCATGGTTGCACCACTACCCTCCATATGGCTCCCGATCAGCATCGCCTCGCGTTGCAGGCATTGCGATGACCAGTCTTTCACTTTGAAGACTTCGCACGTTTTATCGAGACAGGAGTTCTGAGATGACGATTTGAGATGAGATGACGCGTCTTTTACTTGTTGATGTGTTTTATGTCAAGACGTGGAAACGAGACGAAGGCAGCAGTAACGAACATTTCAGTGTATTTCTCTCTTAGGGAGTGTAGCTGGCCCTTTTCTAGACATGGTCGGCATGAGGGCGGCCTCCCCCCGCGCCGGCACGACCATCTCTATAGTTCTTCGCCATATGTAAAGCAGAGCTTCCAATGTAAAAAGTCACTGCCAAAGGAACGAAAAAGAATTCCAGAATCCTCTCCTAAAACCCAGCCAGCCATAACATAGCCATAGTCATTCCTTTTGTCCACATCGTAGTCATCAACGCCGGGGTTAGGGGCTCATACCAAATGGAATTTCAAATCCTTAGCCCACCGCTCCCGCATGATTTCCAGCGCTTTCACGGTTGAATGCCCGCGCAGCGCTTCGGGCAGATTGCTCGGCAGCACCACCAACGCCTGCCTCAGCGCCGCGATGCCCGTGGCGCCGAAGAACTGCACGACGCGCTCCACGCTGTTCTCCAGCAGCGACTTGAGCAGGATCAGCTGGCTAACCTGCACGTGCTCGGGCGGCGTGTTGACCAGGTGCGCGAGCGAGGCCCAGAAGTGGCGCGGCGGGTAGGGGTTGTTGTTCTTGGCGCGGCTGAAGTTGCGGAGGCTCACGGCGGCGTAGCTGGCGGCGAGCCCCACGAGGCGGTCGTACTGCGTCTGCTCCATCACGTAGGCCTTGCGGCCGTCGCTGCCGTGCGGCTCGGCGCGCCAGCCGATGCGCGCGCGTTCGTGCGTCTCGGAGCCGTTGATGCCGAAGAGCTGGGGGGCCGCGGCGTGGTACTTGCAGAGAAGGATGCTGATGAGGGACACGCGTGTCGGGGCGGTGGGTCGGGCGAAGGAGAGATCTGGATGGGCGAAGATTTGCGCGGTCAAGACGCCGGGGGCTTCGCCGGCTTTGGGGTTGTCGATGCAGGAGGTAATGGAGACGTTGATGACGGCTTTGGCGAGGATGGAGAGGATGTAGATTGTTAGGGCGGGTAGCGTCGTGGAGTTGTCGGGCAGGGCGTGGTGTGCCGGTAGGTAGTCGTTGACTGGGACTCTTGGCGAGGTGGTGTCTCTGAGGGTCGTACCGAGGATGTTCCAGACTTTTTGCATCTGTAATGTGTTAGAGACGGCCGCAGAGAGATGGAGATGGGAACCGTCTTACTGCGACTTTGTTGGACTCTACGCCATCGAGTCGTAGTTGGCCAACTGCAACACGAACACCACGGCGCATTTCGCCCACCTGGGCTCTGAAGGGCTTGTTCGATTTACAGGATTCCACAAAGTCGACGCGGAACTTCTTGAGACGCTTGTGGATGACCAGATAGTTTTTGTGCTCTTGTTCGATGTCTGCTGGTGCTGCTGAAGTTGAGCCCGTTGATGGTTGAGTTGGGGTAGGAGTGGTTGCTAATGCTGGAGTGGCCGCCTTCTTCGCTTCCTCTGAACGCTGCTTTGCTGCTCGTGCTTCGCTTTCAGCCTCGGCTTCAGCTTTCTGTCGTTCCTGTTCCTGCCGTTCGCTCTCTAGTCGTTGAGCCTCCTCGGCTCTCCTTTTCTGGCGTTCTTGCTCCTGTCTGGCCTTCTCAGCTTCAGCGCGCTTAGCGGCTTCCTCTTGCTCGGTCCGCTCTCGGACTTTGCGCTCTTCTTCTTCCCTGGCACGGCGCTCTGCTTCAGCTTTTCGTCGAGCGTCTTCCTCCTCTTGACGACGACGATTTGCTTCCGCCAGCCGTTGCTCTTCACGAATGTGAGCTTGAAGAGCAGCTTCGGCCTGTTGCCTAACTTGTTCTCGTTGCGCCTTCGAACTAGCAATCTCGGACTCATGAGCTGTCGCTGCAGCCTCCTCGCGTGCATCTAACTCGTCCTGGAACGCGCATTTCTGGGCATAATAAACCTTCTGCTGCTCAGCATCGTGCAAATTGAGTTTGGCGAGTTTCTTGTAGAAATCAAGTTCTGGCAGCAGCTGCCGTGAGGGGCTGTCATTTCTTCCGGGACTGCTGCGAAATCCAGGGGACTCGTGAATACTGCGGCTCAGGATTGGCGACACGCCCCTGGCCATTTGCTTTGATATCACGTGACGCCGTCAGCCGCTCACCAGGTCCGCCGACTTGACAGGAGATACGAGACGAAAGTGGCCTCAGATGTCCTGCAAAAGACGGTACAAATGGTTTCTGATGGATCGATGATTGAGCAATCTGGTGGAAGCCAGTATCGAATAAGATAGCCGAATTTGGAGAAGCTGGAGAGACTTGGTGTTAATGGACGCGTGCGCACGCCGCGCTCAAGGCTGACAGAAAGAAAAGCCGGGCTTATCGGCAGACAAAGACTGACAGTGGCGATCAGGTTGCCTGAAGCGGGTTCCTGTACCGCACGAGTGGTACAAACACAAGCGATATCGCTACAGGTTGGATGGATCGGAACGTAGGAGCATGTATGAAGTAATGGCGTTGTGATATCCGACCTGTCTCGAACATCTCGAACAGTTTGCGGCCTCCTGGCGACCAGGGCTTGGCGCTTCTGAAGCACGCCGCCCGTGGTGCGTGGTGATGGTGGGGAAGGCAGGAATCGCCCCCCGAAGCACCCTTTCGGCCCGCCCGTCACGGGGCTCTGTTTTAGTGGGTGATGGACTGCCTATCCCCACCCCTCTCAAGCTGGATTTGGGTAAGCGGTGGGCGCCAAGCAGTAGGAGGGAGAGACAGGCGTTGCGGTTGTGCTGCTCAGCACCGCAGTGAACCAACAGATCGAGCGACAACCAGAAATCCAAACACCTTACCTCAATCTATCATCCTCCCCTCTTTGAACCCCATCCCATCACCTCCTCTCCCTTTGCCATCGCTTCTCGCACTCCTTGACACAACCGCAGTCGTTGTGAGTCTCTCTCTTGTGCTCGCACACCTGTCAACGCTCCCTGCACATTGCGTCTTCCGCCAGTCCCTCAAACCCTACCCCAAGTCTCACATAAAGGGCTGGGTCGGCCACTTTCACTCCAATACTATCGCTGCTTCCGCTCTGTCAGCAGCCTCTGCGACTGCCTGTTCTCGATCATCGTCGCAGTCGTTCCTGCCGTCGAGCTGAGCTCCTCATCCTGATCTAATCGTCGGATCTTCATCACAGCCGCAAGCCGCTGCTTGTGTCTCCGCCTACTTGTGCGGCAAGACAAACGTCGCTATCTGGTGCAAGGTTGCCATCTACCTTCCTTCAGCATATCCCACGTCTTTCAATTGTCTGCATACTCTACTGTATCCATCGCCTAACAGTCATCCGTAAGTTGAACATCCTGCCCGCACACTACATTATCTGGCCCCCAATTCCATCCGTCACCTCCGCACCTTGAGCGAATCGACACGAAACACCGCTGACATCCACAGTCAACCTTTTCTCGCCCTCTCTTGACTGCCTGCCAACTCGATCCGAGTTTGATAGCTCTCCCCCACCTAGCTTTTCGATTCGATACCTCGAAGGAACCAGCAAGAATACTACATCATGGCCCAGCAGGGGCAGTCTGGCGTACCCGGGCCTGCGGGACGCAGACTCCACATTGCTCATCGCAGAAGCCCATCTGAGCTCACACCTCTCATGAGTATGTCGAGATATACCCCTGACGTCAATGCCTCGCAGCTAATGGATCATAGTGGAGCAACTTGCTCTTCAGCAGCAGATAGAAATGCTTCAGCAGCAACAGCAACAGATTGCTGCCACACACCAGCAGTATGTGAACATGGGGATGATCCAACAGCCGCTCCAAGGCATGCCAGGATATTCACCCGTTCAAGGCCAAAACAACATGGCCAACGTCTCCCCCAACCAGAACTTTCAGTTCCCCCAAATGCAACAACAGGGCATGGGCATGCCTATGAATGCTCCGACCCAACCTGCCTCGCACCGCCGAAACCAGTCCGCCGTCCCCGGTGGGCCGATGGGACCTCCACCTGCACCCTCGGCAGGCACATCTGGCTCTCAATATGCCGAAGCGAATCAGCAGGCTATGGGTCAAAACCGTGAGAACTCTGGGGCTGGAAGAGGTCGCGGCGCTCCCGCAGGCGGAGGTCACGCTCGCCGCCACTCCCTTGCTCTACCCGAGGCAAAGAAGGCTGCTGAGCTCGCCGAGAAGAAGAGAACCACGGCGGGATTTCAGTTTCCTGTACCCGGAAGTGATAGTGCCGTCGACAGTCCAGCGACTATGACTCCTTCGGACAACAACCTTTCCTCGTCCACTCCCACTTCAGGTGGTCTTGGCCTGCAACGCGCAGGTAACGCTCGCGTGACGGGCCATGGCCGGAGCCAGAGCATGGCCGCTGGTCGCGGCGGTGGCGGTGCTGGTCGGGGCCAGAGCAACTTCCAGTTTCCACCGCCCATGGCTACCAGCGACGGTGGAAGCGGTACCAACGACGGAGGCATTCAACGTCGTGGCAGTCAGAGCGGCCACGCTCGCCAAGGATCTCGCAACTTCGAGGGCAATTGGCGCCAGCAGAACAATCAACAACAAGATCAGCAACAGCAACAGCAGCCGATGGGCCAATTTGCCCAGCAGCCTCAGCAGGGTGGATTCCAGCCAGGCCATCGTGGGCGCGGCTCGATGAACCAGTCCATGGGATCCATTGGAGGCTTCCAGTATCCTGGCCAACCCGGCATGATGCAGATGCCTCAGGGCCAGATGATGATGCCTCAGATGTTCGGGGGCCAGCAGCTCAACGCTCTCCAAATGGCCCAGCTACAAGCTATGCAAAACGCCGGTCTGCAAGGCATGCCTGGTGGTGCCAACCCTCAGCTCGGCCTCCAACAGCAGCAACAAAGGAAGACTCTGTTCACTCCTTACCTGCCGCAGGCTACTTTGCCTGCGCTGCTGAATGATGGCCAGCTCGTCGCAGGTATTCTGCGTGTCAATAAGAAGAACCGATCGGATGCGTATGTTACTACCAACGATCTCGATGCGGATATCTTTATTTGCGGTAGCAAGGATCGGAATCGTGCCCTCGAAGGTGATCTGGTTGCTATCGAGCTCCTCGATGTTGATGAGGTCTGGAGCCAGAAGCGCGAAAAGGAGGAGAAGAAGAAGCGCAAGGACATCACCGAGACACGTCACGGTGGCTCCGAGCGTGGTGGCAAGAATGACAACTCGGCCGTCGAGACTCCATCCATAGCGCCTGACGGTAGCATTCGCCGCCGTGGCTCCCTGCGACAGCGACCTACGCAGAAGAAGAATGACGACGTTGAGGTTGAAGGCCAGAGCCTTCTTCTCATGGAGGAGGAAGAAATCAGCGATGACCACAAGCCGCTTTATGCCGGCCATGTTGTCGCAGTCATCGAACGTGTTGCCGGACAGATGTTCTCTGGCACTCTTGGCCTTCTCCGCCCAAGCAGCCAGGCTACCAAGGAGAAGCAAGAGGCTGAGCGCGGTGGCAGAGATGGTGGTCACCACGGCCGCAGCCAATCTGAGCGACAGCAGGACAAACCCAAGATCGTGTGGTTCAAGCCTACCGACAAGCGCGTACCTCTTATCGCCATCCCAACCGAGCAGGCTCCCCGCGACTTCGTCGACAAGCATCAGGACTACGCCAACCGCATCTTCGTGGCCTGCATCAAACGGTGGCCTATCACGTCACTGCATCCCTTCGGTACCCTTGTTGAGCAGCTCGGTGAAATGGGCGATCTGCGTGTGGAGACGGACGCGTTGCTGCGTGACAACAACTTCGCGTCAGATGAATTCTCGGAAGCCGTGACCAAGAGTGTTGGCTGGGACGACTGGTCTCTTGAGAAAGAGGACGAAGCCAGCCTTGCTGCTCGTCGCGATCTCCGCGAGGAACGTGTCTTCACCATTGACCCCACTGGTAGCAAGGAGCTCGACGACGCCATGCACATCAAGGATTTGGGCAACGGTAAAGTGGAGCTCGGTATCCACGTCACCGATGTTGCTCATTTTATCAAGCCAAACTCGTTGGTCGATCGCGAGGCTAAGAAGCGTGGTACTGGCGTATACCTGATGACGCGCGCGGTCAACATGCTTCCTCCCAAGCTGACCTACGACGTTTGCTCTCTGGCCCCCGGGCAAGGCCGCCTGACGGTATCCGTTATTTTCCAAGTGGAGACTGCTACTGGAAACGTTGAAGGTGAGCCGTGGATTGGCCGTACCATCATTCAAAGCTCTGGCAAGGTTAGCTACGATGATGTCGATGCCATTGTTAAGGGCAATGGCAACGCTCAGCTGGAAGGTGCTACCCCTGAAGATATCAAAGTCCTCCACAGCGTTGCTACCAAGTTCCGCGAGGCTCGCTTTGGCAACAGATCGACAAACATCCCTCCTATGCGGCTGATCTATCAGCTTGATGATGAGAATGTTCCTGTTGAGCAGAATATCTTCAACTCTTCTGCCGCTCACGAGATCCTTGAGGAGATTGGTCACAAGGCCAATGCGTTCGTTGCTCAGAAGCTCTTCACGGCTATGCCTGACAAGGCTTTCCTTCGCCGCCAATCGCCCCCTAACCCAAGACGTCTAATTACTTTTGCCGAGCGCATGAACAAAGCTGGCTTTGAGGTCGACCCTACCAGCAGTGGCACTCTTCAGAACAGTGTCTTCAAGGTTGAAGATGTCGATCTGCGCAAAGGCATGGAAACCTTGCTCCTCAAGACTTTCCAGCGTGCCAAATACTACATCGGCGAGCAGGTGTCTGAGGAACAGCGCCAACACTACACCCTCAATCTGCCTCTCTACACTCATTTCAACAATCCCACTCGTCGCTATGCCGACATTCTTGTCCACCGTCAACTTGAAGCTGCCCTGTCAGATGGTGCCATCGAGTTTGCTGATGACCTCGAGTCCTTGGCCAAGACCGCCGAGCAATGCAACAACAAGAAAGACTCTGCGCAGAGTGCTCAAGAGCAGAGTGTGCACATAGAATCGTGCCGCATGATGGACAAGAAGGCTCAGCAACTTGGCGGCGATCTGATCAGTGAGGGCATTGTCATTTGCGTGTACGAGTCGGCCTTTGATGTCCTAATTCCCGAATATGGCTTCGAGAAGCGTGTTCATTGCGACCAGCTACCCTTGAAGAAGGCCGAGTTCCGCAAGGACGAGCGTGTTCTTGAGCTCTACTGGGAAAAGGGCGTTCCCTCGTCCGCCTACATCCCTGAGGATGAGCGTCCCCGTGGTTCTGCTAGCACTCGCGCTGCTGTCGACTCGGAGGCTGCCCGCGCGAGGGCCAAGGAACGGTACGAAGCTCAACGCAAGCAGACCGATACCAATACCATCTCCAACGATGACGTTGACGCGCTCTTCGAGTCGGACGATGAACTTGCTGAGGCAACCGCCGGCGTCTCTCTCAATTCGCACGACCGCCCAACCCAGAGCATGCCCGGTTCGCCCGCCCGCAACGGTCTTACCGACCAGGCTCGAACTCAGTCTGACTCCAAGATCGCCAAGCATAGCAATGCTCCGGAAACGGAACTCACTAAGCGATACTTGAAGGACTTCAAGCTCCGTGAGGAAGGGGGCGAGCTTATCCAAGACCTAACCGAAATGACTCGGATCCCCATCATCCTCAAGGTCAGCCTGGACAAGAGTCGTAAGTTGTGTTTCTCCCTGCTCGCAGACTTCTACTAACATTTTCAGCTCCTTGCTTAACTATCCGCTCAGTCAACCCCTACGCGCTGTGAGCGCATATCAGTGGGTATCGAGTACCACAACCCCACCATCCATACCCCGCAAGCCTTGTCACAGCTTTGCATAGCTATTGTCTCAGATTGACCACGTATATGTTGGAGCACAGATGTAGAAGCCGAAGAATGGTTCTCGGCACTAGCAGAAGTAGTATCAGCACATGGAATAATGGTTTTTCGCAGAGATAGCGGAATGAAAAGTTTGAAGGACTAGTCTCCTTATTTGTTAAGCGCCCGACATTATCTTGAAGACGTTGACACCAAATCTTCCGAGTGCGCTGGCACATCCAACAGCTCCAGCACCTACTGACTGCATCCGCTGTACACCTGCATGATCCTCTACCCCTCCGACGCCAATGACCAAGATGTTCTTTGTGTCTTCATGTTGATCCAATAACCTACGTATCGTGGCCACATTTCCCAGAGCGAGTGGATGCAGCGCCGCGCCGGCCAAACCACCGATACCAGTTCCCGCCTCGCTGTTGACGGCCGGCTTCAGGTCGTCGTTCAAAATCAAACTGCTGCCAACTTTATTTCTCGGGAAACGTCAAGTCAGCGGAGGGAAAGTCAGAGAGAGAGAGGGGTATGACTCAACGCGTATTGGTACAAGTGACGAAATCAATCGTACTGCCCTCGCCGGGCTCGCTCGATTTGGCGGCAAGCAATTTCGCGACGACCGTCTCGAACTGTGTCGTGTAGGTATAGGGCGGCAGTTTGATGCCGACGCGGGGCACCGAGTCCGGGGTGGTCATGCGGCCGCGGTAGGTGGCCTTGGAGTCGGAGATGGCTTCGAGGTATTCGGCGAGTTGGGTCGGGTCGTAGGCCGGCGGGGGCAGGCCGTGGATGTTGGGGCATGAGAGGTTCACTTCCATGCAGAGGCGTAGGTCTTCGTCCATTTCGGCGGCGTTGGCTATTAGGGCGTACTGAGGAGGGGTATGGGGGGTTAGTTGGGTGGTTGGGTGGAGAGGGGGGTTTTTGGGGTGGGGGGAGGGGAAGGGAAGGGAAGGCGAGGAAGGGGGGGGGGCTTACGGCCATGGCGATTTCGTCGGCGGTGCCGGTCACGGAGAGGATGAAGGGTTTCTTGGTCGTGGTGATGGAGGTTCCTAGGTGGCGTTGGCCGACGATTTCGTTGATGTGGCCGAGGTATTCGGATAGGGTGAAGGGGGAGTAGCCTAGGGTGTTGAGGGTTGAGGCTCCGCTGGTGGAGGGGTCTTTTGGATCGGTGTTGATGGCGGTGTTTGTGGCGGCGGAGGCACCGTTGTGGTAGATGTATTGGTGAACGGAAGGGTCCTCGGCGAAGCCTGAGTGGTGATCAGCGGGTGGCCTTCGGATGGAGATGGGCGAGTGGGTCGTGCTGCGTGGTCTTGAGCTCTGGGATGACTGCTTACCTTCGAGGAGAGAGGTTCGTGTCGTTACGGCGCCTGTATACTCGGATTTGTAGAGCTCGGCGATCTGTTCAATCGATGTCGCCCATGGCGAAGCAGAATTGCTATGCTTCGCGGTTAGTTGGTTACTTGGTGATAGTGACTGTGATTGGGTGCTTTTCGGTTGGCCGACTGCTAGACTTGGCTCCGTACTCTCGGCGAGATAGCGTGATCCTCTCCTCTATAATCCTTCGGCTCTTGCACTGAACTCTCTCCATAGTGAAGCCTCGGAGATGGGCATATTGGAGGATCGGCGTTCGACCCCCTTCATGTGAGCCACTTACAGTAATGGGGGTTCGACTTTGAGTCGGTACGCTCGCCGGATATCGCCCGCCATATCGAGGGTGGACTCAGGATGAAAATGCTCGGCGGGGACAGATAGTGCACAAAGAGAGCAGCGTCAAATCAACATACGAATGACACAGCAGTCACTGTATGGTCTCTAACAGTGCTGAGACGAGGAAGTAAGAAAGACAGGGAAAAAGGTCACTGACGCTGCATGTTGAAAGTCCGCTGGCTGGAGCATGCATGGCGTCCGAAGCTAAGCTCCCAGCAAATCACAGCAGGCCAAACTCGTACACAAAAGACCTACATGTCTCACCGCTGCAGCCTCGCCAATATTACCTCAATCCACAACGAAGGTAATGGCAGGAATGCCCCCAGTGCGAAAAGGGGCATCTGTTGCTTGTTTGGAGGTTGGTGTGGGCGACAGCCAGAACTCAAGCACTATTAGACCACTTTTGTATACAGTCCAGGTTTGGAGTGTGCCGCTTTCGACTGACACAACGTCCCTACTTAACACAGTCTCTGCTCATCTTCCTGCTCGTCGACTCTACCTTGCTGAGATCTGCCTTTGTGGACGCTCCGTTCACGTGGCTTTGTCTTTTCCATCGGGTCTCGAGCGATTGCTTGCTTGTTGGTGGAACATCGAGCCTTCTTGGACATCGTCAAAGAGCTTTCATTGTCATGGGCATGTCCCTCGATGTCAGGACAAAGACGATGCTGAACCCAACACCAGAGTACCTACGTCAAGCAGCGGCCCCTTGGTACAACTCCAAAGACGAATAATGGTCTCCAGTTGTGCACAATGGGCTGCCAGCTTATTATAGATCCCACAATGATACATGAGCGTGGGTCAAGGCGTCCGTCTGCAACACCGGTTTGTATTCCCAGTCAACAGCTTGTCTACTCTTTGTCGATCACAACTGTCTTTGGCTTTCCTTGCGAGAGCATGGCCACGGTCGCAAGACGGTACATAAGGTGCTTATGACGACCTCAAGAGTACCATGACACAACGCTCGATTTCTACGAACCAAAGACCATACATCGAAACCAACTGACCATAACAATGTTTGCCAACGCCATCCTCTCTACCATCGGCTTTGCCGCCCTGGTCGCTGCAGCTCCTCAAGCTGCAAACTTAAATGACCCACTCCTCGGCGTATACATCTGCCCTAATGCTGACTGGGCTGCCGGCGACGGAGTTGGATGTGTGTGGCTACCCACCTCAAACAATGAGACTACTTGCCAGACCCTGCCCAGATTTACCATGACGGAGGAGGCCGAGAGGCACATTTCTTTCACTCCCGATATCAACAACTTTTGTACCATTTTCGAGTCAGGGCGGTGCAACAAGACCCAGCCCATGATCGATGTCGTTGCGCCGGGCTTCCACGACTTGTTCGAGAAGCATCAGGTCATGCAGACAAGGACTCAGTACAAGACCTACATGTGTTCCACCGGGGGTGCAGCCGCCCCAGTCGAGGCTGCCAATGTCTAAAGCCTGTCGGTATTCAGATAAGTCTACCTACTACCTCCCCATCTGAGAACTGCGATTGCGCTCTACGCTCCCAACCCCACCCTATAGTGGCTTTTGCGCGTTGAATATTTGTTATCTCTGTATCCTAGCAACTGCAAACAATCCGAAAATCAAGATCCCTCCAAGCACGTCTTTTTTCCATTCCACCTCCCCTGTGAGCGTGCCATGCTCCCGACGTCCAGAAGCATACAGACATATTCCTTCGTAGTCACTGCTCGCTTCCCCTCTGAGCCCATGGACAGCGTACGAGGGATGGGGATGAAAGTGTTCAGTCAGGAGTCGCGTTGTTCACCCAGAAAGTCCATCCTCTATACACGGGAAGACGTGAGTGGAAGGACAGGAGTAGGAGGGAAGCCGAAAAAGTGAAATGAATGAATGGCTCTATCATTTTTCTACCTGCTCGCTCGCACGTAGGAGTCTAGTGGACGGCGCCCACGCCATTTCTTCGTCTTCTACCTCATCTCAACATAGCGTCGTAATGAGCGTGCGCTTCGCCATGGCCCTTTGAAAGGCCTTTACAGCTTCTGCATGGCAGCAACATCGGTGGACTGAACGTGATCCCTGTGGAAACGGCGTCAGTGAAAAAGTTCGGAACGCAGGTGCTTCACACCGGCGAACAAGGTGTTTTGCGGGTTTGGTTGACTTACTCGTCCTCTTCGATGCGAGCCTGGAGATCGTCGACGGAAACCTTCTCGTCTTCCACGACCTGGAGGAGGATTTTAGCAGATTTTCTCAGGCGACGGCAAGGTCGAAACTTACCACATTGATCTGTAGCTTCTTGATGCCATAGCCGACGGCGACAAGCTTTTGGGATGTCAGTAGAGGCCTTGTAGAAGTGGTAGATGGTCTTGAGGGTGGGTGAGGGTGGGAGATGGCGGAAGCGGATGTGTGCGGACAGGGTGGCAGAGTGACGACGATGGCGACAGCGATCTTGACGAATATTTCGCTGCCGACGAGGACTGCGCAAAGAGCAGAACGTCGGACGCCGTCTCAGTGCACTCGAGCTGCTGTTGCAATCCTGGAATAGAATTCTGGAAGGCTTACCTTGTGGCCACCCCAGGTCAAACCATCCCATTCAATCGCCTTGACATTGGCAACGAGGGCATCCATATCAGTCTCATCGTCCTATTAGACGTCAGCAAACGCTTTGCTGAAAGAGCAGGGAGAGATTGGATCAAGTTGGAAGATCGAGAAGGAATCTCGAAATATGCCCAAGAATCACTTTCTCCCCGACCAGAAACGCGGTGAACATACCCAAGGCTTGACATCCATGGTGACGATAGACTTGGCCGCGGGCTTGGTCTTGCCCTCCTATAAGCTCGTCAGTATACCGCACAGGCTATTAATACCCGCGTAGAAGTCGAGCTCGGCCCCACCGGTGGACAAGGAGCACTGACCTTCTTCTTCTTGTACTCGGCAAGTCTGCGCTCACGCTCGGCGACAGCCTCCGCGTCCTCCTCCTCGTCATCTGAGCCGAACAGGTCGACCTCATCGTCATCCTCAGGGGCATCCTTGGGGTTCTGGGTAACCGCGACCGCCTCGGGGCCGTAGGTGGTGAACGCCTTGGCCGGGTCGCCGGGGAGGCTGGCGAACTCGGACTCGTAGGACTTGATGTGGTTGTACCACCGGTAGGCGTGGGGGAAGTTCTGCACAGCGGGCTCCTTGGGAACCGCCTTGAAGGTCACAACGTCGGCCTGGGAAGGCGCATAGCTAGTCTCTGTCAGTTTCCGACCAGACCAACGAGAATAGCAGTCGCTGAGCATAATGCAAGAATCAGAGGTGCATAAATGCGATTGGAAGTAGTCATTATGCGGTGTCTTAAGCCGCTTCATCAACACGGACCAATTGTATCTCATCTTTAGACGCAGTGCAGGACGGAGGGGTTCACAAAGAGCTGTACGCACCCGTTGATGTAGGAGTGAGTCTTGGCCCAGTTGTTGAGGACTGTCTGCTGTTAGCCGGGGGGGTACTCGGAGAAGGGAGGTTCGCGGAGAGGCATACGGGTGAGGCCTGCATCGGAGACGAAGTCGGTGAAACCCATGTTAGCGGTTTTAGTCTAAGGACGGCTTGTATAGAGAGAGAAAATGGCACTGAAAGAGTACTAAAACGACGAGGTAGCAAGAAGCAGAGTCACAATATCCTCGCTGTTGCGATCGCAGTCAAAAATTTGGGCGCCGTCCACCGCGACGCTTGGCGACAAAAACCGGAGTTAGGAATTAGAGCACCCCTGCCCCAATGAGTCTCTGTCTCTCAAAGGTCAACTTGTTGAGTGCAGCACTACTGCAGTAAAGCGACTCATGAAGCGCTGATGCATTTACACATATTTCTTACGATCCGTTCACTACACGACAACATCTTGATGATGTGCTTTCAGTCCAGAAGCTGTTGATCCGGAGAGCACCCCACCAGCTGCTCAAAGGCGGTCACAAGACCGTCCAGCAATGACTTCCCGTATTCCTCCCAAGACTCACGGGTGACTATCTCAAGAACCATCTCATTCCCGTGATTGAAAGCTTGTACCTTCCATTCCCGCAAAGGCTCGAGATGAGGATACACTGTCTCCATCCGACTGCTGCCCGAAGCGAACGAGAGCTGCTCGACGTGGGCTACATCCTGATGGACCACTGAATCGAACCAATCCGTGGTTTTTGGCCAGTCAGTACATTTCTTGACGATCTCGGGTAGTCCTATGCCTTCAAACTGCCCACTGGCGATGTGCTGCTGTTGAACAGCATGCAGGAGATCAGGCGCAACCCATCCAGGCTCAAACTTGACTCGGAATGGGATGTATTGCCAACACGGACCAATGATTCGATCAGCAGTATCAAGGCCCGTATTTCGTCCACTGGCAACCTCTCCGAATGTGACGTCTTTGAGTCCAAGGCGTTTTGCCAGGCATAGTGCCCAAGCTGCAGTGGGGAACGTTGCCAGGGTGAAGTCTTTTGGCCGCTTGGAGATGTCGACTGCTTTGTGAAATGCGACTGGCCTCCTCGATAACAATGGTTGAGCAGGAGCGAGCCGCGTCAATTCACTTTCTCGGAGAAGTTTCTTCCAGTACGGGATTCCCTGCGGGATGTTTTCGCGTACGACATGTCTCACGAAGCTTGAGAACGGCTTACCATCTTCAACAGGCTTCCCCTCGTACATTTGAGACAGCTGTCGAAGCATGATTGGAAGACAGATCTCATCGTATTGCGCGTGCGAGATGCGGAAGATGAGGCAGCTGCGGTCTCCCTCTCCCTGCACGAACATGAATTTGCAGAATGGCGAGCCAAGAGGCATTTTTGTTTCGACATCAAGATTGCACAGCTGTTTCGCGAAAGCATCGACATCGCCACCCACATCATATTCGGTGACAGTTATGTTGATGTCCTTCACCACAACCCCCCAACAACGTTCGTTTGCCTTTACGAAAATCGTGCGAAGGATTTCAGTCTGATCGACAAGTCTCTGGCAACAGTCAAAGAGTCGCCGCTTGTCGACAGCCCCATCGAAGTAGAAGAGCTCGTAACGAGCCGAGAATCGTGGAAGGCAGATTGTGCCTTCCACAGCGACTTCTTGAAGCGGTCGAGTTGGCAAGACGTCCTCAATCTCCTTATCCTTCATCGACAGGTGTGGGCGGATAGACTCCTCAACGAATTGGTTTGGATCGTCGGTCTCGAGCAACGCGAACGGGCTGATACTGGTCGATGTTTGTTTTGGCGCCGTTGTATCCTTGAGAATTGACGCCATTTGGGTCAAGCGCCTAGTATTGAAGATGTCGGCCACACTCAGAGCGAAACCAGCTTGCCTCATCTCCGACACAAGTTTCATAGCGGCAATCGAATCGCCCCCCAGATCAAAGAAGCTATCACTTGGTTCAATGTCCGCTTGATCAATCTCCAGAAGACGACTCCAGACAGATGAGAGCTGCCGTATCCTGTGGTTGTCGGTATTTCCGCTTGGTGGTGCAGCGATATCGTTGCTCCGGTCTTGCTGCGCGGGCCTGCTGGCAGACAGTACCTCGTTCATCACTGGAGTACTTAATTCAGACAATCCCGCTTCAGTCTTCTGGCAAAACTGCTGTACCAGGGTTTTCAGCCGAAGCAGCGCGTCGTCCATCTCAGTGCCTGGGAGAATGCTTGAATCAAAGCTTGCCATGATCAAGAAACCCTTCGGATCAAGCGTACAGACCAGCATGACGGCGTATGAGTTGAACTTGAGCGCCTCTCGAGCCGCCTCAGCATCGCCGACTGGAACCAAGCCCTTGGCAGGCTCCTCGGCACTCACAGCGTCCTCCGCAGCCTCGACGTACGGGTGCAACACCAGACCCGTAAACATGTTTGAGTACACTTTGCGGCCATCTGAACTGGTCTTTCTGATGTTCTGCAGCCCGAAATGCTCGTATGGAATGCGCTCAACCGCTTGTCTGTGAACATCTTGCAGAAATTCGGCCGCACCGAGCCTTCGATCAATCTTGACGCGGACAGGGACTGTGGTGATCATTGGGCCCTCGATCTCCTCAACCCCGGGTATTGGGGCGTTGCGCCCTGTCAAGGTCTCTCCGAAGACCACATCGTCCGTTGCAGCATACTCTGACGACACCAATGCCCATGCTGCGCGTATAGCAGTTGCAACGGTCGTGCTAGTGCATCCGGTCGCATCTCCAAGTTGCACGTACGTCTCTCGCAACGAATCTGGCTTTGGCTGATACCCTGGGCTGGCTCTAGTTGGGAACTGCTGATTGCTTGCCCCTCGTAAATGTTCCCGCCAATATCTTTCCGAACTTTCCCGGTCCATGCTCTGGAGGTACTTGATATATGCCGGAAAGCCGGCGGTCCGATGAGTGTCCAGCCCACGATACGCCCTGTTCATGCGGTCCACGATGAGTGGCATAGACCAGCCATCGTAAAGCGCGTGGTGCATGGTCAGCACAAAGTAAGTACTCCCACTCTCCATATCATTTACAAAAGCAAAACGGGCGAGTGGAGAACCTAGCTCCATAGCTTGTAGCTGGTCCCTCTGGACGTACTCTTTCAGGTTTTGATCGTCGTTAATTTGGACCTGATCTGACGAGACAACTTGTACGAGCCCATGATTTGGCAAGTGAACAATCCGAGTGCGGAAAATGGGACACTCTGCCACAGTCTTCTCCATAGCAGCCCTGAACTTGGCTGCCGCTGCCAGACTGTCCAGTTTGAGCACTCTCTGTGCGACATAGGCCTCGGTGACTTTTGCAGAAACGGCCATGAGAATCTCTTGCAGCGGCGTGCAAGGTAGGATATCCTCGATAGCGTCTTCAGAGATGTTGCAGAGCTGTGCGCATTCCTTGCAAGCTTCCTGAGCTGTCCATGCGGATCCTAGCAAGGCGAACGGCGCTATCTCTTCGACCACCGAAACAGCCTGTCCGATTTGCGAAGCCATCTCTGCAAGTGTTGGGTTGGCGAAGACGCTGGCCACAGTCAGTGACAGGCCTGCGGCTCGAGCTGCTGTGACGAGCTTCATCGCCTTGATGGAATCCCCTCCCAGAGTGAAGAAGTTGTCGTCCAGACTGGGGTCCTCCTCATCATGGAGCAGTGTACGCCATAGTTGTGCCAGCCGCTTCTGTGTTTCTGTCTCAGGGTAGCGCCTGTTGCGTGACGAAACTCTCCATTTCGTCAGCTGCTGTCGGGACATGGCGGACCCCAACGCTCGCAATTGCTTACGGTCGGTTTTGCCCGAAACCATTATTGGCATCTCATTCAGCGGAATGTATGCCGAGGGAATCATGTATACAGGGGCATCGGCAGCAAGAGTCGCGTCCATGCCTCCCAAGAGATTCTTCATATCTGGCGAGAACTGTGCAGGCTGCTCTTGCGTAGACTGCTCGGACGCATCATGCTCAGCGATGAAGGCCACGAGCGTTGGGTCGCCTCCACCTCCACCAGGCTTAATGACTTCTGCTGCAACTGCCGTCTTCGGTGGAAGCTTACTTCTTAGGTGGTGTTCGACTTCCCCGAGCTCCACTCGCTGACCTCGTACCTTCACCTGCTGGTCTTTCCTACCGACGAAGACGACGCAGCCGCTACCGTCGGGATCGTACTTCACAAGGTCGCCAGTCTTGTACAGTCGTGAGCTACGTCCAGCATGCACTTGTGTACCTCTTCTTAGCCAGGAAGGTGCCTCAATATACACAGAGGCTGTCTTCTCCGGCTCGTTGATATATCCGAGGCCCACGATCGGGCCCTCAACCACGAGTTCGCCTTCTGCGCCGATAGGAACTAGCTCATTGTGGTTCTCAGGATCAACAATCCAGAGGATGGCGCCAACACCTCGGCCTAAGCTGACATATGACCGACCTGGTGCGATATTGTTGTTAATGGCGCATCCTACGGTGCATTCAGATGGGCCATACGCATTGATGACGTGCGTTTGTTGATTCCATCTGTCAGCATCGCGTGCTGATAGTGCTTCGCCACCAAGGCCGAGCACCTCCAGTGACGGAATGATGTCAGCGTCAAGCACTCTTGCCACTGACGGCGTGGTATGTACCATGTTGACGCCCATCTCCCTGATAGTCCCACTGAGGTCGTTCATACGCTGCTCGTTCGAAGGGACACAAATGCAACCTCCGGTGGCTAGCGTGCACAGCATGCAGTCAATACTTACATCGAAAGCGTACGAGGCGAAATCCAGTACACGGGTGTGGCTTCTGTATCCCACAGCAGCCGCCCGGGGTATGGCTCCACTTGTGTAATTTTCGTGCGAGAGCATCACGCCCTTGGGCTTTCCAGTGCTCCCTGACGTGAAGATGATATACATGGTCGCACTCCCTGGAACTGGCGCAAGGGCTGAAAGGGATTTGGTAGGGAGAGACCTGAGCATCTCCGGTCCGACAGCGACCACCTCTGCTGAAGGTGCTATCCTTGCTCCGAGCTCTGCGTGCTTGATCGAAGTCAATATCAACCGAGCACCAATCTCTTCAGCGATTGTCTGCAGGCGAACCTCCGGTTGCGTGGGATCAGTCAAGACAAACGTGGCACCCGCTTTCATGACTGCGAGCACGGCAACGACCGTCCACGCTGACTTCTCGAAGCAGAAAGGGATGGCTGCTCCGAGCCCTACACCTTTGAGAGACAGGTGCACGGCGAGATTGGTCGATAGGACATCTAATTCGCCATAAGATAGCGCTCCATCCCACGACACAATGGCCGACTTCTCTGGATGCAGCTGAGCGTTCTCGACGAAGTACTCGTGCATGCCACGATCGAGTAAGGGTGGAACCGTGCTTCCCCATTGCCAGACTTGTGAGAGTTCGCGTTCCTTGACACTAATGGCTGCCGCAGCAGTTTGATTGGAGTTGGTTGCAATTGACTCGAGGATATCTGCAAAGGCGTGGACCTGGATCATGGCCATTTCTGTGGTGATGCTGTCGCTTCTGTCCGAGACGCTGATGTTGACCGCATCGTCGTTTATCAAGACGTCCAAGCTCAGCCCCACACAGTCCTGGGTGTTTGCGGCAGCTTTGCACGACAGGGTCACGCCATCTCCGAGTCCTCTCTCGGTTGCTGTTACCGTGTTCTGAGATTGTCGAATAGCTTCCAAGAGGTCCGATATTGGGCACTCGCTCGCTGTTGTGATAGTTGACAGTGAGGTTTCGGAGCCTTTCTCGGACAGGTTTGTCCATCTCCACGACAAGGTGGATTCTTCCTCAATGAGAGCGCGTCGGTACAGTAGTAGTGCCCAAGCTAACAATATGAGGCTGAGACGGTCCTCAGCTGCCACATTCAAGAAGGCCGAGGTCGTAAAGGTATGAGACGTCGGTCCTGTGTCGTCCACGGTCTTGAGCAGCTCAGGCGAATCGTTTCGCACCTCGGTGAGTGTTGTTGCGCTGTCATCGCTGTTGTGATAGAGTCGTTCCTTGCCTCCGCAGTCAACGGCCTCGTCGGAGCTGGAGTCCATCATGGTGCTCATGCTGGCCTCATCTACCAACAAAGACCCTGGCTCGCCGGTATATTCGCGATACAAGGACGAGGTACCGCTGCAAGTCGCTGAAGGCGCTGTTGTCCTGGACACTGTACACTGGGCCGCAAGCTCGTGGAGAGTACCCCAATTTCTCGAGTTGTTCGTCCTAACCGATCACTTTGCAGTAGGATGCGCGCTGCGCTACTTTGCCCAGCAGGTTCGGCCAAAATCCCGCATCGAGGTTGGCTTACAGTCAATTGGGGAGCGCTGTCTTTGCAACAGTTGCACTTACTCGGTGGCTTGTTCCCTACAGAAAGCATATTGCCGATCGTCCACTACGGAGGGTAGCCGTGGGTAGTAGACTGGCCGTTACATGATGTGACGGTCTTGCGACATGGTGGTATTTCAATACAGGTACTCCGTACTGTTACGACCCACCACGACATCCTGGTCGGTTTTCATCTTGGCCAAGTAGCTCGAGGCGATCCCTGCTGGCGCGTTCCGTTCTTCCACAAGTCGTCGATGGTCATTGGCCAGCGAGATCAGATAAGTTGTTTCGCCCAATTTTGATCTGATAAAATTCTGATTCTTACCAAGGCTGCAGCCCCTCCCGTGGGTGCTCCAACCGAGCCCCTCTATTTGCCTCACCCCGTCACAGGGGAGTGTGGAGTGCATTCACGCATCCATGCTCGGCCAACGCCGGATTTCCCTCCAGGCTCTCAAGAAAGTATGATCACAACGGGCTGCGGAGTATGCTGTTACGGCTCCCCTGCCTGACCGGTGCACTACCGTCCTTGGCTGGAGCTGCGAGAAAGCCGTAGCGAGCCCACACTGCCCGATGTCGCTCTGCCACCGAAGTCATCGATCACCATGGCATCCCACACACTGCCCTACCCTGAAGCTTCTGCTCAGCACTGCAGCCACCCTGTCTTGATTCGATACCCCAGCTCCCTCGCTATCTTATCAGATCTTTGTACCACAGCACTTCAAACACTACAGGCAGCCTAGCCGAGTCTTTCCCTCGCTGTCGCCAACATCACCGTGATTACGAGAGTATCACACGTCACAAAAGACTTGCGCTCCCTGAGAAACCTCCAAAATGCCGTCTGATCAGGAGAGCACTTCCATGTCTCCCTACAGAGTCTTGATCATTGGCGGCTCGTACGCCGGTCTGGCTGCTGCTGCGAATCTACTGGATCTCAGCGAAGGTCGACCGCCAAGGTTCAACCCTACTCTTGAGCGAGATGCAAATCTGAGATACAAGGTGCCAGTACAGATCACCGTCGTTGATGAACGAGACGGCTACTGTGAGCATCACCAACCACATGCATACCAACGTCGACTGACCTGTTTCCAGATCATTTGATCGGCTCGCCGCTAGCTCTGGCGTCGGAGGACTACGCAGAGAAAGCATGGGTCAAGTTCGAAGATCTGGCTGCCTTCCAAGACTCAGCCGTCGAGTTCAAGCAGGGTTCCGTACAGGCCGTAGACTGCGAGAACTTGACCGCAACTATCCAAGCACATGGCTCTTCTGAGCAGTATGAGCAGAAGTACGACTTCCTGGTCGCTGCATCCGGGCTGAGGCGGCCATGGCCCGTCGTGCCACAGTCCTTGACTCGAGCCGAGTACCTCAACGAGGCCCAAACCAACATTGACGCGACCAAAGCGGCCAAGGACGGCGTCGTGATCATCGGAGGCGGCGCCGTAGGCGTCGAAATGGCCGCCGAGCTGAAGATGGTGCAGCCCGACACCAAAGTCACTCTGATCCACTCCCGCGACAAGCTACTGTCCGCCGAGCCCCTGCCCGACGAATTCAAAGACGCCATCGCCCCCCTCGTCCGCAGCGCCGGCGTCGAGCTCATCCTCAACGCGCGCGTGAACGCCGTCACTCCCTCCCCCACCGACCCAAACACCCGAACCCTCACCCTCTCCAACAACACCATCCTCACCGCCAGCCACGTGATAACCGCCATCTCCAAATCCACCCCGACCACCAACTACCTACCCGCCTCGGCCCTCGACACCGAAGGCCACGTCAAAATCGCGCCCACCCTGCACTTCACCTCGGACCTCCCCGGCCCGCACGCCCGCGCCCACTTCGCCGTCGGCGACATCGCCGCCTGGTCCGGCATCAAGCGCTGCGGCGCCGCCATGCACATGGGCCACTACGCCGCGTACAACATCCACCAGACGCTGCTGGCCCGGCTCCATTCCGACAGGGATTACACGCCCAAGTTCCTGAGTTTGGCCGAGCATCCCCCCATGATCGGCCTGGCCGTGGGGCGCAATGCCGTGACGTACGGCCCCGCGGACGGGGTCAAGAGCGGCGAGGAGGTCGAGAGGCTCATGTTCGGTGGGGATCTGGGGTGGACCATCTGCTGGCGCTACTTGAGGTTAGGGGAGAGGAAGCCGGCGGCGGCGCCAGAGGTGGAGGAGGCGGAGAAGACGGAGGTGGTGGATGCGAGGGAGGGGTTGAGGAAGTTGGAATTCAATGAGCCCGAGAGGCTGGAGGAGCTGCCTGCTGAGGGGAGGAGGGCGGTGGTGGTGGCTTCTGCCGCTTAACAAGGCGGTTAGACGTATCCAAGCGGCGTTTCGGACCGTATGGAAGTCGGGTTTTCTGCTGCTGGACGAGGAGGAAACGCTGTGTTTCTTGTGCTTTTTGGACTAAGGACTACAATCAGATACAGCTTCCTATCTACCTTGCACACAAACAAGGACCCCAGTACTCTCCACCCCGCCTGCACCCCATGCAACCTTTCCCCCCCCAGCCAGCGCCTACAGTTTCGCCGGCAACTGAATCCCTGTCCCACCAATATACCCGCCAGCATGATCGAGGGGACACAGCTGGAAAAACCTTTCGCGCGAGCACTTCATGAGGGCGCTGCGCTTGTGGGCCAGATCCACGACCTTGTCCATGCTGAAGCCGTGCATGAAGTCGTAGGCCAGCACGGAGCTGTTGGTGGCTTTCGGTTCGCCGACGATGGTGCCCGTGCGGGGGTCGTCCAGGAAGATGTAGTGCATGGTGGCGGACCACCAGGCGGTGACGCGGTAGCGGCCGCGGAAGCGCTCGTCGCCGACGAGGGCGTGGCGCCCGCGGTCGAAGTCGCCGGCCGGGTAGTGCGCGCCGAGGTGGTCTTCCTGTTCTGAAGGTGAGTAGACGGACCCGTGGTTGGACGGAGAGAGAGAGATATCGGGGCGTGAAAGAGAGAAGAAGAAGAAGAAGAAGAAGAAGAAGAAGAAGAAGGGGGTTGGCTAGGTTGGGGTACGTACCTTGGCCCAGTAGATCTCGAAGTAGGCGAAGCAGATGTCCTCGAATCTCGCCAGTACGGTGAGAACGTGTGGGTCTTCGTGCAGATTCCGCAGGTAGGTTCGGTGGTGCTCGAGGTCGCCCGTCTCGTTCCATCCCTTGGCCACGCGTGGGTCGTTTTGCCAGTTGTGGAACATGTCCAAGTGCTCGGGGTTTTCGTAGTCGAGGGCGATCATAGAGAAATGTTCATCCAACGAGGGGATATATCGACTGTAGATGACTGAGCCCGGCGCTGGCTTCACGGCCCGGCGCGGGTGGAAGCGGTGCACGGGCGTCTGCGGGAATTTGGTCGTCATGGTGTAGTTGGTGGTGGTCGTGTTGGATGAGCCGCCGTTGAGCGGGATCCAGGCTGAGCGTGAGCCGATGGGCGAGCCGGCACCTTGCCAGAAGTTGCCACGGAGGACAAGTAGCTCCGAAGCGCCTTCCGTAGAGTGTTGTTCGGGGCGCCCGCGATCGGGAGATGGATGGGGGATGGCGAGTGTTGATGACAGAAGTGACTCACGGAGAGACCTGGTGTTGCTGCCAGAGAGCTCGAGGCGGAAGTACTCATGTTCGGGAGCCTGGGTAAAGATGGCGTAGATTATCAGCCAGGCTTGTCCAAGTGTGGGTGTGCTATTTTCTCCCCAAGAGAATCTCGTTGACGGTGACCGCCTTGCGCGTGCCCATGGCGAGTTGTTGGAGTCTGGAGGAAGGTTGCCTTCCGGTGCTGCTAGGGAGGTGTAACGAAGATTGCCATTGTGCAGCTCCTCTTCCAACGGTTCGGCGCCGCTCGACCGTTGCTCGTGTTCGTCTTTCTGGACTTGTAGACTCTGCGAGACCCCTGATGGCTGTTCTTCAGCAGGCGTAGCATAGTAGGTCGTGTAGTAGGGATGTGGGAGCCTGAGTTTGGCCACCGCTGATGCGGCCAGTGGGCTCTTGGTGGAAGGTTTCATGTTCGTGCCTCCCAGATATCTGATTGCTTTCCAACTCGTGCCAGTATCACGTAGAGCAGGAAAAAGGAAGTCACTCTGACCAACACGCTATCAGGTTTGTGACTGAGGACGCGTTGGAAGCTCAGAAATGCAACACCAAACAAGACGAGCAGCCAGGACGCGAATATCCAGTGTTGCTCCGAAGTCACCTGCCTCGGTCCATGAGCTGCCTGTGGGTCGGTCAAGCTGTCCTGAATCCGAGTTGAATTCATTTCTGCAGGCGTACTCCATCGAGCCGTCACGCCGAAAATACAGGCTGTAAGTAACGCAGCGGTCAAGGAGAGTTTCAGACTGCGAGTCAGGGTCAGACGCGATCGTTGCTCGCTACGTCAATGGCGAGCATGAGGCTTGGAGCTCACGAAGGATCACCGGCACTTGCTTCTTTTCTGGAAGGGTACTGAATGTGGATCGTCGGCACCCATGTCGAAGGCCCGCATCAACCCGGGTGCTCAAGCCAGCGTAGTGTCGGAAATACAGCAGCTTTGGGCGGGAATGCGTCATAAGAGGATGGAAAGCCGGTCAAAGCCCGCAGAGGCTTTCCTGCCCAGAAGATTATGCGGAGCAACGGTGGTGGAGAGAAGTCAGGAGGAGGGATGGGAGTGGTTCGAATTGAGTTATCAGATGCAACTAGCAGCTATCTGATCCTGTACAACGAGCCTTAGGGCCGTAACGATCGTCACCCAGGTATGCTGATCATCGTATCAAATGACAATACGCTGCCTCTTGGCATCCGAACTCTATTTTGGCTGTATTCATGCCCGTCCGACCTCCGCACGTCTCAGATTCCGGCATGATACGTTCCTGATTTCACAACCGAGTGAGAAAAATTTTCTGGTGTTACCAAATCGTCACCTCGCGCCGATCAAGCGAACGAACAACCATGTGCCACGACGTCGGGCAAGGATCAGCGGTGGAAAAGCTGGCTCAGGAGCTAGTGTCAATCGTGGCAATGCTCGCCGAAGTTGCGTGGTGATGATGGATGCACCAAGTTGGATGACATGTGGACCACCGAGCTCCAGTGATCCGACATCGAAGCGACGATCGAAGCCGAGAGCTCTGATCACAGTACCAGACGGTCGCCCGTGCTTGCACTCTCCCGAACAGCATAGCATGTCCGCGCTCAGCAGCCAGAAGATCACAATGCGCAGAGTAAAGCACGATGTCCTCTGTGTCGGCCTGGGAGCATCTGCTCTGTCACTCGCCGTCGCATATCGAGAGCGTGATCCCGGAGCCGACATTGTGTTCCTCGAGGCGCAGCCAAAGTCGTCCTGGCGACCGATCCGCAAACTGCCCGGGCAGGACATGGGCACGACCTTCATGCACGACTTGATCACGACTGAGAACCCAAGGTCGAAATTCACGTTCGTCAAGTACTTGCATGAAACTGGACGGCTGGTGAATTTCACCAACGTTGGCAAGATTAAGCCTGCAGGCGAGCTTTTTGAGGATTACTTGCGGTGGGTGGCCGAGAAGTTCGAATCCCAGGTGAAATGGGCCACACAAGTGGTCTCGATCGAAGGTGGCAGAGATGGCAGCGGTGTGGTCGATGAATGGACCATCACGGCTGAAGATCGTTTGGCTGGCAGCAAGACCATAATCAGCGCTAAGAGAGTCATCGTGGCAGTCGGAAGCCAGTCCAGAGTACCCAAAGCGCTCGGAGGTGGTGGTACAGCAGTGGTGCACGCATCCAACTTCCAGGAGAGGCTGCAGGAGAAGCTACGCACAGTCAGCCATGGTGCCAATATTGCCATCGTCGGCGAGGGCCAGCCTGCGGTGGAGCTGCTGGAATACATCCAGAGCATCCGAGGCACCCACACCACCACCCTCTTCACCGAGCAACCCTCTCTACAACCAGCAGCATCATCGAGTTTCGCCAACGACACAACCATCAAGCCCTCACTCGCCGCCCTCAAAAGCCTGCCGCCGGAGCTGAGGAGCCGCGCCAGCGGCCAGAGCGGCGGCGCCGTCGCCCCCGCTGCACAGTCTCAGCTGATCGAGCGAATCTACGAGATCCAATACAACCAGCGGGTCAAAGAGGCCGACGAAGAGAATCTCCGCCTCCAGGTCAAGCCCTCGAGTAAGGTCACGAACGTCGAGACCGCGCCCGATGGCCGTGCATCCGTCACATACTTGGACAAGGTCAGCGGCGAGGCCAAGACGCACGCCCGGGACTTTGACCTCGTCATCGCCGCGACGGGGTACGCGCAGCGGGAGCAAGATCGTCTTCTGCGGCCGCTTGGGCGGCTTCTGGAGAATGGGACGGTGTCCGTTGATAGCAATTACCGCGTCAACCTTCGCCGAAGGGGAGTGACGAACGGACGCGGGTTGTGGTTGGTGGGTTCTCTGGCGCCGGAGCAATATGTGAGTTCCTATACTATGGTGATGCTGAAGGTATGTGTGAATGCTAATCGTGCACAAGGGCGGCGACGCGGCGTTTTCGATCATGGCAGAGCGGAGTCGGCGGTTGGTCGATTCGCTGCTGGCGATACAGGCCCTAGAGAGTCTGGAGAAGGAGGAAGTTGAAGCGGTGCAAGCACATCTGTAGTGTTACGAGCGTTGTCTGTACTTGTTCGCAAATGTTAGAAGATCTGGGTTAGGCGAGAGGTGTCTTTGGCATTGAGTAGCTAGATAGGCTTTGGTCACAATATAATCCCACAACCTCTTACCTTTGTAACAGACTATCTATAGTCTTGGACCTTCCCTCCGCAAGAGCTGCCCGGCGAGTTTCGCCATCTCGAATTTCTTGACCTTGCCAGAACCCGTCAGGGGCACATCGCTGGGCACCCGATCTTCGCCCAGCCAGAAAATGTGGGCCGGTGCCTTGTGTCGTCCGAGTTTCTGTCTCACCCAGTCCTGGATCTCACGGTCTATCGGTCTCTTCTGACCGCTGCACAACTGGAGGAAGGCGGCCACTACTTCGCCTAGCCTTTCATGTTTGACTCCCACGACGATGGCGCGGTCGATTGCTTCGTGGGCGCAGAGACGTTCTTCAATCTCAAGCGGATAGATGTTCTCACCACCTGGAGGTTTGGTTAGTCGGATAGCCACTGTTCGGGAAATCCACTTGCCTCGGATGATGATGTCTTTGAACCTCCCAGTAATGGTGCAGCTGCCGTCGGGATGGAAGAACGCCTCATCTCCCGTGTGTAGCCACAGCACACCGTCCTCGTCTCGGACCATGACCTCCTCTGTCTTTTCTCTATTGTTCCAGTACCCGGCCTGTAGCTGGTAGCCTGCCATACAGAGTTCACCTCTCGTTCCAATGGGCACGATGTTTCCATCCCGGTCCACTATTTTGGCGTGAGCGTGCGGCATCACCGTGCCTACAGTACTGAGCCTTTTCGAGATACTGTCGGTCACAAAGGCGTTGAAACACGTCGGCGAGGCCTCTGTTAATCCGTAACTGCTCGTGAACTCGGTCATTCCGAGGTCGTGCACCATGACCTCCATGAGGTGTCTGGGTACAGGAGCACCAGCGATGATGCCGGTACGGAGGCGTGTTGACTCGAAGAACTCGGGTCGCGGTAAGGAGAACAGAGAGTCGAACATAGCTGGCACACCATGGATCGCGGTGCATTGCTCCTCCGAGATGGCTCGAAGGCAGGCTGCCGGCTCGAATATTTCCGTGGGGTAGACAATCTTACCGCCGTGAGTGATGATGGCGAGCAGGCCTAGAACGAGACCGAAGCAGTGGAAGAGCGGAGGTGGACAGCATAGCACGTCGTCGGAAGTGAGAGCCATCCGATCTCCGATGAAGCGTGCATTATTGACGATAGAACTAGGGGGGTGAGTCAGGGCAATGGGGTTTTTAAATGGATCAGAATGGCTCACTGATGCGTCAAAGAAGCAGCCTTGGGACTGCCCGTCGTACCACTGGTGAATTGGAGGTTGCACACATCATGGTTGGTGAAACCCTGATTGCATTCTTCAACCTTGTCGTCTGGTAGGAGGGACCCTTCTTCTTGCAGGCTATTGTAAGAGGTGAAGGTACCCGGGAAGCCTCGAAGAATAACAACCTCGAGGCCTGAGTGCCGCCCTAGGGCGATATCTGCCAACAGCTTCCTATTGTCGTGGCGTCCTATCCAAGGTGTTGTGAAAAGCATCTTGCATTCTATGTTGTGTCAGCCGGGGAATTCATCGCCGCTACTTCAGTCTCGTACCTGTGAATTCTAGGGCATAATGTGCTTCAGAAGCAGTGTATGTGTTATTGAGAATGACCAGTATCGCACCGATTCTCGTGCAAGCGAAGAATACCACAGCATAGTGCTCACAGTTACCCGCCATGATGCCTATCCTGTCACCGGGTCGTACGCCTCTCTCCGCCAGTGCTCTTGCAAGCCAAACGCTTTCCTGCCTGAGCCATTCGTAGGTCCATCTCGCTCCGGTCCATGGTATGACCAAGCACTCCTTGGACCCATATTTGATGCACTGGAAGTCCAGCAGATCTGCCAGCTTGAAGTCAAGGAGTGGCACATCAGCTGGGCCGTGAACAATTGAAAGCTGTACTGGTGAGGGAGCCTCGGCTACGTGATGCTCAACGCCGGTCAGTGCCATTGTGTTTGTGGCTGGGCTGTTCCAATGTGCTGGCGATAAAGGTCGTCGACAAACGAGAAGATCTGTCTCTACTGTACTGTGGCGCTCTGTGCGCGACACGGCCCTGCCTTCAGGAGACCATTGTGCTCCGAGCACCCTGGCAGAGATTCCAACCTATTCGGTCCTAACGATCGGCATAGCAACTCGAGACACATGAACCCTGCAGCCATGTCCGAAGCTTCGCTTTCTCCATGCGTCATTCTCCGAGCTGGGTGCAGGGGTACAATCCGCGCGAGGACTGGGGTCTCCACCATGTTCGGTCATTTGAACGATACCAGACTGTGGGCAAATACGGTTATCAGATACGAGGTCGTTCGCTGTATGGTGACATCACGAAACACGCTTTATGAAGAGTAGGTCTCCACGTTCTCCATTCTGTCTTTCACCCGGTGCAGTTCGAACTGTCCTTCTATTCCGATATTCGGAACTATGGAACATCAAATCAGTTTCTCGTGGTCAGAGGTGGACGGCCCTGCTGCACCCAGTCTTCAAATTTCAAGTCCCCTGCAGAGGACGGCATTCTGGCCATTATTGGGGCATCGGCGTCGTGTTCTGCGTCCATGAGTTCTGCCTTGATGCGTACTCCCTTGCTCAAGACCCCGAAACCTTGTTTGCGGTAGACACTGACAGACTCGTCAGTAGCCTCCAGATATGCCGGTACTTGCAGCTGCTCCGCAACATCCACACCCCATTTTGTCAACATAGCGCCTATGCCTCTGCGCTGATACTTGGGGTCGACAGCGATGACATGGCAGTCTGTCCATGTCAGTATTTGAAGAGAAGAAGCAGCCATCACCACTCACAAACATGCTTGGCCGGTCCAAGAAGCTCTTCCTTCTTCTCCCATAAGGGAACAATCAAGTCTTCCGCCCGCCGCCTCTGGTCACCTTCCAACCAGTCAACAGCAGGTTTCGTCGCACCTCCTTTTCGTTCTTTCCAGTGAACGTCCCACAGTCCCATGCCAACAATCTCGTCCGTGTCGGTATCGACACATTTGCACGTGTACTGAACGGTGTCTTTGTGCCAGTAATCGAGTGTATGAGCCGTGTGACCTTTCCTGAATTCTTCGCTAGTCACATCCCATGGAAAGAGCAGGCGTGTGATGAAACTGTTCTCGAAGGCGGCGAAGTAGACATCGTACACTTTGCGAATGTCGGGAATGCTCGCTGGCAGCACAACGAATCCCATGGCGGCAACAGCAGTGTTGGACGTGGTCGTTGTGCGTGCCCTTTCGCCAGACTCTGTACCTGTTTCGATGGAGGTATACCGCCTATGGGTGACGTGTTGCTGGCAATTCGCTAATCCGCCGTTCGACGGTCAGGGTCCGTTCACTGGCTGTCACATAATACCACCAGTACAGATTTCAGTACGGTATCATTGGTATTACATGCTGTGGGCCCCGCTGCGGATCTGATAAGTTTCCTTGGCTGCATCTAATCTAATCAAAAATTTTCACTCCTGACCCACCCCGAACAATCCCCTCAATACCATCATCCTTGCTTGTGATTGCCGGCATGTGCATACCAAGCTTGCAGAGAGTCTTGAGATTTCTTGACTACTAACTGCCGATCGCTGCAAGCCCACTTCTTAGCTCGACTATGAAGACGTTGGTGGCTTTCGTAAGCCTCCTGCCACTCCACGACAATAATGGCGTCTCCCGCTTGTCCTAGACATGCTTCAAGCCGAGCAGGATTTTCTGGCGTGGAGCTTCGGCTACAGCTTGTCGGTGGAAAGCTCGTAATGAGGGTGACGGGCCGACATCAGTCCACTTTCGTTGCCCCTGCGCAGTAGCACACAATGGTCGCCTACGTTGCAAGGCCTGTGAGCAAGGAGACTGTAGAACGTTCCGTGCGAAACACCGGTGCAGATCTTTCTCCGTCCCTGAGTCTCCGTTCATCAGTGTGAGGCCAACACAACTGGCCAGAAGCTCGGCACTCAAACTTGCACTCGCTGGCGCTTCACTCGTTACCCTACACAGGTAAGCAGCGAGGGCAGCGACAATGAGGGGCCAGAACTTCTTCAGGAGGCTCACGAGCTATCTACGTCTGCTCGTGTATGCGAACCCCAAACCGACAGACCTATGCCTCCTGGTCATTGGTTTCATCGCTGCAATCGCATCCGGCGTGCCTTTCCCAGTTCTTGGCATCCTCTTTGGCGAGCTCATTGACGATATCAACTCTGCATCCTGCGCCGTCGACGCAGCGGAAGATCCATCGTATCAGCATTCAGTCAATGACAAGGTGCTCACTGTGACGTACATCGGCATCGGCCAGCTCTTCCTCATTTACATCTACATCCTCTGCTGGAACCTGTCCGGTGAACGACTCGCTCAGCGGCTCCGAGAACGATACTTCAAGAGCCTTCTACGTCAGGAGCCAGCCTTCTTCGATGACCTCCCAGCGGGGGAAGTCTCGTCGCGACTCAACAATGACATTGCCACCATCCAGTCAGGCACCTCCGAGAAGGTCGGTATTGTCCTCAACGCTATATCCTTCTTCATTACCGCCTACACCATCGCCTTCATCAAAGACGCAAAGCTCGGTGGTATGCTCGTCTCGCTCGCTCCAGCGTTTCTGGCCATGACTCTGGTTGGAAGCCATTATGTTGGCAAGTACACCGCTGCCATGGCCGACTATGTCTCCTCGGCGTCTTCCATAGCCTCAGAGGCTCTCTCGAATATCCTCGTCGTGCATGCCTTCAATGCCAACGCTCGGCTCGACTCACGCTTTTCGGAGAAACTGGTCCGTGCGAAGGCGTCCGGTGTGAAGAAAGCAGTCGCTACATCGATCCAGGCCGGCGTCCTGTACTTCGTTGCCTACGCCGCGAACGCCTTGGCATTCTGGCAGGGCTCTAGGACGATTGCCAATGCTGTCGCTGCTGGAGATGCCAGATCAACCGTCGGCACGACCTATACAGTCATCTTCATTCTCATCGACGCAACATTGATCCTGAGCTCCGTAGCACCATTCATCCAGATTTTCGGCGCTGCTCAGGCCGGCTTCCAGAAGCTCGAAGTGCATATGAATCACAAGTCCAAGATCGACGGCACTGTCGAGAGCGACGGAAAGGCGCTTCCGAGCGTCGTTGGAGACGTTGAGCTACGCGACGTCTCCTTTGTCTACCCCTCTCGACCTGAAAAGCCGGTGTTGCAGAACGTCTCCCTCCATTGCCCAGCGGGCAAGCAAACCGCCATCGTTGGCCTTTCCGGCAGCGGCAAATCTACCATTGCTGCGCTAGTCAGCCGGCTGTATGACCCCGTCGAAGGTCAGATTCTGCTAGATGGTCAAGACATTCGAGAGATGAACGTCAGATCTCTCCGAAGCAATTTCAGTCTCGTCCAGCAAGATCCTTCGTTGCTTGACAGATCGATCCTCGAGAATATCGCGCACGGGCTGGTCAATTCGCGCAAGTATACTCATCTGCGGGAGACCTTGCTCGGCTCGGCGCTTTCTGAAGTTGCGGCCGCGGTTCGAAACGGGGCCGAGCTGGAAACGGCGGCTCAATTGCACGGTAGCGATACGAGGGAGATCGTGGAGCTGGTCAAGAGTGCAGCATCGCTTGCTGATGCCAGCGGCTTTATCGCCAGCCTGAAGGACACCTACGGCACTCTCACAGGCACCAAAGGCACTCTGATCAGTGGTGGGCAGAAGCAGCGGATCTCTATCGCCCGTGCGCTGGTCAAGGACCCAGAAGTCCTCATCCTTGATGAGGCTACGGCTTCACTGGACTCAGCAAGTGAGCAGAGGATACAGCGGGCTCTGGACAAGGCCGCGGTGGGCAGAACCGTCATCACGATCGCGCATCGACTAGCAACGATCAGGAATGCCGACAACATCGTCGTGATGAGAGATGGCCAGATCGTCGAGCAGGGACGCCATGAGGGGCTCATCGCTGAAGACGGTGCATACGCGGACTTGGTCCGACTGCAGAACCTCAACAAGCAGAGTTCCGGCGTACATACGCCCATCAGTTCTCTCAGCTCCACTCCCTCAGAGGAGAACATGAAGCTGGATTTCGAAAAAGACGAGCTCGCCATGACGGAGAAGAAAATCGGCGCGGGAGAGCCTGATGCCGCCAAAGAATCCCTCGCCACCGCACAGGATAAGGGCAACCTGCAACGAAAGCGATCGCTCTGGTCAATCGTGAGAAATATCAGCCCTCTGTTTCGCCGCCACCTACTTGTGCTGCTCGCCGCTTTTGCAGCGGCCATCATTGTCGGCAGTACATATTCCGCCTCCGCCCTCATCTTTGGCAACACAGTGGGTGCGCTCAGTCCATGTGAGGAGCCCAGCAGCATCCGATCTGCCGGCCGATTCTTCGGCCTGATGTTCTTTGTGCTCGCCATCGTCGAGTTCTTCGCCAACATCGCGAGCTGGACGGGCTTTGGCTGGGTCGCGGAGCGCGTCTTATACAAGGTCCGCATGCTCATGTTCCGCGCGCTGTTGGAGCAGGACTTGCACTGGCATCAGGCAGAGGGACGGAGCCCGTCCATGCTTCTCACGTACATCACGAAAGATGCCGCCTCGTTGGGAGGGCTGACGGGCTCGATAGTCGGCACGATCCTGTCGATTCTGGTCAATCTGGTCGTCGCCATCATCTTGACGCACGTCATCGCCTGGAAGATTGCATTGGTGTGCCTGGCGGGCGTGCCTATCATCCTTGGCTTTGGCTATATGCAGCTTGTTGTGCTTGCGCGCTTCGAGGCTCGGCATCAGGAGGCGTTCGCGAAATCTGTCAGCATCACGGTCGAGGCTGTTCAGCAGATCAAAACAGTCGCTGTACATGGATTGGAGGATGACTCGGTCAGAACTTATCGCCGCTCACTCAAGGGTCCCATTCGAGAGACCACGCGCAGAAGTGCATATGCCAATATGTGGCTGGCGTTGGCATACGGCTTTCCTACCTTTATCTACGCACTCGCTTACTGGTGGGGCACCAAGCAGATCATTGCGGGTGAGTACAGTCAAGTGCAGTTCTTCATCGTGGTGCTGGCGCTCTTGATGAGCTCACAGTTGTGGGGTCAGATGTTCGCGCTTGCACCCGACATCTCGAGGGCCAGAGATGCCATCGGCAGGATCTTGAATCTTCTCGACCTGGGCTCGGCGAAGAAGCTATCGGGGGACCTCGAACCACTCACCGTACAGGAGTCAGGCCACGACCTTGAGAAAGCACCACACTTGGATGTACAGGTTGGCGCGGTCAACAGAGGGGTTAGCATTAGCTTCAAGGAGGTGAGATTCGCGTATCCGGCAAGACCTGAAGTCGAAGTTTTGCACGGGTTGACTATTGATGTCAGACCCGGTCAGTTTTGTGCATTAGTGGGCCCGAGTGGTGCGGGCAAGTCGACAACAATTGCGCTGCTGGAGAGGATGTACCGGCCCAGTGCAGGAAGCATACAAATTGACGGCTTCGACATATCGAACCGCGAAGGTGTCGGCTTTCGGAACGACATTGCCCTCGTACCACAAGACAGCGTACTGTTTGATGGCACCATTCGCTTCAATGTATCGCTTGGCGCAAGACCGGGCCAAGAGGTGACTGACGCTGAGATTGAGCATGCCTGTCGGCTTGCCAATATCCACGAGACGATTGTGGGCATGCCGGATGGGTACGACACTGATGTTGGACACGGCGGCAGCCAACTATCCGGCGGACAGAAACAGCGGCTAGCAATCGCCCGCGCCCTGGTCAGAAAGCCACGGCTCTTGCTGCTTGATGAGTCGACTAGTGCGCTAGATGCGGAGTCCGAGCGGCTGCTGCAAGAAGGGCTGGAGAAGGTTGCCAAAGGCACCACCGTCATTGCGATTGCTCACCGACTGCACACGATCAGCAAAGCGGATGTGATATTCTTGATTGAGGACGGCAGATGTGTGAGCAGGGGCACCCATGAGGAGCTGATTGCATCGAGCGAGAGCTATCGGCTGAACGTCGTGCATCAGGCTGTGGACGCATGATCCCAACGCCTATCTCGTGCAGTCGTACTTTGAGATTGGGCAAGTCATGAACGACTTCTCGACCCAGCTTGGCCGCTATATGAACCCCGTGTGACAGGCTTGTCGTCGCCGGGCGGCCACGCCTCGAAGAGTCAAGAGACTCCTCGCCAAGCCACAAAGGTGTGAGCTTTACCAAAACAAGTTTAGCTCCCATCCCGCGTGTCAATAGGGGCAAATCTTATCTTGACTCTTCTCGAGATCAATTTCCCCAACCCGCGCCACTATCATCTTAAATGTGTGAGAACCCTCCCGATTCAGGACGCCAGTCTGCCTTCCCCGGCTGGAGAGCAACATCCGTCGTCGCGGTGCATCTCGCGTGGGACCTCCAAGTGCCGTCCTCGCTTGCACGGCACGGGATGCGGCCGGGTATGTTGCTCCAGCCACTGGTGTTGCATGTCTTACTCAGGTCCGGGCCTGAAAAAGAACCCCCAGTAGTTCGTGTCCCATGCATGCTGTAAGCCACAACACGATGTGGCGATGTTGGCGACCACACCCTTTCTTATGCACCCGCGACCATGTGCGGGCAATACGCCAAACTTTCAAATAGGTAGAGTTCTCTTCTTCAAAGGATGTTTGCCTTTCCCAACGTGTTCCTCAGTACCAGCGTTCACATCTAGTCGTTCTTTGCCTAGAGGCAGTAGTCAAGCATGGCTCGCCTCGTGCCACTCGTTTTGCTTTCGTTGCTGCAGTCGTTCGTTACCGCGCAGGTTGTGCCGACGTGGCCCTCACCCTCGACCGACGAGCTCGAGGATTTGATGTTTCTAACTACCGGTTACCGAGCGAAGAACTTCGCTGATGCAATTACGCCTTGTTCGAAGCAGTCAACAGGCGGCTCCGGCCCCGGTCGCATAGCCGCTGCTGAGTGGCTGAGAACGACCTTTCACGATGCTGCCACTGGTAACGTTGCGCAGGGCATAGGCGGATTGGATGCCTCTATCGTTTATGAGCTCAGATCGGCCGAAAACGTCGGAACCGCCTTCACGAGCACCATCACCACGTACGAACCGTTCTTCGGCCCGCGGCTGCCCATGTCCGAAATCATCGCAATCGGCACTTACGCCTCTGTCCGAGGCTGTGGTGGTCCAGCCATTCCCGTGCGGCCGGGAAGAATCGATGCCAGAACCTCGGGCCTTTCTGGTGTACCTCAGCCACAGGATTCTATCGGGACCTTTCAAAATCGTTTCGCTAGCCTAGGCATGAATGACAGCGAGATGGTTGCCGTCACTGCATGCGGCCACAGCATTGGCGGCGTTCACGGGAAAAACTTCCCTCTCATTGTGGCCGATCCAGATGCTTTCCAAGCTATGGACACGAGCGAGGCTGCCTTCGATGAACGCATTGCCACCGAGTACGTTGATGGCACCACAACCAACCCTCTTGTCAAAGGGCTCTCGGTCCAATACTCTCGCAACTCTGATTTTGTCGTCAATATGGTCGACAACAACGCCACCATCCGCAGGCTGACAGACCGGACTGTCTTTCGGAACACCTGCCGCGCTGTTTTGCAGAAGCTCATCGAGGTCGTCCCCAGAACTGTAACACTTGCGGCGAACCCCCTGACGCCATACGAGGTGAAGCCGTACGGTCTCCAGCTGTACCTCCAAGATGGCGGTCTGAATTTCACCTTCGCAGGCGATATTCGCGTTAGGACCACAAACCGTGCCGCAAGCAGCATTGCCTCTGTGCAGCTCGTCTACAAAAACCGCTCCGGCGGGTCTGGCAGCGCCGTCAGCACAGTTGTCTCTGGCGCAGCCGGCGGCTTCGATGACAGCTTCAGCTTCTACGGCTTCAACACCTCGGTTCCCACTTCGACATCAATCTCGAGCTTCATCGTCGTAATCAGTCGCACCGATGGGACTACCGAAACTTTTGACAACAATGGCGTCGGCTTCCCAGTCTCCGACTCACTGCTTCTGCAGTATCCCCAATCGTGCGCCTCCAACCCGGCCGCCATTACGATCACGGCAGCCGTCCGCAACACCACCTCCGGCACTCCTACTCTTAACTTCCTCGGCCGCCGTTATACCAGTACAGTCATCGTGCCCACCATCAACACCACATCCAGTGCTCTACGCAGCGCCGCCCTCAACGTAGGGCCGTACGCCATATTCAACCTCACCCTTTCCCTCAACGCCACGCAATCCGCCAAAGGCCACTTTAACCTCACCCTCCCGGGCTCCCCCGCAGTCGACCTGACCCTTCTCTCCACGCTCCCCAGCACCTGCCGCACCCTCTCCGCCACGGCCGCTCCCAGCAGCAGCACACCGCCCGCCACCAACACGACCACGCCCTCCTCCTACACCTCCCTCGGCTGCGTCACGGACCCCTTCCCCAGCACGCCCCGCGTCCTCTCCGGCCCCTTCACCTACTCCTCCACCAACATGAGCACCGCCCTCTGCTCCACCTTCTGCCGCAATTACGCCCTCTTCGGCCTCGAATACGGCGCGGAATGCTACTGCGGCAACACCCTGTCCTCGTCCAGCGCCCCCGCCCCCTCCACCAGCACCGGCTGCGCCATGCCCTGCAGCGGCGACGCCACCGCCACGTGCGGCGGACCCAACGCGCTCAGTTTGTACCGCAACGATGCGTACGTCGCGCCTGCGAACCCCGCCGGTGTGGGCGGCTGGGCGTACCAAGGCTGCTGGAGCGACGACGTCGGCGATCGCACGCTCACGGGCTGGCGCGTCAATGATGCTGAGGCGCTGACGGTGGAGAAGTGCGCGGCGGTGTGTGACGCGCAGGAGGGGATGGGGGTGATGGGTTTGGAGTATGGGGCCGAGTGCTACTGTGGGATTGCGGTGGGCGGGCAGGGGACGCAGGTCGCGGAGGACGGGTGTAATATGGTATGTAGCGGGAATGGAAGGGAGACGTGTGGGGGACCGGCGAGGTTGAGCTTGTATGTTAAGGGGAATGGGACGGGTAGTAGTACTGGTGGAAGTAGTAATGCGAGGCGGTGGGTTGCTTAGAGGGTAGTGATTTTTTTTAAGAGCGTTGGCAGGGAAATATAGAAACTGGCTACTGCATGCATTCACTACATAAATAACCTGACGGGACGGGGTTATGAACTTATCGATCTGCTTGCCATGTCGCGCACTTGGACGACCATCTCTGATGGGGAAGTGCTTGCTGCAATGCTGAAGGACCCTATGGTGGCGGCCTGCAGGCTTGCTGGCATCGTGGTTGTTTATGTGAGAAGAGTGCCTCCTTGGGAACATTCACAGGGCATATGGAACCAGTGCTTCCTCTCCCAGCCGATACGAGGTTAGCTTCCGATCGATTTTCGTGCTCGGTCTGATGTAGAACCAGCAATGACTATTCACTCCTGATCGGAGACGTATAAGGCACCGAAATGAGCTCCTGCTGCATGGCTAATGACGAAAGTTGCTATATACGACCCCGCCAAGAGTTTTACTGCCTGGTGCGCAGCCTTGTCTCTGTGGTTTCCCCCTTGCACAACGATGCCCTTGCTAGAGGCCAAAAAATGGCATCAAAAGTGGCAACAAGGACAGAGGTGCGGATGTCAACGTCTGTGAGGAGCTGCATGTGGTCCGGTACTTAATCATTACTAAAAGGAATCAAGGGGGCTAGCGAAGCTGGGGGAGTGGAGGACCAAAACACGCGATTTGCTCCCGCCAAATGACACTTTCACCCTCGATTGCTTGACTGAGAAGGTTAAAATGGCCGCATGGACGGACGACAGGCGATAAAACCTGCATTGGAGCCCGCTGCTGAAATACAGTTGGCTAGAGGCCACTAGATCTGTGCATCGCATGGCCCAATTCCAGAATCACTACCATCAAGGCCATGGTATGAGTCTACAGTCTGCTCAGCAGTATTGACCAGGAGCACGATCAGCCCCAGAGCTGCGAAGCCTGACACGAGTGACAGCCATGAGTAGCCAATACTAATGTTGGAGAATACGGCGCCTGATCAAGACACGAAGAGCCGAACGGAACTCTAGATTTGCCGAAGAATGTTCGTTTTGAGAGCGCTTGTGGGCAGGCAGCCTCGAGATGGATTTATGAATTTCAGACCACTCCATAGAAGACAAACCTCATTCCCCTGACCTTTTTCGGCCTTGGAGCCATGAAGAGGAAGTTCAGAAAGTAGTCTCTTGTACCCTGGCTGTCTGCTGTCTGCTCTGTACATGGTTTCGACGCCTTGCATGCTGCCTTGCGTGACATTCCACCTTGTTAGGAAAACATTCCCTGGTACCAGTCTGACGTATCGCTAGCATAAGTACCGGGATCTGCGAGCTGTCACCCCGTAGATGATGCCTCGTATATCTAGATTTGCATATCGGATGCTGGGTGATATGTTTGTGACGGGGGGGATCGAAGCATTGATAGGCCTGGTGCTGAGATTATCGAACAGCATGTCACCCACATCTGAAGCCCAGATCACAAATCTCAGCAGCAAGAGCAGGTGCCGGGTGGAAATTGGCCGCCTGCAATAGATTCTGGTGCTGACTTGGGCCGCAGCTATGTATACCCGCTCTACATACAGTCCCCCGCTGCTCTTTACCAGTAGCAGCCAGTTTTTTTGGACCTCCTCATGGCTATCCATGTGCTGTGGACGCTTCTGAGAGTCCAGAAGACAATGCTCACAATCCTTCAGGTGGCACTTTTGGTCGCCAGCGTCAATTGTCGACGTCCCCATCCGCGTGATCAGCTTGAGCTGTCCGAAACCGATAGCGCAGGCCCTGCTGACTTCTGCTCAGACGTCCCGACTGCCACAGTGTTGATTCAACCCGTCGCCTATAACGAGTTCTTCCCATACACAACGGTCATCGACCCTTTCAGAATTGGGCAGCTCTTCACTATAGATAAGGCACCGACTTCCGTATGTCTCACGTCCACGATAGCAACAACTATCAGCCTTGCCTCAGACAAAACAGTACTCTGGTCAGCATCGACAGCGCCTGTTACGTGGCGGACATCTAGCGTTGGCCCCAGTCCGGGCTCAGGCAGCTCGTTCCGAGTCTCTAGTCCGACTGGCGCTCCAAGCCTAAGCGTGTCGCCCTCTGTGCTCACCAGCCTTACCAGTGCCACTACTACCACAGATGCCGATACCCCTACTATGATCACCTCCGCTCCTTCATCAGCTGCCTCAGTCGCAACCGGCGAGCTGTTCATAGGTCAAGGTCTTCCTCCAAGCTCTGTCACCGATTTGCCCAGCAGCGAATTCCTGTTTCTGGCTTTCGAAGACCGATCTGTTCTTAAGAGGGGTGAAGAGGTTCGTCGCCAAGATTCTCCTGGCAATTCTCAGCCTCCTAATAGTACCATACCTGTTGTGGCTGTCGACCTTAACAACGCATCAAGAGGTATCAATGGTGTCATCCAAGATCAATGCGACTTCGCAACCCCACTGCTGCTGACCGCTGGTTCATTGTTGCATAACGGCGTTGCAGTTGCTAAGAACCCTGGAGATGTTCAGGCAGTGTTGGGCTTCATAGCAGAGTCTCACAACGAAGTCAATGGCACATTCTCTCTAAACAACGGCTTGCTGCAGTGGAACACCGCAGACGTTGGGATCGCATCTTTTTACCGCTGTGGCGCGAACCTCTTTGCGGCCTTTGGCCTTATGCCGGACGATTCGAGCTGTATACTCGTCACGTTAGGAGCTATTGCCGGACAGGCCTGCCTCGACCGGGTCTCTCTCACCAGATCTGCCAATCCGGAATTTAGTCCGCCTACTGGATCGAGACCCTCACAAATGAGTTCCTCTTCAGAGATCATTGAGTCCTCTGGCTCGATCGTCAGCACTACCAAGACAGCAAGTTTTCCTGCCGGAACTAGCAGCCTCGTAAGCTCCTTCAGTTCCACCTCAAGTCCACGTGAAGCCCAGACGACTACAGCTTTGCCTTTAAGCTCAAATGAAACGATCATGAGCTCGAGTTATACTTCTCCTAGTAGCTCCTCAACGAGTTCCTTCAGGACTCCAGAGACATCCACCAGCGTTACTTCCGGATCCTTTAGCTCAAGCCTGACACAATACTCCAGTGTTACAACATACGGAAACTCTACCTTCAGCAGTAGCGTCGAATCAGACACAGCCACTACAGCGGACAGCACAAAAACCACAGACAGCTCAACTACGCCTTATAACAGCAGTTCTGCAACTCGTACGTCCACCACAGAAGATGTGAGCACCACCACAGCAGGCACCACAGAGAGCACCACAGACGGCATCATAGACAGCACCATAGTTAGCACCACAGAGACCACTATAGAGACTTCTACAGAGAGCACCACTGAGAGTACCACCGAGAGCACCACTGACAGCACCACCGAGAGCACAACAATGACTACTGACAGCACATCCGAGAGCACCACCGAGAGCACAACAATGACTGCTGACAGCACCACCGAGAGCACCACCGAGAGCACCACCGAGAGCACCACTGAGAGTACCAGCGAGAGCACAACAACGACCACCGAGAGCACTACCGAGAGCACCAGCGAGAGCACAACAACAACAATCACAACCACCACCACCGACGCAACCGTGAGTATTTCCATCCTGTCAAAACGAAGCCCAATCCAAGCTAACCTCACAGACAACGACGACAACAACAACAACCCGATCAGCTTCCGCCATCCCATCTGCAAGCGGCTCGTGCGCCGCTCAAACCGACCCCTTCCTCACGAGTCCCGGCAAACGCTTCAACAAGTACTGCGGCACGCTCTACTACGGCACCACACTCGTGCAACCCCAGCAAGCAGCAGCGGGTCCCCGGAGCGCCGACTACGGCGCCTGCGCGGAACGGTAAGCCAATCCATCCATCCATCCATCAAACCCTCACTCTCTCTCTCTATGTCTGGCCTCTCCGCACAAGACGTTTCGTGTCCCAAAAAAAAGCGGGGGGCAATAGAGAAGAAGAAGAAGAACTTTTTACCCAGAACATTCACTGATATCTAATTAATTCCCCGATTTTAGATGCGCGGCTACAGCGGGCTGCACCTCCATCGTCTACCTGGAGGGACAATTTTGCGATCTGTGGGGAGGCACGCCTACCAACCGGGGTAGCGGCGGGAGTTATGACTCTGCTGCTGTGGTGGTGTGATACGCTGGTAAAGTAGTAGTAGCAGCAGGAGCAGCAGCAGAAGCATAGCAGTATAGCGAACCTGAGTTACCTGAAGCTGAAGCTGAAGCTGAAGCTGAAGAGAACGCGGAGAGGGCCGGAGAGCTAGGAGCTGGGGACCGGGCATGCAAAGGGCAATGCGTTTGGCAACACTAAAGGAGCGGCAAAGCAAACGGACAGCAATGTCATCATCATCATCATCATCGTCGTCGTTGGGCTGGGGTTGGCGTTGGGGCAGAGGCAGAAGTAGAGCAGGGTGATGGAGCGTGGAAAGCAAAGTGGCTGATCCTGACTGATACTGGTGCTTACATGGCATTCAGGCATTAGCAGAGAAGGGTTCGGTAGCAGTTTTAAAAACGAGCCCAAGATGTACGCAACAAGGGTGACGTGGCGTGACGTGAAGTAGTTGTACATAGGACGAGGCCGTATGATAGTTGGCTCGACTCGGAGTTGCAGTGGTGGATGTTTCTTGGCTACAGGAGGTACTGACGCTCGCCGTCGCCATCAGCGAGAGCAAATGAGGTCTAAGACGCCAGAATCCTCAGGGACAACACAACAAACACCTCCAGCGAGCGGAAAAGTCGACTCCAATTCATGCATTTATTAGCTATTACTATCCTGGCCAGCGGTTCGACAGCCGCACACCTGGCTATAGGCGCCAGCTGCAACTACAGATCTCGACTGCATGGCCTCGCATGCAACAACAAAAAATGAGTGCTGTCTCCCCTTTTGTGCTGCTGCATCTCTCCCATCATCTCCATGGGTCCATTTTCGTTCCATCATTGATCAGATTCGAGGAGAGGGGGTATCAAAACGTTCCTCTGAACAACAACCGAATTCGCTATGAGAGGCGAAAGGCGCCATCAAGACCTAGGCGTAGCTGATAAGCCCACCGACTAGACCTCAAAAAGCCCTTTGCCACTATGGGGTATCTCTCGAAAGGACAAGTAGACTTGTGCCATGCTTGAGGGGGTATCTGGTTTTCGCAAAATCAAAAAACAACAACAAAAAATCACACGCAAAAAAGCAATCCAAACCAAAAACAATCTCGATCTAGTACTGTGGGGTATCCTGAGCAACAAAACAGCAGATGAATGAGCGACGTGGGAGTTGGTCGTGCGATGGCGAGCCGATCCGTGCCTCCTCTCAAAGAGCGAGGCCAGAGAGACGAGAAGGGCTTCGAGGAGACAACGACGATGTACTGTAGTTCTTCTCGTCCCACCACTTCTCAAACTCAACTGGACTCGCAGCCCGAGACAGTCCAGATGGTGCCGACAGAGATGTGCGTGGAGTCTTGTCTCTGACCTCGGAGGACCTTCATGCAGTGGCCTTGACCTCAGGGGCCGTGGCAACGCTGTCCTTCGCGGTAAGGCTGTCGGGAACCACGTCGCCGACAATCTTGGACTCAGTGGCGTCTGTCGTGGCAGGGGTCTCGGTCTTGGCCTCGGTAGCGGGGGTCTCAGTTGCAACGGCAGGCTCAGTGGTAGTAGCGTCGGTAGTGGTCTCGGCCTTGGTCTCGTCCTTGACCTCTTCAGTCTTGGGCTCCTCGGACTTCACGGCCTTGCTGGGCTTGCGGAAGAGACCTCCGATCTTGCTGGGCAGAGGCGACTTCTCGCGCTTCTTCTCAGTGCCGTTCTCGGTGGCCTCAGACTCGTCACGCTTCTTCTTGATGGTACCGAGACCGCCGAAGAGAGAAGTCCGGCGCTTGTCCTTCTCGGCAGCAGGCTTCTCCTCCTTGGCGGGAGTGTCCTCAGACTTGACGGCATCGGTAGTCTCAGTGGCAGGGGCGGCCTCGTCAGCAGGGGTGGGCTCGACGGCCTTGGTAGCGGGAGTCTCCTCCTTGGGTTCCTCCTTCTTGGTCTCGGGCTTCTTAATGAAGCCGAGGAAGCTGCTCTTCTTCTCGGTCGCAGGCTTGGTAGAGGTCTCCTTGGGAGCCTCCGCAGCACCGTCCGTGTTGGCCGGAGCGGTGACGGCAGCAGCGTCGATGGGCTTGTTCTCAATGGGCTCATCGAGCTTGGGAGCAGTGTCCGAGACGGGAGGGACGTCATCCTTGGCAGGAGGAGTAGGACCGACCTCTTTCTCAGTCTTCTCGGCGCTGGGGCTGGTGACCTTCTTGTTGAAGAAGGCGCCGAAAACGGAACCGCGCTTTCCCTTCTTGTCGGTAGGGGAGGTGGGGGTAGACTCAGTGGCAGTCTCTTCCTTCTTGTCCTCCTTCTTGTCGGACGCCACGGCGGCAGGGGCTAACAGAGTCAGTCGGATGGTATTCACATCCAGGTATAACTTACCGGCAGCGACGGCGGCAGCGCCAGCGGTGGCAGCAGCAGCTTCAGCGGCCTTGCTAGGGTCGTGCTCCTCCTTAGCCTCGTCTTTCTTGACCTCAGCCTCGGCCTTCTTCTCCTCTTTCTTTTCGGCCTTCTCGACCTTGTCTTCTGCCTTCTTCTCTTCCTTGGTCTCATCCTTCTTGCCCATCAAAGAGCCAAAGATGGAGGTGCGCTTACGAGACTGAGAGCGCGACTCCTTGGGGGTCTCCTTCTTCTTCTCTTCAGTAGGAAGGGCAGCGGGCTCCGCAGGGGTTTCCTCGGGCTTCGACTCGGTGGTGGCGGCCGCGGTAGCGGTGTTGGCATCGAGAGACTTCTTGGGCTCCTTGGATTTGGAGCGGGACGCAGCAATGGCGGCAACGGCAGCTGGTTTAGCTTCGGAGAATTAGTCGTCGATCATTACAGCGGGGTGGGTCTGGCAGTTGGAGAAACTTACAATAGTCATCGAGGTTCTTCTTGTAGCTTTCCTTGCCAGTAATGTCGTCCTTGAGGGTCTTGGATTCCTCGACCTGCTTCTCGACGGCGACAACCCAGCTATCGCGGTCGCCGGCAGTGGCAGCCTCAAACTTGTGGGTCTTACCCTGCAGATCGAAGGAGAAGCCGAGAACACCCTCCTTGGTAACATTGGTAGCCTCAGCCTGCGACACGGTTAGATTTTGAAACGATGATGCCTATCCCTGTTACGAACCAAAGGAATCAAGCCAGCAGGGTGGGCCTTGTCCTCGGCACGCTTGGTGTGGAACAAGAGGCCCTTGCCAGTCTCGCGAGCCCAGGCGGCGTTCTGGGCAGCGCCGGTCTTCTCAGAGCGAGCATAGCTGGCCAGAGACTCGGCGGTGAGGGGCTCCTCGCTGAACCAGAAGAAGTGCTTGGAGAAATGAAATTGTCTGGGTGAAACTGTTAGCGATGTCTGGCTGATTGGGTGAAGATGTAACTTACTTGAGGAAACCAGGAGCCTTGTATCCAAGAACACCCTCAGTTGCGGGAACAGCCTCAACGACCGTCTCGTCTTTCTTCAGGTCCTCCTCCACTGGCTTAGCCTCGTCGGCCACAGGTGCGGTGGTAGCCTCGGTGGCAGCCTCCGTCTTGGGAGCATCGGTGGCAGCAACGCCTTCACTGGTGGTGGCAGTGGGGAGCTCAGTTGATGGCTCAGCGGGCTTGGTCTCGACGGGAGTGGTCTCCTCGACGGTCTTGGGGGCCTCGACAGACATTGTGTTATATTATTTGGGTACGAGATGCGCTTGTAAGGCGGCGGGGGGAGAACGAATTAGAAGATGGGTAGAGACTGTGGTTCCAAAAAGATTCGAGACTCGATTGAGTGGCTGCGATCAACGAGGAAGGGCAAGAGCTCGTCGCTGGTGGCAAGAGTATTGGTGACACAAGGAGGAAGGAGTGTCGGAAGTGGTAAACAAAGGGCTCGTTGTGCAGTAAAATGCGAGATGCACGAGGTGAAGCAAGTGAGATTACTAGACAGCTCTTCAGCTCGTAGAAAGGTAGATGCAGGGAGGATGCAGGAAGGAAAAGATTGGATTGCGAGATAAATGAGTGGGAAATGTTTGGAAGACAACTCGGTTGCCCGTGCGTCGCCCTGGCCTGGCGGCGATGGCGCTCATCTGCCTGGTAGTGTGGTGATGGCTGGCATCGGGAAATGAGCAGAGGCTCCCTAACTGATTAAGCTCAACTTTAGCGGGTGGGGCGTTGGTCGCGCAGACTCTGGCGCCCATAGCATTGGTCTTGGTTAAGCTATTGCCCACTAACCCTGGTCCACCATCACATGTCGTGCTAAGTTGCCCAGGACCCTGTCTGACGATCTCTAACATGCAAGGTGATCATTTCTCCGCGTGTCGAGGGCCCGAAGGACTATATGTTTTTGCGGTGAGACACCATGTTGTAGTGCTGTTTGGGGGGAGATGAGATCCAAAGGCCACAAACCAGGCCAGGTCAAAGTACAAGTACGCTCCGTCCTCACCAGAGGTCGCCCAGTCCTGGCCTGGCCCATGGCAACCCCGGTCACAGGTAATCATCAGCGCCATTACGACGACCGAGTCCCGGGCTGCACCTGAAGCAGGCGTTTCAGCGCTCTCATTGACCTGCTTTGGACGCGCCTACGGCAAGCTCCCATCCTCCTACCAATCTGGCGCACTGTGCGATTCGATCGACTGGAGCGCATTACGCCTCGCACACTCTGGTTCGTTCCAAGGCAATTGATAGCCAATCCTTGGTCATGCGACCCGCGTCGGTCCTGGAAGATCGAGATAAGGGAAAGAAAAACCTGAGCCGTACGCGTGACGCCGTGTCTCTGTCCAACCTGCATGCATGTGGGCTGCCGGGAGTCCCGTGCAGGATAGGATGCAAGGCCGCACATCGCCCGCAGCAAGGCAATTACTGATATCTTGTTGGTTGAGCTGCGGCTTGCACCTGCAGGTATGGCGTAGTTAACGCAGCTCTGCCATCATCCGAGTAGTCAACGCCTGCATGCTCGTGTTTCGGTCACTCGATGATCAGCGGACCATCCTGTGGATTGGGAGGGACGAGACAAGCAATAGTTCGTGCTCGCACTCTCTTTCTGCTCTCGTCCAGAACTTGACTAAAAAGCCGCAAAGGACGTCCGCCAGATACGAGCGCCCGCGTCTTGTCGCAATCGCCATAAGCCCACAGAGCGCCGCAAGGGTACGCCGTTCGCCTGACCCTAACATATTGGCCTTGGACCTGGCTGGAAAGGCCCGTTCAAAGGGACGCTCCACTCCCACCACGCGCCCCACAATCTCAGCCGGAGCATCGCGCTAGCAGCTGGTTTCAAATGTGCGATCCTCTAGTTCAGACTGGTGGATGATTGGCTCCCGGGCTTGGACACTAGATCAAAATTACTTGACGAAGACTGTTCTGTTCAGGATTGAGGCTCGCGATGTCGAAACACACTCGGGAGACTTCACGATGGGTCAATGGCGGAATCAATGCAGATGGCGGGAGTGACTAGCTCAGCACGAAGAAACCACGTCCGAAGGACAGCCGACGAAAGTGTTTGAAGCAAGGAATGAATGTGGATGGAAAAGAATTTCTTGTTGGCAGAGAAGCGAGAATGGAAGGTGCGTCGACTCGCTTCTGGAGGACCGGGAGGGGCCACGGCTTCCACAGAGACGAGATTCGACGCTTTGACCACTACCACCTCATAGCGGCACATCCTCCACGGGTGCAAACAATTGACGCGCAATACTTGTCTTTCTTCCGCGGCATTAATACAGATGATCGTCTTCATGATAATGATTGCACATCATGCAGCCCTTGCTGGGCCTGCTACCGCCAGCGCCGTGCTCGTTGATACTAAACAATAGATAGATTTCCAACTTTTGATCATCGAGATAACCAGAGGCACTTTTGCTACTCAGCTCATGCAGCAGTCGTCAGGACGTAGGAGGTAATGACATCCATCCTCTCCTTTGTCAATTTCAAGCTGAGCTTTAGTAGCTCCTGGGCCAACTCTGGCTGCTCGGTTTGAAGCTCTTTCCACCGATCTGCAGACAGTTGCCACACGATCGAGTCCTTGTCCGCAGTCATCCTCGCGGTGCGTGGTGTTTGCGAGAAGAACGGCAACTCTCCAAATGGTCGCCCGCGGACGATCAACTCCGAGAATTGGCCCTGCGGTAGATCGTAATCTCCCCGCATCAAGCCATCTTCCAGCAGGTAAAATCCATTTGGTAGGTCGCCGGGCTCGAAGAGAACAGTGCCTCGAGGCAATGTCCGACGCTCAAAGTACGGTCCAGCTTTATACCAAAAGTCTTCAGCTCTGGTTGTCATACCCTCAAAGATTTCCAGCAACAGAGGCAGTGGCTGCTGAAAATCCTGCCACTTAGACGCGGATGTGGGAACTTCTTCGACCGCGGTCTCTGCTACTCTTTGGAGCTGATTCCTTCGTGGTGAGCTAATCATGAACTCCGTCTGAACTGACGACGAAAGCTCGGATCCGCGCGGCCGCGGCACATCAAGGTGAGTCGTCCCGATGCGTTGATGGGAGCCTCTCTTAGTCTGATGTCTAAGGAGGCTCTTCAACAATTCGTTTTCGCAGCTTTCCAGAGCTTCATTGAGACCCTGAAAACGCCGCACATCAAGCTCGTCATCAAAAAGACCGACACTTTCAAGAGCATGGCCGATTTGCCCTTTCAAGTCAATGCCACTGACACAGAAGACGACACCTCGTTTTTGCAACAGCCGATTGATACGCGTAAAGGCTTCGGCCGCCGAATAGTCGATGCCGTTGATGCTGGCCATGTCGAGAATCAGGAAGCGAAGAGGTCGCTCTTCGAATGCTTCATCTTCCAGGAGAGCTCGAATGCGATTTTCGACACCGACGATGGTCCCAAAGAACAGAAAGCCAGAGAGCTTGATGAGAAACATCTGCCGCCCAGCTTCTTTGAGAAATCGATGCTGTAGCGGGGCTCTTCTGACTGTCGAGTTGGCAATCTCTCCTGAGTACGTCGCTCGGATGGCGGTCCTACGGGAGGTCTGCACCACGAAATTCAGCGCAGCCAAGATGATGCCAATGAAGATGCCGATGACGAAATCCCACACGCCCATCGTGACGACAATAACGAGAATGGTGAGGTATTCTAGCCGCTGCACTTTACCCCACGTCTGCCAGAGTGCTTCTTCTAGCAGTTCAATGCCCAGCAGGAAAATAAGGGCTCCAACCACACAGACTGGAATATAGCCTATCACAGCGGGGCCGGCAACAAGCACACCGGCGGTGGCGGCGGCAAGTAAGAGGCCAGCAAGTCGATCTGATCCTCCACTGTCCATGAAGAGTAGACTGTTGGTGTAGACGAGGTAGTTTTGGACACTGCCGAATAGTCCAGAAAGAGAATTGGATATGCCGTGCGCGATGAGCTCACGGTCGACGTTGAGATTATCCTCATTTGTTGCGATACCCAGAGCAGGGACATTGATTGGCACATGCAATAGGCCAAAGAAAGTCAATGCAAACATGGCCGGTATCGTTTCACCGAACGCCGCCCAATCGACAGCTTTGAGGTCATACAACGTCCAGAAGTGATACCAGGGGTTGCCTGCCGGAGGACTATCGAACACCCAGCCCTGGGAATGCAATGTCTCCATCGGAAGGTGAAGGGCGAACTTGAAGACGTAAAACAAGACAGCTACTCCGATGACTAAACCCGAAGAGGTCAGCAAAAGATGTACAGCAGATGGCCTTGAAGTGACCAAAGACGATTGGGGATTTCTGGTATCCGGTCTGGGATGGCAAATTGATGCTGATCCCGGGACAAGCTGGAAAGAAAACTCACAGTAGCCGCCTACCAACATCTCGGACTTGACGAAATGCTGAGTGGTTTTAAGTATTAATGCGAGTCCGAAGGGTAGTATCCATAGACCGACGGTGTCACCTTGGAACAACTGTCGCAGCGTATCCAGATTATAGTTCAAGTTGCCCGGCAGCCGAGCCGATACTTCAATCCCAGTGACAAACAGGAAGAAGCCCACGCCACCAATACATCCTATGAGAATGTGGCGTGGGAAGAAGCCAATCAAAGAGCCCAACCTGCAAGCTCCAAGTAAAAAGAAGACAATGCCCGTCAACACCGAGCTCACAGAAAAGGCGAGGATGGTGGTAGCTAGGACTGACTTTGGGTTATCCTCACCAACCTTGTTGAGGATAGTGAAAGCCATCTTGTGCATGAAAGGGACGACCTCAATCATCTCGGAGCCGATGCCTCCTTTGAAGATCGACCCGCCCGCCGAATATGTGACTTGGGCCACGATGGTGGAAACGTAGAACATCGCAATTCCATCCGGACCAAGATCGTCGAACATGGCATTACCGAGGGGGAACAAGATCATGCCATAAGATAAGGCATCCAAAATGTTGAGAAGGAGACCTAGAATGACAGCGGGCAACAGCTTCACAGGTCGGACGACAACCTGCCTCACGATGGCTTTCCCACTCCATGTCTTGGGGTGCACGAGGTTGTAGCCACACGTGCGGAGCTTGTCGACCGGTTTACGCCACATCGACACCTGAACTCTCTCATTGTGCTGGCGTTCCACGTCTGCAAGGTCTCCGTAGGCACCAGAGGCTTTTCTATCGCCCAATAGCGAGGTGTGTTCGTTGACTTCGTGGCCGTTTGACTCAAGTGACGCTCGAGCGTGATCGTTCCTCTCTTCAGTGCTGTTCCACGCCGACTGTCGTGCCCCCTCGTCGTCCGAATGAAGCATGCTGGTCAGTGCTGACAGGGAAGGATCGCCTTCATGATGTGCTCCGTCAGGCGTCACAGGCTCGGAGACCTCGGGGATGGCGTCGATATGCAAGTCCTCAGGCGCTAGAGGGGAGCCTGGAGGGGAGCTGCCGAGGAAGGGACTGTCGTCGTGGAGATTATAGGATGCTAATTGCGCGGTCTGCTCTTTGAGACCCTCGGTAGAGTATTGAGCCTGATCACGTTGGCCGCGAAAGGATCTATGATAGAAAGAACGGGCGGGGGTTTTGGCAAGAGATTGGCTTGTCACTGAGCTGCTGCGCCCTCGACGAGTGATATGTGGTCGATCACCTATCGCCAGCCCACCAGGCTCTTCATTTTCTCTCATGCTTCGAGGGGCAGAAGACGAGGGCGGTGCAGGTCTCGACTGCGAGGAAACGGCGGAGCCGGAGCGAGCAGTTCGCTTGCGCGGCGGAGACGACATGGCGCAATGTCATCGAGGCATGACACGAGGTAGAAGCAGCGATGCAGACTGGAAGAAGTGGGTACCACCAAACGCTTCCAGGGATGGTCGAGGATTAGTATTGGACAGATGTAATGCAGGAGGTAAAAAATTTGCACAAGGGTAGATAATTGTGAGGATGGGTATGCACAAAGAAAGGGAGCTGGTTGCTGATGGCTGCGGCGCGCTGAGGAGAAGCTTTCGAAAGCTTCACAGCATTTGCAGATAAGTGGCTTCGCGGCACAGGAAGGCGCGTCCCGTGCTAGTACCGGTCGACTCGTTGGAGCATGTTTTACCGGCGTATGCCATAGGCCTAGCTCAGAGTACCACTGATCTCTCGAGCCGACGTCGACGTAAACTGATCATCGCACTGGTTTTTCTTCGTGCTTCTCCAACGTTATCCTGGCATGTGCAGCGAAAAGAGCTTGCGGGGCTAGCCTTGTAATGGACTAGCTTCTAAGTCTGCCCCTCTATCATGACATTGGTCAATGAATAACAACGATAAAAGATACTGCCTATTGGGCACATGCTTTTTGATAGGTTGAAGTACGTATCTGTTTTTGATCTGCTAGTTCACGTGCTCCCCAATTCGATGAACATGTTGCCCTCGATGGGTTGGTTCCGAGGCATTTGTGCCAGTATAGAGCTTGACAAAGGCGTCTCGACGACTCAGAGTAGCTGCCGAACAGCATGAACTCAGATGTGATCGTTCAAAAGCTCAAATCCGTGTTGGGTGCGGCCAATTGGACAAGTTGGCCGTGGACGCGATAGCGAAATCTTCGACAGATGGCGCGATACCCCGGAGAGCTTGCGAGATGGAAATGTCCATAGCACAAAACGGTTCACGATCCCGGAATGGTGGAGGACGAGTGATTGTAAACGTCGAGATGGCCGTATTGCTCGGCGTAGACTCGAGAGATGCCTCCTTCCAATTCAATTGAGCCTCTGCAAGAAGCCTTGCGCAATCAGCCTTTCCACGTCCCCGTGACGCACATAGAACTGGCTGTTTTTGGTCAAGTTGATGGCACCATATTCTGTCTGAATTTCACCGGCGTCCTTCAGCACTCGCACGTCGATGAAAAGATCCCGCGGTGGTTCAAGGCTCCCAGTCAGATCAATATCCGTCCACTGGCCCTTGTAACTCGACAAGAGATCGTTGTACTGACGGGAGTATTCCTCTTCTTCTGGGCTTAGGCTGCTCTGGTTTCCACCATTGGTCTCGGTCTGGCCTTGCTGTACTTGCTGATGGTGTTGCTGTTCGAGCGCATCTTTACCTTCCCAACACATGCCCTCTAGTTTCTCTGCTCTTACACGGTGATAGGCCAACAGGCACCTCTTATTGCGTCTCATCGAGAGATGGTCGACTAGAAGGGCGCAAGCCGTTGCTTGGTCTTCATTAGGGCTGAATGTTCCTTGAAAAGGCTCCAGAATGCGATTTACATCTCTATCGAGATCTCGCACTTCGCGAGTCACAGCGCGCACCAGCTCCGTCTGGTATGGGGGCAAATGCGCGAGACTCTGTGCACGTTTTGCATGCTGCACCTGGAGTAGAATTGTAAGTCTCATGACGTCGCTGATATCAACAGCAACTTACCAGCTTGTTACCAAGCTCTCCGTGCATCTAGGGCTACATTCAGCAGTCCAGCCCAAGTTTCCCAGCCAGAAAGTCTCTTGTAAAAAGCGTGAGCCCGCGACGAGGGCGCGGGGTTTGGAGGCGTCGCGTTCTGATTGGCCAGGAGTAGACGCGTCGTGGCTGCTCCTTTGGAAGCGATGCCAAGCGCTACCAACGAATCGACGTTCATGAAACTCACTTCACTTCACATCTGCTCGATGTTTTGCGCAATAGGAAAAATCGCGCCAGATAACTCTTCATAAGCGCATCGCATTTCTAAACTGGGCAAGTACTTAGCTCCACTAAGCCACAATCTTCCAATTTCCTTAGCAGTGTGAGAACTCGCGCCCCGAAGCAAAAATGTCGATACTCGAACCGATGGACCGAATCCGACCATTGTGGCACAGGTACTGTGCGCTACGCAGTATAGAAGCTTCTAGCTACTCCAAGTGTACACAATAAAGGCACTATATGTCTGAAAGTCCCATGCTCCTGTAATGGAATAACCTCGCTATGGGTTCACAACAGCCGCAACAACATTCAATCAATGGCCCGCAACATCGATTGACGTCATGCTACGTACTAAACTGCTGGAACTCGCGATCGAAGTCCGAGCCTACCCTTTCATCCCATGCTCTCATATCCGTCAAAGTCGCGTTGCCGGGATGGAAGGGCTCCTGCTGAGCATAAGATACTCTCGGTGCTCCTTCAATGCTTTGCACAGCATAATTCGGATCCAAGCCTCCCAAACGAGGGTCTAGCATAGCGTCACCGCTATCGAAAGCTGCCGCATCCCCGTCTCCCAGCAGATGCTGCCCATCAGCATTAGGCAGACCAACCATTGACAACATATTGTCCTGCAGTGGGAATGGATCCTCCGTCTTACTGAAGTGGACGTCCTCGACCTGTCCAGGGGCGGCGTATGGCCGGACTTGGGCCTGCCAATACTGGTTGCCCGTCGGACGTTGATCCGGATACACAGGCATCTGTCGGTCGGGATACTGGTAGGCGTAGGACGAGGGGTTGGCGTACCCATATTGCGCGTATGGTCCTGGTGAGCCGTACGGCCAATGATCGCCCTCAAAGGGCGTTGCCGTATTGCTTCGGGTATCGTCACGCCTGACACTGCCTCCAGTACGACTGCGTTTGCCGCCTCCCCATTCGCAATCACTGTCACTATCGTCTTCGTCTCGGGCTCGCTTCTTTCCGGCTTTGTTCGGCGCAAACTTGTACTCCGGATGGGCCGCTTGATGGTTGTCTCTTTCGAGCAGGGCCAGTTTCTCGTACTTTTTCCGAATCTCGTCTGGCTCAAGTGGCCAACTGGCACCCGTGACCTGCGAAACAACTTGATGGTTGTTCTCTTTGCAGAACTTCTTGACTCTCTCGGCATAGGCCGATCGGTACAACATGAACGAGTTCATGGGCCGGGAGATGTATCCATTCTTCTTCGCTGCCTCCTGCATCCGGACCTCGACCGGTCTGTTAGCCCACAGCTCCATGTCTCTGACTGGCACGTCGTAGCCTTCGGTGAGCACGCTCAAGGGCTGATCGATGGCAGGGCCACCCTTGGGCGCCTTTCCAGCCCGTCGCCTCGGTGGTCTTTTCCTGGGCGAGGGGCCGCGACGATGTCCGTCCAGGGATTCTGGCGAGCGCAAAGAACGACCGCTGCGTGTCTGGATTCCTTCAAAAGGCATAGGTGAGGGGCTATAATGCCGCGAGGGGTAGGGATAGTAGTTCTAAATTGGTGGTCAGACCTTGACTTGGCTTCTTTTGTGCCTTGACCAACAGTAAGTCAAGACAGTGAAATTGGTACTCACTTGATGTGGCTGCTCATAGTACGGCTGAGGGGCCGTGTGGTACATTGCTGGGTCTCCATAATGGTCCTGCCGTTCAGTTAGCCTTTGTTCGAGGTGGATCAAAGATTCTCATTTACATAAGACGAGTCCATTGCTGCCATTGGAATGTTGTTCAGAGGAGGCGTGTACGGCGTTTGTGCGGCGTGTGGTGGCATGCGATTTGTATGATCACCATCGGCAGAGTGCGGTGGCGAAGGAGGCCTGGCGTCACTGGGCCGGCTCATGATGGTACTGGCCGCGGTATCGGCAGCTGTGGGCGCGCGAGGGCTAGGCTCGGCAAAGGGCGTCTGGCTCCGTGAAGGTCAGGACCGTTCGCACAATGTCGGTTTGAACCTTCACTGAGGGGCGCGAAAGTCGGCGCGGTGACCAGGTGCCTCCTCTGTTCTGTCGCTAATGGGAAGGATTGGTTCTTGTATACGGGAAAGCTTTGTTGGGAAGCAAGGGCACCCTCCACAATGCTGCTGATTGCTCCTTTGAGATGGATAGTGAAGCGGACGGGTGGTATGAAAGAGGTTTGTTGCTGAAAGAAGATGGGTCGGGAAGCAGCAGATCTTAGGCAGGGTGCAGATCAGAGGTCCGGATGGCGAGCCTGCCTCTGCGGTGGGAGTAAGACACCAGAGCGGTCAGTGTCTAGCACCCAGGGCACCGGCTGCTATCGATTTGGTAAGTTTGCCTCCTGCTAACCTTGCGATGTCGCAGCAACGGTTAGCTTTGTCTCGGTCTTTTGCACGGTGGCCCAAAAGGCGGCCTCAGTGACCAAGACTATCCGATCAAGGAGAATGAAGGATCTTTGTTGAAGTAAGAAGCGACGAAGAGAAGGTAGAAGACCACGGGAACATATTGGTTTGCGTATGGGCTGCTCGACCCTTTGTTAATACATGGTCCTTGGACGTTTCGAGTGATGGTATCCGAAAGCGGTAGCATGGCTGCAACCGGGTTTTCTGGCCTGTAAAACAGTGATCTGGATCGACGTTGCAAGCCATCCAGGTTGAACCCGTTCATCGACCTGCATACACCGTTGCGATCAGAGATCAGAAGGCCGAAGATATCTTTACCCGCCAAGGGGCAATCGCTCCATCGGCAGCCTGCTCATTACTGGCTAGCCGTGGATCGGTCAGCAGTATGCGCTCGGACGCAATCTATGGTTCCATCGGCAACTTCCTCGCCTGCGCGATGATCAGCTGCAATGCATGGACTACAGCCTTGCGCTTGAGCAGACTATCGAGCACCTCCGGCCTCGATATCCCCACCACCTATCAGCTTGGGGAAGAGCCTCCGAAACACGACCAGATCATTATGGGACGGCTGCTTGATAGAATCACCTGGATGGGAAAGTGGCTCCTCTCGAGCACGGGCCTCCACCTGCTGCTTGCGCAGACCTTCTGCATTCCTGGAGCCCGATTGCATCTGACAACAAGCCTGAAATTCCAGCAGAGTCTGCTTCTATTCCGCCAAACACGGGAGAAGGATGTTGAGCGCATTGTGTCTGCAGCGAGCATGAAGAGTCGTTCTACAATACGAGTGATATCGCAATCTGGGCCACTCGATCGGGTAGTTGCGACTTAGGCGGGGAACGTGTTTGAACCCGAACTGCTCTGGCTCAGTCAATGGGGCATGAACGGCTGTCAAACTCTAGACATGGTTCAGAAATCCCCGACACTCTCGGTGGCGTCGCAGTTGCCAATCTATACACACTTCCCTGGTGCCAAAATCCTCCTCTCATAGGAAACGAGACTATTGGGCCGTGGCACAGCGCTTGCAACCTATCTCGGACAGAGTCATGGTCCTGGTCTGCTTGGACTTGAGTTTCTTGGCTGGGACGTCCAGCCACGCCGACAGAGGCAGTGGCAGAGGCGCAAACAGCGCGGTACTGGGTACCTGGTAGTGCTCGTGCACTCTCTATCCGCATGTGGCTTGGCGCATTGGTTCAGCCTTGTCCGTTTTCGGCCGGCAAGCCGATTGGCCGGGCCTGGAAGGATCCTGGTCCGCCGCTGCACGCAACTCAACGCCTTGAATTCCCTGAAAACGCTGGCAACCCTGACCAATGTCCGCAATATGTGCTGATGATCACCTGCAGCAGATGACCCCCAGAACGTCCTGGTTGCAAAAGATGGCGCACCTACTACGTCGCAATCTTAGTCATGAAACACCCCATGGGATGGTTCCGCCCTGGCCTGTCTGCCTCTCGACCTATCAAGAGATGCAAGAGTGATCCTGGCCATTCCAAATACTAGAATACTAGACTCTGGGTCTTCTCTCGGAGAGGCCGTCAAGCAAAGTGCAACATTCAGGTAAGTCCAGGCGCAATACCACCAAGAGCGGGACCTTCGCGGACCGCCACCCGCACGAGTTGAGACATGCCTTACCCATTGCCGCAACGAACGCTCGAGATCGCGAAGTATAATGCCCAAGCATGCTGCTCAAACCCCACAACAAAAGTCCCAAGTGCTGCCTGGTCCTCTAAGCCCAAGACCTAGGTACGAGGAGAGACTTTGCTGGATTTCGGTACGGCCCCACGTATCTTCCCTCATCACCAGCCCGCAAACCCAGAGCGGTACGTTCTCCGAAAGTTAGCTGCGACTGCACACGTCAACAAGCCCACACATGCCACCCATCAGCTATAAGGACGCGCGCCTGTCCTACCTGCATTTTCCACCTTTACCAGACCACCGGGACAGATGCAATTGCGTTCCTTCGCTCCCAGCATGCCAGCCGTGCCAGGATGGCCGCCGCTCCGGAGGCGTTCATGACAGATGCAACCCGCAAGAAACACCTGTGCCCATCTCAGCCTCATCGGCCACCCCGAGCCTTCGCCATGCATCCATGCATCCATGCTTCCATGCTTCCCCCTCTTGCAAGCAAGAACGCAGCCAGTCGAGCCCGAAAATCCGCTTCCCGTTCGCCCTCGCATTTCGCTTCCCGTTCCCTTCTTGTCCACTTCATGTTACCCACCAGTCTAGTCTACCTCACCTCGTGTCCCCACAACAACGCTACTCCTCAAAACGCCACTCTGCCTCTCTGCCCCTCTGCCTCTCCAGCTTTCCCTCCCTTCCCCCCTCTATCGCCACAAACGTGTCTTCAACGCGACAGCCGCTATCCCCAAGCCCCACCCTCATTCGGCCATTTCAAGAGTGAGAAAATAACCCCCCCCCTCTCTATCTTTCGTTATTGTAAAGGGAGGGAAAGAATGGTCCGGCAATGGAAGGGTAGGGTCAGATCCAGGATGGCGGTGCCCCGCGGCGGTTCGGGATCTAGGAGATGTCTGCAGGTGATTAGGTGACTGGGAGATGCAGACTTTAGCAAAGGTGAGACGGTCGCGTAGCTGGCAAACGAATGGGTGGCACTAGCGAGGCTATTGTTAGTAAATAGATAGATAAGGACTGGACTCTGGAGAAGCTGGTGGGCCGACCGCCACGCATGATAGTTTGGTGTGCATCTGGGTGCGTAGAGAGTTTTGACCCAATGATATATAGACTATCGGAGGGCAGGGCAATGGAGATCTTCAAGACGATGCCTTTTCTATTCAGGCCCAAAGGTTTTGAGCCAACTTGGGGTAACATCTCTCTATCTAGAGGGTCCGCCGGTATTGATACATTAGCCTGCGAGGGCACCAAGCTCTCGACCTTCAAGCTCGGCCTTGTCCATCAGTGCGCCTCATTCGCTATGCCCATTCGCCACGTTCGCTCAATGCTCAATACTCAATCACATCATGATTCGTCCAAAAGCCTGCCTGATCCATCAGGAACCGCCCTGATCCTGCTGCACACCCTGCTTACTCGGGGTCGGTTGCGGGCCACGCTCTGGGCTTGGGGCCAACTTGGCAGCTGGTGGGAAGACAGGAGTACCGCTTACTGACGGCGGCGCAGACGGGGAGTGCTTGACGGGTGACACGCCGGATAGAGGAGGTGATGAAGAAACGTGGCCGTTTCGGGGGACGAGATTTGGTGTAGGGGTTCCGTTGGGGAGGGCTTGTGGGGCTGGATGGTTTTGGATGCCGGCAACAGGTCCGACGTCGTAGTTTCCCTGAGACGGAGTGATGACAGGTCGATTGATAATCGGTGAGGGCAGGCGAGCAGCAGGAGTCTGTTGGCCATTAGGCTGGCCGGAAGATCGAGGCCGAGGGGTATCTTCTGACGATAGAGGTCGACCAGGATGGACAGCAGTTGCCTGAAGTGGGGGAGGATAGTGATGTGGTTGCATATGATGCGCATAGCCGTTGGCGGCACCATTGAATTGCGGAGGCGCATACTGATGGCCAGAAGAATTTGGTCTCTGGAGAGGATGCTGCGCAGCTGGAGGAGGATAGCCCCATTGCTGACCTGGCTGCAGGGGAGGATAGCGCTGGGGGCTGGACTGCATGGGTGGGGGACTGGTTGCATGCTGCTGATATGGCGACATGACGAACGGATAGTTTCGCTGCGCTGCTGGGTTCGGAGGATACTGAGAAGGTGAAAGCCCATTTTGGACCGGAAGGGGAGGTCGAGGACCATAGGCAGGACCATTCGCTTGTGGCTGGTAGCCATTCGCTGGTACTTGGTGCTCAGGCTGGCGAGGACCCTCCACACCAGCAAAGCTCTGCTTCTGGGGAGATGGGGAGGTGAGAGCAGCACTGGGCTGAGGAGGTGATGAAGACTGGCCGACCTTGAGCTGTAGCATGATCTTGGGACGGCTGGCCTCTTCTTCCTTTCTGCGGCAGTCGGCACAGACAAAGTTGAAATCTTCCCGTTCTGCAGCTTGCTCAGAAATGTTCAGACACTTGCTGTGCTGCCACACGTTGCATCTGTCGCATGAAATGCTGTGAGATCCATCATCCACATTCTTGCCGTGGACGCCACAACCAGAGCAGTCAAAGGTCCAGTCATCTTCGCTAGCGATTTCATCAAGCTTCTTCTTGTTCTTGGCGATGCGTTCGCGAACCTGGCGTTCGGAGCCTCGTGCTTCACCTCTCTCGATAGCCTCTTGTTCCGCAGCGGCTCGTGCAAGCTCTTCTTCAGCAATTATCCGTTTGAATTCGCGATCTTTGATTCGTTGTTCGCGCGTCATCATCCGAGATTGACGGTCGTTGTCCATCTGTTCCTGTCTTTCTTGCTCGCGGTGGGCAGCAGCGAGATCAGCAGCACGTCTCCGTTCCGCTTCGGCAGCCTCGCGCTCGGCTTTCTCACGCTCGAACTTACCAGCAATGCGGCTGGAGCGTTTGGCGGTCGCCATTTTCTCCATGGCTAGCAGTTCACGTTCACGGCGTTCGATCTTTCGTCGTTGTTTCTCTTCGGCGGCTTCGATTATGGGGACGACATCGGATACAAGCCGGTCTCGCAGAGCCTGCTCGTTGGGATCCTTGGTCCGCTTGAATGAGTCGACGAGTTCCTGGTAGTCTGACAAGGTGATGGCGACGCACTCCCATTTGTATCCTCCAAGGGTATCGACATCGGCGCCTGATGGGGTCCCTTGTATCCCTTGCTTGGTTTCGTCTTCACCTTTGTCAACGCTGGTTTCATCAACATCAGGAGTCTCGGAGTCCTCTATCCGCTGCCGCTTGCTTGCGCGACGGCGAGCAGCCTGAGCCTTCTTGGAAGTAGCTTTGGGTTTTGCCTTGGGCGGTGGCGGGATGGGTGGTTCGGTCCGGCGATACAAGCGATCATCGTCCAGCAGGTAGTATGTACGGTCATCACGATCCCAACCAAACTCTTCGACACGCTAACAATGACATCAGTATAAATAGTAGGCAGGGGGCAAAGGACATACCCATTCGACTTGCCGAGACTCGGTAGGTTGCTCAGGCATTCTCTCGCGAATGCGATCGGGATTGAAAAACGTCCAGACTGTGAGCTGATGCAGGATGCGAATCTTGAGGAAGATATCGAAGTCACGGAAGCGCTTGGGCTGCTCGTCATCACCATAAGGATTGAGGTGAGGCATTTTAGCTAAGTATTGTCGGCGGGTGTACTCATCCCAATTGGAGTAGCTGGGACAGGGTCAGTATCTCTGGTCCTGCAAGGAGCATGCTCAACTCACTCAAGGGCACGGAACGACGAGATCCATTTCAGCAAGGTGAGGCCGATCTCCTCAAGTTTTTCTGAGTATGTTGGTTTCAGGCACTCTTCTTCGAAATCCTATAGGCACCATGTCAGTCATTTGATTCGATGGTACGGGCCTGCGACTTGTTGCTGGTGTGGCAGCAAGCAGGCAATGACAGAGTCGCGTACCTCGATGTCGAAATCGCTGTCAATCTTGACAGCCTTCCCAAATATGTGGATGTACTGCATGACGCTTGCGAACTCCCACATATTTCTTATCTTGTGGATTTGTGAGGTATCCTGGGGTGCATGAGCCGGAGGCTCAGAGGCCTCCATCTCGTCTCTTGTCCGCTTCCGCGGCATGATGCGAGAACGAGGCGCGAAGGGGGCCGCGCTGGGCGGTTGACGCGTTTCTTAACGTGTCTAGGTCAAGTTGATGGTCGATTGATACGTCTGGAAGGGTTCCCAAGCATCTGAGCAGTCTCCAAAGGCTTCACCTGCATGAAGTCCAAGAAAGTGGTCTGTTAAGAGATGGGCCTTGTACTTTTTTGCGCTTGAACCGCAGGTCACGGCATGATTCAACTTCGGCGCCGGCGTACTATTCTCCGAGGCTTGGCTCAGCTCCTCTGATCACGTGCCCAAGCACACACCTTTGCCTTGATTGGCGCATCTCAGGCAGTGAATTGATGATGCATTTGCGGGAGAGATTACAGAACAGTGTGTGCAAGTCCGGTATGCAAGCTAATAGCACCCATGCAAGCACATGCGGGCTCTGCGAAAACTTCAGTAGACAGCCAAATGTAGTGACAAGCATTCCGCGGGCGTTTGGGACAATGTTGTATTGCAGTGACACTCTGTTTGGCCCACCTGGCCTTCAGGGGAGGCTGACTCGAGAGTCGATCTGTGCATTCAGTCACAAGAACACCTCTGACGACATTTCACCCGGAATACATGCCAACGCGTCCCAGCAGCAAGGCTCACAGTGATTGTGCTACTTTAGTCGGAACCCCTTTGCCGCTCATACTTGTTGATAAGCACTATGCACCGAACAAGGCTGAGATACCTCTCTAGCAACAAAATGATATTGACAGGCTGTACTCTTCATACATCCTTTGCGGTAGTTGATCCCTGAGTGTCGTGACCAACAGCGTTCGCCAGCATCTCTTGGCATGCTTACGTAACTCTGCTCTCCCATCCACTTCCCATGCCCCATGGCTGCCTTTTGCGTCTTCCCTGCATCAATATTTTCCCGGTGACTTTCTCTAACCCTCCAACATGTCAAGTAGCGCACCGTACACCCCGGCCGAGCCCTTCGAATTCCCCGCTCGCCACTCCTGGCCACCCTTCTTCTCTGCACAGCCCACGCTGCAGAGCCGCCAAGCACAACTAAGTCGCTGGTCGACCCTCATCCAACGCTACTGCCGACATTACCGCTTATACAACCTCACGCTGGTCGATGCTCTGGATACGCCACTGTTCCACAATGCTACGCTCAAGAAACGCTTATCGCTCGCAGATGCCAAGGCGATCATCGAGCACATGGCCTCGGCCGCCGGCGACAACCGTGCTGAGTGGGTGTCGTCGGAGAAATCAGCGGCGTGGATCTGGTGGCGCAAGCCCGAGGAGTGGGCGGATTTGATTGCTGGTTGGGTGGAGGAGACGGGCCAGAAAGGGGTGGTACTAACGCTCTATGAATTGGTGGAAGGGGAAGCCACCATGAACCAAGAATTTTACGGCATGGACACACGAATACTGAGGAGGGCGTTGGACACGTTGGTCAAGAAGGGAAAAGCGCAGGTGTTTGGGACAGAGGATCAGCAAGGCGTGAAGTTCTTCTGATCATAACAGGTATGACGTCGATGTCGTTATCTCGTGTCCGAAGGGACCAATATCTCGACGCTTCCAGGTACGCGAAAGTAAGCTTTTCCCGATACCTTCTCACGAGCTGAGCTCGTATTTGGTCACGGGCAGAATCTCCTGACGCATTGCCGTCTCAATCAGCCAGTCGGTCGTCACTATCCGAGGGATCATGCGAGAGCTCTGCGCCATGGACTGAAATTGGTGCCACAATTTCTTGTTGTCACCTTCCTCGGGGCTGATGAGATATACATCGGTGTTCTCATCGTCAGCACCCTCACTCCCGGCTCGATAGGACTTTACGCGAGTACCCTTCCGGCCCTGATATAGCATGCATTGACCGCCATTGGCCTGGACGATCTGATTGTAGGTCTCGAAACCGCCATTGACGTTTGGCAGGCAGTATACGGAACGACCCTCGAGAAGCCTGTTCCGGTTTTCCCTTGCTCGTTCCTTGGACAACGTCAAGGAGAGCCCCAGGCGCTTTTCCTGTTCCTTGTCGACAAGCTTGAAAGCTTCAGGGTCCTCGAGCTCTTCGCTCTCCAGACATGCGTCAATGAAATTGGTCGAAACAATCGTTGGAGCGTAGGACATGGCCGATATGAATTTGACTGTTCGCACAATCCGTGGAGCCGCGAGGTGTGTGGCTCGAGCTGGGTCGAGCACGAGGCTGATGCCTAGCTGGCGAAGCTTAGCCTAGGGCTGTTAGCAGATATTTCGATGGATATTTCGTCTCACTCACTCTATCCGAATCTTCGACTTTCGGAGCATCTTTCCATCGAGCATATCCCGTGACAAGCAGATGCATAGCTATGGGTGGAAGGCCGGTCTTTGGCTTCTTCTTTTGCTCGACCTCTGGAATATGCTCCTGGTCAGCCATCTCGTCAACTGACCGCTTGCGTGGCATTTCGACGCGCTCATCGTCAGTCTTACGTCGGCCGCCGTATACCACTCCGCCTACCCGCTTCTTCTCCTTCTCATACAGAGCGATGTCTGTAGTCAACTCATGTAGCTTCGTGGTAGCAGCGTCTTTGGAACGCCGGCTGTTGGTGGTGGAGGGCGTGATATTCTCCTTTTCTAGCGCAATGAACCTGGAGGCAGCAGGAGTGCGAAGTTCGGCGGCTTTTGCTGGTTTGGGATTCGTACGCCTCAGTGGTAGCTTCGCGGCGCCATCACTCGCGTTGTCATCAATTTCAACATCACCCGGAAAGAACTTCTTTTCTAGGACCTCCCGATCGATCTGAGTCTGGCCGACGACTTCACCCAGGTTGGTTCGTTTCGGGAAGTGGGTGAATCTGCTGTTGCTGACGCTGGCCACCGTCCATTTGGCGTAGCTCTCTTCCAGCCATAGGTGGTTGACGAGGTGGATCCCCCATTCCTTCGCTGCAGCACATTTCTCGCTTTGGACGTGAGCAGTGATTAGATGCGTGTTATCTTGTTTTAGAGTCTTTGTACATTCGGCGCCACTTGCGGTGATAAGGTTCTCAAGGTACGTTCTTGCTTCGCCGGTGTAGTTGGACAAACTAATCTTGAGCTTGTCGAAACCCGGGATGCCTTTTGGATCGATGGGATAGTGCATGAGTCGCTTCAAGGGAGAGGTCCATACGTCAGTGGTGATGAGATAGTAGAGCCAAGCTAGGTTGCCAACATGCTTGCCGGTGCGAGATGCGAATTGGTACTCCTGACCCTGCCGGTATTTGCAGACGTACATACCGCACTGGGGTACGGACGAGACAACCTTGCCGCCTCCATTCCGAATGATTTCTTCCAGAATGCCCTTCAGATGTGACCCGAGGCCAAGGTCTTTTGCAAGCACAATCTTCTTGTTCTTGAACACGGACTGCGCTCTACGTGTGGTTGAAGGGCTCGGAGGAGGGGTAGAGGCTGGATCAGGATCGACGGCGCCGTTGACAAGGGTTTGTCGATAATTGTATGGCAGCTTGTCGACCGAGGAATTGAGGATCTCGGGATTGGGCAGCTTGTAGGGAGTTTCATCGATTTTGCGACCGAGCCTCAGACAGTCGTCAAACCAGTGCGGCAGAACAATCCTGATCTTTAGTCGTCGGTTAACAGCCGTCTCACACATGTGCGAGTCAATGCTCAGAGCCACGATGTGCGTGACTTGACTCGTCAGCTTGTACGTGAAAAGGCCACCCATGGCTAGGACGCCTCCGGCAATGGCATCAGCATCGCCTTCAGGAAGGTCTGCACAGCATGCGACCACGTCTGACAAGAAGTAACGAGGGTCGGGGGAATACTGGCGTGGATTTTGCAGCTTGTCTTTGGCAAGTGAATGTTCGATCCAGCTAGGCTTGATAGTAGGGATCATAGCATCGCAGGCCCGGTCATAATCGGGATAGTCGGTCGTTGTGGAAACAATGTGCGTGATCCCCTTGAGTGCGAGCGCATCGTTTGTGTCATAGGTATCAATGTTTGCCTCGCCGTCGTGCAGCGTCAAGGATTTAAGAATCTACATAAATCAGCATGAAAACACAACATCGGCATTTCACGCACCCGCTGGGCCTCATCTTCTGGTATGCCATCGCTTCGTACAACAAAAAAGTTGTTCTGTGCGAACAATCCCTTGGGGGCAAGTTCATCGACATCCATGGCGTCTGGATGTGGCGGCATTTTGGGCTCGACGAAGGACCGAATGAGGCGAGAGCAAGAACCTAGAAATGAGTTATTCATAGCATGATACAGGCGCGACTTGAACGTCAAGTGATCAGTCAAGGCAGGAGCAGAGCCATTGGCGCAAGTGGCGGATGTTGATTCAGTGTACCCACGACGAAGAAGCAAGTTCCACTTTAGTCGCGTCGCGGTCGACTCAGACTGGAGTGGGTCCTGACGCGTCTGCGAAACCACGTGACTAAGACTGGTCTGGTGGTTCTCTCCACAGCTCAGCTATCATTTCGCAGCACATGGCAGCATCCTATTCTTATAAAGTCCTCCAGCTGGCCAATGCTAGATCGCTCAATGGATACGCTGTCCGCAACGGGTGTTGCAGGAGTTCATCTGTGTCCCTGGGACGGAGGAACGCATCCGACAACAGAATAGCGACGGTCATGGCCCCACGAACCTCGGCAATTCGGGCTGGGAAACCACAGCTCGACTCTGAGCCCACCGAGGTCACGAAAGACCATGACACTGCGCTTTTTTCTTGAACGCACATCTTGCTCTAGCTCCAGTTTCTCAGAGTTGCCAGCCATGTATCCCTACCACATTGTTGAGCATATCGTGCCAGCACAGCATATTCGAGAGTTTCCACGAGCAGTCCTTGATGCCGAAGAGACCGTCTTAAACCTGCATGTCAAGCAGTATATACCCACAGACAACCCCGACCCTCGACCAGGCGATGTTACAATAATAGGAGCGCATGCCAACGGCTTCCCAAAAGAGCTATACGAACCGTTGTGGGAAGACCTTCATATACGCTCGAAACTGCATAACTTTCGGATACGAAGCATATGGATTGCAGATGTCGCGCACCAGGGTTGGAGCAGTGTTGCCAATGAAGAGCTTTTAGGGAACGACCCATCATGGTTTGACCATTCCAGAGACCTGTTACACCTTATCAACCTGAAAAGAGACCTCATGCCGCAACCAATTGTCGGCATGGGTCACAGTATGGGAGGTGCCCAACTCGTCAACCTGTCTTTCATGCATCCCCGTCTCTTTCGCACACTGGTCCTCATCGACCCAGTCATACAACAACAAGCCTCTGTTCCGGAAAGCGTTGGGCCTTCGCCAGCCCGCCTCTCAACTTTCCGTCGCGATGTCTGGCCCTCGCGCGAGGTGGCCGCGAAGTCATTCGCGAGCAGTAAGTTCTACCAAAGGTGGGACCCCAGGGTCCTCGATCGCTGGGTAACGTTCGGTCTACGAGACATGCCCACCGCTCTTCATCCCGTTGACCTAGTCGCGGATGGATCGAAGCAGGTGACGCTCACAACGCCCAAGCATCAAGAAGTGTTCACGTTCCTCCGCCCAAACTACGATCACGAGGGCGCAGGTGGAAAGCCAGTCAACCGCAAGGAACGCCCGGATCTGGACCCAAGCATGCCTTCGTTCGGGAATTTCTACCGCTCCGAAGGCGGCGCTACTCTCATGCGGATAGGCCAGCTGCGACCGAGCGCTCTATATGTGTTTGGCTCCGAGTCGGAGATCGGTAGGCCGGAAGGAGCGGAGAAGAAGGTCGGCATGACGGGCATCGCGCCTGGCGGGAGCGGGGGTGAGAAAGAGGGCCGCGTCAAGGGAATCACTTACGAAGGCATCGGGCATCTCATTGCGATGGAAGCGGTGCAGAGGCTTGCAGAAGACTCGGCCGAGTGGATTGGCAGGGAAGTACAGAGGTGGAGGGAAGAGCAGGACGAACTTCAGAGGACGTGGCGCTCAAAGCCGCGGCGGGAGAGGCAGATGGTTGATGACTTGTGGAAAGAGCAAATTGGCGGGCCGCTGGGGAAGAAGAAGGTTCCCGCGCAACCGAAGCTATAAGTGTGCCCAGCAGCGCGGAAGATCATCAAGTAGAATTGCCCAATTTCTAGATTTATAAGACAGACATTCATATTGAGCCCCATCATGCTCTCCCCATCTAATGTGTCCCCAATCTATCACTGCTGCAACGGCCGAGGCCAAGTTTTCCCCTCCACCCACTGTCGGCCCAACACCTCGCTCATTCTTGCACTCACAACTCAGCTTGAGCACCCAACGGGCACCTACAGGTTCCTCGCCCCAGAGATGAATCGCCTCAAACATGCAGTTGTTGTCCACGAGGAAGCAGTGCTGTTCTGGCACGAGAAGCCCTGTGTTAAGTGGGGAGGCAGGCGGAAAGGCCTTGCGTGGCCAGATGACCCGAAACCAAGGTGGAGCTAGAGTGAGCAGCGTCTCGAGGACGGATCACAAATATGCCTGAGAGCCGTGGACATCTTGAGCAGGGAGGATCTGGTCAGATTCTTGTGAGGAGGCCAGAAGAGATAGTATTGCTGATATCGGTGAGCAAACGGTGAAAGCTTGCAGATGTTGAGACCAAACTAGCAAAGAGCAGTGAGTGATTCTTTCGATCAAGTGTTTGTCATGTCAGGGGATAGCTATAACTGAGGCCGTCCTGAGCCGTCAACGACGGTATCCGCAAGGTACTGCCGTGTGTCCCAGCAATGGCATTGTGATGTCTCTTGGTCGTCCCTGGTAAGTGAGACTCTCACACAAGGGCGGCTTTGTTGGAGACCTACCTGAAGATACCATACCAGTGGCTTCATGGGGCGACCGCAAGCACCCAATCCAGGCCGTAAATTCTGGCAGACTAAGAGCACAGCATGAGAGCCCTCATGCTGAGACTCGGCGAATAAAGCCCACAGGAGAGTGGTCAACCCCTTCGAGCAAGAAATCATTATCGACAATGGGAGGCTCTTTGTCCGCAACTCAGACGTCACATGTGAGCCCTGTCTGTGGTGGTGACTGAGCGCTCAATAGCCTCACTTAGCTGTGGTATAAATATGAGTATATTGATAAACTCACCAACGTGGCCAGTAGTGCATTCAGTACCAGTCTCCCGTATACACAACAAACTGCTCTTCCGCTGCAAAGTACTCTTCCTCTTGCTCGAATCTTGCTCCAGACACTCAGATATCTTGCTGCCAACGTCGACAAGAAATTACTGTCAACATGGTGTATGCGAAGCGCCGTCCGGCTATGCCACGCAACAGCAACTTCAAACCTCGCCCCGACAGCGATGAAGACGGCCAGTCAAAGATTTGCGGCAAAGACTCGACTCGCAGCTCGACCGACAGCACAGAACTTTCCAACCTCCCTGATGCTTCCAAAAAAGCCGTGGACCAAAACAACCATACCGCTGCCATGCCTATTAACGACACCTTCCTGAAGAAAGGGCACGGCTCCGGGCACAACTGCCCTTCAAAGGATTCCGCGACCACTCACCCCTTCTGCCACCGATGCTACAAGAAACAGCACGGTGGCCACTGCCCATCTTGCAACTTCGTCGTCAGCTGGAAATACGGCTGCGGCAACCACGGCTGGAAGGGTTACGAGCTGAATGCAACGCCTCAAGAGATCCTCATAGGACCAGAATGGGATTCCGAGAATCTCGAGGCGCGGTTCGTTGAGCGTGCCCTCCCACGTGGCTAAGGCCAGTGGCGCGCACTCATGTTGTCGGGTCTGTCATCCCAGCCGGCGGCCAGGAATTCGCTTTGGATATGGAAGCTGGTCGTGGCTTTCTGGTCGATAATGGCTTGTTGAAGAGATTGGGGGCAAGACAAAGCTTCGTTCACTTCGTCTCTTTTCGGAAGGTGTTTGGTGGGATGATGTTTGGGGAATGGCGTTGTTGGGTTTGGTAGTGTGGGTGGCATTGCAGCATATGCACAATACAGCATTCGTCCTACCTTTTTTCCAACACTCAAGTGCATCTTACCTCTTGTTGGCTCCATTGACATTGCGCTCTTGTCCCAAGGTTCTGATGGTAGATGTTTGTAGGTTGTGCTGAGTACCTTCACCGCGCATCTGGTGCACACAGTATGTGCTGCGGAGCTTCTGAGATGCAGCAGTGTTGTCGGTATCCAGCGACGCCATTGACTCTGTGTAAAACGGAGGGAAGATAGACGTGGTATGAAGTGAGGTTGGGACAAAGCCGAGTGGAGTCCTGAACAAAGCTGGCTATTGGCCGCAGCGCCTTCCCACGAATCTACATGGGATGCTTCTAAGACATGAGTACCGCACGTGAAACTTCCACCCCATATAGAAGGTCTGACAGGCTGAAAAGGCAACTTCTCACGGATGTCGCTCCATTCCTTGATCATAAACATCATGGGCATGCTGTCTTAAACTTAAGCTCCACGGGACGGTGGTCGCTATCCTTGGGTACCCTCCTCCCATTGCTCAATAGTCCTGCATCGTTCCACTCATAGTCGCGAACGGCTCAAGCTGTTCACACAATGACCAAGACCTCATGATCCCTCTCGTCAAAGATGGCTCGATACTTGTGCCACAAATTGGTGGCAGCTTTTGCATCTCCGTCTTTACGCGTGTCGCGAGCTCTTGCGCCAGGCATGGTCTCAAAGATCCCAAGCCGGGAGTAGAAGCCATCTCGCAGATCCCTCAAGACAAATCCCATCGCGCCATGGCTGTCTAAGAACTCCGGTGGCTCGTAGCCGCCCTCGACCAAGACAACATCGATACTCGCCGTCGTAGGATCGTCCCAATCCGCCTCGTGTGCGTCAGGACACATTCGTATTTCCACCGCACCGTCTCCTGATAGGCTATCGAGCAGTTCCATCTCATCAAAGTCGCCCGGGCTCCTCGATTCTGCGCCATTATCTGACCTTAACCATTTCGCAGGCAGCGTCCTCGCTTCCACTACCAAGGCACCACTTTTGACAGCGCCGAAAGGAGCCTCTTCGACCTCTATCTCAGTGCTGCAGTCGACTACTTTGACCTGTATCCTGCCGCCATTTAGCTTCGCACATTGTCCATGATGCACAGCCCCACTGATAGCTGTCCAGCTCCAGCTCGGTCCTTGATACTTGGTCGGCCGCGGCAGACGTCGTTGTCTGTTTGGCATCGACCAGAACAGTGCCCATGGAAACATACTTCGCCACAGACCTGCGACGTACTGGTGTCTGAATCCGATATTATCACAGCACACTTCTGCAAGCCCAGCGATGGCTAGTGGCCGGTCAGTCGCCACACTCAAAGCTCGTTGTGTATACATCTCGACCACGTTCTCCCAAAAGTGACAGGCCTCGGGGAAAGTGAAGGAGATGCGCTGCGTGCTAGTCAATTTTCCCAACATCATCAATAAGAGCCGATGTCGAGTACGCCAAATCTTGTTCAGAGTCTCATGCTTGCGCCATCCGTCCACGTACCACTCCTTGCAAAGCCATCTCGTCTGCCCACCAGCGAAATCGAGGATACGCGGAGATAAGGCATGCTCTTGAAATGTCCAGCCACGGTCCATCAAGGCACTGTCAGACAATACCGCAGACTCACGGAATAAGGTGAGTTCTCCCATTTCGCCCGTCGAGGGTAGAATGTAGGGAAGCGAAACTGTGTGATCGGGTTCGTCAGTAGGTTTCCGGGGTCTGAGGAAGCCCTCATCGGCATAAAGCGCGCGCGTCGAGCTGATAGTCAGCGCTGCGTTCGAATAAATCTGTGGCATGAGCGCTATCTGGCGAGCTTTGTCTTCCGGGCTATCCTGTACGATGCATAGGGAGTCGATCCATATGTACGAGATGTGAAGGCGATGCGTCACCTCAATGGCGTCTTTAAGAGTGCGTGGAAGTGCTTTGATATCCATCGCTGACGTGCGCGCCAATACGTTTGAGGTCTCAGTTTGCGCGGCTTGTGGCCCGCCCCAACAGTAGGAAAGCGTGGTATATTCAACTGGCGGACCAACAGCATCCTCGCAAAGCCGGATGCGCAGGCCATCGCTCGTCTCTGAAATCTGGACGAGTCTCAGAGGCCGGAACTCGGTCTTGAAGTGTTGACAGAGGTCGTGTCCGTGCCGGCATTCAGCCAACCAGCTTCGTATGAGCTTAAAGCTCTCGTCGGAAGCTGGGTTTATGACAATGGGCCTGGTGGTATTGAATATCCCTGCCGGATCCTGCTCAGTAGTGAAACAAGCATAGCTCAGATTTTCTCGGTACTGCTTGTTTGCCCATTTCGTCCAAAGGCGTGTTGAGGAGACGACATAGATTGCGCTCAAACTGTCAACATCAAACTCCCCGCCTTGCCCGCCATATGAGTATGCAAAACAAGTCAGATCCTCATCAGTGTCGTCCTCAAATGAGCTGTCGTTTCGGTCTAGCTGGGCAACAATTGTCTCACAAAGCGGGCACTTCTCCTCCGCACCCTTCCTGACGTGTGCATAGTTGACATGCTTGAAGTACACGATCTTCGGCGAGATCATGCCAGCGTTCTCTGTTCGAGGGCCAGACACATCGATGACGAAAGCTTGACAATAGGAGCACTTGTGTGGCTTGAGCTGGACTCGGAGCTCGTCGTCCTCGGCGGCCTCTTCGTGGCGCCGGCGTGCCGCTAGCTGTCGCTCTTCATTGATTGATCGGTCGGCGCGCGCGACGCCTTCATCAATTGCGCGCTGATAGTGAGTCTGTTCCTTGGCTAAGGCGTCCATGCTTTTACGGGATCCCGCTGGATCGAGAGATATTCTGCAGTCAGTTCCGGAGACTCCTACCTATACAGCAAACCAATGACTTGCGAGATGTCGTGCAATTGCGGCAGGCAACCAACCATACTGGGGCCTGTGCGAAACAGTGGACGCCTCGTATGGTGTGGGGGCCGAACTTTGCCATGCTCAAGAGCACGCCTCTCGCCTGCTTGCGAGAGATAAGATGCTCACTTGCGAGTCAGGTCAATTCCAACGTAGGCGAATGCTGCAGTAGTATTGGCAGAAGAAGATTCTTTAGCCAACGGGAAAGACTCAACAACACAGCAAGCGAACGTTGTAGTTGAGGAAAACTTGAGTGGGGCTGCAATGATTGCCTTCCATTGGTGGTACGTCCTCTCAGCCCTTGACCTTCTATATGGACATTGTACTGTACCAGTCCCAGGCTGATCTGAGCTACTGGTCTTGACAGACCTTAGTTAACCCCGAATTATCAGCTTCCTTGGAGACCATCGACATCTGATAGCTGGTCGTAACTACCTGAAAGGCACACAGATTCACTCGAGCCTCCATCCTCCTCTGCAGTCTCCTCGAACGTGCCATCGCATCCCAACCCCTCTGGAACATCCCAGCCCTTTTTCCAAGCTTCGGCAAATGCATTTCGTATGATGGCATTCTTCGCCCCTTCTTCTCCCTTTTCGAAGTCCCGGCAATGATGATCGAGCTCGAATGGAACCTTCGCTATCTCCATCAGCTTCGCAACAACGCACTGCTGGCCATAACGATCTCCGATAGCTTGGTCGATTGCCCATACAACATGTGCCAGGTTCGTCATTCGAGGATCGTAGCTCTCACAGTGGCGCATGGCGTCGGTGAAAGCACCACTGTAATGTGTTCGGTAGCCCACGAGCTGCTCCGGAGACATCTCCTCGTTATCGTCCGTCCCGGGATCGTATTCGTAATTCACTGGATTCCAATCTGCGCACAGAAAGATGGGCGTCCTGGCGTAACCAATGACACTCGTTTCGGTGCCGACCATGTCCCAATCGATGAAGCTAGTTACCTTTCCTGCCTCGTTGACATAGATGTTCTGCCAGTTCGAATCTGGCTTGGTCAGATAGAAGCATTTGTCTTCTATCAAGCGTGGTGGCATGGTTTCGAGCGCAGTCTTGAGAATGGAAAGGCATGCGTCCCGCTCGCTACCAGGTCTCGCCTGAGCTGCGATGTCCTCGTCGAATGCAGCCATTACCGAATCATACGGGCCGTAAGTCGTTGTTTCTCGCCAATGAGTCATCTCTAGTCCACCACGGACGACATCTTGTAGGTCGTTCCCCTTGAGCGCAATGTATGGGCCAACGCCGGACACGTCACCAGCTGAATCGAATGTAAGCATGCCTCTCATGTCGAAAGAGAGCTTGTGAAGCTGTGCCATGTAGCCAGCTATTTCGGACAGGGTCGAAAGGCGTCGATCCTCTGGCATCTCATCCCATGCGAGACACAAGGACCCACCTTCTGCACCTGAGATGATGGCAAAAGGCACCCCAGCTAGATCTGGGGAAGTCGTCCAGAAGATAACCTCTGGCAACGGGATTGTGGTATGAGATCGGACATACCGCATAGTCTGATATTCAGAGTTCATCTTCTGGATGTCCAGCTGCCCGAAACGAGTGCCATGGCCAGGGATACGAACGAACCAGCTGGTCCCGTCCTTCCACTGAATCCGATAGGCAAGGTTGTATGAGCCGTACACATATGTAAAGTGGGTGTAGGAGACATCCAGCATCTCTTCGAGGCTCAAGGGCCGCGAGCTGGCCTTCTGTGATCGATCAATGCGAAGCTTCACGGCCACTTGGTTGAGCCTGGAGGTGTTCATCTGCTGCATAACATCCTTGAACGCGGCCTTGTCGTCTCGGACGTCAAAATTTGCTGTACTTTGTCCACCCTCAGAACTTCCGTGGACGGGGGTCATATGTTCCTCGTCAGCGTGGGCTTCGCTGCTGTTCCCTTGTAGCTCATTCGTATCATCAGGTGCCGAGGTATCATTCGACTCATTGATCTGATTCGACCCGATGTCGACCGCAGATCGGTAATGATTATACATGAGAACGCCAATGACAGCAGCACCAGCCAGAACTCATCCGCCATGGCGATGGAGCAGTTTGAGACCCCACATTGCTTAGCGATAGGACTCTGTCGTGGTTCCTAACCAAATTTCGTGCGAGAAGACTCGGATTAGGGAGGGTGCAGTTGACATATGTGTCGTGAGGCTTTTATGAAAGTCGTGGCTTCATGTAGAAGCGTAGATTGCTGAGACAAACGGTGTGTTTGGAGGCCAAAGAATAAATAGTTTGCGAGACTTTTGTAGTTGTTTGGCCGTTTGCTGGACGTGTCACCACAAGGGCTGGTGATGTGATATAAATCGCTTGCGCCTGGTAGGTGAAAGCCCCCTGCCCTCGGGCCGTGACTGCGCACTATATAGCCTATTTATATTACCAAGGCGGTTGCTGTGGAAAACCGCAGCGGCAGTGGATGCGTTCAAGATATTCACCATGAGCTGCCTCTTGTGCCCCAAGTTTCCATCGCTCTTCCTCCATCCACCATTCTGGCGCCTGTTGAGATTTTCGTTCCGTCATTTCGAATACCTACTACTCTACCACGTGCCCAAGCGTAGGAAGAAGCACCATACAAATCGAACAGCGCACTTCATCTCTCAAGATGCCGCAAGATGAGAGACGTGGCCCATACATGTCGAGAAGCCTTTTGAAGGAGCTCGACAGTGAGCGTGAGCGTGAGAAGAAGCAAGAAGAGGCTCGCGAGGAGCAGGAGCAAATGGAACAGAGAAACAAGGAGGAGATGGATGGTAACAACCTCATACCAGTGACTCTTGAGCGTGGTCATCACCATTGGTATGTGATCGTAGCTCCCCGGTATCTTCTTGGCTTACCATTTTAGTCCTTTCAAAGACGCTGCAACCACCCACGTGCTCGAGCCTCGCTGTGTCGACCGAAAGCACATGGGAGTGTGCCCAGTCTGCCGGAAGTTGGTCTCGTCCAAGTATGGTTGCAAGAAACACGGTCTCCGAGGCGACGACCAACTGTATGAGAACATCAAATTCGCGTTTGTCGACCCGGAACATCCAGCAAAGGACGCGCCGACCGCCCCAAAGGTGAGGAAGAATCCCAACAAGACAACATTGAGGCTTCAGGGAAGGACGAAGTTCTAGGAAGCTAACAACGACGCCGATGTCTGTCGACCATCGTTCTCATCTGATATGTGGGTTGATGAGCGGGTTTCTGGAGTGGGTAGAGAGTACTCACTGTCATGCATATGTTGCTGCCATGGTTGGTCGCGCTAACAACTCTTGGGATGGGCATTGGGATGGGTAAGGAAGGGCTTGCCTCTCATTGTTCGACCGCGGGCATAGATTGTATGACTCTGGGCTAGAGTGGAGCCACTGGTCGGCGCAACATGATCAGACCGCTCTGTACTCATTATCCTTGCTTTTCGCTTCTGCTGTTGCCTTTTTCAACCGCGTGCTGTGATCATAGCTTCCAGCAGCATCGCCTCCGTGGATACGACTGCGACTTCCTGCTGTAGAAGTAGAAAGTTATGCTGACACTCGTTGGTCAGGATCGAATGACACTGAGCAGAGGTGGGAATGAGCAAGAGCTGAGGTCAAGACTACGGAAGGGGCGTGACGCCTGAACCCGGACAGGGGTTTGAATCATGGTGATCGTGTCTCGAGCAGTTCCGGTCCAGCTTACATACACCAAGGCATTGCCTAGTACATCCACTTGGGTGCCGCCCTGTGAGAGAGTGATCGGAGGAAAAGGGGGAATACGAGGCGCAAGGCTGGCGGCGTTCGGACCCCACTCGGGCTTTGCCGAAGCTAATGACCCCTGCCGAACAACAATCCGAACTTGAACTTTCTCTCCCCAGCCCTTCACTCGGTGGTCCTTCGACTGAAAAGACAGCATCACGGTGATATGTCAACCTCGCATATGTCAGGTCGGAGCAATGATGTTATCGTCTCGTGCGTGCACAGATGCAAGCATGTCTCACCTGTATGCTGGCGCAACCAGCCCAGTTCCAAAGAAAACACCGTCTCGCGGACCAGTCAAACTAATTTCCTTCCCCAGAGGCGGCTGACAAACTAGCCACCTTTGATCAATCCCCATCTTCGCCATATTCCGCTATTGGTCAGGAGTAACATCAAGCACTCGCTTCACAACAAAGTGATCGAGCTATACCCCTTCAAGACCCGCAGGTCCTCTAAAAAGAGACCACGAGAGAGTCCGTTTCGAAAGCCGGGGTCCGTAGGCGCGTCGGCGCCTCTATTTCATAAAGTTCCCGTCGCAATGCTCATCCGTCCCTTCTCGCCAGAGCGTGCTGTCGACCTTGGTGCTGTCCCTGTTCTCGTTCAATCCGCATTTCGTTCTTAGTCTCTCGTTCAAGACCTTGATACATCTGACTACATAATGAAGTATACCGGCGTGATTGCAGCTTTCGCTGCCGTGGCTGCTGCCCAATCTGTCACCTCCACCGGAAGCTCCAGCACACCCACTGGCTCCAGCAGCTCGTGTGATGCTCAAAAGTATGTCTTCGCATCTTCCCACACGCAGTCAGCTAACCTTCGATTCAGCATTTTGGATGCCTGCAAGGCCACTATCCAGGGCCAGATCAACACCTGCAAGGCCAACGACTACAGCTGCTTGTGCGAGAACTATGGCAACCTCCTAACGTGCTACAACAACTGCCCCAACGACATCGGCGTGGGGACCGTCCAGCAACAGCGCGACCAGAACTGCAATGCCGCGTCCGTCTATGGCACCACCACGAGTTACGGCACTGCCTCGTCGACTGCATCTTCCGCTTCTGCTACTGGCTCCGATTCCGAGACCGCAGCCCACAGCGGCTTTGCCTCCGCAACCGAGTCCGATGGCGCCCAGTCCACCAACTCCGACAGCGGAGCCGCCGCTCTCCAGATTGGTGCCAATCTGCTCTTCGCTGCTGGTACTGCTGCATACCTCTTCTTGTGAGAGGTGGAACATGGTTTTGGCGCATAATGGATAGGTCCGGTCGAGGAAAAAGCGAGGAGTACTTCCAGGCCATTGTCGAGCACATATTTCGACCATGAATGTATAGTAATAATACTCTTGAGGTATCACTTCTTGCTCCGCTTCGAGCGTCGTGTGCCCTCGTCTGGTGTCGATTCTTGTGCAGCACCCACCTTTGGTGCAGTACGTTTGTTGTGTGCTTTTGACGATCCTGTCACATGACTCTTATCAGGCTGAATCTTTTCATCAAGCTGTTTTGACGCGTTTTTCAGGCCGGTGTCCTTCTCAGTTTTCCCTTCCCTTGTCAGAGGTCCCAAGTGGTTTTCAGGTACGAGATCGATGTGTTGCAAAACAAAACTGGCTTTCTCAAGGGCCACCATATCGACGCCTTTCCCAGCCCTTTCCCGGACCTCCCAGCACTTACGAAACAGCATCTCGTACTCCTTTCGATCGTACTTGAGTTTGCCGCCCGCCTTCTCCGGAAATAACCAGGCCCACAATTCATCCTGGAAGAAAGGTATCCTAGGACTGTAGACAGCGAGAACGAGAGACGCTGTAGCTGGACCAACACCCGAGAGCTTGGAAATGGTGTTCATTGCGGAGAGTGTAACGTCCAGGGCCTGGGACATTGTTGGGTTGGAGGGCATGGAGGCTAGAGATTTGGCCGTCGCCTCTGTCGCCTCCAGAACAGCTTTGCCGTCGTTTTTGCGGATCATAGCAGGGAGAAAAGGGCGAGAGGGGCCGTGCGTGCTGTATAAGGGGGGTCAGTGCCTCTTTCAAGCACTGTAGTATCGCGTGACCTTGCGCATTTCCACCTCAGATCAAGGACACAGCAACGGCGACAACAGCAGCATGATTTTGGTACCTTGGTCGACGCATCGAAAAATTCGTTAAGGAACAATAAAATCTTGTGACTTACATCTTCCACTGGACGAGCCTCTCTAGCTCTGTGATACTCAAGGGCCTTTTACCAGCCAAGTCCTTGGGCAGCTGCTCATAACGCCACGTGTCGCGCTCCATGGCACCAGCTCGCTTCTTAACATCCTTAATCCTCTGCTCGTAGGCTTTCGTAATGACTTCTGTGTAGATTTGAATGCAGTGCTTCAGCAGCTGCTCATCTATCTCGTCCGGTGCAGAAGTCATAGCGGCTGACACCACGATACGTGCTGCTCAAGATCCAGAGAATCAAATGAGACCTAGGGCTTCGCCACGAACGCAAACGACTTGCAGTAATGAGCTCTAAGCAAAGTAGGACGTTCATATAGCTACCGGTGTCTAGATCGCTGCGTGGCGAGGCTGTATCGCAGCCTTGCGGTTCGAGCTGCTCCGCGGACGAAACTTTGGAATGAAGACGCCATTAATTCCTCCTAGTCGACTGAATGTAGCACCATTGTACACGCTGATCAGCATGGCTGGTCTACTACCGAGCCGAGCAGCCTTCATCTGCAGGTCCTGCCAATTCGCGCAGCTTGCAAAGCCCTCGTCACGATCATTGTCGGTCCTGGCGAACACTCGAACCCGTGCCCAGCAACCCAGTAGAAGGACGCTGCGGCAGAAAAGGGGAGGGCTACTGTATACGCAGCTACGAAGAGCATCGACTGTTGTGTTGGATGAGTCTGCCACGTCACATCGAGACCGATCACGCCAACAAGCATTTCAGTCCTCCGATCCAGTACAGACGTTGGCTGCAATCCGCCATGATGTGGCCCATATCATCAATAGAAAGTCCCTACCATCTGACACAGAGATACGCGAACTGCTCGGACGCATCCACAGCTTCGCCAACATGCTAGTGTTCGGCGATCAAGACCATCGTGGCAGCAGTGTAGAAGATTCTGACATCGAAACCATCGCCCGGTCGACATCCTCGCCCGAGCCTGATACCTCCTCCGCCGTGCTCGACGATCTATCTGAGGAGAGCAGCAGCAGCAGCACACCACAGAAAGCAATAAAGGCCTCCCGCCACTCTACCATGTCTGTGGCCTTTCGTGCCGAATCCGCCTCGACGCTCTGCGAGCTCCTCTACTATCTCGTGCGTGACCCCAAAGTCAAGATCAGCTCTTCGATCCTCCGCGTCTACACGCACACACAATGCCTGCTCGGCAAGCCTGAGTACCTCCCCGAGATCTTCGATCTCTACGCACACAAACCCATCCCCTCCGCGTCAGGATCTACCATCACCTACAAGGCTGCGCGACCCTGGCGCCTCGCAGCGGCCATACCCCTGGACCTCGCGGCCGCAGCGCTCGCGGCCGCAATCCGCAAGCGCGACATGGGTCTGGCCATCGCCATCACCGACACCACCGTCGCGACGACGGCGTACCAGACCCAGCGCTTTCTCCAGCATGCGGCCCCCAAACTGGGCCTGATGACCATGATTCCCTTCACGGCATACACGGCCTCCTCGTGGGTGTCTACCTACCAGAACACCTTCGAGCCGGAAATGGCGCAGATGATGGCCATCGCGGGCGCGACGGCGTACATTGGCACGTTTGGCAGCATTGCGTTCGTGGCGGTCACGACGTGGAGCGATCACCATGATCGCGTGCACTGGGAGGTGGGCAAGTCGCTGTACAAGCGCTGGCTGATGGAGGATGAGAGGGCGTTCTTGGACAAGGTGGCCCAGGCTTGGGGTTTTGAGGAGAAGATACGGAGAGGGGAGGAGCAAGGAGAGGAATGGGAGGCGTTGAGGGATACGGTGGGGTTGAGAGGCATGGTGCTTGATAAGACCGAGTTCCTACAGGGCATGTCGTAGTTCTCCCTTTGACGGACTGGGAACGCGTGCTACGCATGTGCAACTAGTGGCCCTGAATGGCAGTACTACGACACTACAAAGATGGTTTCCAGATTCATGAATATGTCATTGGCGTGCTATCTGAATCCGCTGTGGTTCATCATGTTTCGTACCTTCACGAAGCGAGGATCGCATCATGACAGATGGCGTACCCATAACTTTCTCGAGCACCGCACGAACGAGCATGAGCCATCGACTCAAGCGAATGAGCCGGCGGCGAGCCGTTCCACGGCACCCCAAACTGTGCCCCAGGCTTAGTACAGACGCTTGGGCGGGCTCATGGTGGCCTTGATGACCAGCGAGCCCACGTTCTGCCAGCCCTTCTTGAGCAGCGAGACCAGGTAGTTGATGGCCAACATGATGTTGGAGATGAGCTCGTCCTCGCCCATTTCGACGTTGCCGACCGCGACACCCAGGCACAGCACCTTCTTGAGCTGGAACTTGATGGTGCTCTTGACTTCGGTGGCCTTGGCCGCCAGGTCTTCGGCGTGCGAGATCGGGGTGGGGAACTTGCCGGCCTTGGACAGACCGGGACCCAAGAGACGGGGGATCTGCTTGATCAGGGTCTCGGAGGCGATGAAGGCGTCGTACTTGTTGGCGAGCTTCTTGATGAGCTTCTTGTTCTTGTTCAGCTTCTTCAGATCGTCCGCGGACATGGCGTCGATGCCGTGGTGCTTGGCGCGGTCGATGTCGTGCTGGTCACCGAGAACGCTGGAGTATGTTAGTTGGCGTTTGAATGCGGGGTGATGAGTGGTCGTTGCTTACCAGATGGCCATGCCTGGGCGAGGGACGGAGGGCAGCTTGATGGTGCCGGAGAAACGCTTGTCACGCTGAGGGTCATAGTTCTTCAGGCCGATCTGGAGTTCGACGGTCTCGAGGAAGTTGCGCTTCTTGGTGTTCTGCGAGTAGTCGAGCAATTCCTTGACATTGCCGCGGACGCCGGCGACTGTGATTTTCGACATGGCGATGACAGTCTTCCAGAAGAATTAATTAGATTCTTATGGTGAGGCACTGCGCGTGAATGTGGTTTGGAGAGGGATCGTTGCGACGGCGGCGAGAAATGGAGATAAATTTCGGCGGCACACTGCGGCTTGGCAATTGCTTGGCAATTTCGGGCCTACTCACCTCCCGAATCTTTGAGGATTCACTGACATACTATGGCTTTTGCCCCATTTCATCTAATGTCGTGATAAAGCCCTGGATGGTGTTGAGTCACTTGGGATCCACAAGTTGACTTTGTCTCTATCTGGGTGCCGCCATTGTCATGGCTGCTGCTATTGAATAAGACTCCATGAGTCATCTTTAGTGGTGGTACAAATATATTCGGAAAATCCCCGCTACGAAACGAAACTGACATGTTCTACACTTTACCAGGATGCCACATCTATCTGTGCACGTGGTTCCCAGAGATATCAAGGACGATTCAGAATGGGAACAGTATTCGCTACAACAGAAACAAATAAGGCTGCGAAGCCTTCAACATGATTCAGCGTCCTTTACATCTCGCTACGAATCAGAGGCAAATGAACCGATGAGCTTCTGGGTCAACCGCTTGAAAAATCCGAAAGCTTGGACGGTCATCATGGTTCAAAGCGGACAGGAGTTGCCACCAGACGAAGGAGTGCTTTTGCGCGAAGATGTTGAATGGGTAGGTTTCTGCGTCATGATAGATGGCCGAGACGCCTCAGAGGTACCAGAAAATAGCCAGTCTTTGGTCGATGATCGACATTTCTGATTCATGCAGAGCATGCTTGAGCGAGAAAAGGTCAACACGAGCATCTACCGTGGGAATTGGTACATGGCTGCTGTTTGGCTGAGCCCAAAGCTACGGGGACAAGGAGCAGGGCAAAGGCTTGTACGGTTTGGTGTCGATTTGGTGAAGAACCTGAATGCCAACGATGGTTCTCCACCAGGGCACTGTACTACCGATGTAGTGCACGGCAACAACAACGCCCTTGAGTTGTACAAGAATATCGGCTTTCAGGTGGTCAACGCCGATGCGACCATGGAGAAAGAAGGTCGGGTGTATAGGAGCACTGAGCTCAAGTTGCCTCTCTAAAAGTAGTGTGCCACAGGCCATGCGCAGGATAGGGTAACTGTACACGAAACTTGGTGACCTCTCCGTATTCTTCAGCTGAATCTCCATGTAAAGATCAGTCGTTGACAAGGCATACATTAGCAATAACTTATGGCCTGCATCAATTGTACCGCGAGGTCCCACTGTTTATTGAATTCATTCTGGCATGCCAGACCGACAAAGGGTGTTGGGCCATGACTTGGCATGTGGCTGATTTAGGATTAGCGGGGTCTCTGAGAGACAGAGCCCTGGATTGTCGCTCAAGTTTGGGCCTGCACCTGAGGGTTATTGTGGCCTTACCACTTCATCGCATCGTGAGACTCTCTCTTCCCCATATTACTACCTGAACCCATTCGCTCGCGCCATCTCTGTGCCTGGCGCCCCTTGAATACCTCCGGTAAGCTCAACAATCTCTCTGCCTGGTCAAGCCCCCCAGTCGCCGAAGTTCGAGGACAAAGTGGCCACACATGTGCATGCAGCCTTCGACGGTGTGGGAGACCCTATAAATGGACTGCGCATCACACAACCGCTTCCGATGTTCATCTACAGCCTGCTCTATCCGCTTATCTCACTGCATCCTCGATCCGCTTGACTAATCGCGAATAACTCCAGACCGCCTTCCTCTCTAAGACTACATCCGTCAGATCGCAATCATGGGTCTCACATTCTCGAAACTTTTCGATAGACTATGGGGAAAGAAGGAGATGAGAATCTTGATGGTCGGTCTTGATGCTGCCGGAAAGACCACCATTCTCTACAAGCTCAAGCTGGGTGAAATTGTGTATGTTGGGAACCAGCCTATCTAGCCGATTGACTCCGCGCTAATGCTATCCAGCACTACTATTCCTACTATCGGTACGAAAGATCTGATATGACTCTTGCTGGCGGGGATACTGACCGTGAGCCAGGTTTCAACGTCGAGACTGTCGAGTACAAGAACATTCAGTTCACCGTGTGGGATGTTGGTGGACAGGACAAGATTCGTCCCTTGTGGCGACACTACTTCCAGAACACCCAGGGTATCATCTTCGTGGTCGACTCCAACGACAGAGATCGTATTGTCGAGGCTCGTGAGGAACTGCAGCGCATGCTGAACGAGGATGAGCTCCGTGACGCCCTCCTCCTGGTCTTTGCCAACAAACAGGATCTACCCGTACGGAAATACTCTTTTCCACAAAGCTCCAGCTAACGATTGCCAGAACGCCATGAATGCCGCCGAAATTACTGACAAGCTTGGTCTTCACAGCCTCCGCCAGCGTGCTTGGGTTAGTCACCTCGGTCCCTGCTATGTGCTGTAACCACAGGCTAATCAGCTTAGTACATTCAATCTACCTGCGCTACCTCTGGTGATGGTCTCTATGAAGGTCTCGAGTGGCTCAGCAACTCGCTGCGCAAGGCTGGTCACAACTGAGCTCCACGAGTACCAGAAGGAGCAGATTTCGAAGCAATGCATGCAGCGAAATAGTCCCAGTTCTCAACGACCCATTATATTTCGTCTAGACAATCGCGAGTATGCAGCGGATGGCCTGCGCACGCGCCGCTGCAGCCAGCTCCAATCAATGTGAACTAGTCCTGCATAGGGAGAGACTGTCAACGTTTTCTGGGTTGTCAAATGGTCACAAAGTTGGGGAGTTATTTCATAGTATGCAACAGTGCTGGCACCTGGCTTCGGCTTCGGCTCCGGGCGGCGTCTTGCAGACAAATGAGAGGTTGCCTGCAGTAACAACGATAGAATCTTGATGCTCGAAAAGTCATGTAGTAACGCAAGATCCGACGTTTTCTACGTGCTGAAGCCGTTTGATACGCGGGTGTTTGCCTGAAGCCTGATGTGGAGATGCCATGGCCAGCTCAGCCGCATGACGAGTGCGGCTAAACGACATGCGACTCACCTCTTTGCCAGCCATTCGACGTAGTCCATAATAACTGTCCAGGGGGCCTACGCTGTATCTGTCACTCGTTGGTAGCGACTTCCCATTCTCTTAGATCCCTCGAAGTGCTTCGTCAAGGCGAACAGCCCGTACAGCAACACTACAGCGAACTTCGATTCACGATCCTCCTCACTGACCATGCCGGTTCCTCCTCCACCGCCGCCACCACCTCCCCCTCCAGGAGGGATGGGAGGGCCTCCTCCGCCTCCTCCAATGCCCGGAGGGTCAAGCCTTCCTGCCGCGCCGCCGAAAGCCGTCGCAAAAGATAGAGTATGTCACACCTTGGATGCAAGCAGCCGCGACCTGAACAGCGCATCTGTTCAGTCTCCACCTAACTCATGACGCACATACTGATCGCCTTAATCAACTAGGGTGCCCTACTAAGCGATATTTCGAAGGGCAGAAAGCTGAAAGCGACGGTCACGAACGACCGATCCGCGCCTATAGTCGACAAGAAAGCGGGTGGAGGCGGCCCACCCGTTGGCGGTGCGCCCCCAGTACCTGGCATGAAAGCCCCCACGAGTCTTGCACCTCCTGTGCCAGGTGGCGGAAACCGAGCAAGGAGTAACAGCGACCAAGGTACAGGAGGTGGCGACGGCGGCGCTATGATTGGCGGTGCGCCGCAACTTGGAGGGTTGTTCGCCGGAGGCATGCCCAAATTGAAGCGAACAAGCGGTGGTATCGACACCGGTGCAGACGCACATTCCGATTCTGAGGCATCGAGGCCTTCTGCCCCACGATTACCTACGAATAGAGCACCGCCTGTACCAGGCGGACCCCCACCACTTCCAGGAAGCCAGGCTCCGCCCAGACCATCTGCTGCTCCTCCAATACCGGGGGCTAATGCGTCTAGCCCAAGTCCTCTCACCAGCTTCAAGAAACCTCCTCCTAGACCTAGCTCAAAACCATCATCTATCGCAAATCTTGCAGCGGGAAAAACACCTCCACCTCCGCCAGCATCGAGGAAAGTCAGCGGATTACCGTTTGCCCCAGCGCCGCCGCTGCCGCCAACTTCAACAAGTCCCGCACCGCCGGCTCCTCCGCCGCCTCTGCCAACTTCAGCGAGTCCAGCACCTCCATCAGCGCCCCCTCCTCCACCAAGCTCTGCTAGTCCAGTACCCCCAGCACCTCCACCGCCACCTCCCCCTCCAAGCGCAGCACCAGTGCCCGCGGCAGCACCACCACCGCCTCCTCCGCCACCAGCATCAGCTCCTTCGGCAGCTCCTCCACCGCCACCGCCACCGCCGACAAGTCTGCCGGTTCGAGAGCCTTCCGCACGTTCTACTCCTCCACCGCCACCACCGGCCGCTCCCCCCGCGCCAGGGGCGTCTATGGCTATGAGAGCGGCCGCGAGCGCCATGGGTCGACCATCATCAGCTTCCCTGAGTGCAGGCTCCCACTTGGATGCCCCTCCTTCGCCACAATCACCATCAGCATCATCCTTTGCCTTGAACAGAGGTTCGGTAAATGCCAGCTCCTACACACTAACAAATGGCAATTCGTCAGGCCTTTCACGACCCGGCTCGGGTATCCAGCCAGTTCAAGACACTAGATGGAAGTTTCAAGCAGATAACCAACTTCCACCGCCTCGACAGTACACAGGTGTGCCGAAAAGGTACCGTGCAGGGAGAGGAACTAGCGTTCCCTTGGACGTGTCCAATCTGGGATAAGTGTGAGGTTTCTATTGTATGTACTTATCTACTTATCTACAGGCTTTCAGCGATGGTTGAGAAAATACCTCGGCAAATCAGACTATGTTTGAGTCTGCGCTGTTGGATCAAGGCTGGGAGAGAGAGAGAGAGACTGACGACTGTGGCACAGAATGAAAGGGGCTCGACAATCAACGCCTTGACAGAAGTCCAGAAGGAAGTACGGAATCAAAGTGTTCACATCGGCCACATTTGGGAGCATTTCGCACCAGTGGTGATGGAATCAAGTTGGCAAGTCCGGAGTTGAGGTTGGGTATACCCCTGTGATCAAGGTGCTGCGGCTGTCTGGCTGCCGAGCAACAGTGGTGTGTTCTAAATGACTACCATCAATGGCAGCTCAATTTCAAATCAGTGAAGAATTACGCAGGCTCCAACCCTTCTAGCGCTGGCAGAAACGACAAGTGTCATCTGTCTTCACTTGTTTGCAATACACCGCCCTCGCTGACAACCCTTCGAAACATTTAAACAGCTGCCATCTTCGCACAACCCCCTCTCTTCCACCTCACCCTCAACCTCAGCCACCGTCTTTCGCAACCCAACGTCCTGCATTCCTCGTAACACACTTGCCTTGCTATAGTCATTCTCAATCCTCCGTCACAATGCCCAAATGGACTCCCGAAGTCGACGCCAAGGTTCGTTGTCCTCCCATCATGCCCTCATTCCAACATGATCTTAGGGAACACTCTACTAACACTATGCTTCACCACAGCTCCTGCTTGCCGTTGTCAAGACCAGCGAAACCAAGTTCGATATGAACGCCATCGCCGCTCTCTTGTCCTTTGATGGTGAAGGTAATACTTGCCCTGGCACCTTCTCACTGGATACTGTTTTCTAACCACCTTGCTTCAGCATGCACGGTCAAGGCTCTGACCCATCGCTTCGCCAAATTGAAGCAGGATGCTAAGGATACATGGCCAGACGACAGTGCCGTTCAAGCTACTCAAGCTGCCGCCAGTCAGCCCAAGCCTCCGAAGACCCCCAAGACTCCGAAGACTCCCAATAAGCGCAAGTCTGCTACCGCCGACGACGATGCCGAGGCCAATGACGATGCCGCTGCTACCAATGGCTCTGCTTCCAAGAAGCGTAAGCCTCCTCCCAAGAAGGACACCAAAGTTCCCGTCAAGGAGGAAGAGACTGACGACAAGGCTGCCACTGCTACCCCGAACAAGAAGGGCAAAGGCCGCGGTAGACCCAAGAAGTCGGCCGCCAAGGTCGATGCATCGGAGGAAGGCAATGGCGAGGATAAGTCCGTCAAATCCGAGGAGTCTGACGAGTCTGAGGGTGTCAAGAACGACGATGCTGCTGAGGATAATGGCGAGGCTGAAGCCGGCAAGGGTGAGAAGACTGCTTGAGGTTCCCAAGTCGACTCTAAGCGAAACGCACGGAAGCGATACAGTCAGAGACCAAGGCGAACAACGGCTGCATGAGGTTTTGGTCTGGAAGTACACATGAGATTGAACTATCATGTTCGGGGTGCACGAAAAGATGGCTTGAGCATTACTCAGGATACGAAAAGGTATCATTCAAGCTAGACAAATCGCTGAGGCACAATCCTCCGGGTAACGTACCGGTAGATACAGGTAGGGGCGAAGCTACCTGCAAATTCGGAGACGTTCACAGTCAATCATGTTCGCTGGTAGCATCGTTGCACAAACCCGAGCCAGTGGAGGTGCCGCATAGCACGCCTCGGGAACCACGCTCTCTCAAGTACAGTGGTATTCAACTCGGCTGATCATGCTCAGGCATAACATTGTCGACACACCATAGAGCGACATCATCGTAGACGCGCATATCAATATCTCACGACAAAAGCAATTTTATCTTCAACAAGAAGGATTGTACCACCTCCTCCACGGCAACCACCACGGGGTCAAGCAGCAGCCATATGTGAATTGGGAAAAAGTCGATGGAAAGTTTCGTCTCAGGAGCCGGGAACGATGGACAATTCATGGCAATTCAGGTCAAATCCTGAACCGTAAGAAGAACAACCCATAGCAAGTCGCACGGTGGCGAAGCTCCTTTAAGTGTTAGAAATTAACACCTCTACTGATGATGAAGAAGAGAAGAAGAGTTGGCGGGCGCAGGAAAGATTTTTGTACAATACGGCTGGCGCGCAAAGTGGAGCATTCGCAGCTTGGCAGGGCTGGGCTTGAACGAGGCTGAGATTCTCGGGGACAAGTTTGCGCGACCCGACCATCGTTATCGTTGGCGGCATCGCATGGTCTCTTTGTCGAGTTTGACGACTTCTTTTCTGAGTTGACTTGACTTGTCTCGTGCTATTAGTTGTCCGATGGATACCATCGTTCTTCGTCAATTCCCAAGTCTCGCTATGCATGTCCTCTCGGGGTCCATTAAGTCCGTTTCGGTTGTCTCCTGGGCCTTTTCCCAAGCGCGAGACGAAGCCGAAAAGGGATAGCAGCGCGAGCATCTCTATTTGTCGCACAAGCGTGGTCAATTCGCGACCTTTTCATTGCGGGACGCTTCTAGACGATCTTCGCAGACAAATCCTGTGCCGCCTTCCCCATCGTTGAGCAGCGTCCCGGCCGCGTGGCTTAGCTACCGAGAGCGAGGCTGCGCGGGCGGCCTGACAGATCACCCATTAACAGGGCCAATGGTTACACAAAGATCACCTGCGCTCGGGTGACAGTCTTGGATCTTGCCTAGGCGCAGGAAGTTACGGTTTTCTCGACTCGGACCGTGTCTCAACATCTCACCTCTGTCGGATCGCTAAGCGGAATCGGCGTCTGCCATCATCTTCGCCATCAGCAATCGGAGGAACTACGCTCTCTGGCTCAGGCATGTCCACATGCACAAAACAGCTGAGGTAAGCCATACGGTACCTCGCTATGCAACGCCCACAACCTTGTTCTTGACTAGCTCTCGACCGGTGATAGTCGCAGGCCGAGTCCTTTTGCGTGGAATAAGGTTCACTCTGTACAGTACTGTGTCGGCAGCTCGTTCAGCCAGTGGAGCTGACGTGCACTAATTACAACTACGGCATGGGTCATAGCAACCACGGACCACTTCGCACTCGCTGCCATGTGCATCAGGATCGACAGCAGCAAAATAGCATCCATTCCTGCCGTGAACATTGGATGGCTGACCTTCCACCATTGGCTGATGGTCCAGCGTCCGCCTTAGGCTCCCTGTCTTGTCGGTGGCTGAAAGCTTCTAGAGGCGCATATCGCTTTCAGTTGGCGAGCGGGCTCCCAAGGTATGATGCAAGCTGCCTCCTAGCAAGTATGAACCTGGACTGCCATATAACCGTAAGGCAACGTGTTTTTGTGAAGTCTTTCTCTGCACAAAACCCCCAGCTGTCCTGGTGCTCCGATCGGTCGAGTCACTCATGCTCCCGATCCGTCCTACTCAACATGGCTGCCTTTGTACCACCTGCCCTGCGTTCCTCTCCTCCATCCCCTCCTAGCACCTCGAAAGCTTCCCCCAACCTCACGCCTGATAGCTCCATGGCTCCAGCCGCAACGAATGGAATCATCACCCCTCCACCAGAACCCTCCACCACTCCCATCTCAACGGTAGAACTCTGCATTGCTCATTACAATGAGGATCTGTCTTGGTTGTCACCATTTTCCGCCAACTGCTCGATATACTCGAAAGGCAAACAACCAGCAGAGACATCCATATACGCAAGGTTCAAACACCTGCCAAACATCGGTCGCGAGACACATACCTATCTTACGCACATAACCCAGAACTACGACTCGTTGGCGCACGTAACTCTGTTCCTACAAGGCAACATCCACGACATCAATCAAGGCACACCCGCCCACGTAAGTGCCGTCCCCCCTTATCTTTCCTGCTCAGACTCAACTCCTCCCATCGTATCCCCACAATCCCACCTAACGCACCTCTCCCCCCACAGACCGACCTCACCCTCGCCGAACTGGTCTCCGCCGCCCTCCGACTCTCCCCCGGCGCCGTCCTCCCCGTCGGCGTCTCCGCCACCTTCTCCGACTTCGACGGCATCCAGTACAAGCACGACTGGATCCGGCGACGCGGCCACGCCCTCACACGCGCCAAGCTCACGCCCCGCGACTTCTGGTCCTGGATGTTCGCCGGCACCGCGGACGAAAAGGTGCCGATGACCGAGGTGCGCTTTGTGCAAGGGGCGTGCTATGCGGTGACCAAGGAGGCGGTGCATCGGCGCCCCAGGGAGTGGTGGGGCAGGCTGCTGAGGTATTTTGAAGAGTTGGCGGAGACGAACCCGGAGGAGGGGCATTATATGGAGAGGATGTGGTATGCGATTTTCGCGCCGGATGTGGCTGTTGTGGTGCAGCGGCGGGAGGGGGAAGGGAATGGTGGGAGAGGAGGGGACCGAGACGGTGCGAGCGAGTAGAAGAGAGGCGCCGCTTGGGCGCGGGAAGGCAGACGAGGATGGGGGAAGCTGCTCAGAATTTGACGATGTCGAAAATCGTGCATGCTGTCCGTGGCGTCTAGTGCTTCCCGCCCCGTGGCAGCCTGTGTGCACACGCTACCTTGTGGCGTTGTTGGGCGGTCCGGCAGGTTGCGGTGCCACTGACTTCGTTGTGCTAGAAGATCTCTGCTGAAGTCACCAGCTACCGGTTCTCAGGCCTTGTTGGGAGTAGGGCGTTGATTGGACTGGGGTGATATTGTAGACCTGCGATGCCAAGGATACCACCCATGAGCAGATCGACACATAGATAGACAGAACTACATGAATAGCGGAAACGTCGAATAGGATTTATTGTCTTCTAATCTTTGGGCTTAGCATTAAAAGAAGCTCTATCAATGCTCGCTATCATGGCTTCATGTCATGCTCTCTCTCTCTTTTACTGCTTCGCCACTCATCGCAACCCATCAGTCAGGCACATGGCTTGCTGTTACTATCTCTGCTCTTCAATGCTGAGGCGATCTCTTCCTGCATGAGATACGATCTTGGCCGGTATCTTCGATGACCTCGTTGCGAATTGGAGCGCATTCTTCTCTTGCACAGCACGGCCCCTCGTTCCCATCATTCATTGTCAACATCTAATGGCCTCGATTGATATTTCCGGCCGCTTACGCTCGACCCGCGCGTCCGATCTGTATTCGCTCACCGGTCTCTCGATCGCCCTGCTTTAGCACTGGCCAGCCGGTCATCCCGTCCCCTTTCTTTGCCACATTTAGCTCCAGCTTGGTGCCCATCACTTTACTCGAGCTCTTCTCCGGGTCGATCTCGGCCCAGAAGACCACTCGTTGCTTGAAGCGCTTGTTGTCGGCCGTTGGCAGATCCAGGTCCACATACCCGTTCTCGCCCCCGGCCCCAAACACGACCTTGGCGTCTTCCTTCCTGATCTTCTTCAGGAAAAACGACACTATGACGGACGTTGCGGTCTGGTAGTAGTCCGTCCTGACCTCTTCCACCTTCTCCTCTCCCGCTGCCCCATCGGAACCTTGCTGCGCCTTCTTCTCCGCCTCTCTCGCCTTCTCCCTCTTGCCGACAAAGCAATGCCCCTCTCTTTCTTTACAGCCCTTGATCCGCATGAATTCGTCGAATTCCAGCACCCTCCGTTTGCAACACGTGTACCCCTTGCTGCCCTCATGAAAGACCGGTACACCAGGATGAAACACGCATTTCTCCTCGCTCCTCACCCTCTTCCCGCCGGCGAATCGCTCACCACACGCCTTTCGCTTACATGACGCATTTTGTGGGATCTCGTCCGTCTCCTCATCGCTATCCTCCTCCAGAGCTGGCTGCGGCGTGCTACTCCGCGGCGTCCCGATCGGCTGGGCTTGCGCCTGCGCGACACTGGCTGCCAGACTCTCCTTGGCTCTTTCACTCAGCGGCTTGACTTTACGGACTTCCTCCTCCTTCGGTAGCACCTCGTCTGGTTGCCCGATCTTGCTGGTGTCCGAGAACTCAACCTTGGGTCCGTCGTCAACGGCCGAGTGTTGGCCGGTTGTGCAGGGTGGGATTTCGAGGAATTCATCGAAGGTCAGGACGCGCGGTTTGCAGCACTTCCAGCCCTTCTGGCCTTCGTGGAACTCGGGAGGGCCGGGGTGGTAGATGCAGGGTGGGTCGGAGGGGTCAGTGAACTTTTTGCCGCAGCCCTTGTGGACGCATTTCTGGGGCTGGGCTGCTGTTGCCATATTGACGAAGTTAAGACCAGTAAGACGTGTAGTGAGTGTCTAGGCCTGGCAAGAGGCCTTTGTGAACAGCTAGTGGACAAGCCAAGTTCGGCGAGACTGAGGGCGAGGGCGAGGACGGAGGAATTGGGCTCGTTCTCGGTATCGGACAATGTGGTGCAATAGTGTCTGTGACTTCTGAGGCAGAACTATCGCAGTCAACTGCAGCGAGACAGCTCGTGAGAATCGAAGCAATGTTTGCAGCGAGTGGGTAGTGGGGTGCAAATCATTTCGCGAAACTTCCACCACCGTTGACGTAGGGTGGCTGACGAGGCTGGAGCGGAGCCTCGTGCGGCCAGTGACCCCTCCGTGCTCTCCCACCACTGTACCCAATACTTTGTGGTGCTACTCAATCCTGATGGGTGTCCTAACAGCGTTCATCACAACTCCGGGCGACAGTCACCTGTAATCTGCAAGACGCCGTAAAATAGCACCATCTACGATACGGTCGTACACGCCTTCTTGCGGTACTCCAAGTTCCATATGCTGTGTACCTGCATAATGGCAAGGCATGGCGGAGCAGTCGAGAGTAGTTTTGGACGCGTTCAGCCGTCTTCGTGTCCATGTACGAGACCCGTGTTACGACACTCGAGGAACTGCTTCACGTCTGCAGTGCTGTATGCTACATTAGCACATCGACAGGAAATCAGGGCAACACTGTCTTCGTGTATACAATTGATGGCCGATGATTGTTTACTGGCCTCGCGCCTGACGGACGACAGACGCCCGCAGGCATCGCGGCTCCGTGGATCATTGACATTACAGCGCGATGATTACGGTGGATAATGTTCCAAAAGCGTCCGCGCAGTGGATTCGTGGTCTGATCGTCCAGGGGAAGAATGGGTACTCGATCGGCGTATGGATTCCACTGCTAGTGAGTCTGTGTCATGCTGGCAAGTCGTCACGGCAAAGAGATTGGCTTGATCCTTGTGCGCCTTGGACCTGGATCTATGCTGTGCGAGTATACAAGAACTATAGCAGAGAAATGAGCGTGGCATCGCTTCGGCAGGAACACGCGGCTGAAGCCGAAGCCACTGCACGCGTTGATGGAGCCCCACATCCCCCCGAATTGGGGCAACATATCCCAGGAATGCTATGACTCGTCATCTTTGAGTTTCTTGCGAAGAATTTTTGCCAGCCGGGTCGTCTCTATGTTTCACCCGTATTGCAGGGCTGCTAAAATCAGCACAAGCAAAGTTCACCTTTGTCATAAGAATCCATTTTCGGTATACAGCTCTCGCGGCGTTCCGGAATGTGGGCAGTCTGGGCGACTGCATCCTTATGGGCAAATGGGTTTTAACAGAGCCCATCGGCACCAGCAATGCCCCGTTCTCATGCACTTTCGGCTACCAGCTCACCATCCAGTCTTGCCGCCCTGATGTCGAGAGAACACCTGTCTCATCATTACGAAGAACTAAAATCTGATTCAGATGGCCCTGGCCCGGAGGTAGCATATGAACAACCAAGCTCACCGACTGTGCACAAGCATGGAAGTGATATTGAAGCTGGTCTGCTGAAGCAGAAAGAGAACGGCAGTCAAAACACCTCCGGATTGAACAGAGCACTGCAGTCATTGAGGTGGAAGCGGCAACCTACAATTCACGGACAGGACGCCGCGGAGAAGACGGACACCACCCAGAAACTTCCAGAGTATACCGAAGAGGCCAGGAAATTGGTCCGGTCGTTCACGCAGAGAAACTTCGGCTCGGAGCAAGCCCAAGCTAGGTAAGTTATGAAGTCGGTCTGATTTGTTGGTATCTAATGTATACAGGTCTGGCACTGAAACACCTGCCTTGGACAAGTACGTTCATGATCTCGATTACGTTCCCGCGCCAGAGCAATACAAACCGAGCATTTTTGGAGCACTCTTGACCTCGAAGCTCAACTCGCTCGATGAAGCGCCACCCTCACGGGACTATTACTCTTCATACGAGCCGAAGCACACGCGCGCAAGGTCTCACGACAGACTCTCCTCCGGCACAGCAACTCCGACTCGCAAGATTCATTGGTACGATAAGTCACAAAGTAACTCTGTGACGAATCTGCTCGCTCAATCAGCCCTGTCTTCAACTAGCACCGGTGTCCCTGCAACACTTCGTGCACTACCCCGACCTCAGATACCGAGACCGAAGTCGACGGCTAGCATCGATACTAATGACGAGATCGTCGCTGAGGTTTCCGACATCATTGCCCGGCGCAAGTACCTGACGAAGCTATGTGCTGCTCTGATGAAATATGGCGCTCCAACCCACAGACTGGAAGAGTACCTTGCAGCATCAGCTCGCTCACTAGCCATCGACGCCGACTTTGTTTACGTCCCCGGCGCAATGATCTGTACGTTCATCGACCACACAATCTATGCAAACAATGTTGAGATCGTGCGAAGAAATGCCGGTCTAGACTTCGGCCGGCTCAAGGACGTGTTCAACGTGTACAAATGCGTCATTCACAAGAAGTTCACTGCTCAGGAAGCGATTCTTGAAATTGACAACATTCAGACCCGGCCAGATCGCCACAACCAGTATTTCCGGATCCTCATGTTCGGCCTGGCATCGGTGGTGGTCGGGCCATTTTCCTTTAACGTTCGCCCTATCGACTTCGGGCCTATATTCCTAATGAGCGGCATCCTTGGATTCCTTCAGATCAAAGTTGTACCAAGATCAGAGCAATTCTCGAACGTCTTCGAGGTTTTTGCTTGCGTGTTGATCGCATTTGCCTCGAGGGCATTGGGTTCCATCAAGGGCAGCGACGGGACCTACATCTTCTGCTTCTCTGGCATGGCTCAAAGCAGCATAGCCATGATCCTTCCTGGCTTCATGGTGCTGAACTCAGCACTAGAGTTGCAGAGCAAGAACATGGTCTCCGGGTCCGTGAGAATGGTCTATTCGATCATCTATGTTTTGTTCCTCGGTTTCGGACTCCTCGTTGGCACCACCATCTTTGGTCTGATCAAGCGAGATGCCGTCGACGAAGTCAGCTGTTCGGTGCCCGACTGGTTCGCACCCGCTGCTAACTACAAGCTGCTGTATACCCGTTTCATCTGGGCACCACTCTTCGCATGTTGCCTTGCCAAGGTCTACAACGCCAAATGGAAGCAATTGCCAGTAATGGCACTGATTGCAGTTGCCGGGCACCAAGCCAACTTCTGGATCTCGACCCAGTTGTCCAGCAATCTACAGGTTGCTAACGCAATTGGTGCGTTCGTCATTGGCTGTTTAGCCAACCTCTATTCGCGCCTTTTCCACGGCCTAGCCGCTGCTGCCATGCTGCCAGCGATCTACTGTCAGGTGCCAGGAGGCCTCGCTGCTTCAGGCTCGCTGGTAGCAGGCATCGACTCTGCCAATCAGATTTTTGGGAACAGCTCCTCTGTCAGCATCATCAACAACGGAACGCAGGGCTTCGTCGCGGCCCAGCAAGACCCCAATAGCGTATACGGAGGGACCATATTCAACATCGGCTATGGTATGGTCCAAGTTTCCATCGGCATTTCCGTTGGCTTGTACCTGAGTGCGCTCGTCATCTACCCTCTCGGCAAGCGGCGAAGCGGGCTCTTCAGCTTCTAAAATCTGTTGTTTCTCGCCACAACACCACGAGGCTACCTACCGGCCCTCATATCGATTTTTAATACAACGTTCAATAACGCGATCAACGACCCTGCTTCAAAGTGCGATTGCTTCAAGACCGCGACCGCGACCGCTTGCGAGACACACCGATCCTGGACCCCCATGAGCGCCTAGACGATTATTCCATTGCGGCATAAACTCTGGACCTATGCATCAACCTCCCATGCAACTTTCCAGTCAACAAAGGCGACAACAGCTTGGCCTACGCAGCAACCCCTCCCTTGCGACCATCACATGGCACAACCACCACATGCGACAATAGACTAGAGTGCCACGAAAGAGCCCGACTACACACGAGTGCATACGGTAAGTGTAGACAGACTGAGCTCGACGCGCAGTGATCAGTAAGTCCAGAGATGCTCTCTGCTCTTGAGCCACGTTTCATTTGTGTCTTTGTCTTGTTTTATCACATCGAGAAGTCCGCTTTCCGCTGCCCGTGACCCGCGCACTGGCCTATCTAGCAGCACCCCATTCTTCATTTCCTCCTTGGTTCCTCTGTCGTGAATAATTAACAGATCGAACCCAAAAAAGTGAGCAAACAATGCTGCTGGCCGTGGTTGGCAATTTCGTAGTAACCATTCCCCCCCCACCCCCCAGCGGCTTTGCTCGTACGAAATGTCAAGAGTAGAGGAATGTAAAAAGAAGCTCGCCACATGTAGGGTGGGTAGCCTCTCCTGTTTCTAGCTACCATACTCCCACTCAAGGCCTGCCTCCCGTACGGACATATCACACTCGTATGTACCTCCGTCCGCACTCGCCAAGGACTTTCCTGACCTTAGCTCGCCCTACTTCCACCGGCCCTCGTTGCAGCTGGCGGTAGTGCTGCCACGTCTCCCACACATGAAACGCCAAAATACATGCAGCAGTGGGAGAAATGTGACGAGGGAATATCCATTTTTGAGACTTTTGAATTGTTTGAGCAGAGTAAAATTGTATCTTGTTATCCGGAGACCAGCAGACCTATGCTCTTGAAGCTCGGCCACTGCCCACAGAAATCATATGTCTTCACGAACACACCTAATCCTGCTCATGTAATCCTCCACAATGAGCTACCCGACTGAGAGGTTTTCCGAATGAACAGAATTCGTCTCTCTAATTCTACCACACGATTGTTGTTGGGCACAAGAGAACCGCCAACACCATTCGAACACCCAATCGCAGAATCATACCACCTTCATGTATTAGGCGCAAACATGTCTTAGACCTTTTGCTGATAGGTCTGACGCTCGACCAATCTCACTTCGTAATCTTGCGCCTCTTGCTGCGATCTGGACTAATTTGCTCGGGAGCAGGGCTGGCGCCATCAAAGCTCACATGCTTCTCTTCTCGGTTTTCAGTCTCTCTGCGGAAAGCAGATGGACGGCGAGCTGGGGAAGACACCGGATCCTGAGACTGAGCACAGCTAGCCTGAAACTCGGGCCGGGAGAGCTCCACTTGGTGCACATCATCCTCGTCTTGGACGCGAATATGCACATCCTCGTCCGCAAGCTCCGAAGGAGGCGTGCTCGCGGGCGAGTGAGCTTCATATTCTTCGTCGTCATCGATAAGACTAGGAGCCTGATTGGAGTCCGTCGTCGGAGAAGGCTCAATTGAATGGCCGAACTGCTCGATACTGCTTTGACTGTTTGGAAGCCTGGAGCTGAGAAGTGGAGAACTGGACGGCGCCTTGGAAGTTACACCGACTTGCCGAGTACCAGCGACTTGAGGATGACCACGCGAAACCCCTTCAGGTAGTTTAACCTCGTCCTCAACATCTGACATGTCAACATCCGACTCATACGACTCAAGCTTTGTCTTGGCATCGGTGACAGCATCTTGCAAGTCCAGACCGAGACCCTTCTTCTGGACAAGTGCGGAGAGGAAGGGAATGGAATTCGATCCCTTGAACTCCGGTGACGAGTCTGATGTGGTGGTGTCTGCCGCGCCATCCATACCCTTGAGTATCAACTTTGGAGTAGGAGCAGGTGCAGATGGCAAGAGATGAGCCGACCGGATCAGAGGGTGTACACTAGTAGCCACAGGTGTGGTCGTAGTCACAGGCTCGACACCGACCATACCGCCAGCGGAGTCATACTCAACAGGCTCACCGCAGCTCTCGGCAGCCGCGTCGTGGCTGGGGAAAGTTCGACCGTGGCCAATGCGACAATGGTTAATAAATCCTTGAGCAGAGCCGAAGTTAAGTCTGCCACAATCAAGGCACTTGAGCTTGACCATCTTGCCGTCAGAATTGCGCTTGAGAACGAGCGGACCATTTGACTTTTCCTTGGGTTGAACATAGCCAGTGGACAGGCTCTGGAGACCGCTGTTGCGTTGAGAGCGTGAGCTCATGCCAGCATGTTGCATATCTTCGACAATTGAAGGACGGCCGTGGCGTCCTTTTGCGGGCCTCTTGCCATTGATCGGCGTTTGCGCAATCGGATCTGGCTCGCCACCGTCAAAGCGTGAGTCTGGGAGCAGCCAAGTAGCGTAGTGACGAGAGTATGGACCATCGGTCACTCCCCAGGGAGCAGGAGAGACTGGCATACGCGCACCAGTATACTTCTGGCGAAGGGCAGGGCCTGTACCAGCCGTGACATCTTGAGACAGATTAATCGCGGGATAAGGAATTTCAGTGCAACGGCGAAGCTGTTCAAGAGCCACTTGGCATTTGGCGATCTCTTGATCAATCAACCTCAGCTCGTCGTGCTTAAGTAAGATCTCGAGGTTGACTTGCTGCTTGACGATTTCGCGTGTCTTCGTCCGCCGCTGTTCAGCAGTGTCGACTTGTTTCCGGTTCGCGACAAGTCCGAGAGCAGCTTGCTCGTCCATGTTGACTGATGTGGGCGAGAGGAGTGGCGTTGGTAGACCATCCGACGGGCGCTGTATTATATCGAGCTGTGGTGGCGCGGCAAAAGTTGAGATTTCGGATTTCTCGTTGTCTGAGAGGTTTTGCAGGTTGCCACACTCCGAGGGCGAGGCTTGGCTTTGAGGTTCACTGCCGCTGTCGGCAGTGCGCTTTCTCTTGGTGAGCCGTGAGTTGGCGGGTGAAGAGACTCGGGGAGTGTCTGGAGTGGGCAAATATGTTGGCATTTTGCTCATGGGCGGTGGGGTATTGTGGTTGTAGACGTTCCATGATAGCACTTGCAACATATTATGTTGCTGCGGTGATCGCCCTGACGGTGGCGTAGAATTTGGCTTGTGAGCGTGGGACAGCAGCTTTTCATTTGCAGGGGCCAATTATTGAGAAGTGAAGCAAATAGATCTGCTGCACATCAACTACTGCCTGGTGCACAGGTGCTCAGGTACAGTCAGGTGAGGTGACAGCGAGGTGATGCTGGATTTGCTTGCAGCAACACACAAAGGACTTCTGTGTCGACGGTGGCGACAACAACAGAAAGATCTAGCAGGTGCAAGGCACAGGTGCGATACCTGGACGATGCGCCGAAAAGGTACGAGGACGGTAGACGGACTCAAGTTTGCGACGACGAGGTCGAGGCGGTCGCACGCCTGATTTGTCTTATTAATGGAGCCTAGAGGCAGGTATTGTACACAGCGCGCAGCGCCTTTCGATATGATGGCAGCCTCGCAAGAAGAAAGATGCCTGGAGTAAAGGCGTCAACAAGGAGGCAAAATGTCGTGAGTGAGTGACGTTAAGGCGGATAAGCGGATCCGGAGATAGACTCGCAGGCCGACAGAACTGAATCAGTAGCCTGGGTATGGTGTTTCAAGCCGCAGGGCTGCAAAGAGATGCGACAAGAAGGAATGGAAAGGAAGAAAAGGAGGAATGAATTACAATACAGTAAGACAGGATCAGGTAGGGGGGGTGGATGAGTGGTTTTGAGAGAGGAAGAAGATGAAGGAAGGGAGAGAAGGATGCGAGAGCGGCGTAGCCGCAGGGGGGGCGTGGAACAGACGCCACGACAGCAAGCGGAAGGTGCGCGAAAGACAGGTCTCAGCAACTGCGACGGGGCCACCCTGGGCAACCAATGCCAGTCTGAGAAGGAATGAGCGATCCCCGATCAAAGACCACGACAGGGGGGAAGCGGAAAGGTGGGTCGTAGTGGAGATCTGGTGGAGGTCTTGTGACCACTCGGGTGGCGTTACGCGTTGCTGCATGTGAGCCAAGGCGAACTAGCTGCCAGTCAGATCACGCGAGATCCACCCTCTGCCATGGAAGTCTGGAAAACGAAAGAAGCGACAGAAGCAGGGAGGCGCAGGCGGCCAATGTGAAGAAAGGTACCTGCTTGCTGCCTGCTCTCTGAGCGGTGTTGCAGGTACCACTGCCTAAGGCACATGCACCCCTCCATGCTGGCCACATGTCTCCATTCAAAGTACGGTCATTTCTCCAGGAGCAGGAAAAGCAAGGTAAAGCCACGAATCAAGGCCTCAGCGACGCCACACCATTGTAGCGAGAACAATGCTGTCGTCTACCAATGATATGGCGTGCTGCATAGTGACTCATGGAGTCCATTTTAGCTCTCACCTGCATCCTAACGATTATGCGCTGAATTGTCTACAATCGCCATACAATGCGGCCTGTCATCGCATGGATGCTGGTGCTTAGCGGCATCGGACCATCTATCACTAGTTATTGTCCTAATCACATACTTTCCCACATTCGTGCCGACCAGGGTGGCTGGCTTGAAGTAAGGGTCTTCCGGTTAGACTTCCTCTCAGCATATCCGAATTCGTTGGACAGCCCCCTGTTCCGAAACTGAGGTGCCAAGACAGCCCCAGGACATGATAACGCTGCATATGTTTACCATGCTCAGAGTTGCCGAGTGTGCTCCGCTCCACTTCCATGATCCGGACACTTCCATCGCTACACCTCAACCAGCTTACAGGACGACCTGCTCTTCAGGCTGCGGCCGCCAACGCGTTCCGTACAGATAGTAGCTGTGTAGTATGGTCCGGAGTTCCATCAAGTCATCATGTCCGGGATTCATCTCTTTGATGTCGGTCTATAACTCTTGGAGACAAATGACGAGACAGCTCGTCGGTTGGCCTTCCGCTTCTGGTCGCTAGGGTGCTTGTACGTTATAACCCGGAAATCTTGCTGTCTGAATATATCGGTTGCGCTTATATTGGTGAACCAGCCAAGTGAGTTTGGAGAGCGGCGTCAAGCATGATGTCAATCACGAGGAGCATCACAGTTTTAGATGCTCCTGCTATTGACTGAAGCGACTATTAAGTTAGAGACGAACCTGAACCTACCCTCTGGCATGATACAAGGCGCAATACGGCCCACTGAGAATGGCTTACCTCAACTTCTGGGGCTGAGTATCTACCGATCCATGTGGACGGGCGTCTCCCCAACATTCTACGCTTGTGTCGCGACGGAAATATGGCCAATCTGCCAAGCGACACATGATGGGAGTAGCCATGAGCCTGCCACCGGAACAAGGGCGTGAACATTGGACGCCAGTTGCTTCCAACGAGAGAACGAGCATTCGGTCTGAATGCCAGCGTCGGTTCATGCCCTACAGGGCTGAACGTCACGGTGGATGCTTAGAACTAGCATTGGCCATATGAGCATCAGCTTTGCCCCACGCCAGCGGCCGCTCGAACAAAAGCACAAATTGACATCTTCAGACGCACGTTCACTTGGCTGGACAGGCTTACTTGACTAGAGCGGAAGTATTCCAACGCAGCGAATTAAATTTAGAGGGTGAGACCGGGCCCCTGTCCCACTGCCCGACAGCAGGTGTCGGCGTCAGATGTTAGTAAGATGCGACGACGAAGCAGTCGGCAGTGCCGTGGCTAGTGCCGGGAGTGCTTCTTTCGCGAATAAGTATTGCCGGTCGAGCGGCATGTCGTCCGCTCAGAGACAAAACCCGGGGTATAGATAGAATTGCCTCTGCTCTTGTACGGTGTTGAACCAGCTATGTGGAAAAGTCAAGTAAGTTGAGTCCCTTGTGTCGATTAGCAGCCACTGATTGCCATTGACTTTGTCTTCTTGCGTCGCCTTCAAAAGTGGCTGCACATGAAACGATGGCCCCTTCGATCTGGGTCATGGCTCGTTTGCGTCTTCGTGAGTGATTATCCTGTCCCCCGAATCTAGCCTACGTCTCTGCCCACCTCCGCTCACGCAAGGGCTTCTCGGTGTTGGCTTCGGCTTGTTGAGCGTTGCTTGCATTGCGCCAGGCAGTATACTCGCCTAGCCGGACCTCGGCATACGAGGCGTAATCAAAATCTATCAGAGATATTTGTGCTTGGATGAGTGCCCAGATACCCCAGTATAGACCGGGCATGCCTCGATATCGATCGATTTCGGCTTCAAGAAACTCCAGTGCTGTCGCATCGGGCAATGCTTTGTCGCTGTGGACATTGTATGACTCTAAGTACTCTTTCAAGAATTCATGCCGGATGGACTTGGTGGGAAGCATATTATAGTCACAATCGTACCCTCCCCATTCTGCAAAGTGATTGGAAATGTCAAATGCAGCCGGGCAGGTGACAGCATATTCGTAGTCGATAAAGGCTATTTGCTGGAGCCCGCGCTCGACACCAGTCTTGATAACATTGGCGCTCAACAGATCCTTGGCAAAGCCGTCAGCAACTTGTAGCACACCGAAATGGACGGACTAGGGCATTCCGTGAGGCTCCTGGGCCTGACAGAACACGAATCGCGCAAGTGTGAAGGACTGGGAAACAGCCGCAGAATAGAAAGAGAAGTAACAAACTCACACAATGGCCGAATACGAAGCCATGTCGACCGGGTCCGTCGGCATTGTCAAGCTCCATGAAAGACCGATCGAGCTCCTCTTCCAAAAACTTCCTCCGCGCTTGCTGTTTGGGGTTATCCTGTGGCAGTGCATGGACCCACCTTCGCATTACCGTCCAGATATTGGGGGAAGGTTTGCGTGCTGTGATACCATGCACTTGCCCATTGGGTTCCGAACCCTCATTTCCCTTAAGACTGGACAAGGCGTCTATTGGCAGAGTGGCATGCCATTGACCCAGGCGACGAGCCACCGGACGCCAGATTTGCTCATTAATCAAGTCTTGGGGTGTGCAGACATCCCCCGGGATGTACCTGTACAGCAGACCGTTCTTGAAGCGGGCGAGCAACGGCGGAGCGAGGCCGTGTTTGGCACAAACTAAATGGGACGTAGCTTCGCGATCGCGATCAATAAGAATGTCTGTGTTGTTGCCGTAAGCCCTCATGAGCACCGAGTCGCGGTCAACTTCATCCTGGGTCCAACCAGGAGCATGGCGAGCCAACTTGAGCAACTGGGCGGCCGTCAGTAGAGAGCACGTGCGCACTTGCTCGAGACCAACGCACCGTGTTGGTAATACCCTCCTTGAACTGGACAATTTGAATCTGTTCAGGGGTGTCCCGCCAACTGGGCTGGATGCTGTATGCGAGCTCTTTTGCTGTGGCCTCCGAGTTGTTGAGCTCGTAGGCCAGGTCTAGGTAGGGTAGACCATGGAGGACACCATTCTCAGAAACGGAACCCATGCTCGGTCATGCGCGGTATCTAGGGGTGCGGGCGGTGAGATGGCGATTGCGATGGGGAGCATTCAAGGCCGCATATTCGTGGTAAAAGAAAGGAACAAAGAGAACTGGTTGGAGATCGGTATTTCAAAGAGCAAGCGCACATGCCTCTGCCGATTGTGAGCGAAAACAGCGTGGCCGGTGAGGAGTTTCGAGACTCCGCACAGCGTTCGAGGTCCAATACAGTGTGTTGTAGAAAGACTCCCACCTATGACGTTCCACTTGCACACGTCGTCCCAAAGCCTTGGCTTTATGCGACGGCTCGAACATTGCGGGTTTTCGCTAGTCGGACAAACGCGCTGCTAGAGCAGCCACCAGAACCACGAGCATGGTGCAGAGGCTGCTGAAAGCAATCAGTTTTCTCGCCGCCCCTTCCGTATTGACAATACGACCCTCGTGACACCTTGAACGACGAGCATGGGTGACAGAGACGCCCATCCAAAGTACGAGCGGTGCCTGGAACCCGTCAGGAGCGGGAAGACGTGAGCCCCGCCGTGGCTCGTGTGGGTCAAGGACGATCGGCAGGGGTGTCCCGTCTCTCCGCAGGCGCAGGCGCAGGTGCAGTTGGAGAAGATTTGCTGTTGTTGCAATCCCACTCTTGCAGTATGTTGACTCGTTCATCATCCACAGCTTCAAAATCGTTCAAGACGACGAGTCCTCGATCACCATGCGGCCGTCTCTAGCCTTGCGAATGTACACCGCCCAGCTAACGCTTTTCACACGAGCTAATTGCGGCCTCTGCGACGTGGCCAAAGCCCGAATTGACGAAGTCCTAAAGAAGCGAACAGTCGATTACAACGAGGTCGACATCATAGCGGAGGGCAACCAGAAATGGCGGAACATGTATGAGTTTGATGTTCCTGTCCTCCACGTCGAGCGAGTGATGCATACCTACTCGAAACCCAATATAGTTACCGAAGCGCAAAAGCTCATGCATCGTTTCACAGTGGAAGAAGTAGAGAAGCTCATCGATGAGACAGAACAGGGCAGCGCCTAAACTACCGTTCTACTTCTTTTCTTCGCTTGTCACCAGATTCGCAGCGCCACTGTTCTCTGGTCAGACCTGTCTCGGGACAAATGAAGGATTGGAGCGGGGAGGCCAGAACGATTGGAAGGAGCTTTGTGTATGCGGGTCTGGAGGCGCACAAGTCCCAGATATCACAAGAGTTACTCCAATGTTCACGGCTGGAGTTTATGCAGGTACTTACTACGCTGCCCCTTTCACAGCTTGCGCGGCCGTGTGACCCCAAGTCCCTTTCGCTTTGGACAGACCTTCCGTGAACGCGGTCGGAATCGCGCCCATGTCGTTCACAACGCTGATCTGAAGTCGGTCAGTATCACCATGTCCGGCAATAGGTGCGACATACCATCTGGAAGCCCTGATCTGCGTAACGACGAGCAAATTCACCCGAGGGACAATAAATCCCCGACTTCTTACCGGCGTCTTGGGCGGCTTTCAGGATACGTGCGATCGCCTCTTTGAGCTCCGGTGCAAAGTCTCCCTGGACAGGGTAGCCTAAATTGTTACCAAGATCCCAGGGGCCGATGAAGAGCACTGTCAACCGTCAGCTGAATCAGGGACTGTCTCACAGAGCCCAGAGTTACCGTCTATGCCGTCAACCTTTGCAATCTCCTCGACCTGCTCGGCGCATTAGCATCACTTCTGGCAACATATCTAGGGTTTCCTAACATTCTCGAATGCTTCTTTGGTTTCAATCTGAACAATCGTCAAAAGATTGTCATTTGCAGCGTTCATGTACTCGAATCCGCTCAGATTCCCAGAGTTGTCGAATGCGCCCATAGAGAATGGGCTCCCGAATCCTCTCCGCCCCCTGGGCGGGAATTTCGACGCTTCGACGAGTTTTTTCGCATCTTCGACCGTGTACAAAAGTGGCACGATGATACCGTGAGCTCCGGCGTCAAGGGCTCTCTTCACCATCCATCCTTCGTTTGCTGGGATGCGCACGATGGGGGAGACCCCGGTTGAGGCTACGGCATGGACTGATTCGTGCATTGCATCGTCTGTGTTTCCTTTGTCAGACTTCAGCCGGCACGGGGAGGAGGCTCGATGTACCTGCGATATTGCCATGCTCAGTGTCAATGCACACCCAGTCAAAGCCACACCGGGCGATGGTCCTGGACAGATGCGTTCCTGGCAGCATCTGCCATGCGCCAAATGACAGGCCATTACCCGTGTGCAGCGCCTTGCGCAGCGAGTTGGAGTTCTTCATAATGCTTGCCATAATGCCGTTGGCTTTCGGTCGTTTCTCTTGAAGGACAAGGGATTCACTAGAGTCTGTCAAATCGGTGTACTCTTGAGGCAACCTGCGGCAACATGAAAAGCATCAGCTCGTCATGCAGAAGCGCTTGCTTCGAATCTGCAGCGAGTTCAAGGAGGTATTTGGAGAAGGGCGCGGGGCATCTCGAGCCGCTGGATGGAGACGAACGAGTATGATCTCGACCGGCTATCCACCGAGCAGAGCGAAGCGGGGTGTCGTCAGGGCTCTGCTCGGCGCTCACTACCCCGATAACATCTAACTGCCCGAGGCACTGAACGTCGGATGTAGGCAGTGAAATGAAGACGATTTTCGAGCCATGTCCATTTGCCATTTGCATTTGCATTTGCATTTGCATTTGCAGCGCATCACAGCTTCGAGCTGCCTTTGGGCCTATCTAACTTCTCCGTCTCTCGCTGGAAATTCTTCACCAGCTGTCTAATGGCCAAGTCGAGCATCACATCTTCGCTTCCACCTGGAATCCTTGCTCCCATTACTTCACGGTACAGCTTCTCAGCCATCTCTCCCTGTCCTGTTCTGGTGTAGCCATTGCCGCCGAACAGCAGGACTGCCGTCTGCGCACATTCATTGAACACCATGCCTGCTTTCGCCTTCGCCAGCGCGGTTAGGCCCCCCAGCTTCGCATCTGCCTCCTCCTTTGTGAGCTTCGTCATGTTGTACAGGAACGACTCAACCCAGCTCTGCAGCATCTCAAGTTCCGCGCCAGCCTTAGCCAGACGGTGACGCACAACGGGTTGTTCGACGAGCGTCTTCCCAAACGCCTCGCGCTTGAGCACGTAAGCCATAGCTGAGCTCAGCGCAACGCGTGAGGAGCGGGTAACGCCGCAAGCAATCGTTAGCCGTTCGTGGTTGAAGTTCGTCTGTCTCTTGTCAGCTCACGCACATATCTCTGCCACGCCAAGTATCGTCTTCACTTACCATGACATATCGCATTCCTTGTCCCTCCTCACCGATCAGGTTCTCCACCGGCACTTTCACGTCATCCAACTCGATGTATGTTGTCCCTGCAGAAATCTGGCCCTGCACCTTCAGTCGCCTCATGTTGACTCCGGGATGTCCTTTCAACGGCACCACCAACATACTCAGTCCCTTTGCTCCCTTGCCTCCAGTTCGCACGGCCATCGCCGCATAATCGCTCCAGAACCCATTAGTGATCCACTTCTTCTCCCCGTTGACGATATAGAATTTCCCATCATCTGATTTACGCGCTGTCGTCGCGATATTAGCCACGTCACTGCCGGCTCCAGGCTCCGTGATAGCGATACACGCCCTCTTCTTGCCCGGTAGCAGATCCGGCAGGAACTTCTCGTGCAACGCTTTACTCCCAAACTTGATGATAGGCGGGATGCCGAAGGCATGGCCCGCGGTCATGCTGCCTCCCGGGCCCGTAACGCCCACACGTGACATCTCGTCCAGGTAGATGCCGGTATGGAAGTAGTCCCATTCTTCCACGGGCACGCCGAGAATGTCCTTGATGCCGACGCGGTGCAGCCACTCCACTGGCAGCGGCGCGGGGAGATTGGGGATCAACATGTTGTGCTTTGCGAAAGTGTGGAACAGGGAGTCCGGGGCGGTCTCTGCCGTCTCCCATTCTATGGCATAGGGGGCGAGGTGCTCGGCGATGAAGGCGCGAGCCGCTTTCTGGAATCGCCGGTGCGTCTCTTTGTAGTAGGGGGAGGGCAGGCCGGAGAGCCAAGGTGGCTCAGAGAAGGGGACTTGCGCAGCCATATTGTGCGTGATGGGAGAGCGTAGGGGTGAGCGAGGGTGGACGAGACTTGGGAGCGGGCTGGCAGTAGTTAGAGAGCGGGATGGACTTGATAGAAGCTGAGCAAATGGTAGAAGCAGACGTTTGATATTAGCGCGGTAGATGAGAACGCCGTGTTGAGCTACAAAGACATACTGCACAGGGTTCCAGCTAATATACAATTTGAGCACCCGCCGTTGTGATGATGGTGACTCGCTTGCGTAAAGTGCAGTTGACCGAAAGCAACCTCGGCACACGCTGCCCCGCAAAATGCTGTACCCAGAACCGAGCCTGGGGCCGCGGGAGGGCCTGTAAGGCTTAGAGTCCGGCTGGGCCTTTACTGAGTAAAGCCGGCGTCTCTGTGCTGCGCTTCTTCTCGTAACTCTCTGGAAGCGGAGGGTACACTTCCTTGTTGCCTTGCTAGCTGCCAGCAATAATCTGGGTATAATATGATTCTTCGCATGGCAGCCGCCAGACAGGAAGCGATATCTCACGCATCCGAAAGCTCCTCATCCTTCCCTGATGGTTGCAACCACCGGCGGTATGCCCACTGTCCATACGTGATCGTTTCCGCGGTTCCAATGACACCAAGCATGATATATACGACAGCCTTCACGGCGGGTGATGCCCCGAGACCACCCATGGAGAAACGTGGTAGCTCTCCTGGGTTGGAATGCTTTGGCTGTTCGCTAGTAGGCTTGTTGATTCCTTTGCTTTGGTTGTTCGCCCATCTTGTCGAAGTAGAAAAGCTGTGTTGGGACGTATCTATCAAAGTGGTGCGCAGCCGCTGCAGATTGACTCGGACGGAAAGCATGTCAAGCAATTTGATGACCTGGTCTACGCGTATGAGCGAGAATGAGCAAGACAGTCCTGCTGTGTCAAGTTGGTCGCCTCATATATATATACGACAACGGCTGAATTCAACTATTGTCCTGCACTGAATAGTGGCTAGGGGGATACCTCCGTCTCAGAGCGTTCTCGGGTCCCTCGCGCCCCGCCGCTTGCGGGCTCGGCGGGGCCGCGTCCAGGCTGAGCTAAGCCTATCAAGTGAGTGCAATCTTGGCACACAGGACCGAATCCAAAATCTCAGTCGATCCAACTTGTCGATGCTTGTGACAACTCGACAACTCTCTCTGCAACAACTACACGCCCCAGAGGTATGTGCAACCCCGGGTCCTCTTCAGCTAGCCTGAACTGAGCAATCTGCGCTGGATCGCGACTTGTAGCATTGTCGACGCTTCTGGCGCAGATACGTTCTTTTGCAACACGAGCTGAGGAACCCTTCACTGGGCACTCTTCCTGCTCGAGGCTTCTGAAGACTAACATGAACCTTTCGCAGATACCTCAGGTCCTTGCATCCCCGACTTGAGAATCTCATCGATCATCACATCGAAACCTTCGAGCCACCGCCAAAATGGTCCGAACCTCCGTCCTCAACGATGCTCTCAAGAACATCAACAACGCTGAGAAGGCCGGCAAGCGCCAGGTCATGATTCGGCCTTCCTCCAAAGTCATCGTCAAGTTCCTCCAGGTCATGCAGAAGCACGGTACGTCTGGACTTTTCCTCTAAATATCGTACGCACATCGGGTTTAACTAGGCCTTGGTTTGATACTTGTCTGACAACCTTGACCCTTTAATGGCCCGAAAGAAGGAACTCACTGCGGTCGATCTTACACATAGCTTTCTTCCTTGTGGACGTTCATGTTTATTCGATCGCAATATCACACAATCCCTAACTGAACTTTGACTGACTGATCGCAAAGGCTACATTGGCGAATTCGAGGAGGTCGATGACCACCGCAACGGCAAGATCGTTGTCCAACTCAACGGCCGCCTGAACAAGACTGGTGTCATCTCTCCCCGCTACAACGTCGCTCTACGTGACCTCGAGAAATGGGTCGTCAAGCTGCTTCCCTCGCGTCAATTCGGATACATCATCCTGACCACTTCCTCCGGCATCATGGATCACGAGGAGGCGAGAAGAAAGCACGTCTCCGGCAAGATCATTGGTTTCTTCTATTAGATGGGCATTTCTGGGGCATTGGCCGGCATGAAAGGCACGACTGCAATGAGATACCCTTGAGTTATGGCTGCGTGGCCGCAACGGCTGCGTTGCGAAGCCTAAAAGCAAACTAGAACCAACAATGAGACGGTTTTCATAACAATTCTGTTCTTCTCTTGTAGCATTCTGCCATGGTTTCGCATCCCAGGGTGCTTGCCGGTAAACCTGGATAGGTCACGTGAGGTTACCAGGAGTTTTTGTGCCAAGCCGCGGCTTTCGCACAGACTGCGGGCGGCTATGGCTGACCTCTCCTCATCATCGATTTCGTCTTCTCGTACACCACAAGTCTACCCTCAGATATCTCAAGATGGTAAGCTAGTGTTTTGGAATTAGTTCCCGCATCGCAAGGCCTTGTGTGCTGACATCTTTGATAGGCGCCCGCAGCAACTGGCGGCAAGAAGCAGAAGAAGAAGTGGTCGAAGGGAAAGGGTACGTTTCCAGTACCGACTGCCTTAATACACCGGAGACTCTAACACTTTCCTATAGTTAAGGACAAGGCCAACCACGCCGTCGTTCTAGACAAGGCCACCTCCGACAAGCTCAACAAGGATGTCCAGTCGTACCGTCTCGTCACAGTCGCCGTCCTCGTCGACAGATTGAAGATCAACGGCTCATTAGCCCGCGCTGCGTTGAAGGATCTGGAGGAGAAGGGTGTTATCCGGAAGGTCGTTGGTCACAGCCGGGGCAGCATCTACACAAGAGCGGCTGCTGGTGGTGATTAAACATTCCACGGAGATCATGCGAAGTGATGATACCATTTTCAATTGTCATGACCACGACGGAGAACTCAGCAATTAGGGGAGCGTCCGATGACAATGGTTCCGGGAACTGTGCCGACGAAGGTTGAAGGCTTTGCGTAGCGAGACAGATACAGCCGAGTCACATCCCCAGTGGACTGCAATGGATATCTCGAGACGCAGTTGAAAACGGCTTTCTCATCATTCTGCACCAGTGCTCCCACGCTGCTCGCCTGCTATTGCACAGGCTTTCCAGGAGATGCCTCTTTCTTGTTCATTTTACTGCGCTTCGGACGTCCCTTTTCCGCTGCATTGCATAGTGTCGGAGCAGGGCCTGAGGGCTCTGCGACGCCCACCACCTGCCCAACTTCAAAGTATTTCTTTGATTTCTTGTAGAAGTTCTCCCAATTCTCTACCTCCGCAGCCACCTTCTTCCTTGCGTCCCTCCTCTCCCTCTCTGCTCTCTTCTTCCGCTCTCCACTACCTAGGTCCTCCTCCAGATCCTCAACGGGCAGGTATATCTCTTCGGCCCCTCTCAAGTCCGAAGTGCGGTCCTCAAGAAAACACCCCGTCACAAAGGCTCTGGTAGCATCCCGACCCGCGAAGACGCTGTAGCTGCCACCAGGTCCGTATGTGTGGCGGCCGGCGGATACGTCGAAGATGGTACCATTGATGGCCAGGTATATCGGCTTCTGCTCGTCAGACCCGTCGTACTGTGCCAGCTCGTCCGGAGTGAGATTGACCGGTCCCTTCAAATACTGGACAACAGCGTTCGGATTCGTGAACCAGGCTTTGTAGCCCCATATCAGGGACTCGCCGGATGTCAGGTAGTACGAGAGGGCACATGATAGGCCTATGATCGTCACGAGAATTCGCGCGATATCGAGGAGGGAAATGCCTGGTCCCTCGTCATCTTCACGGGCACGGGCTGTGGCGTCTTTCGTGGCAGTTGCGCCGATAGTGGTCTTGTTCGACCGCTGGCGGAGACCCTCGTCCGACATTTCAAAAAGGCTAGCAGATTCGGACAACCATGTGCTCTATATACGAACGAAGAATGTAGACAGCATAGGGGAAAAAGGGTATGTTACCAGTATCGGTTCGGGGCATGCCCTGGTGGCCTTGCATGTGCCTTAGGCTCGTCGGCCTGAGCAACGGTGTTGCTTGTGGGGAAGTTTACCCGAATCCCGCAGCACCTGTGATGAGCTATCCAGCCTCCATGTGCCGGTTCACCAGCCACGCATTTCTGTTTTCCACCTGAAGCAGAAGGCCTCGAGTCCTGGCCGATGTTTCTTCTCTCAAGTATCTCACCAGCAATACATTACAGATTTCGAGACGAAACCCTACCACACGCCCGATAGGTGTTGCGGCGCATTCCCCGACCCAACCCTGCCCTACCCACCAGCAGACAGACCGAGGCTTGAGAACAGCATTCGCTGCGCTGCCCTGCAACACAAAGTGCTTGACACTGGGTTCTGAGGCTACGCGAGCCCTCAAGACCTGCGAACACCTCGGTCGCCGCTCTGTCATGTCCCACTAAGCCTGGCGCAACATGTCCTATCAGTACACTGTGACAGAGCGACGGCGCCGCACCGCAACGAATAGCTACGGCGCCACCTCGAATCGCACCACACTCGGCTACTGGGTCCCTCTCGTACTCACAGTTGGCGCCGCCGTTGTGGGCATTGCGGCCTGGGTCTGGAGCGAGCGCAGTGAAGATGACGACAGTGACGCGGAACACTACGCTGGTGGCGTACCTCCGCCAGGCTATGCTTCCATGAGCGGCGGCATGCCACCGGGGCCAGGACCGATGGGTATGCAGAACGCGCCGCAGGGCCCTGGCATGCCTGGCCCACCGCAAGCCGGTGGATTTCAGGACGGTGGCTACCCACCTGGACCACCTCCACCTGGTGGCTGGCAAGGCCCACCGCCCCCAGGCGCACGGGGCGAATGGGAGTCGACAGACATGTATGGTGCTTCGCGCTCGACCAACATCCACACACAAGAGCAAGATACCGGCCTGGTGGCACGTATGTCTTCCGCACTAGGCATCAATCGGTCCGCCTCACCTGCCGCGCAGTCCTTTGGTTGGGCAGGCCAGCAGGTCGCGGCTGGCTTTGCTGCGGCGGGTGCAATGGTGGGCGGTGCTCTGAGTGGAATGAGAGACGGTGATCAAGGCGAGTATCGCGATCATGAAAGGTGGAGCGAGGAAGCAGAGCAGCAGGAAGAGGAAGTGAAGCAGGGGATCCGGCGGAGAGGTACGGCAGACGAGTACTTCAGTGGGCAGGTGGATATCCCAAAGCAAGCGAGAGAGTATACCAGGAAGAGAAAAACGGTCGCGATCGTTGTCAGTGCCGTTGATGATCGTGGGGTCGACGCGGACCTGGGATATCACGCGGTAAGCAAGCACTGCCCAGTTGTCGTGGACACCGAAAGCTAACAAAGGCACAGTCCATACTAGCCCATCTCCCCGAGTACATTGACGCAGAGACTACGCGAGTATTTGTCCTCATCTACGCCCCCAACCTCAGGGTCCATCCACTCAGTACTATCTCCCAGACCAACAAGCCAGCACGCTCCTCACAGTCCATGGCTTCCTCCTTCTCCAACATCTCTACCACCGACGCGCACACCCCGGCACAAACGCCTGGCGACTTCCCTGGTGAGCACGACCAAGATAACGGCGGGATCCTCAGCAGTGTCGAGCCCAAGCCTCTCGAGGATGTCAGCCCCCTCTTCAAGACCCTCTATAATCAGGGACAAGCAATCGTCGAGCACGAAACTATGATTCTGCCGTTCACGAGCCCCCAGGGCCACCGGAACATTCTGAAGAGCCTGGGCCCGGAGGTGGTCTACATCCAGGAGAGCCTGTGCGGGCGAGAAGGTGAGCTCGTTGGGGACCTAAGTGGGTGGGTTAGGCAGATCGTGGTGGTGATTGGTGACGAGGGCGGCGCAGGAGGTTTGATCGACACAGACGACGAGACGGCGAGGCGGAGGGACAAGGAGGGCGGGACGGAGTGGTGGATGCGCGAGGAGAGGACGGGATTGGGCAAGAGAGTTAGCGTGGTGGAGGGCGTCAAGGTGGGCGACGATTGGAAGAGGAGGATTAACGAGGTTGATTGATTATCAGCAGGGTGACGGGAGCAGACTGTTGTCCAGCCGGTTGGTACAATGGACTCGCGTGCCCCACGGTGGGAGTGTGGAGGCCGGACGGTTAATGAGGACAGCACGATTTGCGATTTTATATAGCTTCATGTAGGCACGAAGTGGAGTTTGACCCTCACGTTCAGACGAGCCTTATTGGTTCCGCTCAATAATCTGTTGACCTGAATCGCGCGGGACAACGCTTTCAAGGCTGACTTTGCAGTGTCTTAATCAGAACCATCAACCCACAAGTTCTTTTGTTCCTTCGCCCTCTGCACCGCTCGCTTCGTTGCCTCATCCAGATCCTCCTTCGGCAGTCCCAGCTCCTTGTTGATCACGCGACCCTCATGATCGCCCACATTGTCGTCCCAGAAGACTCTCGTGTACATCATCTTGACAAAGCCGATGCGATCACCCTTTTTCATCTGATCGATGCCCTCGTCATATCGCTTCCGCGCACCCTCTTTCTTGATCTTCCAGTCGGCCTCTGTGGTGCCCGTTACACGGTAGGCGCTCTCCAACATGTCTTGCTGTGAGACGGAGAACGACGAGACATAGACCAACTGGTTCTTGAAGTCCTCGAGGCATGATGCACCCTCGCCCTCAGACTTGATGGGCAGTGAGAGGAGGGCAGCGACGGCACGCCCCACTTGTGGCCAGGTGGAGGTGGAAATCTTGGTGGTGCCTTCGTCGAACAACGTGGCGCTGTGGTTGTTGAGATCGATCCCGTACGCAGGGGGGATGGCTAGCGACCATTCATACCAGAAGCCGGTGACCACGGAGATGAAGGAGGATTTGCCGTGGGCAAGAATGTTGGCACGAGTGTTGACTGTGCGAGATTATAATGTCAATATGAGACCCCCGGCAAAAAAGAGTAAGTGTGGTTCTCACCCATCATTTTCGTAAAGACAACATCTTTAATGAGTTGCTCGTTGGCTGTATCGAACCCAAACTCGTTGGGAAGAATCCAAGCCACGCCAGCGTCGCCGGCGGCTTGAATGAGCTTCTTTTGGATACCTTCGAGGTCGGCCTGGCTGTTGAGAGTCACGATCAGAGCATCTTGGCCTTGCAGAGCAGCTACGAGGCTCTCCTGCTTGTCGTAATCGACCCTGGCAACCTCGACGCCAGAAGGCAGCTCGCTTTGGCTGCCCTCTCTGGTGATAGCGGTCACAGTATGCTTGCCACCAGCCACTAGGGCTTCGGTAACTGTTTAGGGAGGTTTGTTTAGTCGGGGCTCAATTGGGGTTGGGTCAAGTGGCGAAAGTGCTCTCGGCCTGGGTGACATGTTGGCCTGGTAATGTACTCACTGCCAGGAAAGTCAGTATAGAACTCCTATGGGAACGGCCATCAGAGGTAAAAATCGATTGCAATGTCGAAGTCTGTCTTACCTGAAGCGACCGCTGTTTCCACCAGCCTGTGAGATTTCGGTCAACGGCGTTCAGACGCAAAGGGAACGTACACGTACACCAACTATAGCGACTTTGTCAATGCGGTTGGATGGCATGTTGCTTGTTGACGCAGAAAGAGAGAATATTCTGATCTTAGAGAAATTACTCCCTTGACTGAGGAGCTGTGCTAGATCTCAGGAGACTGGGCTCTACTTATACCCTCGTCATGCTACAGTGTCCGTAGTCTTCGACTTCGATGAAAGCAGAGATGCAGTATCTACGGCTTTAAGTCCGGCATTAGTGATCTGGGTCAACCACAGCAACTGTTGATTTCGGCGACACGGAGCTGCTATGGAACCAGGATGCTCATATCGACGGATCCGGGCTGTTATGGGACCGACTTGCAGATGCCATGCGACGATATACCGCTGAAAGTGGTCGCCGGAACCTTGCGCGTTTAAGAAAAATGCATAGCAAGGTTGGCGGTATCTTCCAGCCCGGGAACGAACATGAGAAGCCGTGACACCTTTTTCCACGCAAGCTAGTCTCGTGCTCGCATAATGATGTCGAGATATACGAAAGGAGGTTAAGCGATCTGCAAGGCCGTTGGCTTGGCTTAGCTAAGAACGAGGCTGTCGGTTACGCGCCAAGGCCGAATCCAAAGACGTCGGTCGTCACAACCAGACTGCGCCGAACTCTCGAACCACCCACACCTTGTTGTCGCATCCAGCTCGTCAACGCTCGCCTGAACCGCGCATACCCCGGCTCGGTCGCCAAGCGCAGGCAGCGCGCCTTCGACAAAGTGTCTTTCCAGCTCCCGACGCGCCACCGGACCTGCCACCACCCTCTACCCCTCAACATGCGCGCATCCCTCGACCGATCGCTCATAGATAGAGTATGATCAAAGGTGCTTTTTAGCTACTGACGGATAGTCTCAGAACTGTCTGAGAACGCTTGAGCTTGCTCGACTGGACTGTCAACAAGATGGCTGCCGTCATGCCGTCTAAACCGCCAGGCGTGCCGACTAAGATGAAGAAACCGTCTGTACCGCCCCTTGGGCAGACACACGGCAACTCCGCCAAACCAAGCCAACAGCCCTCCTCCTCGCCGTCGAGCGCTGCGAAGCGACTTCCGGGTCAGACACAGAACAGCTCTCCCACATCAGCGACCCCCACCTCCGCCAATAATACTTCGAGACAAAATCGTCGCCTTCAGCGCATAACCACCAGAACCGGAGCATCCGACAGCGCAGGAGCCGATAGGAAAGCAGCAAAGAAATTCCCTGAACCATGGGGTGAGCCGGATGTCTTCCTGTCCGTGAGATGCGCTAATAATTCCTTTCAGTTGCCAAAGAGAGTCACATCCTCAAGAAGTTTGATGGCCGTCCACCCTCCCTTATAGTCCACCTTTACCCCACAAACTTCAGATTTGAGCAGCAAGATGGCAGCTTCAGCTATCACTCCGAGATGCGCATCTTCATTGAACATCTCTGGAATGGCACAGTTCCGCATGATATGGTAGAGGAATTTAGAGATGCTGGTGTTTCGTTCTACGACGGCTGGCTGATAGTCAAGGTCGTGGACCACACCAACGCATCCAGCAACTCAGCTGCAGTTTCCGGTGGAGCTGAGGACGAGAAGCCTTTCTCTATCCACAATTACAACCCGTACATCACTCCCTCACCACACGTACCGTACCCACCGAAAGAACAGACTGGTCAGAAGTCGCCACCTACGAAGCAGGATGCCAGCAAGGACGGACAGATCAATGAAAAGCTGAACGGAGCCCCAGAAACACAGTCCACGAAGCCCCAACCCCAAGTCTATCACAAACTTTTGCGCCCTACACAAATGTCCAGGCACATGGACATGGTGTTGGATGCGCTTGCGCCGGACCCGAAATCACTGAATCGCAAACAATCCCAGGCCAACGTCAATGGAAAGGCCGCAGGCTCTGCCGCCCCTCCTACTCCTATCTCCGGCGTTCCGCCGACACCAATGACTGAGAAGGGCCCACCGTTAAAGAAGCAGAAGATGAAGATTGACAACAAGGACTTGTTAGAATACGAAGCGCGCGTTATCAATGCAACGGCTCCGCCGTTGTACCTTGAGCCTGTCGCAAATGCGGAAGAAGCAGATGCATTGCTTGAAATGTTGAAAGATCCATTCCACGACCAACCTCCACCTTCACCAAAGAGCAGGAAACGAACATTTGCCGAGCTTGCCGCCGATGACGCGCACGCCAAGGAGCAAGAACGGTTCATGCTTATTCTCGATGAACGTAATGCCGGCGCCGCCAACGCTGCCGCTGTTGATGGCCAAGCCGGGTCAGCCTTATTCCAACCTCGCTTCGAAAGATTCAATACTTTGGAACAACTCAAGCGCGACATGGCAGAGAAGAAACAGCGGGAGAAAGACCGACAGCTTCAAGAGGACGAGAACCGCCGCGACCTTCAACAGAGACAAGTTGAAGAAGACCGACGCAGAGCCGCGCAACGAGCCAAGGAGCAACAAGCGCTCAGGATTCGGCAGGAACAGCACGAAGCCCATCAGCTTGCTCTTCAACAACAAGCAGCCCAGCAAAGCCGGCAACAGGCACAGCAGCAGGCCCAAGCCGCCAGGCAGCAACAGCAACAAGTCAGCAGTCTTCCTCCTCAGGTGCAGTCCCAGATGATGGCCAACCAGCAACGGTCCAGCCCGGTCATCCGGCAAGGCACCCCTCATGCCGCTTCATCGCCTGTAATCAATAGCGCTGGTCAGGGTGGGCAAACAGGAGCTGGATCACCCCCACGGCCTGGATCTGCCCTGCAACATGGCCATCCAATGGCTCGTAATCAAAGCAATTCCGGACAAAGCCGCCATGGTACCCCGCAGATGCCAAATGCTACTCCTGGAATGCGCAACGCAACCCCTGTACTGAGACAAGGAACTCCGGCTCAACACATGACTCAAGCTAGCCCGCATGGCAGTATGATGGCTCCAACACCCCAGATGCAACATGCTGCTGCTATGGCAGGAGGGCAAGTTCCGAACGGCATGACACCTCAACAAGAGATGCAACGCCGCCAAGCCCACATGCGTATGCAACAGATGCAACAGCAGCAGCAAATGATGGGTGGCAACAATCCTCATAATATGGCTCAACAGATGGCTCAGAGGCAGGCCGCCATGCATCAACAGAATTTGCAACAACAAGCTCAGCAAATGGGGCAGAGTCCAAATCATCAAACACAGCAGAAATACCAGCAAGGCCTGTCTGATCAGATGAAAGCTCAGATGCAGCAGCTGCAAAATGCAAATCATGGCTCACCGGTGCAAAATCAAATGAATCCCCAACAGCAAGCAGCTATGGCCCAACAGCAACAACAGAGAATGATGCAGCAGGGTCAGATGATGGGCAACATGCAAGGAAATATGCAACAGCCCCAGCAACGCATGAATCCTGCTGTTGCGCAGTTCTTCCAGCAGACTCTTACAAATTATCAGACCCGACTCACAGCTCAGACTGCATCCCGCTACGGTGGTAATCCTGCCAGCATCCCGCCAAACGAGGTTCAGAAGATCAACCAAATGGCCCAGCAATACGCTCAGCAAGAGGTTCGCAAGCGCCAACAGCAGGTGCAGCAGCAACAACAGGCGCTGAGGCAACAGCAGGCGCAGCAGCAAGGGATGTCAAACGGAATGAATATGATGAATCCCAACATGGCGGCTATGCAACAGCAACAGCAGGCTCAGCACATGCAGGGTATGCAGTTGGCTCATGCTCAACAGATGTTGTCGCAACAGCCCAACATGTACCAGATGCAGATGCAACAGCAGCAGCAACGACCTGGGTAGTGCCTGCGCCTTGTGAATGATTTTGATGGGCTCATTTGGTCACTGTTGGGATCATGCTTTGACCGATCTGCCGAAGATGACGACTAGGGTTTCTCAGTGCAGAATGGAGTACGCAGAAGCACCGACATCTATTGGGAAGGAACTACGTGGTGGACTATGCATATAGTACAGGATGTTGTTGGGGCCGACGGTCGATTGGGCAGAGCATTCGAGCAGGGGTTTCACGGTGCATTCGGCCTGGCTGATAGCAACAGCCGAAACTTGGGACGAGCATGTACAACATGTACGATTTTGACGATAATGCTTTGGGAGGCTATGGATGTCTAGGCCTCTAGGCAGGGAACGGCGTTTTGCTCGCCCTGGCACAACTGGCTACCACCGATGGCTGAATAGGTGTGAGCGTATCTGATTCTGCGAAAATATTTCAACAGCATAATAAATGCAAAAATGATTGCTTCTACGCTGAACATCCGAGGAATCGTAAGGCACCGTGTCATGGTGCAATTCTGTTAAGCGGTAGCAGCGACGCCTGAATTAGGCAGAATGCTGCCTGTCCCCGGCCATAGCGGACTTAACCTCCTTCGATTGCGGGCAGTTGAGGTCATCGACTTGCACGCGCTCCACGTACCGCCTCACCCTGCACTTGGACGGCTCGAACAACAATCTCCCCCCTGTTCATATATCCTTCATTGTCTAAGCAACTATCGATGATGACCACAACCTGCTGTACATGCGCCTCCCTCCTCCGTGACACAAAGCTGCCCCGAGACATCAATTCGGAGAAGCCACTCGCCTTCGACAGACATCTTCCCTGCTGCGGCCGTATTATCTGTGCCGCCTGCCAGTACAAGAACCCCCGCTTCCAGTCTTACTGCCCCTTCTGCCAGATCGCCTCCGAGGACTCGACATCGGCCCTCCCACGCAACGGCCTCCGCCTGCCACCCGCGTACACCAAGACGGATGGCGGCCACGAGAAGAGTCTCCGAACGCAGTTGAGCGACGCAGAGGAGGCGCCGCCGCCGCCGCCATATGACTCGTTACCGCCGACAACGCCGCAGCACGCGGGCAGGCAAAGCTCACCTCCGGCAGACACGCCCGACACGGTCCATCACCTCTCACCCGACGACACCCTGGCGTCTCTGTCCCTCGCCTACGCGGTGGCCCCGCAAGTGCTGAAGCAGCACAACGCCCTCTTCTCCGACCACCTCCTCTCCGGCCGCAAGTTCCTGCTGGTACCAGCGTCGCACTACTCGGGCCCCAGCCTGTCGACGCCGCCAGACCCGGCAGAGGAGGAGCGCAAGACCAACATCCGCCGGTGGATGGTCGCGACCAAGTGCGCCGACTACCAGGTTGCGGAGCTGTATCTGAAAGGCGCAGACGGCGTGTTGGACGTCGCGGTGGACGCGTTTCGGGCGGACGAAGAGTGGGAGCGGAAGAATCCTATTCTGGGGAAGGGCAAGGATGTGAGTAGACGAAGGAAAAGTAGTGGTGTCGGCGGCGGCAGTTTGACGAGGCAGCTGTTCTGATGGAGACGGATGGCAAGGTGTGCACGAAGGTATGAAGGCATGATGATTACGTTGACATGTGGACATAGATGTACAATTGTATTCATAGGCCAAGTAACGCTGCAATATGCATTGACTTTTATTGACGCCAGAGTCCCCCACAGCTGTTCTACAGGCAGTGGACGATGCTCAGTGGTGATACATTGTAAGTCGGTGCCGTCCATCCGTTCCCAAGCCATCCTTCAATCCTCGGAAATGTTCGGGCGCTGGTAAAGGGCACCACACCAATTGCTCAATCCAAAGCAGAACTCCTGATGCTCAGAGCCTCGATCCCATCACTGACTTGCCTCAGTTGCGCCATGGCGTTCTCGCAACTGCTCTTCAGCAATCACTCCAGAAGTGCCTCTCGCATCTAAGCCAGTCGAGCTTCCCGCCGTTTCTGACTCAGCGGAAATTGGTGCATCCGTTGCCTTAGCTTCCCCACCACTGCTGCCATCTTGTCCACCTAGTGGTGTATCCTGCACTCCCTCGGCTTCTCTCCTCCTGCGCTCCTCTGCCTCCCTCTCAGCATTAGCTCTCTCCATCTCTGCCCTGAGCCGCTCTCTCCGTTGCTCCTCCCTCGCCGCCACGTGCCTCTCGCCCACGCCCGGAATCAGGCTTGCCAAGAATAGCGCAACAGCTTGCTCCACTCTGTAGAAGACATCTCTCAGCACATTGGGATTTGCCTCACGCTCACGTCGCTCGTGCTCTGCGCGCTGGTCGAGGATTCGCCTCGCAGCTTCCTCAGGTGTAATGTTCACAGCACCGGGTACTGCTGGTGCGTGGGCACTGGCGGATGCGGCGTCGTTAGAATTGGCGACGGCTGGTGCCGTTGGGTTGCCAGCCTGTGGGACAGCCTGAGCGGCCGGTCGAGGCTGCGGAGCAGGTGGGCCGATCAAGTTGTCGATGTGCCGTCGTGCTGCACCCATGAGTTGATTCAATGGATTCTGCCGTGGGAGGAGGCAGACTAATAAGGCCAGGGCAAGGAGAAGGTACCGTCGCCAAGTGCCTGGATCTGAGAGCACGAACATGAACATGTATAGCCGGAGAAATAGCCAGCCACGTTGGATGACAAGGCCTATGAAGTCATCGTTGGCGGCTCGCTCACGGACTTGGACTGCAGGACCTTGTCCAGGCTGTAGCTGCTGCTGCAGAGCGAGCGGGCCCACGGCACCGCGCCCAGGTTGCTGTGCTGCTTGAGCCGCGTTTGCTGCGGGCGGGGCGTTAGCACCTGACGCAGGGGTTTGGTCGGTCGTTCTGGTCGGAAGTATCGCAGATCTTATGTTGTTTGCATTCTGTAGTTGCCTAAGCTGAGAGCCAATATTGGATCTGCCAACGACAGTTCCTCCGCCAGTACTAGTGGTGGAGAAGTAGCCATGGCCGGGAGCGAAGAGCAGAGCTTCGGGCCCATTGCGTGAAGAGGCAAGCCAGACCGTCGGCTCTGTAGGCTGGTGTGGCTGTGGGTACGGAAGCCTTGCACGGAGCGGAGGAAGTGGAAGACCAAAGCCTCCCATGGATGGTACGGGAGTATTGTTTGTGGCCATATGGGCAGTGGTTTCCCCAGCCCTCGCAGGAGGCGGGACTGACAACGGCCGCGGGAAAGGAGCATTACCCGCAGGCTGCTGTGTGTTATACATAATATTGAGTAGAGGATTTGGCATTCCTTGCGGCAGCGGCAGCGGCGGGGGCAGGGGCAGGGGCTGCGGTATTGCTTGTGCGGACTGAGCTTGCGGTTGCGATTGCGATTGTTGTGGCTGTGGCTCGGTGGAGTTGCCGCTTTCCGGAGGATTGGCCGGTTGGTGCTGAGCGTTCGGCTGCACGTACGTTGGCTGCATCTGTTGGCCGTTGATTTGGAACATAGCACTGAAACGTTGAGGTGCGTTCGGACCTTGCTGTTGCTGGAGTGCTTGTATTTGCTGCTGAAGCATGTTCGCGTGGGCCTGAGCTATAGCATGCATTCGTGTCGCATGCTCGTCCCCTTGCCCGGCGAATTGCTGCTGAGGCTGAGCAACGTATCCATTATCGTTGAAAGCGAGATTCCCGCCATTCACAGCTGGGGCAGGTGGCACGTTTGCTATGGATTCTGGGCGGAAGTGGGGTGCAGCCTGTCGCGGCTGAATGATGATATGAATGGTGTATGGCAGCGGTCCAATAGGTCCCTCCAGTCTAAGTGCTTCTCGCAATGACATAGCATCTTGCAGCAGGGGCCGACCCTGGTAGATCAATCGCTGTTCCTCCGGACGAGGGTTCTCCAACAGCTCGGCTTGTAAACGGATCTTCAGTGCTCCAATTGTGGTATCGGTGGGGACAGAGCCAAGATTATGGGGTGGTCGAGGGTTGCCGGCATGCAAGTAAGTCACACGAAGGTTCACATGATTGCTGTCGTTGCCACTGGGGGCGGAACCCTCTGTCGCAGGGTTTGGAGGGGCATTGTCCCCAACAGGCATGCTGGAATGAGTGGCGGTATATACCTACCGTGGTGTCTCAGATGTTGACATCGTGTTTGACTCAGTGTCGAAAGCAACGAGCTAGAGAGTGACTGGAGTGAGATGTGTTGCAGAGGCCACATCTTCAGGAACAACTGCTGGCTTGGACAGCAGCTGCGACGAGGCTACACCTTAGCCTTGCCACCGTAGCTCCGCATTGGCGATGCGGAGACGACGACAATACGGTCGCCGCGGTTTAGTCCAGGAAAATCGTCATAGGACTACTCAGACACCAAGCTAAGGGCTCCAGCATCCTATACCAGTGCTCACAGAACTGCCGGCGGAGTTATAAGTACTTGTTGAGCTAGACAGCCCCATATTCGACCCCACAGCGACCGTGTATCCGTACTGCAGCATACCCTGCCAACGAAACCTCCCCCACGCCATGCTTGCATACATGCAAGTACCAGTCTGAAAACTCTGCTCTTGCAGAACCTCTTCCTAATACTTTCGACAAACGCCATGGCGGGCCCCTTCACCACAGCGGGGCGGCCATGCCTCCACCACCATCTCCGAATCGCATTTAGGCCAACCTTGGTCCCTCCCGAAGTCATTCCTCATGCTTCCTTGCTCTACCGAACCCGATCCTCTCAGGTCCGGACCTTGCAGAAGCGCTCTTTCAGCAGTTCAAGGTGGGTAAGACAGCAGAAGCAGAGGGATGACGAAGGGAGCTTCAGCTCTCGCTTAGGCAAAGCCTGGAGAAATACCAGAGTACAATGGAAGCCCATTCCTGTCGCAATGGGAATTGCATTTCTTGGAGTGTACCAGCTCTGGCGCATACAAAGACGGGAAGCCCACACGCAGCCCCCGTCGTCGGGACCTGGATCGTCTGACCGTCCCCCAAAGCGACAACGTATTTACCCTTCCGGAGGAGGATGGCAGGTTCAGGTTATGTCCACCTTGCCTTTGAAGGCCATATCACGACTCTGGGGGCGTTTCAACGAGATCGACATCCCTTACTATCTCCGCGTACCTGGCTTCAAATTGTACGGCTGGATCTTTGGCGTTAATTTCGATGAAGTCTCGGAGCCGGATCTGCACGCCTATCCGAACCTGGCCGCGTTCTTCTATCGCACGCTCAAACCCGGAGTGAGGCCCCTGGACCCGAACCCCAACGCAGTACTCTCCCCGGCCGATGCTCGTGTGCTCCAATTTGGTGCTATCGACAACGGTGAAGTTGAGCAAGTAAAAGGAATGACCTACAGCCTCGACGCATTACTAGGACAGACAGCGCCCTCTAGACCTCCCACTCCCCACCCAACCAACGGCGACCCTATGCAGCAAGTAAAAGCAAACGGTGACCATATCTACATCCACCCGCAATCGTCCCCACCGGACCACCCCGATTCCCGCGCTATTCGCGACGATGAAGAATTTGCCAACGTGAACGGCATCTCTTACACGCTACCAAACCTCTTCACAGGTGCCTCTTCCCAACAACAACAACCCCACCGTCCCACTGACGCCTCCACGCGACCCTCGTCCAAGTCCGAAGCCGAAGTCACCGCCGATCTCGCCACGACCTCAGCTCCATGGTGGCTCCCCTTCGGGTCCGCCGACACCACAACTCCACATCGCCTCTACTACATCGTCGTCTACCTCGCCCCAGGCGATTACCACCGCTTCCACAGCCCCGTCAGCTGGGTCTGCACCTCGCGCCGCCACTTCGCCGGCGAGCTGTACAGCGTATCCCCCTACGTGCAGCGCACGCTGCCGGGGCTCTTCACGCTCAACGAGCGCGTCGCCCTCCTGGGCCGCTGGAAGTACGGGTTCTTCAGCTACACGCCCGTGGGCGCCACCAACGTGGGGTCCATCGTCATCAACTTCGACAAGGAGCTGCGCACCAACAGCCTCACGACCGACACCGAGGCCGACCGACAGGCCGCCGAGGCCGGCGCCCGCGGTGAGCCGTACTCGGGCTTCAGCGAGGCCACGTACGAGGGCGCCAGCGCGGTGTTGGGCGGGCACGCGCTGAGGCGTGGCGAGGAGATGGGTGGCTTTCAGTTGGGCAGCTCCATCGTCCTGGTCTTCGAGGCGCCGTCGGACGGGTCTTGGAAGTGGGCGGTCGAGAGGGGCCAGAAGGTGAAGGTGGGCCAGGCTTTGGGCGTTGTAGAGGAAGAAACACAACAGCAGCCAAAAGAATAGGCTGAGTGACGAGCAAGGATCCAAGGTGGGAGAGAGAGACTAGAGTAGAGTAACAAGTGTTAAAGTCACCTTCACCTCCTGTATATGAAAGAAATAAAGTGAATTCAGACAAAGTGTTGTAAAATGGGAAAGTTAATCACACGAGGCAACAGTTTAGTGTGAAGTCAGAAGCTTCTCCAGGAAGGCGTCGAGAAGGCAATGAGGCGTCACACCGTCTAAACTCATATTCAATTTTCTTCTTGACTATTTTTTATGGCCTTTCGGCCGCTTCTGCGTGCTATTCACGCGCCCTTGGGCAATAGTCAAAACAACAAAAGTCTCCTCTCCTCTCTCCTCGTCTGCTTCTTCACCTCCTTCTTCGCCTTCGCCTTCACCAGGCTCCACACAGCAAGGCAACCAAGCCACCGAAGATTGCCGCCATGGCGACACCAACGGCACCCAACAACAACAACTCGACCCGCTCGGCCAACGCCATGTCCTCTCGGTGGACATTGTTGATGGGGCCACCGCCTCGCAGCGAGAACCACAGCAGCACGTTGCGGGCGACGGGCCCGTTGGTCGCCAACGAATTGACGAAGGGGAACGTGAAGATGTAGAAAGGAATGCTCAAGAAGAGCAGGGTCCGGGTCAAGCCGCGCTGGCGGCGGACAAACTCCTCGTTATTCTCGGCTTCGAGAATGCGGCGGTCGGTGGTGAGGCGAGCCTCGGGCCACTGTTGACGAGGAGGAGCATCGTCGGCTCTTGGCTCTATATGTTGTTAGTCTTACATTTGAATCAACAAGAGAATTATTATGTCAAAAACTTACCGTAGCGACGGATGAGGTCTTCCAGCTCAGCCATGCGGAGAGCGCGGTTGTTGGCGGCATGGTCCTCGCGAGAACTGGTGGCAGACATGTCGACAATGGTTTCCGACGGGTGACTGATGATGCGAGGTGTTCGTAGGAGTAGGGTATTGCCTGGGATCGTAGGCTGGTAAAGAGTGCCACTGTTTTGGCCAATATTGTGAAGTGTTGGTGTGATAGTCTGTTCAGACCCTGACAATGCAAGAGAGGTTGAAGTTCTAGGACCCGTTTGGCGACGCTGCCGCGGCGATGCAATTTCTGCAGAACTTTCCGGAATGATAGTTTGGACTTCACCAAGAGTGTTGTGTCTGCGTAAGTGCACAAGTTCTGCATTCTCTCTGTAAGTTCCTTCGTCTTCGTTTCTGAGCGCCAAAGGATCCCAAGCAGAGACCACCTGTCTACCGAGGCTTGAACTGCTGGTGGCATTCGCTAGGTCGACATATGGAACGGCTGAGTTTCTCTGGGTGTTGGTACCCTCCTGAGTGGTGGACCAAGCCGCATCATCGTCTGCGTCATTTGTGTCGATGGCTTCCTCGAAAGCAGTCGAAGTTCGATCGCCCTGCTCAAACCGCACGATCGGATCCTCAGAACCCGTCAAGGCTATGCCGATACCTGAGCTGGAAGACGGCTCATCAATGCTCGCTCGGGCTTCGGTCTGATTCGAACGAGAGGGAATATCAAAGTCGTTTGCCAGAGGCTGTGGCAGAAGCTGGATCGCCGGTGATGTCGGTCGAGGAGAAGACGCGATAGCTGGACCTGGCTCGCCTATCTGATCAAAAGGAGTCGTCGACCTTCCCCGTCGCGCAAGCATCTCGTCTAAATCAGAAGAGTACACACTGCTTGACCTCGGTGGTGGCCCAAATGGATTGATAGGGTCAAGTGGACTTTCGCCATGGGCTGAAGTGCGCTGACGGCTGATGTTGAGCAGTCCTGCAGTTGTGCCATAGGTTGGAGGCGATGACGAGAGCTGCGTCACGTTTCTTCCCATGGTCTCAGAAGATCCCGAGACTTCCGACGGAAGAGGCCATGAAGGTGGAGCACCAACGAGAGCAGTATTGTGTCGGACTCGGGGTTGAGTATAGACACGACCCACACCAGTAGCATCAGCGGGTGCTGTGTCCCCGCTGCTTGAGCTGTATCCTGGTCGAGATCTCTCGGAGCCAACAGTTGGGAGCAAGCTATCGTCAGAGCCGCCGTATCGTTCTACAATATTGCCGATAGTCGACTCATTACCACTGTGGGGTCCTGATTCCAAGTCGGGATATGGAGTCGGCGCGCGCACAGGCATGGAGCTCGATCGGTCTCGAATGCCCCTATCGTCGCAGTCGAACATTACTGAAGAAGCCTCTCGCTGGAGTGGTGAAATCGGAGTGGCAATTCCGCGACGAACATTGCGCATAATCGGCTGCAGCGCCACATCAGTGGATGCAAGTTGCATTCCTGCTGGGTTGTCTCCTCTATCACCCTCGAGCTGTGCGTGCCGTCCGACCATCATGTGCTCATCATCATCTGGTGAGATGGATCTCTGGAAGGGCAGGCTCACAGAGCCGCTGGCCACATGTGCAGTCTGATCAGCCGCCGAGGGCAGAACTGACGCTGCTCCTGAAGCATACACATTGTTCAGGCTTTCGGTACCGGGCGTGGGCGTGCCAAATTGAGAGCTTGGGTCGCCTCCAGTGATGGATGTGTATGCTTGGTCGAAGTTCTCATAAATTGGCGTGAAGTGTCGTCTACCAGAGCTCTGCCCTTCTATACCGGACGGTGAAGCGACATCTCGGTCTCCCTCATCATCGCCTCGCTGGCTTCGCTCACGATCAGCGTTCTCCACAACAGTCTTATCAGACATGCTGGGCTTTGGCAGGAGAATTGACGTGGAGTTGTGCCTGGAGATTGTTGTGAGGCAGTGTGTCTGAGATGAGTCTGGTGCTGTTGAGATATCGGCTGTGTCTACAGGCAGAGGGTTGTCAAGGAGTTCAAAAGTTGCGCCTTGCAAAACAAGCAGGTCGGCTGGTGGTGTGTGTTGTGGCGACAGAAGGGATGCAGCTTCAAATCCAAAGGTGTCCTTCGGATCAAGATTCTCTGTTGGGTGACAACAGGAGGAGTGGTGGCTTGCGTCTGTTTCGTGCCTACTTGCGGCCCACGAAAACCCGTGCAATGGTGAACGACTCCGAAGGTCTGTCACTGCCGCTGACAGTGCTGGGGCTGGAAAGGTTTAGTGAGAAGGATGAGTACCATGCGCAAGCAGTACTCACAAGTGTCTAAGTGGTCCAGAAGTCTGGTGAGCTCTTCGTGCGCTACCACTTGTTGCGGGGTCTGAAAGCCGATCGAGGCAGAAGAGGAGGATGCTGCAAGAGAGTTAGAAACGACTGCTTGCTCGCGGTGAGGCAACACAAACGATCTTGAGACTGGTTGACTTGTTGAGAGGACGTTCCGTATGCGAAGGAGGCTTGACGAAAAGGAGGTGGAAGCTTGTATCCCGAAGATGAGGAACTTTGCGACTTGGAAGACACCGCCGCAGCCTCACGAACCAGACGCTCGTCCCTGTTCAGGGGTCGCTCCAAGGGTGTCCGTGGTGACGAGAGACATGCAATATCGACAGGGACCTTCTGAGAAGTTGGCACCGGTTGGAAGCCGGGATTGATGGCGGAGGAGGGTGACGCGAGCGAAGGGGACTGCATGCCAAGACCAGCCAGGTGTTGTTCGGGCGACAATGTTCGCTGTTGCGGAACTGACAGTGCTCTGGTGCGGCACGGACTAACCTGTCGTAGCATCTCGAAAGCCTCGATTGCTTGCCTCCTCTCTACTGGCAATGCACCACTTTGCCGCTCCCACCGGCTCTCATAGAGGCCCAGCTCCTGACGCCACTTGAGTTCAGCAAGCTTCCACGACATTTCAGCCGGTGCGGTACCACTGTAAACCAGCAAGAGTTCTCGGACGGTCAGGAGCTGAAAGCACCATGGACCAGCTCACACGTCCCTGCTCTTGTGGCTTTGGATAGGTTTCGCTCGTCACGTCTAGTCGAGGTTCGAACTCTTGGATCGCGGTAATGAATGCTTGAGGCCTACGCAGAGTCCCTACAGCAAATCGAGCGGTGAAACGATTCAATCAGGTGGAAGAAGCATCATCATGGTGAAGACGAGCTCAGCTCCAAACGACACGGGGGGATACACCTGCAGCATCCGCAGGGAAAGCAGGAGCAATCATGGCGGGAGCAGCCACCACCGCATCTCGTCAGGCAACGTGCTTGCCAGCCTTTGTAGGCACAGGAAAGATCGAGACGGCATGGTGTGTAGCATGGGAAAGACGCTATACAGCAAGAAGGTGATTCAAGTCTTGACGTTGTGGAAAGCCAAGACCTGTGCCCCTTTCTGCGGGGATAGGATTTACCCGAACCGTTCATTTCCTTGGTACACTACATCTTCTGCCTCTCGTATCCCATTCTTCAGCTCAGTCGTTGCGAGACAATACCCGGCCGAGCTCGGGGAGTCGTCCCAAGTCCGGGCTGACTTTGTGGAATATTGCCAAAGTGGCGTGCGGACAGCGTGGCGACAGTTGCGCGCCCAGCCGTTATTAGCATATGACTGTCAATGCCTCCGGCTCCTGCGAGGCCCGATATCCCATGTGGAAATGACCAGCAAGAGCGATGAGGAAAATCACGCCCTGTCATTACACCTTCATCTTATCGACTTCGATGGCTCTCCCCAGCATCAATCCCTGGTAGACAAGTCTGGGTGGAGCACCAAGTACGTGAACGACTCTGATGGGACCTGCAGTCGCTCGTTCAGCGACGGCTTGGGCGCCCACACGGCTAATCACGTCGTCTGCTATCGAGCACGTAGAAGCTGCTAAAGTCTTGGAGATCCGGTAGGCGGTGCAGCCCCGTTCTACGGCTCCCATGAATCACTCCAGGTCAGACGGCTACCCGTGGCTACCCGCAACTTTTTGACAGGCTATGCTCTTTCTACCGTAGCCTGCTTAAGTGCCAGGGCATACTGTGATTCCGCATGATCGACCAATGGCTATACTGGTGTCTCCAGACAGAGGCTCTGCGAAGCTGCCGGTGATGAGTGGTGATTCGGGTATCTTCGAGTGACAACGCAGCTCAGACGCTGCTCAAACTGCAAGGCAGCTTCCAACGCCTCACTCTAACCCCATATGACAGGTGGTGGGATGCCAGTGGGCGGCGTGGCGTTTTACGATGGTGGCAGAGCCGCACAGCGACCTGGGTGCAAGGAGGCGGAGCAGCCAATCAGCACTGAGCTACGAAATGCTGCGCCACCTCACGAACACAACTCACAAGCAACCACTTTCTATCGCCTGAACGGTGTTCGATTTCCACATGGCGTAGTGCTTTGAAGCATTCATTGCCTTGCAGACCAAAATCCAGCCCATTGCGCCCTCCTGAGGCTGACTCCCAAGTCTTCTACGAAGCTGCGTGCACCAGATGCACTAGGTATAAATGCAGAACCGAGCTTGAACAAAGAGACAACTGCCTAGACTTCACATCACCGCCCGCCCGCGACTTCTTTGTTTGCCACTGTCTGCAAACACAATCGTACGTACAGCCAAAGGCACTTGCACCCGAAACACTGCACCAAAATGGGCGACGTATTCTTCCAAGTGGCACGCCCGCCCTCACTCCACAACCCTACATCCGTACCATCGAATTCTGCGATGAACCCTTTCAAGCGTCTGGAGCGCTTTGCTTCGCGCAAATCACCCAAGATTGGCAAGAACATGCCGAGCGAGAGTCCAGCGCCCTCAGCGGTGCCTTCAACCCCAACGCATTTTGCCAGAACCACGCCGACTCGCCGGCCGCAATCCAATGCCGATGCGCCTCCAGCTTACACACCTCCTGCCTCAGGGACCGTAATCCCGGGCTCGATGGAGACAACCTCTGACTCACCTTACGCATTTCTGACCGAGTTCGACACCATCTTTCTGATCGATGATTCTGGGAGTATGGCAGGTCGCAGCTGGCGCGAGACGGCCGCAGCTTTGAGTGCCATCACGCCAATCTGTACCACGCACGACGCTAATGGCATTGATATCTACTTCCTCAACCACAAGAATCATGAGGCCAGCGACAGTCTCGGCGGATACACCAACCTCACCACGACTGCAGCGGTCGAAAACATCTTCAAGAAGGTGCGTCCACTGGGAGGCACACCGACTGGCACCAGACTCAACGCCATCATCAAGCCATACCTGAAGGAACTTGCAGGCTCGATGGAGAAGCAGGCACACGGTCGTGAGGCGACAGTGAAGCCGCTCAACATCATTGTCATCACGGACGGCGTGCCGAGCGACGATGTCGAGGCTGTCGTTGTCAGTGCGGCCAAGAAGCTTGATGCATACGGAGCAGAGCCCTGGCAGATGGGCATCCAGTTCTTCCAGGTGGGGCGAGAGCCAGAAGCTGCCGAGGATCTTCGAGACCTGGATGATTCGCTGTCAAGCACTCACGGTGTTCGTGACATGGTCGACACTGTGCCGTGGACAGGAGACGAAGGCCAGCAACTGACAGCCGACGGGCTTCTGAAAGTATGCCTGGGTAGTGTGGTTCGTCGCTGGGATCGGAAGAAGGTGCACCGGTAGTGCGTTACGAACAACGGGATAGACAAATACCCACGGGCCTGCGGAAAGGGATCGCGGCGGATTCTTCATATGTGTTACCATAAGCACAGTTGGGGTAATTGTAATACCCAACTCATTCACAATATCAGAAACGAGGGCCGATCTTTTCGCTGAAGCTGCTCTTATTGGCTCGGTAGAGAGCTGCAATTCTGCCGCAACATCTGCTTTACTCCGCTGCTGAGCCTCAAGTGTTGAAGCCAAGACCAAAGCGTGGACTTCTCTGGGTCGCGTTTCAAGCCCGGCGCTTGCAGAGTGCACGACTGGTCCAGGAGCCACGGCCAGCAGCAATTGTGAGGCGAGCGTCTCGAGGTCTCACGTCCCCATCAGAGTGATTCATGAATTATCAGGACGTATCGGCAAGTGCCATTGCCGTCAATGATGGCCGACTCTTGCACACGTCGACCCGTTACATGGCTGACACATTCCGTTGATGGATGGAGGGAGTAACGGAGTACGGAGTAAATGTATCTTACTGGTACTAGGAGACGGGCGCGCCTAAATAGCCCTAAATAGCCCTAAATCATCCTTGGGCGAACCGCCGCCTTTTCCAGGCATGGCCGTCGATCTGGCGCTGCGAGCCATCGCGTGCAGCGGGACCTCGGGAGAGCCGGACAATGCCCTGGGCGCTGCAGCTTTGTGCTTGTGTGAGCCGGCACTCCGTACTCCGGGCTTGTCATACATTGCAGCCGCTCAACTTGACCGAGGACAACGGCACGGCTGAGCGACCGTAAGTCAGATTCTGGGTAAGGTACTCGGAAGGCTGGCCATGACACGTCCCAGTCCATGGCTGGACCCTTACGGACTCGATCCAAGAGTGGGTTTTGACATGAATCGCAGCTAGCAACACCCCTGTCGTCGCCCTTTAGACTCTGGCAATTAATTGGATTGTCCCCCCCAGCCACCAATCATCACGCTGGGTCATCCGTCGTGTCTCCCATTGCGGCGTGACCTAATCTTGATTGAGTCTTGCCCTTCGGTTCCATCGATATGGCGTGCCAGCCACGCGAGCCAAAGATACGGAACTGGGATGTCCTCAGCAAGCTCTGCTGGCCAAAAGTTGGCAAGGGTATGTACTCCCGAACCATGGAAAGCACGAACGTCAGGCCTTGCCGTACGAACCTCTGATCAATATCCGTATTTCATGGCTCTCCCGCCTCCTTCCTCCTCCGCGCGAGCTTCAAGTCCACGTCGCACGTTCCTGTAACACCAGCCCTGCTCCTGCCATTGCCTGGTGAACCACGTCGAGGTCATCTTGTGGTCTCGTCTCTAAGACCCTCTCTTTGGACCCTTCAACTACTACGTCAGTTAGCGCCAGCCCTTGACCAACCAAGAGGCAATCACCTTGCTCAGCGCTTCCTCAGCTCTTTGCTCCTTCTATTGGCTCCTGGCCCTTCTCGATTGTATTCACTGCCACATTCGTTGCTCTCAAACGCCCATCCAACCTGTTCCAAGTTCCATCGCGCGTGTTTCATTTCACCAATCCTCGTGGGACACGTGCTCATCCGTCATCATTGGCCACGGATACTCAGTCAACCTACCGGCTCATCTGGCAGGGGACCGTCTAATCTCGCCATCTTGAGCCTCCGTTCTGCAAAAACTTGTGCCTGCCACGATATATTCGCCAAACATAGTCTCGGTGCATGAACCGTCTTCCTATGCACGCAGATGAGGGCCTGGTGTCCTCTCTATACCACTCGTTAATCACATCAAGTCTGCTGGCCAGCGAAATGCTAGTCTGAGAAGAAGCTCGTTCCTGCCGCTAATTGCCCTTCACTGGCTCTTTCCTTGCGGCTTTTTTTCAGCGCCATGTCAACCACTACAACTCTAATGACCTTTATGGTCCGCACTCCGCCGACCACCCGTTCAGTTACCCTGTGGGGCTCTTGGGACAACTTCTCGATGCCTTATGCCATGCTGAGGGATTCACGCATTGGACCTGAGCATTGGTCCGGATGCCACAACTTCTCTAATATCATATGTGATGGCAACCTTACAGGCGAACGACAGCCACGAGAGGGCGGCTTGAAGATGGGCGGCACATACTGGTACTATTACAAGCTCGACGACGACCTCGAGTTCCATAATTCCGCTGAGCCATCTACCACTTATTGTCCAATGCTGCCTGGTCAGCTTGTCAACGTCTTGAACGTGCCAGTGGCCCTCAGTGGCAACCGCTCGCGCAACGCAAGCATCAGCTCTACCAGCTCAGAACGCCGTACTATGAACCCGCAGGATAAGTTTGTCAACCCAAGGCCAGTCCCGACCCCACAGCTTCCAAGACTGCAAACTTCACCTTCATTTCAAACTCAAGATAACTGGCCACTTTTTACACCCTCATCCTCGACCTCTTCTAGAAGTGGGCGATCTGCAACTTCTGGACCCGGCAGTGCTTCGACTGCAAGATTCCGGTCCAAGTCACCCGGGCTTGCCTTGTCAGGTAGCATCCGCCAGGCCTTCAGGACCCTCAGACCTACAACATCACGCAGCCCTGATGGTAGGAGCCCTCGCTCAGGCATCCGATCGCCCTCCGCTGGAGGAAGGGATCAGCAAAACTTGGCAAGCTCTGCAGGCTCTTCGAGGGATATCTCTCCCGTTGCGTCGAGACCTATGCATAGGCCTCTGCCTCCCGTTGACCATGATCTCATACTCAGGCGGCCAATGGTGGGTGCTGAACAGACCACAGATCCAATCGAGATGCCGTCTTTCGAGCAGCATCGGAGACAGCGCTCGAGGTCTCGCGAACCTTCCTCGCTGCGGAACTCGCTAGTCCTGGAGGGCAGCGCTCCTACCGCTCTCGCGCGTGGCCAGCAGCTAGGCCCGTTAAAAGAGGTCGCATCGACGCAGAACACTCCTGCAGGCCCCATAACGGCTATGAAGGCTGAGGATAGCGGCATGGCTGAGCCCGTGGACCTTGGAAAGCGCCTGCCCACCCTCCCGAACACCCCTTCTTCCGCATATCCGCCGAGCACCATCTTTAGCGAGTCAATCGACATTAATGCACTGCAAAGTCATTTTTCAAGTACGACCATAGATACTAGTGTGAGTGAGGATGACATAGGCACGCCCGAATCCGCGCGCTTCTCTGGTTGGTCCGATGCAGCCGTCTCTGCTGGACATAGCTCGTACCGGACGGAGAGCTTCATTGAAGACAGACCAATGAGCACACTGATGGGTCTGCGTATCGTGACGCCGACGAAAGAGCAGATGCAGACTTGTGCAGAGACTGAGACGGATTTCGAAGACACCCCACAGCAGCCTCCTCCACCAAGAGGAGTGATCAAACTAGCTACAGCTGTCAGCAGTTCCACTATGAGCACCTCATCAACACCTTCCATGCCTGCATCGCCTACCGGATCGGACCAGGAGGAATTGCTGGAAACTTCTGCTCTCACGGGCCAGCTCGATGAATCCCCCGCACGATTCCAATACCAGCATTACCGTCTTCCAGTCGATGATTCCAGTTCTGAGATCACCCTCAAATCTCCGCTGGCTAAGCGTGAAGCTGTAATGGAGGTGCCGCGTGCGTTGCCTTTCAGCTCTCAGGTACCGACATCGAACAGCAGTGCTGCCCCTATTGCTCACTCAATTACTATGCAGGAATTGATGGACGAGCTGAGCTATCTGGGCGAGGCCATTCACCAGAGGTGAGGCTGCAAAACGGTCATGGCAGACCAGAGGTCATGCGTGATGGGCGTGAGCCGGCGGCGCAGCATTGTCGATCTTCGCTATTGAGCTATCAGTGGCAGTGTTCACTCATCGAACGAATTTCTTAGCAGTATTTTCGAGTGACCCTTAGCAAGATACCCTGGCATGTAGAATAATGGTAAAACTGTTGTGAAGATAGAATTGCGCCGGCTGCGAATATGATACCATCTACTAGAAGATTTAAAAATTGTTCATCTGTTCTTCCATCGCTTCAATTCAACCGCTTCCGCAAGGCGTCAAGCAAATGTCTTGGCGCGTAGTCGCCTTGTTGACCACACGCAAACTCGAGTAACCTTTCGAACATCATCACTTCCACCATCTTGACAACTCAACCCTGGTACACAACAGTCTACGTGTTCGGTGCCTCTCTGACCACCGGTGCGAATAGGTCTCTCAGTCGAGCGACCTTTTGCGTCGCCGTGCAGACGATGCGGTAATCAAGGGCACCCCCAACCTTACGCGACCTAATTCCGACAAGTCTGTAGCCCAGCTCTTGAACGTTAAGAGCCGAGCAGGATGCGTGACAAGACAGTCAAGCGGCTCCTTGAGCCATGTCACTCGTCGCTCACCGCCGCCTGTCCGACGATGAACCTAGTGGCGACGGTGTCCAAAAAGCATGCTGTCGACGTCTGGCGGTTCAACGGACAACGTGTTTTCGGTTTGCCTGTCGAAGAGGACGATAGTCGAACAGTGGAAGGTCTTGCGTGGAGGGCCGATGGTAAGTTTGGGGATGGATGGCACGGAACTGTAGAGGCTATGTCGCTTGCTAACGTACGCTACTAGGAAAAATGCTGGCTGTGGCACTGTCCAGTGGCACTGTTGTGCTTATTGATAGCTTCAGCGGCAAGGCTGCACATCACCTAAAAACCGGGTATGGGTCAACGACCAATATGCCGAATTGGTCGTCAGCAGAGAGTGATGCTGCAGCCAATCTGACGGATCGGCCAGTATGGAAAGTCAGCTGGTGCAGTCACTTTGCCAATGCCAGTCGCATTCGACAGCAACTCGATGGAGAAGACGTTGACGTGAGCTTGGATGATCTACAGGGGTTGAACGCGGATGTGAGCAAGCTGCTCAAGGCGAGAGCCAACCTGCCACGCAATTTGGCCAGGGTCGAAGTCGACATTGCTCTTCCGAAACTGTCCACGCTTCCCGCGTCAGGTGCGGATGACGACCTTTTCAGCACCCGGAGTTCCATCGACAGCATCTTTCACGCACACAACCCCCACTCGCCTCAGGCCAAGGATGATAACGACATGGTTGACGTCCTCCTTACTAGTTCCCGAGACTGCATGCTGCACATAAGCATGTTCGACTCTTTCGGTGTTGGCTCGGTGGACGTGGCCCAAGCTCTGCCGAAAGGATTGAAAGGCGTCAAGATTGTGCATGATGCCAATCACCCCTTCTTTTCAACGCACTTCTTAGTCATGATGGCCATTCCTGACGGTCCATCCAATGCCCAAACCGGTGGGGAAAGCTTGCATCTCATCAGCCTTGGTTTGCGATTCATTACGCAGACATCCTATAATCTTCCAATCCTCGCCACAAAAGCCACTCAGCTACAGAATCTACTCCGGTATCTCACACAGGTGTCCAATCAACTGTCAGCAGAAGTAAGAACAGCCTTCGACCTACCCAGCCGGTTCGTGGAGAACGTCAACGAAACACTGGCCGAAGACAACCAGAGCGCCAACTTCATGACAGAAGCGTACCACCTGATTGTGACTGGTACCTGTAACGATAAGTTCAGAGAGTGGCTAGTAGACCAAGTCGCGGATCGAGGACTCAAGAGGTGGGAAAAAGCGGTTGGCGACTGTTTGGATATGATTCGCCGCATGGCAAGCGAATGTCTATTGCCTGCGATTGAGCGGGCACAAATCGTCGTGTCGCGGCTGGACGGCCTGGCCAGATTCGGTGACACTGCGTCAAGACTCGGTCTCGATGAAAAAGGCGTGCGATCTGTACGTGAAGTCTTGGAGGCGCTCAATCTTTGCTGCGAAGACATGCTTCGTGATGTCTGCACGGAGATCCGAGAGTTCGCCGCCTTCATGCGCTGGCTGAAGTGGGAGACCGAAGTTCAGACCCTGGGTGAAGACAGCGAACGTGCAGAGGAGATGAGAGAGACGTATGCGGGCGAGTCTGAGATCCGACTGATCCTGGACTACATTGAGAGTGCCATGAAGAAGAGCCGGTTGGTTGACTACATTCGCGCAGACCCGAAAACGCCGCCAACAGAAAGTGTCGCCAACGATACGGAGCTCGTCGCAAATTACAAGAGGCTCCGTGGCACCGGCAAGGTGGCAGAGCTACCGAAGCTCAGTGATTTGCTCCAGGTCCTGCAGCTGAGGAGCAACGGCGTGTTCAGCTCGATTGCGGAGACATTAAGGAAGAATGTGATCGTCAGCTACGTTTCAGAGTTACCTTCAGTCACAGATATGGATTCTAGGATCGTGGCTCCTGGAGGCAGTGGCCAGTCTACGCTTCATATCGTTGGGCGACTCTTGAAGAAGCCTGGTCACGTTGCCCATATAGTCTACAATCTCGACACTGACTCGAGAAAGCCCGCAGTACTGGCTAGCACAAGCAGTATCCAGCGACAAGGCCAGATGTTGGACGTCAAGATGGCGGATGATGACGGTTTTCTTGTGCTCGAGACGGATGAAAGCAGAGATGACAGGAGGATTGTCTGGCAGCCTTTGTTCGGAGACAATGGAGAAGGGCGAGCCATCCACTCGTTCGCGGAAGGGGCTATGGGAAGTGGCATGAATGCTCACAGGCTGGCAGTGAATGGTAGAAAGGGCACAAGCAGTGTCGTAGTGACCGACGAGGCAGACATGGGCTTCATGGTGTTGGAACTAGATACTAGCTCATGATTGGCCAGGCAACGGCACCCATGACGAAAGAGGCCAGGGAGGACTAAAAGTCTCTATTGTAAGCCGCCAAACAAGGCTAAACCGGCCCAATGCAGCGAAAATAAATCATCCCACACAAGAAGGCCTGCGCCTTGACTCTACCAGACAGCCGCCTGCTCTGCCCTCTACCCTCCTACCTATCGTCACGACTTTACTTGCACGCTCCTTGACTCTTGACTCCCATTTATTTCCGCACTTGGGAGAGTATTGAGCCTTTCCTTCCTTTCCCGAGCCACCTGTTGCTGCACCCACCCCAAACGGGCCGATCCTTCCAATCAGTCTCGACCACAATCTGCATCCCACTTCCTCCTTTCCTCCAACAAGGCTGCCTCGTGCATCTTATTTGAACGCACATTACTTCGCCCAGCATGGATGTCAGGGCTGTGCTGGAGAGCACTTTCTCGCCTGGTATGTTGTTCTCTTTTCGGTCCATGTCAACATTGCCCCGCTAATGTGATCGTCTGCGCAGATGCCAAAGTTCGTGGTGATGCCGAGCAGCAACTGAGGACCGCCGAGCAGACCGACTTTGTGAGTCTTCCACCAGGGCTACTCCATCAGAAGCTATCACTGACTCTTGCGTTAGTCAGCGTACCTCTCTATTCTCTCCTCCGAACTTGCCAACGAGGCTAGCAGCCCCCCTGTCCGCCAGGCCGCTGGCCTTGCCCTCAAAAATGCTTTCACATATCGCGACCTGACCCGTCTACGGGAGGTCCAGGGCAGATGGCTGCAACAAGTTGCTCCCGACGTCAAGGATAAAGTCCGATCAGATGCGCTCCAGACCCTTCACTCGGCTGGCCTGGCCGCCGCGTCCGCTGCCCAACTCATCGCTGCCATTGCCGCCATCGAGCTGCCGAGGGGTGAATGGCGCGATTTGATGGACATCCTGGTTAAGAACGTCCAGAGCACGGATCCCAATTCATCAAATGTCAAGCAGTCAAGTTTGACCACCATTGGTTTCATCTGCGAGTCCGAAGATATGGAGTTGCGTGAGGTTCTGATCACTCAGAGCAACGCCATTCTCACCGCCGTTGTAACGGGCGCTAAGAAGGAAGAGCCTGATCAAGAAGTCCGACTGGCTGCCCTCACGGCGCTCAGCGACGCTACCGAATTCATTCGCACCAACTTTGAGAAGGAGAACGAGCGAAATTACATCATGCAGGTTGTCTGCGAGGCCACACAAGCCGAAGACACCCGAGTCCAGGCCGCCGCCTTTGGCTGTCTGAACCGCATCATGGGAATCTATTACCACGAAATGAGCTTCTACATGCAGCGTGCCCTGTTCGGTCTCACTGTTGGTGGCATGAAGAGCGATGAAGAGGACGTTGCCAAGCTGGCGATCGAGTTCTGGTGTACTGTGTGTGAGGAAGAAATCTCGATTGATGACGACAACCAGCAGGCGCAAAACGAAGGCTCAACCGAGCTGCGGCCGTTTTTCCAGTTTGCCCGTGTCGCATCTAAAGAAGTCATTCCCGTGCTTCTGATGCTGATGACCAAGGTGGAGGAGGATGATGCGGATGAAGAGTACAATGTTGCCCGTGCTGCGTACCAGTGCTTGCAGCTTTTCGCTCAGACCATCGGCGGCGATGTCGTGCCTATTGTGCTTCAGTTCGTCGAGCAGTACATCCGAAGCCAGAACTGGCGTGAACGAGATGCTGCTGTCTCGTCCTTTGGTGCCATCATGGATGGTCCCGACATCAAGATTCTGGACCCTCTTGTTAAACAAGCGCTCCCAATCCTTCTCAAGACCATGCTCGAGGACTCTCAAGTCCAGGTGCAAGACTCTGCCGCATACGCATTGAGCAGAATCTGCGACTACTGCGCCGACTGTATTGACCCAACCGAGCACCTGCCGGATTTGATGAAAGCCCTCTTCCATGGGCTGCAGAGCAATCCCAAGATTGCCGCCTCTTGCTGCCTGGCCCTACTCAACTTGACCGAGCGCTTCGTGGGTCCTGAGGACTCGCCGACCAACTCTCTTACACCATATTTCGAAGAGAGCGTTAAGATTCTGCTCGCTGTTACTGCTAAGCAGGACCAGCCTGATGCCGCTGTCCGCACGGCTGCCTATGAGGTGCTGGGCGGTTTCGTCACAAATACTGCCAGCGACAGCAAGCCGTTGGTTGAGAGCCTGACCGCGGAGATCATCCAGCGGTTGCACGCCACGATCCAGTACCAGAATCAGCTTGTCAGTGTTGACGACAAACTACAGCTCGAAGAGCTGCAGGTCAGCCTGGCTTCTGTCCTACTCGCCATCGTCCAGAGACTTGAGGGCAGTATTAACGTGGAGATGGCTAACGCCATCATGTCTGTGAATCTAGAAGTTCTGAAAAACGCCTCTCACACGAGTGTTCCCGAGGTCATCTTCCAGATTGTTTCTGGTTTGGCCAATGCTCTCGGTGCCCAATTTGAGCGGTACATGGACGATTTCACCCCATACCTGTACAACGCTCTCGGCAACCACGAGGCCCCCGACATGTGCTCTCTGGCTATTGGGTTGGTCAGCGACGTTGTCCGTGCCCTGGAGGCTCAGTCGCAGCGCTTCTGCGATACCTTTATGAACTATTTGCTGAACGCTCTTGCGTCCAACAAGATCGCGAATCAGCTAAAGCCTCCTATCTTGGAGACTTTCGGCGACATCGCCACCTCTATTGGCCAGGCATTCGAGCCATATGCTCAAACTGTTGCCAATGTCTTGGAGCAGGCTCGCACAGTCTCGGCCGCTCCAGATGTCACCTTTGACATGTTGGATTACATTGTCTCCCTTCGCTCTGGCATTGCTGATGCCTGGGGAGGTATGGTCATGGCCTTCAAGGGGACTCCTAAGGTCAACTTGATCGAGGGCTTTGTGCAGCAAATTTTCAATTTCCTTGAGAGCGTTTCACAGGACGGCAACCACAATGAGGGCCTCCTGAGGGCGTGCATGGGCCTGATTGGGTAAGTCTTTGACCTCCGGTACTGTTATGAAAAAGAACTAATGTCTCTAGTGATCTTGGCGAGACCTTCCCAGACGGCCAGCTCGCCAGCTACTTTGGATCCGAGCCCGTCCTTAGACTCATCAAAGAAACTAGAAGCACTCGCGAGTTCTCGGACCGCACCAGACAGACGGCGAAGTGGGCGCGCCAAGTCGTCAAAGTACAGACAAGTGGTCATCAAGGTGAAGCCATGAAATAAACCTGATGCCCGAAAAGTCACCATCAAAGAACCCGCTCCAACCCCGCCCCCGGCCCCACGACCGACGTCCCTGCCGCCCTAGCACAGTCTAGCACCTCACCATCGACGCTGCACCCTTTCTTTGATGGCTGACCTCTGGAAAGACGAAACACTGCTGCTGTCTGACGCGACCACGGTAGTCCAGAGCCCAGAAAGCCTGTTCAGCGACGATGGCCCCCGCCCCCGCTTCCTGGTCAAGAAGAGGCGAGAAGACAGCAGAACCCTTTGACGACTACCATCTCCCGTGGTATGCTCAGCCTCGGCGCTATTCCACACTCTTCTTCGGTGTACACTTTAGAAAACTCCGTCGAAAGTGATGAAGATGAAGAAGTATAGTCTGGTCCGCCCTGCCGAAATCCCACCTTCTGGTGTGGTCGATGACAGCAAACTCTTGGCTGTCCATATTGGAGGCCTGGGCTGTTCAGAAATCTTCTGCAGCGACTTTCTCGACCTTCGGAACCTATGGTTGCCAGGAGGCGTCCACGATAACGGGTTGCCACCCTCTTGAAAGCTGTCGTCTCACCTCGCCTCGCTCCATTCCACCCCCCACGCCACGCCACGCCCACGACCCTTACAGCACGAAGTACCCTGCACTTGTTTGACTTCACATCTGATACCCCTTAGCACGTTCACACCGATACACCAAGATCTACACCATTGTTGCCCTACCAGATCTCAACACACCCAACCCCAACATTCACCGGAGCACTACCTAAGATTTTTGACACGAAGAGAAAACTACAACTTCCAAAGGCCCTAGCCAGAAGCTCCTTCAACTGAGCAGGCATCATTCCTGGCTGGGGGCCTCCATCAGATATCGTTCATCTTTACGGACGCCAACCAGGACGAAGAGATAGAAGCGATTCGGTGGTCCATAGAACGGTAGCTCTGTTTGATTGCATAACATCGAATAAAACAGTTTGATAAGAAAGCATGTGATCCAACTTGCTACCGTAGTTAGGTCTCTTCTCCTGATATGTATCGCTCCATGATGCAATCTGACCGAAGATACTGATTGAAGATACTGGCTGCTGGCCATCGCTGTTCCTTAGCCCCGCGTCCTCGTCTGTGAAGAGGCAGAAAGGCAGAGAGCATGCATGCATGCATGCATGTATGGCTCGGTAGGACTAAAAAGAAACAGCATCGATACCTGATGGAAGACATAACAAACAATCCACTACTACCACACCCACGCTTTTGAAGTGGTTGGAAGCCAAAGGGCGGTCGGTTCATCGCTTAATGGACTACTCGTACCTCCCGCCCTTTTGTGAACCAAGATTTCTAGAAAAAGAGATTACACGGAACAGAGAAGCACAAATACGCAGGGTAGATAGAGATGGCTGAATGGGGAAGAGGTGACGATCTATTTTTCTAGCGAATTCTCCCTTTCCTCTCCTCCTCTCTATATGCTACCATAGCAGCAGCAACTCGGCACCTGGTAATTCTCGGGAACTGGAGTCGGAGTCAAATGCTCTATAGAGTCCTTTGGGGACCTGACTCGCCACGCCCCTTGTTGCCGGGCGCGTCCAGCGACGCAGCCGTTCCCGAACCCGAGCTCGGCTCTCCATTCGCATCACCAGCGGCACCAGCATCACCAGCGGCGGCGGCGGCGGCGGCGGCGGCAGCAGCAGTAGTAGCAGTGGCTTTGCGCTTCTTCGCAAAATCCCCCAGAATCTGCTCTGTCGCGGCCCTCTTGGCCGCCTTCTTCAGCGCACGCTTGCTCATGGTCGTAACAGCAGCCGGCGGTGAGGACGAGGGCGAGGCATCTCTACTGCCCTGCGACGATGCTACCGTTCGCTTGTGAGAGGGCGTCTGAGGATTCTTCTGCGTTGTCTCAACAATTGGCCCATTGCGACCAGGACGGAAAGAAGAGGGCCGCTCACCGTTCGCCTTGGTCGGCATCCCACCTTCTTCCTTCTTCTCGCCCTTCTTGGCTTTCTTGCCCGTTCCCTTCTCCTTCTCCAGCTGCCAGCCCTGTTTCTTGGCCGTCTTGGTCTTGGCCACGCTCTCTTGTGCCTTTCGCGCCTCTTCCCGGCGCTCCTCATTGAGCGCTTCGTGCAGCTCGAACATGACTTGGATGGCCGGGTAGTATTGCTTCGCGGCCGCGATCTCGCTCACTTTGATGCGCATGAAGTCGAACGCTATGGCGATGGGGAGGTTGGAAGCCAGTGAGCGGAGCAATGGGGCGGGCTTCTTGGCCCTTGCAGCTGGCCGTGAGGCCTCGTCGACTGAAGGAGCACCGTCAACACCCTCAATGGGCTCGGCGTCCTGGCTGGCGTTGCCCTCCTCGTACTGAATCTCGTCTGCAGCTTTGACGTTGCTGAGATTCGGGATTTTGCTATACCGCTGGCTGAAGTGCGTCAGCAGGACGTTCTTGGCTCGCATCTTCACGGCTATGCCCAGCGCTTCTGCGGTCGTAGAGTGTTTTTTCGCGATGGCGTCGCCTTGCATTTCGTCGTCAAATGTGGCCTCGTGAATCAGCACGTCGGAATCGAGTCCGACGCGACAGAAGTTGTAAGACGGCCGACAGTCGCCCGAGTAGGAGACCTTGAAGCCTGACTTGAAAGTGAGGCTCACAGCTTGGGCGCCTGCACAATGGGAGACTTTAACGGTTTCGATGCGCTGCAACGAGGACGAAGACGCCGCGAGGTCGAAAGGTTGTGAATCAAGGGTAGGGCCCTCTTGAGGGGTGCAGACTAGAGGAACATAGCCGGAAGATGAGAGCAGCGAGGGCTCAACGGAAGAATACTCGCGCACAAAGTCGATCATGTTTTGCTCGGACATTAGATAGATTGTCCGGTCCGCCGTCCGGCCTTCCGGACCAAGAGCATCAAAAGCTTTGGCTCGTGCCTGGAGAACACTGATTGTCCCCAGGTGATGATCTGCGTGAAGGTGGGAGATCCATATCCCTTGCAGATTTCGTAGAACCTCTTGCAGTTCATCTGCTGGGAATGTCCGTCGAAGTTGTCCGAGCGTATTCTCGCCACAGTCTAGCAAGAAATTGCCTTGCTTATGTGGCAAGCGCACCAAAGTTGCGGAGACGTTGCGGTATTTCGACGGCATGGCTGACCCTGTCCCTAGAGTGATGAGCTCCGGCTCTGTTAGGGCATCTCCAGGCGGCAGGTCAGAGGATCGCGGAGGTTGTTGCATTTTCACAATACTCTCAGGAAGTTCCAACGTCTCCAGTTTGTCAAGGTCCAGCTCCGGGACTTCGTCACTGACAATTGCGTACTTGGGTTCCAAATTGATCTTCAGTCCAGGCTGGACGGGCAGAACGTTAACACCAGACGATACAAAGCGTCTTGACTGGTCCAAGTACTGGTCCTTGCTATGTACCGGCACGGAGAAATTGATGGGATTGATCTTCGCTAACCTGGTAGTCGCTAGGGCCGCAGATTCGAACGATAGCTTGTTTGGGGCGGTGTCGGCGTCACTAACAATGTGTTGCAGTTTGTCGAGCGACTTCAACAGATTCTTGAATTCTTCGGTTGCAGCCACGCCCGGACCAAGTATCCAAACAACAGTGGCAATGTCGTCTAGACTTGATGGCGGAGCCTCCGACAAGAGATTCTTGAAATATGAAAAATGCTCAGGAGATGGGAGATCAAAGACGGCAATGCCTTTGCTTATCCGCTGTGGACCAAGCACCATCTCAGGAGTCACTATGTTGCCATTCTCAAGTGTTATAGACCGTCCGGCAGTCAGCTCGCTGAATATAGGGCCGGGTTTGGCACCTAGTGCGATTGCCTTCTTCGGGTCAAAAGTGCCTCGCTGCTGATGACCGCGGACGACATATGACATAGATACATCAGTGGCAAGACCTGAAGCAGGAGGAAGGCTCCCCACCAAGGACGCTGGCCAGGGGTTTCGTACAAGCACGATTTGGCTGGGCTGAATATGTGACGCGCTTTCGTGGGTTGGGCAGTGCGTTCCTTTTAACTCCTTGGTCTCGGGGTCGCGAATGAAGACCATCGCTGGCATTTTTACATCTTTGAATGGAGTCTCAATAAGCCTGTCCCGTCGCCATTCGGAGTCGAACATGTCTCGGACAATCTTAGCCCGCATGTCCTGTTCCCGTTGCACTTCCGGGTTGGTGACTGGAGTTGAGACATTCGCAGAGTCGGAACTGGCATTCTTGACTGGTATGCTCCATACACGGATATTTTCGTCCGTGTATGATGGCTCGGAAGGCCATGCAGATGCCTCACATGTACTCTCTGTAATTGTGAGAGGCATGCCCGTTCGAAAAATGAATCTTCTTGCGGCAGCTAGTGTATGGAGTAGCTTGGGTCCGCTGTGGATGTGGATGGGAGGTCGTCGATCCGAATCATCTGTCTCGCGCTCACCAGCTTGAACATCAGCGATGGTCAGAATGAAACCCAACAGGCCGCCATTGGTTTGCCAGTTTGTGATACCGGTCAAGAAGATATTTCTCAACTTGCGCATCCCGTAGCTCCGTTGAATTAAAGATCTTTGAGTGCCCTCACTTAGATGGCCAAACAGATACCTCTTCCGGCCGAACGTTAACGCAACAGATGTGCCTGGTGTATCAGCTGTCGGAGCCGTCAAGATTTGGATGCCGTAGCTCTGTCGCTCGGTACCCGTCATCTTTGGCTGTTCCATAGTCCGTCCGTATCGCCAGAGCAAAGACCGCCCGGTAAAGATGACTTCGTAGAGTCTCGTAGCCAACGACTTTTCCACTGATCTACTCCCAAATCGTCTCTTAGACTCTATGTCCGAATTGCGAATCTGTTGATGACTCTTAACTTTCTGCGGTCTAACGTCTTGCTCATGGCGATGGGTTTCGTGAGCTGAAGAGCGTACTGTGAATGTCCGGGAGAAAGCGACAGGTAGTGAGCGGGTAGAGCTAATGAGATTTGAGCAATCCACTGATCTCGGACATGTGGCCCCTCTTCGAAGGCGAATTCGGCCGCGCCCGCGCAGGATTGTAGGAAGTGCAGGGGACTTATACAATTTAAATGGTAACGAGAAAGCCAGCGCGCCGAGGTCCCAAGAGATCGTACACGCAGGTACGCTGTGACTATCACTTGAAGTAAAGAACGACGTGGTAGGACGGTCAGACTGATGAAGGGCTGATGTCTTGTGAACGACGATTCACATCGGACACCGCCAAAAAAAAGGCCGCGGTCTTCGTTGCGCGCTACGTCACTTTGCGACCTACGGGTCTCGTAGGCTGATCACACAAGCACTTAAAATCAACCTCTACGAAGGAGCTGAATGATTCAACGAAACAGGGAATACAGTTCAAGTTTTTGAGCTTGTCATTGCGAAGCTAGCTCGAGCTATCTATACACAAAATGGCCTGCCTGCCACAACATTGGATCATTTGCAAACCATCAACGCCAGATTTCATAAGGTCATCAATCTCGCGGCAATAGCGAAGCGAGGCGCTTGCACGACTCTTCTAGGTCCGAACACAGCGCTTCAAGGGATCGTGATGGTGTGGCGGGACCTAGTGTAGACTTTCGGAGAGAGCACCCAGCCGTGGTCATCGAAGCGGTAGTCGCAAACGAATCGGCGGCAGGTACAGCGCAGACCGGGACCGTTGGAGCATCGACCTTAGCTTCTTGCTGGAAGGTAGGAAGCGATTCGGCAAAAGGCGGCAACTCAGGAAGGCAGGGCTGAAGCTTCGTATCATCGAAGCCGCCGCTTGGGGAGTTGGATTTCTCGGTGGCCACGCTCAGATCTAGAGTTGGGCCTTCGGGAAGCTCAGTGACCGCGAAAACTTGGAAGTCATTGGCGTTGATACCGGAGTTCCAAGAGGGAGTGTCGAACAAAGAGAGGTCAATGTTGGTTTCGGGCATCAAAGCCATGCCAATCTGAGGTTGCTGAGATTGGACTTGACGAGCAGCTTGGTGGGGATTGACATCCTTGCGCTGGGCCTGCGATTGTGGACGCTCCTGAGGGGTGGGCTGCTGAGTAGGTCGTTGCTGTACAGGGGGTGGGATGCCAGATTGGCTTAGCTCTTGCAAGAAACCGGAGAAAGCCTGGGAGGACAGAAGCATGCGAGTGAGATCCGTGAGCCTGTTGTTCTCCTCGCGTAGCTGCTGGTTCTCGGTACGGAGTACAGCGCCTTCTTCAACTTTCGCAGCAAGTTCACCTTCAAGCTGGCCAATGTATTCTATGAAATGATCAGTGGCGGCCAAAGTAAGAATGTGGAATACGTACCCTTTCTGCGAGATCGGAAGGCACGAGCAGAAACCTTGTTGCGGAGTTGACGGCGCTCCTTGCTGGACAGCTTCTTGCCCTCTTCACTGGCCAGGAGACGCTCATCTTCGTCCATGTCCTCCTCATCCTTCTTAGAGCGGGGCATGTTGGAGACGTTGGGACTAGGGGAATCCTCCTCCTTGGTGTCAGTGCTCTTCTGCCTCATTTGATTCAGGATGCGAGAGATGCTTTCCTCCACACGGGGGTCCTTAGTGGGCTGACCCTTCGGCAGAGGCTTCTGGCCAGCAGGCAGAGGACGAGCGGCTTGCTGCTGCTGCTGTTGGCGGATCATCTCTTGCTGTTGCTTGGCCTGTTGGGCCTTGGCTTGGGCGGCCTGGCTATGCATGCCAGGATAGATGCGTTGCATAGACGAGGAACTCGAGCCGCTGGAGACAAGAGTTGTAGGACTGACAAATTGTCCTTGAGCACCATTGAAAAGGGTAGGAGAATCGGCATCAAAATCGATGTCCTCCATACGGGCGAAGTCAAAGTCCTCGATCTTACTCAGGGGCAAGTTGATGGACTCGGAGGGCATGACAAAGCTGCCCTGGCCATCCCAATGTTGCAGTCCAGCGGTCTGGTTGACGGCAAAGGTATTGGCTAGACCTCCCGCAGGCAGACCAGTCTGTTGGCGGTACGCATCGTACTGGAAGCTGGGCCCGGAGAAGGTTTGGTTGCTGCTCGCGAAGTGGGACGACTGCGAGGCCAACTGGGATACCTGGTTGTTGGGCGATGTAGAGGCGGGTGTGAAGTCCTCTTGAGGAATATTGAGGAATGAGTCCATGTCCGACTCGAAGTTGGTATTGAGATGGGACATGATCGAGGGTACTTGGTAGGAGGGCGTATTGAGTGCTGCCTATTTTTAGGCCGGGTGTCGGATAGGCGTCGTCAGCTCTCTGATCGTGAATTCAACTCAACAGAGGCACACAAGAATTGGTAGTAGAGCTATGTCAAAGGACGCGTGTCGAGGAAGATGGAAAAGCGAACGTTAGTTAGTGATTGAAAGGGAATCGAGAGCACGAAACGGCAGATGTTGGAAGAGAAGGGTGAAACCAGACGGCGCGCAGGTAGGAGAAGTGGCCCGGGGCAGTCGGGGGGGTTGAGGCGCAGCTTGATTCAGGAATCACTTCAGGCTTCTCAAATGGAAGTCACACAGCTGATTGGTCGTGAACGCCCCACCTTTTCAAGGACTTCCAAGGATCTTGGATGCCTTGGTCGACTCTTGCACTTCGTCATCCTATCTTGGTACTGAGGGTGTTGACCGCAAGAACTCACTGTTTGCCCGTCAGGGCTCGTGAAGCGACACAATCTTTTGCCTTCTGAGCAATACCCCTTGATGGAGCATGAGTATGCTGTAAAGCATGCTACAAAGTTTGTTAGAATGATTTGGCGCAACGATAACGAGTGAGATGGGCAGGGGCCAGGAACTGCCGCGCCTTCCGAAACAGTCACTGTCTCTGAAAATAATGGGCAGTCGCAGGCAGGCTCCGACCAAAAAGCCGCTGTCCATTGGCGGTGTCTGTACAAGTAACACTCGCACTTTCTGCCAGCATCCGCTGCACAGCCAGTGGTCCTCCACCCGCGGTATGCCCCGCGGCTGTGTTTCTACATATCCATACATTGGTCGGCCGTAAGCGAAGCGAGAAACTGAGTAGCGAGAGCGAACTCGAGCGAGGCTCCGAGCCTCCGTGTGGCGCAGCGCAGCGATGCACTTCCAGCATGCTCGGCATCCTGGAACGGTGAAAGGAATCGCCGATGAAGTCACGTGAATTTTCATTGGCTGCCTTATTGTGTTAGTTAGGTAGGACAGTCTTTGGGGGAATACCGTCAGAGGAGGTCTCCGCGGCGGGGTTCTGCGATGTGAATAATCACCTACTCGCGCGACCCTCGCGCGTAGAGAGGGACAATTTTTAAGATGCTGGACTCTGGATAATGCTTTCTCTGCTGCATGCTGCCCCACAAGTCCCTACGAATTACTCCTCGACATGTCTGAGGCTACCGTCCAGCAGATGATATCGTCCTTCATACGGCAGACTCGACCATGCTTCCGCGGTGGCAAAGCCTTCCGATGTCATCGGCGACTCCTCTCCACCGCTGCTGAAGTACGCCAGACCGAAGTTACGGAACCTCCTCCACGGTGGCAGCCTCACACTGTCCCAGGCGATCAACCTCGAGCGCCGCCCACCCGCCTCCAGAGGCTGCGCAACGAACCTGAGCCTCGGCAGTTCTCTTCCTTTCTCACAGATAACTATGCTCGCGAGCATAATTACCTGCGCATATCTGTGACGGAGCGCTGCAATCTACGATGCACCTACTGCATGCCCGAGGAGGGCGTTCAGCTCTCGCCACCGGCCCATCTTTTGACCACTCCTGAAATCGTATACCTGTCCTCCGTCTTCGTTGACCAAGGCGTGGATAAGATTCGCCTGACTGGCGGAGAGCCTACGGTGAGAAAAGACATCGTGAATCTGATGCAGCAGATTGGTCAGTTGAGAAACAACGGACTCAAAGAGCTATGTCTGACCACCAACGGCATCTCCTTATACCGTAAGCTGGATGCGATGGTGGATTCCGGCCTGACGGCTGTGAACCTCAGCTTGGATACTTTGTCTGAAGGACTATTTGCAATCATGACCCGGCGAAATGGCCATAGCGCTGTGATGAAATCCATGAACCGCATTCTTGAGATGAACAAGATGGGCGCTGGGATCAAGCTCAAGATCAATTGCGTCGTTATGCGTGGGATCAACGAGCGCGAGATCATCCCCTTTGTTGAAATGGGCAAAGAGCAAGACCTTGAAGTGCGCTTCATCGAGTATATGCCCTTTGACGGAAATAAGTGGTCGGAGAGAAAGATGCTCCCCTATCAGGAAATGCTTGCCATTATCCGGGAGAAGTATCCATCCGTGGGTAAAGCCACGGGCCACCCAAACGACACAAGCAAGACGTACAAAGTTCCTGGTTTTGTTGGTCGCATCGGCTTCATCACGAGTATGACGGATAATTTCTGTGGCACCTGCAACCGTCTGCGCATAACTAGCGACGGCAACCTCAAAGTCTGCCTCTTTGGCAATGCTGAAGTCTCATTGCGTGATATCCTCCGCGAATCTAACAACGGCGAACCGATTGATCAAGAAGCCATGGAGGCGATCAAGCAGGTTGAAATGGACCGACGGCAAGGTCTGTCCAGCAGCACAGGCGCTCTTGGCGTCTCGCGGCGTGAAGCGAAACTACTCGACGTCATCGGCATGGCGGTCAAGAGGAAGAAAGAGAAACACGCTGGCATGGGTGAGCTCGAACATATGGAAAACAGGCCTATGATTTTGATTGGTGGGTGAACATATTCCTCTATACCCAGTCGCCCATACCACTACATTTGGCGGAGCATTACGGCGACACGAAGACAAAAATATAGATATAATGCGGGATATGGACATGACAGGCTTACCGGACACCTCGCATATCCTTCTTCGCCCGATTTCGTTGGCCTCTACTGATTGTTCATGGTGTCGTAGAGCACACTTCCGCACGCTCGTCGCGGCCCACCCCATTACGTCTAGCCTCCCCGTCTCCCCTGTTGCGAGCATCTGCCATATCAGACATACCTTTGCACCTACTCAGAGCGCGCCTACCGAACCATTTACAAACTGCATCATTCTCAACGACCTCCAGACACTCCAACGAAATCTATTCAGAAACCCCAACCAAACCACCCGCAACCATGTCTTCAACAGCCTCAACCAGCCCCTTTCCTTCCTCCACCCCATCTCCACCATCACTTACCCACCTCAACTCCCAAGGCGAAGCACACATGGTCTCCATAACCCACAAAGCCCCCACCGCCCGCTCCGCCACCGCAACCTGCACCCTCAGCTTCTCCTCGCCCACCACGCACGCAGCCCTCACGAGCGCCACCCTGCACAAAGGCGACGCCCTGGCCGTCGCGCGCATCGCCGGCATCCAAGCCGCCAAGCTCACCTCGACGCTCATCCCCCTCGCGCACCCTTCGCTGCAGATCACCTACGTGAATGTGGGCATTGAAGTTCTGGCGCCCGCCGAGTCATCAAGCTCAGCAGCAGCGGATGTGAAGTCGACGAACACGACGCCAAGGGAGTCTGGCGGCGCGCGCATCACGGCTCGGGTCGACTGCGAGGGCAAGACGGGCGTGGAGATGGAGGCGCTGACGGCGGCGCAGGTGGCGGGGCTGGCGCTGTATGATATGCTCAAGGGGGTGGATAAGGGCATGTGCTTGGGGGAGGGGCGCGTGGTTGCGAAACGGGGTGGGAAGAGTGGAGGGTGGAGGTGGGATGAGGAGGCGCAGGAGGTCGTGAAGGAGTCGTGAGGTTGGGTGCTAAAGTGAAGAAGGTGAGATGGGGAGGGTTCTGGTGGATCTTTGACGGGGGGGGCCATGGGAAGAAGGTTCCGAGAGGGAGGAGATATGGGTCATGTGCGAATGTAGGGGCGAGAGAGAGAGTGTGTGTGTGTGTGTGCGCCGTCAGAAGCAGCGCGTACTGGGCCCTGAGTAGAATGCTCTTTTCCGATAACAGGAGTTCCAATGACGAAGGAAGAAGAATCAAGAAGCAAAATGGAAGGGCGACAGTATCTAAATGCCGGAGAACGTGGTCGTAATGTGTGTCGAGCGAACGACGATTCTAGTATGGTTGTCCAGGTCTTTGTCGCCATCTACCCAAAACCACCGTCTGCGACGAAACCGAAGGCTCTCCTTGATCTATACTGTTGTCAAAGTTAGATAATACCTGGCTCGATTGTTCAAGTTGAATCAAATCAGACTGATTCCCTCTCCTCCTTGCTCACCATCCTCGATCTCGTTCACGTAGTCATCATCATCAACATCATCATCATCCTCCAGCCCACCCACTAAGAACGTCTCGTTCTTGCCCTCGACTCCCTCCCCTAGCGCATTTCCATCCTGCACCTCGCACCCAGTTAACTTACTCTTATCGCCCACCTTCGCACGCTTCCCGACCACCGTTCCATTCAGCTCCACGCCTTCACCAATCACTGCGCCATCCATGACCACGCTACCAATGATCCGCGTCTTGCTGCCCACACTGACGTTTGCGCCAATGACACTGTTCTTCACTACACATCGGGTTGCGATGCTCGTGTTGTCACCCACAAGGCTATCAGATTTGCTGATCGTCACCTGTGCAGCGATCGTTGCCGTTGCCGCCACCTTGGCGAAGTGCGCGAAAGGCGAAGACGTTGTAACGCCAGATCTTGCACCGTCATCAGTGGATGGGGTTTTGGCGAGGAGGAGATTGACAGATAGCAGGAGCGGCGTGGTATCGATGCGACGGACAAGCGGTACGGTAGGGGCAGAGGGCAGGATGTAGGCTCCAATAGGAGGCATCGGGGGGTTCGACGTAGTGGAGGCGTCCGAAGGAGCGTTAGAGGGGTCACTGAGGATGGAGTCCTCTGGATTGGCATGTACGCGGGTGGCGAGTCTGACCTCGTGTCTCTGATGTGGTGGCGTGGTAGGCCGCTGCACAGGACTCTGTGTGGAGGAGAATGAGAGAAGATCGATCTCGTCCTCGATAGAGGGCTCAACAGTCTCGGTATCTTGTGGAGGCTTGATGAAAATCTGAGCAGTGCTGAATCGTGCACGAAAGTCGGGTTTGCGCCACTCGGCTTTTGCCCAAGTACCAATGAGATCTTCTGAGACGGATTCGAACTCTTCATTACGAGCGGCGAACTCCTTCACCCAATAAGGCAAGAAATAGATGTGAGCGTCGCGATACTGGGTCAGGCATTTAACATTGCCGTGCTTGCGGAGGAGTGAGGAGCGGATTCGAAGTGCCTTGTCATCGGCAGTCTGTTCTTTGATCTCGGACATCGGAGTCGTCCATACTAATTTTCGAAGCGTGCCCGTATTGTTGGATTTGAGAGTGGCCATAGGTGAAGTGTTGACCGAAGGTAGCTTGGCGGTGCACATGAAGTCGCATTCCTCTTTCTTCACGCTTTCCTCGCGGTTGGCGGTGTTGTACCAAACAGACAAGCCCCCACGCCGACCACTGGATTCGCCACCCATGCCGGCGATGGGCGGCCGTTGGGATCCATATTCTGAAGAGGATATACCAACGCCTCCAAGGCCGCCCAGGGAAGAAATGTAGGTGTCGAGAAATGTTTCTCCTGAAACCTCGCAGATGAGGTCACAAGGAAGAAGAACGAAGTCGGAGTTAATGGCTTTCTGAACTTCTGGCAAACGGAGCAGTTCTGCTGTTGCAGTTTCGTACTCAAGATCCGCGGGTGCAATCAAATCTGGGCTTGGTGACGGTAGCGAGGTTAGGTGTGGATTCTGTGCCAGTGCAGCCGCAAGCGTCTCCTTTGATTCCGGTGGTGTGACGAGAGTGATGTCCGTAACCCCCATGCGATAGCACCAGTCAAGGACATACCAGACCATCGGCCGGTTTGCAACTTCAACCAAGGCCTTGGGGAATTCCTTAGGCACGCTCGTGAATGTGTTCAGGCCGATGCCCGGGCCACACAAGACTAGGGCCTGAAAGCCCGACTGTGGCATGCTGACAGCGTGTGGCATTTTAGATCTGAAATCTGTTGTCAATTATGATGATATGAAGTTATGGATGACTCATACCTGGGCGCGCTCGCGTAGTTTGACAAGGCTACCTGTCGCAAAGGCGAGGGCTCGCGTGGCGGAGCAAGAAGCTCGTTGCCCTCGGTTTCGCTCGCTGCGACCCTCAGCAGCGACGGTGCTGCGGGAAGAAAAGGAGGAGTCGCTCCAGGATATCCTCTAACTGTTCTGGCGATTGATGAGAGCTTGATGAACTGGACCCGCTGATGAGCAAGCCTTGGAGAATTTTCGCTCTTTCGATCAGAGGATTGGCCAGGTGCACTTTCCGGGAGGCCGTGACTTGTAGTGTTGAGGTCGACTATATCGTCGACGAGTGGAATTTGGGATTCTGCTTCAACTTCGAAGCGCTCTGTCATGGAAGATGTAGTTCTGGTGGCCATTCCGGGCGAAGGTCTTGGTGCAAGGCGTGGCACGCGATTTCTTGGCACATCACGATTTGCTGTTTTGGACAGCAGCGGCAGGATCACCGAGGTAATTTCAACGATGCTGCGATTCGTGAGAGAGGTTGTGATAAAGGGACAACGAAGCAACAATGAGCATGAGGTTGTGGCTTTGTCACTACGTTAAACAACGCCAGGTCGAGATAGGCCGATGACAATCGTGGGGGGCAGCTCACTGTAGCCTGAACCTTAGCCGCGCTCGAAGAGCAAAGGCATCTTCAGTCGCGAGAGTCACCAAAAGCATTGAAGACTACCGCTGGACTTTCACTTTTCGATGATGCCACGCAGACGCGGGCGGAGTAGTATTTAACGTCCTTGCAACAAAGTCGTTTGTTGCCTGTGTTATCTCTCGTCGTCAACCGAAGCCCCTTTGTATGGCGGTCTTCATTGCGGAACGCGCTCACTGCACCTCCGATGCCTCAGCCTCTTCCTGCGCAGAGGTGCGGGCATCTTCCTTCGCGATCTTCTCCTTGACGCCGAACACCTTGTTGATCGCCTCGCTCATGATATGAACATTGTAGTCGATGAGTCCTTTCTTATCCTTGGCATCTTTCTCCTTGATAAGGGCAACTAGGGTGAGATAGCTGCAGAACATTAGTGGCTTCACAAGCAAGCGAACACTCAACGTACCGGTTGACCTCTTTGAGGATCACCATAAGGGAGGGATCGTGGGAGAATGTCGTCGAAGCTTCCACCTCATTCATCTGAGCGCCCAACTTCTTTGGATTCTTTCTGGGATAGTTGAAGAGGTCGATGGTATCGAGCACGAAATCGATCATGGCCGAGCAGATATCGTATGAGCCCATGTCTACAGGGCGCGTATCGCTGGCAACGTAGATCTTGCTGTTGATGTCGAAGAGATATGCCTTCTCGATTCCAGTTGCGTCGGCAAGAGTGTTCAGCAAGTTCTGGAGAGTGTTGAGCTCGGGAATCAGCTTCTGGATCACACGGCTGAGAGCTTCAAAGATACTGGAGTCGAAGATCGAGGTGACGTGGTAGGTTACGCGAGGATTGATGTAGCCGGCATCGGCGAGCTCGTCGCTGACTCTGGAGGTGATGTCGGTGTAGACGTCGCCTTTCATCTCATCAGGCAGGCCGTCTGTCTTGTGGATGAAGACTTCGACGAGGATCTCGCGATAGTCGGTCTGCTGAAGATTCATGATTGTCACAACCAATCGGTTGAGAGAGTCGTTGTAATCATCTTGCGCATCGATGACCCAGATAAGTGCGCCGATGTTCTTGAAGATCTCACCTGAATCGAAAGCAGGGTCGAAGTAATCGAGTTGGCCAGGGAAGTCCCAAATCTGAAAGTCCATGAATGATCTAGGGATTTTAGATTGGTATCCCCGTACGTTGGGGACAATGACTTACTCAAAGACCTCTTTGAGAATACGAGTGGTTGACTCGATGAAGATCGTCTCTTGCGGAGGGTGCTTGTGGAAGACGACGTTGGTGATGGATGATTTGCCGCTCCTGAAAAATCAGATTAGCAATAGTACCACGATGGACGAGACCAAAACTTACCGGCGCTGGCCCATCAAGAGTAAGCGAGGCTTCATATTGCCTTGCATGATTGCGCGCCAAGTTTGAGCAGGAACTTCTGGCTTGGAGATCTCGTCTTTGTGGTCAGACACGCGTAGGCTGCCAGCAGTTGGGGCCTCCTCGGAGTCTTCGGAAGGTGGTGTAAGTTTGGTGGACAGACTAAAGGTCTCCTGCGAGAAAGGTTTAGAGGTCTCTGCAGAAGAGTTGTTAGTTTTCAGCTTGACAATTTGCTCGGCGTTTTTGTGAAATGATGCAATGACTGCGCAATAAACATAACTGGGTTTCATACGTCGCTCTCCAACTTGGTGGTGCAGCAGGTCCTGATTCCTGAACTTGTTCAAGCTGGCTTCTGCCAGGCGCCGGGACAGCTCTTCGTCGGAAGAACTCATGGTTGGCATGATATGTTCAGAGGGGACAGGGGTGAGACACAAAAATCAACATCGAAAAACGCCCGCCTATTCACACGCTGGCTGTGACAACTTTACAACCATTCACTCGCGAGGCTGAGCACAGCCTTATCTGATGAGCCAGCGCATGAAGCCGTTGCGCCATCTTGAGCCTGAGCTTCGGGCATTGCGATCGAAAACGGGTACACCGGGGCCAAGTACGGAGAGGAATAGTGCCTACCTTATCAAGGATACCACATCTGCGTCAAGTTCTCCATCTCAGCTAGTGAAATCGCTCGCAGGTTACAATGGCAGTTGCTCGTCGCCACAGAAGATTACGTGTTTAGGAATGGCGATGTAGTTGACGCAGGAGGAGGAAGCATGGATGAATCGCGCGGTCGCTCGTTCCCTGTATTAGTATCGATGTGCGAGACGCTTGCGGCGGGTAGTACATCAGCAGCTCACCTGCGTTGAAGCGGAGCCAGCGGTTGATGACAGGATCAAGTCATCGAGCAGTCCTTTCCAAGAGTTGTGGTGGTGCAAGATGAGATGAACCTCAGCGAGGCTGAAGGCGAGGCTGTACTTGGCATTCTTGGCATACGGCCTTCGGAGAAACCTGCGTACCGGTTCGTCTGCGAGGTTCGTTACGAGTGACGTGCGGCCAACAGATCATATTTGATTACTGATTCGACAATAGATGACAATCCAGCTGACTGGCGAAAAGAGACTCGTCGCCACTCTTCTTAAAGGATCTGGCAGTCGGGTGTGTGTGTAAGATCAGGTACGCGAGATGCCGGTCTATTCCGTTAAAAGTTCGGCCGCCTAAATGCACTGATCGACTAAAAGTGGGACAAACTCAGTTCCGGAGGACCTTCATGTGCCGAAGTGACGGGAGTTGCCTTAAAAATTTCTCAAATCTATACTACAAACTCAACATCGCGGACTTATCTTGGGTTGTCGACGTGGGCAGCGGTGCACAAGCACCGGTAGCGCAAGCATGACGCCCCCCACTCAGCACACCGTTATTTTGAACGGCGGCACGAAGCCTTTTGGCGTGAAGGGTCCCAACATTTTTCCGCCCTTGTTCACCACATGCCACGTTGATGATGCGACCAAGACTAATCCAATAAGCTGACCGACCCTCATCGTCCCGCTTTATCAGCCTTCGCTCCAGTTTCGGGTTCTCCGTCCGTACCCAGCGCACTGGTCTTGCCAATCATGAAACCGACCGTATATAAGCCCAAGCCAAGCACGCCAGGGTTATCGGATACGCTCGATTGAATGCAAAAGGAGAGGTGATTCATGCGCCTTGACACATTTTGAGCACCGCAAACCGCGATATATCTTATGTCAACCACTCCGGCTTCTTGTTCGCACGGACTCGCATAGAACCTCCTCTGAAACCCTCACGTACATATAGACCGCAGACGCACTGACTAGGCGCATACACGTTATATGTGTAAACAATTCGCAGTCGGCAGACGCTCGGTATCAACAGGCTACGTAACCCTTGAGGTGGATGAAACGGCTATTCGAGATGAACACCATGGACAATGTGCCATGCCAGCCTTGTTGGCTGGTCGCGCTTCCCCAAGAACTTCTCTTTGGCATGATCGACTATGTGCGCGAACTCGATGATTCTGCTGAGCAGGTACTGACTGCCGCAGATCGACCGCAAACGAGACCTGTACAACCTGTCGCGGACGTGTCGTGCCCTTGAAGACGTCTGCCTCCGAAGACTCTACGCACGGGTCGACGTCGAGATCTCCAAAGACAAAGCGTCCTCATGGACCACAGGTTCCCTTCTGGCAGTACGGCCACACGTGGTTCATGTCATGAAAGAGTTGGTGATCCGAAATGGATCGCTGGACCAAAGCAAACCCATCTACAATCGCAGGCACGCATCCGATGCAGGCACGGTCGAGGCCTACGCCACAGACATCTTGGAATGGGTTCCAGTAAACCAGCTGCGAGCACTCTCGTAAGTGTGTCTGCATGAATGTTTGACAGGATGGCTTACAAAGATAGGTTCCTCCACACCGCTCCCATGAGCTCTCGAGTGCTCGGGGTCTTGGCTACTAATCACTGCCAAAGCCTTCGCGAACTCGCCGCGTATGACCTTGGTTGTCTAGCAAGTCAGAGCCTCAACCTCCCGAACAAACTGACGGCACTGGAATGCCACTCCATGCAAGATGGGCGCATTCTTGAGAATCTTGTCAGCATCAACAGAAGTTCACTAGAGCGACTGCGCATAGGCCAAGAGAAAGAGCTGGTACAGCAGTATTCTCAGACTAGGGTCGGCTTCCTGGCCCAGGCACCACAATCGGCGACTTTGTTCAGATCCATGTCTCTGGGCACTTTGCCCAGTTTGAGGCAATTGGACTTGTGCGGTGTTGATGTGTCACCACTCGTTCCACTCGAGGTGGAAGACGCGCTTTTCTTCTGCGAACTAACACGAATCTCCCTCGAGTCGTGTCCCGGCAGTGTGCAGCTGTTACACTGCCTCGCCAACACATTCAACTTCGCTCGGGACTCTCCACTGGCTTCGAATCCGCAACCAATTGTGCAATTAAAGGACTTCCTATTCCGGAGCGAATCGCCTACTACCCAAGTCAAAGAGGCGCTTCTCCTCTTTCTAGACTCTTTTACAGGGCTACGGACCTTGTCCCTGCTTCTTGAAAATGCATCCGTCCTCGAGCGCGTTTCAACCATCTTGTGCCAGCAAGGCCCTACCCTGGAGACACTAGTCCTCGAGTCTCGTATCCAGCCTCGTGATAATCTAGGCCTGGACACGTCACGACCCTTTGGCTCTGGTGGCTACTCGCAAGAACTCTGGGAACAAGCCATAAACGATATATGTCAGCTCTGCCCAAATCTGGTCGAGCTCGGCATGGGCTTTCCTTGGGATGATGAGGTGGTAAGGCTGCGCAAAACGCGCCTGCCAACACTTCCATTCCTGAAGACGATCCACATTCGGAACTTTCCAGAGAACCACGCTCTCTCGCAAGTCGGCGACTACACCATCAAAGAGTACGCTACTAAATTTGTCGACTGGGTGTTTCCCACGTTAGTTGGCGGCAGCAAGCCCGCACTTGAAACGTTAGCCATTGGGCCGACGGTGTACGAAGGCCGATGGAAGACAGGCAGTAGTAGGCGGCAGCCTGCGGAGTTCCAGCGTACGCACTTTTTTGGCATTGATTGGGGTCTGACGAGGTTCCGACGCTGGAACTTCATGGTGAGCCCGGTAAGCGAGAAATACATGGAAGAGTTACGGGGACAAAAGCCCCTCACTGGAGTATTTGAGCAGGTTTGGCTGAAATGAGGCACACACGAGGACTGGGTTTTTCGCGATGGCGCTCACTGATAGATCGTATAACTGCATGGCTCGCGGATACTGCATGGTTTCCTCCTCATGAAGATGGAACTGAGGAGGTGAACTCGTATCCAAGCATTCAGCTCCTGCAACTCCTCTGCAGTCTGTTCAACATGACACACCTTGGACCCCATGAAATCACGAGCAAACCGTGGGGGTCCTAAAAGGAATGGATTTTGTGCAACTCAGAAACTCGGAATTCGAGGCATCTAAAACCGGTTAGCTCATCGGCTCCGGAGAAATCGCGGCAAAACTTTTTCTCTAGAATTTCGAGAAAGTCAGGCAGTATTTGCCCGCAGTCGTTCTACAGCACTCGTTTACCCTCGCATTTCGTGTCTGGCGTTTGGACTGCATGTGAATGCGCATTTAATGGCTCGCCTAGTATAGAGGCTGTTCCATCGCTCATCGTGAGCAAAAACGCCGGCTATGGCGACCACTTTCGCGCAACAGCTGCGGAGTATCGCCGCCCAATCTACGAACGAACTTGACCTCCGCGCCCGCCGCAATGCCCACGCCGAGTCTCTGATTTTTGAGCGCAGTGTTGCGGTCAAGCAAGATTGGGACACTCTGTACCAGTTATGCCTGGAGGCATTCCAAGAACTTTGCACGCTCGACGCTCGATTCCGAGACTTCGAACGCAGCCTCTTCTCTCGGCAGTCGAAGGACCAGGACCGAGAACAGCTGAACAAGGCTCAGAACGAAGATCTAGACAATGTCATTGAAGTCTGTCTGCAGACTCTCGGGTCACGGCTTACGCTCCGCCCCGGAGTACGAGCATTGGAATGGCTGATCAGGCGGTTTCGCATCCATGTCTATAATATCAGAAGCCTACTCCTGACGGCCTTACCACACCACGAACATCCTCTATTCCAGAACGTTCTGAGCCTCATATCACCCGACCGACTGGTTGACGAATGGAAATTCCTCAGACCATACCACAAGAATGCAGTCACCCTACCAAGACATGCTGTTGTGTATGCTGCCACAAACAACGAAGGATTCTTTTCCGCCTTGAACAATTATACGTTATCATCTTGTCGGAGAGGAACATCACATCCCCTGCTCATGCGATTCTGGAGCGGGCTCATCGTGGAAGCTGTGGCGGGCCGGTTGAACCAGGCAAAGAGCGGACGCCAGGAAGTTCAAAGGCAACGCACGGAAGACGTCTTGCACAAAGTTCTACCCGTCTTGGACGAGGGCTTGACGACGCACTTTTCCCCAGATCTCACGCTGACATGCTTCGCGTTAGCGCTGGTGCTTGCGAATACTGGCATGTTGGACGACGGTGTCATCGACTCTCTTGTGGATGGCATCAGCAAGTTGTGTGCACAGTCTGCTATCGGTTCGGCCCAAGCATTGCCTGCGATTGCTGTTCTAGTATCGCAAAAGTCCGATCCCTTCGTCCCACGGAAGGTCTTGACCCTCTTGTCGGGGCTTAGTGATCTTGAAGCTCTGTTTTCCGACATCAGCCAGCAGTACCCAACCCAGGCTTTATTCCTAGGTGTTATCAGAACCACGTTGAGGACCATGAAGAAAAAGAACGTTGACGAAAAGGCTGCATTTCTGCGCACATTGCTACATGCAGGCCCTGCTTTCGAGTCCACGGCTGGGATGGTTCAGTGGCTGCTCGCGATCGTGGCCGAAATCCAGCGCCTCGATCCACGGGAGGCCCCGCAGAGCACAGTCCGTTACCGTCTTATCTCACTGCTTCAGGAAGCTCAGGAGTCTGAGCGAATGTCCCCTGCTTTTGTGCAACTAGCTTCCGTCAGCAGAGACAACGGTCTCGAAATTGAAGATCTGCTGCAGACCGCTATTGCTCCGCCTAATCCGGCGCCAGCGCTGAACAACGTTATGGACATCGACCAAGACTTGCATGTCAAATCAGGACTAGACCTGGCCAGTGCCGCTCTACCTCCGACCCTGCCAAACGAAGTTAACTTTCTCTCTGTGGATGCGCCTCCTATTTACAGCCAGCTGCTTGATGTCTTGCGCCTGTGCAACAAAAACGAAGACTCTCTCTTGCACTTCTCCAAGTTGGAATTATGGCATCGGCCCTCATCAGAAACCGAAACTTCGCAATACACAGGCTTTCTCATTCGTGTCGCCCTTAGCGAATCATCCGCCAACGCCAGGACAGATTCTACCACATTACTTGCACGAGATATTGCCACTCAAGCAGGTCTTAACGCTCAAGCTCTACTTCCGTATGCGTCTGTCCTTCTTGCGGATCCTTCTCCTGCAGTGAGAAGACTAGCTGCCGCAATTGTTATCGCAATACACAACGCTGCCACAACTGAGACACAAGGAGCCCCTTCATCAACAGCTCTGGAGCTTTATACCCCACAGCAGTCCACAAAACTTGCATCGTTGACTTCAAAGCAGCTTTTGGAAGTTCTCCAGCAGGTGTACTTGCCAAACATTGAGGAGTTTGCCACAGATGAAGAGCAGATTGCTCTTGTTCTGCAGCACGCCTTAGGTGGCACTGTTGACCAGGCTCTGAAGTCGTCCAAAGGTGGTGTAATGGAGCTGAAGAAGGGTCTACGACAAGCTTTTTTCGATTGTTTGACGAGTCATGCAAACCATGCACCGTTTCTGCGTGTAAAGACCGGAATGATCAAGATACTGACAGGTGTCTCCAAGGCGGGTTCAATCCGAAAGTCTGAAGCCCTACTTCCGATATTGAGCGAGTGGGCCAGATTGGGATCAGCCGAAGCCCGAGCTTGGGCTACTAGAGAAGGTCTGCAGCTTGCTACCATCGACAAGAGCATGGCCAGTCTGATATCATCCAAAGAGCGTGATTCCATAAGCCGCGTTCTGGATTTCCTCGAAACGAGGAAGGGCCAGACTCGCGACGAATTCTTGACCTCAATATTCGATCGCATTGTTGAGATCTGGACCACATTAGCTGAGGACGTACAACAGCCCCTCGCCCTCAAAATCTACGATCTTGCGCTTACGAATAAGACACCGCTCGCCGGGCCTGCCCGGGCTGCGCTGCAGCAGGTACGATTGTCTACAGAGGCCCTGCAGGCGTTGCTCAGCTCTGCCATCGCCGACTCGCAAGAAATGCAAGACCAACCTCATCCGAAGAGACGAAGAAGAAGCAGCAGCCACGGCGTGTCACGACCAACTGTCATCGCCACCTCGTTCAGAGAAAGTCTCTCCCGCCTTTCGTTAGCGTTGGAGTTGATTGATAGCTCCAAGCCTGAAAATCGCCCGGCGCTCCTGCCTTCTCTGGTCGAAACGCTTTTGTACCTTCGACGAGCCAGAGACCGCATTCATACCGAGTCTCCATACTTATTGACACTGTGTCTTGGTGCAATGCTAGCCATTGTTGACAAATTAAAGACCGCTCGCAGACCGAACATTGATTGGGCTAATATCCGTGCCGATCTTGTCGCGGAATGCGTCAGAAAGACGGAAAGTCCTCAAGTCCAGACGACTGCTCTGATGCTGTCGGCATCCTTGGCATCAATTGCTCCGGACAAGGTTATACATCACATTATGCCCGTCTTTACGTTCATGGGCGGCAAGATGCTGGCTCAGGAGGATCAACTCTCCATCAACGTTGTCTATCAGGCAATTGACGATATCATACCTCCCTTAGTGGCCTCCTTAAGGCGGCAAGATGCCCAAAACATATTCCAGTCCACGAAAAGCTTGCTTTCGAGCTTCGTGGTAGCGTTCAATCACATCCCAGACCAGCGAAAGGTATCACTTTACCAGCGCTTGCTGACGCAGCTTGGTCCAGAGGATTTCGGCTTCGCCATTGTTGCCATGCTTGCGGACCAGACAGCAGGTGATAGGGCCTTCCAAAAGTTCCTAAGCCTTCTATTTGCTGCTTTTGAGCCGCGAGTCTATCTGGAAGCGTATAGTAAGCTATTGTCGCTGGCGGAGGATATGTATGCCCATCAGCCTCGCATCGCCGAGTCTATTCTGGGTGTAACCTCAGGTACTCCTGCAGTCGATAAAGAGGCGAGGGCAATGAACCTGCTGTCAACAGCAAAAGAACTCATCAGCAGCAAAAGCATGAGGTCACGCGTGTCGAAACTCTCAAAAACAGACACTCCTGATGCTAGCGCCCTCGCGGAACAGTTCAGAGGATGCTTGAGACAAACATTGCAAAGCGTACAGGATGTTCGCAAGCATGCCAACAATCTTCAGATGCCATCCGGTCAGTGTCTAGTGGCGTTGCTAGAACTTGTGTCAATCAAGCAGTTGATCGAGTCGCTATCAGCTCTACTTGACGAGATTCCACAGACCGATGCCAACCTGAAGCCAAAAGCTATGCGATTGTTGGCCAGTCGGCTGGAATCAAAATCTGGTACAGACTCGGCAACGGCCGAAGCTGCATTAGGATATCTCAGCAAGCTTGAGAGCGTGGTCACTACCACTGACGACCAAACTCTGAAATTTACGGCCATTGAGTGCATCGACCGCATATGCACCAAGTATGGTCGCCGAGATATTGATGCTGTAGTATCGCCCGCCGCGTCTCTCGCTGGTGAAGCCGGCTTGGGATCCGATGACAACATCATATGCACTACTGCCGCACATACCTTGGCCTCGATGCTCGAGATCCTGCGCGATGCGGCTGTCCCCATCGTGCCCTCCGCGTTTGACTATGCTTTCAAGCTCATCGAGCGTAGTGCCGCCGAGAATGGCGAGGACGAGTCTGTTCTCAATGCAGCGTTCATACTGGTCGGATCAATTGTCCACAATATTCCGTTCATGGTATCAGAAGATAACTTGGACCGAATTTTGACGGTGTCAGCTTTAGCCGCAACCTCGTCTTTTGCAGGCGCCACCGTTACTACCATGAATGATATGCTAGACGAAGTTGCGAGGCAAATTGACATTGACACGTTGACTAGCGGTATGCTCCGCACATGGGTTGAGGTCGTTCAGCACGGCCTCGAAGCCGTTCTCCCTATCCTCACAATGTACGGCACCGCCGTTCAGCATCATGCCAAGGGCGACGTTGTCAGATCTGCCGACAATGTCTCCAACATCATCCTGCAAGCCTTCGACCTACGTCGGACCCAGCTCCTGACTGAGTCCTCCAGCTACTCCAGCTCCGACATCTGTCAGGTGGAGGCCAGCCTCAACAACCTCACGCTCGCGTTTATATACAAGCTTAGCGACGTCACTTTCCGTCCTCTATTTACCTCCTGGGTCGACTGGGCCACCAAAGTATCCGATTTGTCCCTGTCACCCGGAACCCTACCTGTCGCCAAGCTCCACCGACAGACGACGCTCACGTCCTTCCTCACTCATTTCTTCACCACCCTCAAATCCATTGTCACCTCCTATGCCTCCTATTTGATCGGTCCTGCGAACGAAGCTCTCGCCGAAATCAGCAAATCTCAGCCATCCGACTCTTCTAGCGTGGCACTTTATGCGAACCTGCTCGCTGCGCTTCGGGCCGCATTCACCCATGACGCCGACTCTTTCTTCGCCACGCCATCGCATTTCGAGCCCCTAGCCAAGAACCTTGTTTCGCAGCTGCACCTCGCGTCTCATAAGAGTTTGCGACCGCTGATCTTCGAGCAGGTCATACCCACGCTTGTCTCTTTCGCAAGTGCGGTGCAAGAATCGCCGAGCCATCACCTGGCGCTCAATCACTACCTCGCCCGATTGCGGCATGCTGATTCGAGTCATGTGCGGCTTGCGAGCATCAGGACGCACATGGCGATGACAGAGGATGGGGAGGTGGGCGACGAATGGGTCAATAACGTCGTCAGCGGAACGGTCAGCGGGGAGGGGTTGGTTGAGGGCGAAAAGGCTGGTGTGGGCGGATCTGGAGAGACGATGATTTATGTTAGTGAAATGCTTGAGGACGACGACGAAGAGGTTGAGAAGGAAGTCAGACGGTGGGTTCGCATCGTGAGGGAGAGGTTGGGCGAAGAAATATTCGAGACCTGATGTGTAATAGCAGAGATGAAGTATCTTTGGTCGTTGTTACACACCAGATCACCAACAGCATAAGCGCTACCACGGGATACTGTGCTGTTCAGACAGACGGCAGGGGAAGCAAGAAGACACTACGATTTTGGTAGCCAACTCGTAGAAGTGGCAGACATGGTACTGGCGCAATATTTATGTCTAGACTATGTGCAAACAAACGCATGATTGTCACATCTGCATCAAGATGCACGGATCATTGGAAGGCGGGAATGTACACTGTTACTTACGACAACAGAGAGCTGAAATAAGCTGTGAATGAATCGGTGTCTTCAATGGAAATAGCGGCGCTGGTTGAACGGTGAATCAGGGACACCCCCATGTTGATGATAGATGGATGCAAGGCTACGAGGCGGAAAGGGGTGGGGCTTGGCGTTCGTTGCCTTAATAAGGCCACCATCCTACTAGTGTGTACGAATGTCTGAACTCCGGTCCGATCAATTATGATTGGGAAGAAGAAGTGAGAGCCGGAGCGCGGAGCTGAAGTATCTCTCTCTCGCCTTCCAAGGACGCCTGCCTTGGCCCTTTGAACGTTATAAGCTTAGCCTCTATTACCACCGGTGAAGTCTGCCTGCCACGACACCTTTCAACCCGCTCCAGAGTTGGACGTGCGTAGAGCCACGTACGAGCCTGTTTGACCTTGGTACTCCCCGGTGCGACGCATGCGTGCTCGAGTGAGCGCAAGCCGTTGCAGGCGACCACTCTCTGATGGTGACGAGCGGCCGTCCGTATGGATAGCAAAAACGCGGATTCAAGTCTGTCTACAAAGTCTGCCTACCATGGAGACTCTACGATGCGGGTGACCATGCGTTGTGGAGTTGTGCTCTGTCGTTGGGTGTGGGAAAGAGACGTGCATTTGAAATGTATACCCGTTACCGTTTGTGTGCTGAGGGCGACACAGCGGTTGGGCGAATTCAATGGAAACGACCGGCGTAATGAGGGAATGGGATGAAGCTCAAAGGTGCCTGGAGTCCCCATTACAGGAGGCTGGCTGTGGTACCCGGGGGTGGGCGGGACTCGGAACAGAATATAAAGAAGACATAGCTGTAGCAGCAGAAAGTATGTTCCAAGGTGAGAATGTGAATGGTATTGGCGTAGCCATGCTGATGTCGCTAATTGTCAGAAGTCGAGGGAAGGAAGCCCGGTCTATTGATCTTTGTCGGTGTCGGTATCATGCTTGCGCTTCTTCGTCTTGCCGGAAGGAGTGTCCGTAGGCCGTTCTTGATGCCGCCGCCTCTTGCTCTTCTGCGTACCCTTAGACGATGTTTCTGACGGGGCAGGGGATTCGGGAGTGTTGGCGATCGACTCAGCCTCTTCCTTAGCCTGAGCGATTGCGCTCGCCACCAATGAAGCGTCAACCTCAGGCGACTGGGCACTCGACTCTGTTGCTTTCGGAGTGGCTGGGCCCTCGCTCTGACCTTGCTGGAGGTCTCGCTGACGCTTGCGCGCCTCTAGCTCCTGGAGCTTTCTCTTTGCGACTAGCAACTCTTTGGCTTTCCGCTCGGCGAGTTCTAGATCGATCTTCTGATTGCCCGACAGCGCATGCTTGATCATGCGATTGGCAGCCTGCTTGTTGAGGCTCATGCCAGGCTTGGATCCTTGTTCTTCTGCTTCTTTGATCTTCGTAAAATACTGCTGTACTCGCTTGAGTTCTTTGAAAACATCATGATCTTTGGCTTCGACACCATGGAGACGGAGGTATGCTATGAGGCGTCAGTCGGAGGTTCGGCGAGGGGCAGGGTCGTACAGAATATGAGGGATTCGATAGCATAGACGATTGTAATGTAGAGCTTCGCCCTGTCTAAAAGAGGTAACTTCTTGGTAGTCTCAGAAAGAGCACCTGTTAGTAGCGGCTGCAGATTCTTCTGAAGATCACCGAGATTCTCGCTCAACTGTTCGAGAGCGCTATGAACCCCAGCAGTGTTCATGGCGGACTGCTAGAGTATGTTAGTGTGTGTCTACCGATGTAGCAGATCCACAAGAAATTATGCAGAGTGGCCCGGCGTTATGAGATCGATTGCGGAAACCGCGATGTTTGATCAACGGGGTTTTCGGGGCACGGCGCGCCGGCTTGGCGTTAACTCCCCGCGTCATGACGCGCCGATGGAGAAATAGCACAGAGAGGTCATTTGTATCCCTCGGGCCAGCTGAGGCGCATCTTTTCGCAAGCCCAGCCGAGACGAAGCCCATACAGCTCTAGGCACGTTGAGCACCAGCTGTCAAGGTGTCTCGTCGGCTTACCTTCCGGCTCCCACGCCGGTCTTTGCACCAATGGGCTTCTCCTATATCGCGATCCGTCGCACCCTGCTTCAAGGCCCGACCTAGCATACAACCGCGGATAATACGTTTCTCTACCATGGCTGAATCAAAGTCATGGTGGAGCGGTGCAGAAGGAGGGGAGCAGGCGAAGGAGGGCCCTCAGGATTTCGAGCCTACGAAAATAGAACCGCCGGCCCTTGAAGGCAGCGAAGAGGAACTCCTTACAAGACGGATACATATCCTCGGAATGGGCAGCATAGGGACTTTGGTAGCACATTCCCTGCGCACCACTCCTAGCCCGCCGCCGATCACCCTCATGATGCATCGTGAGGACATGTTTGAGCAATTCAAGCGCGGCGGCAGCGTCATTCGCCTCGTTGATGCTAAGTCGGATGTCAATGACCCTCAGACGGGCTTTGACTGTGATGTGCGGGAACATAATGAGGACGGGAAGCCGTTTTGGCGCTATGAGCCTGAGTGGGAACATACCGAGGACCACAAGCAACCGCTGAACCCGCGTTCCATAGACGAGCGTCTGCCAGATGCCGACGAAACCTTCATTTACACTCTGATTTGCACTGTCAAAGCACAGCAGTCTGTGTCTGCTATGCTCGCTATTCGCCATCGCATCGACTCGCGCTCCACCATCTGCTTAATGCAGAATGGGCTCGGTCAAATCGACGAACTCAACGAGCAAGTCTTCACCGACCCCTCGACACGCCCGACCTTCCTCATCGGAGTCATCTCTCACGGATGCTACATGCAAGGTCCCACAACCGTAATTCACACTGGCTTTGGGGTCACTTCTCTCGGCATATACCGCGACACCAGCAAATACCCTCTGCCACCAAAGTCTCTATCGACGAATCTTGCGGACCTAACGCCCGAACAACGATCGCTGCACTACCCCACCGATTCCGAGCTCTACGCAACCTCACTCTCGGCGCGCTATCTGCTGCGCACACTCACACGCTGCCCCACTTTGGCATGCGCTGCCTACCCCTATCTGGACTTACTGCAGCTCCAGCTCGAGAAACTCTCGTCCAACGCGCTTCTGAACCCCATCACCGCCCTCTTCGATGTGCCAAATGGCGCCACGCTCCACAACGCTTCAATCTCAACGATCCAAAACATGCTCGCCGCCGAGATCTCGCTAGTGATCCGCTCGCTCCCCGAACTGGCCCCTATCCCAGGCCTCTCGCAACGCTTCTCCGCCGAGCGCCTCAAGAACCTGCTAATCGGCCTCGCCACCAAGACGGCGAAGAACTCGAGCTCAATGCGAGAGGACGTGCGCCGGGCGCGGCCCTCGAACGAAATCGAGTACATCAACGGCTACATCGTGAAGCGTGGCAGCGAGGTGGGCGTGCAGGCGGCACTGAATTTCATGATCGTGCAGATGATCAAGGCCAAGACTATCTTCACCATCAAAGAGGGAAACGATCACATTCCGCTTGTGAGTGGACGGGTCGAAGGCAAGATGGAAAGGGGGAAGGAGGGTGCTGAAGGAGGAGTGATCTTGGAGGATGTCAGCGGCATGTCGAGGCGGCGCTCGAGAAGTTGAGCGATGTCACGATCTGACCATAACATGCCGATGCCCTGATGTCGTGTCTAAAGGGCAGGCGAGCAAGCCTCTATGGCTTTACTGGTGACGAATCTGCTTAGTGCAAAATATTAGGCATTGTGAAGAGCACAGCTATCTCGATACCGATTTGAATCGAATCTGCAAACCCTCTCTCGCATTCATGAGCCACCCACCCAATCGTCCGTGTTCATGAAAAGGTCTGAGGTAAATGCCTGATAGATTCCGATCACCCATCGAGTTCCCCAGCAAGCGGGCATTGCCTGCTGGCACCCAGTAACAAGCAAATATCATCGCCATTCCAATCCTCATCAGTCTGTATGGTTCCTCATCATCCATAGGTGAGTGACTAGAACTCACCCGGTCTCGCTCAGCGCAGCCGTCCATCCACCTACCGATACTCCCATCTCACGCCGCCCAACTGCTCGTCCCAAACGGGCTGACGCCTCTTGAACCTGGCCTGCCGCGAACTGCTCGACTCGTGGCCGTGTAGAGGTTGGCTGTCCGACATCGCGTGGTGCCTAAATGCTTCGAAAGTAACCGCGACATGACGCTGGTGAGCCGGAGCGGAAGCTGTGCCAGATCCGAAGGCATGAATGTGGGATCGTGCGAGTTGAGGTTGGAGCTGGAGTGGTGCACAGGATGGTATGTGTTGCGTCCCCGGCTGGAGCCTTAGATCTGAATTGGGTAGTCCTTGGTTGAGGGCGACTGGGCGCCAGCTGGACGGCCCGGGCCCCACATGTTTTCCGATGCGGTGCGAGTCTACTGGCGGTTGGTGTGCATTGGTAGACTGAAGAAGCATAACACGGCGCCTTTCCCTAGGCCAACTGCGTATGTTGGGCTCAGGCAGGGCGGGGGGTTCTGGGTGCGGCTTCCCCATTCTCTGTTTGCTTTTCGTGATGTGTGGCCAGCGATGGCGATCTTTCGATAAGCTCCTGACCAGCGGTTGTTGTGGTCTCGATGATTTACCTTTGCTCCAGGTTAAAGTGGTCGTGGATATGGTTGGCTTTGTGTCCCTGGTCGTCCGTGAGCTTGTGCTGACTGCTTTGAGCTTGGACAGCCATCCGAAGCTGGACTCACTGGAATTAGACTTGTCGGGAAGTTTTGCGTTCCCTGTTGTCTGAGATCGCTTCTGAGTTCTGGTCTTACTCGACTTGGACTTGTCTTTCTGCCGATCAACTGTGGAAGAAGCGAAGTGGACATTGTGACTGTTCTCCTCTGGCATACTTGGACACTGGTATGAGCTCTGCATGCCGTCCATGGGCGAATATAAACAGAAGCCATCTTTCGTAAGACCGTAGTTAGATACCCTGTCGTCTTCTCTGAATCGCACGTCATGTCGAAGGACCTCTCGGCGATTGGCGGCAGCGCGGAGTTGAGCTTGCCACGCGGCTTGGTCTTTCTCTATTTTTGATCGACTTCTTGCAGGAGAAATCTGTGATTGAGGCATCTGTGACAGCCGCAGATGGTGAGCAAAGGTTATGACTCGTGAAGGTCGTTGACCAGGTGGACAGTAGTCGATGTCTGAGCACGCGTTTCGGACGTTCGTGCACTTCTTGGAAACGATGACCAGAGAGCGTGTACCACAACCATTACCCTGCTTGCTGGTTGGGGTGAGCCGTCTGGGCCCGGCGAGAGCTAAGTGAATTCCAGACAGATGGTGGTAGCGGTTTACGGAAGGACCTTTGAGGAGTGACGCGATCGCAGTTACACCTAAGCTTTCGCTGTAACATCACACCTACCTGTCTTACAACGACAGCGAGAAAACTAGGTCAGAGTGTAGTTGAAAGCCATTTCATATTCGTTGGCTGATGATCTGGCTGTGGCACATGTACAACATACGCATTCTCATGATCGTGATACTCATCTATTCATGCTTTGAGGTTTGACAACCCCGGGCTGCTTTTCTGCTCTCCCTCTCACTCCCAATCAGAGTTTTTCCCCGTATGCTGAAGAGCAAATAACGATGATGGTATGTAGTATTGTCGTGTATGATTACAGTCCGGTTGTGTATGTCGTACCAAGGGACTTGAAGCAGACAGAATCCCGCACGCAGGTTGAACGCTGGAAACATGTCTCATACTGAGCACGGTGGATCGTTAAACCTTGCCGTGATATTTCATGGATCATCATCCAGCCTCACCCGAGAGCTCATGCTCGGCTGACGGACGAGGACTCTGGCCCGAAAGCCTCTGCCTCTTTGCATCAGTTCCATCAAGCGTTGTTGCGGTAGCTTGATGTTGGTTCGCCATGTTGCTGACGTCCGTAAGAGGTGGTCTCTGTGCTGTTTGCAGAACCCGGTCGACACCGTTGCTGACGCCGTTCGTGGGTCGAGGTGTCATCACATGACCATCTGGTCCACGTCTAGTCGGGGGTCGGTACTGTCCTGCGTTGAAGCCTCTTCCCATTCCTATCGGGCTTTGGGGGCCCTTTGGCGGAGCGGGTGTTTTGCGAAGTTGGTCAGGCTCTTGTTGCTGCTCCAGTTCTTGTCTTGCAGCTTCGCTGTCAGGATTGAGGTTCCGCAATAATCGCATCGATTTCGTATGATCGACATTCGGGTCCCTACGAATGGACTTGCTTTGGTGTTTCGGATCGAACACTGGCGCGGCACCTGCAGTGACATTATTGTTCTCGTCGATGCTCTCAGCAGCGCGGGCCGAAAAGAATCCTGTTCCCCTGACTGCAAAATTGTCTCTAGTCTGGTTGGAAGGCCTGGTATTGAAATGCTGTAACGGGATGCCTGGTGACGAAGACTGCTCGTTTCCTCCATTTGGCAGTTGGTTTGCACTATGGCTCTGCTGAGGAGGAGCTGGTGCATTGGATCGAGAAGGATTTGGCGCTTGCGCCGTCCTACCCAGTCCGTTGCTCACGGCACCTTTAGGGTTACCGTTCGTTCCAGCATTCGGCGGCTTCGAAGGTGTAGTCATTGCTCGGGAGGGTGCTAGTCCCAGGCCAGCAGGAGGCGGCAGTCTCTTAGCACTCTCCCGGGGCTCAGCAGGCAGCACAAACTCATCCGGGTTGTCGAGCTCATCGTCATCAAATACCCCATCATCGAATTCCTCGAAACTGTCGCCTGTTTCATGACCACTGGCATGGTTGCCATTTGGCTGCTGCACCACCTCATTCGACTCGGGCTTGACGGCCGCACCCTTCTTAGCGGCGAAGTCAGAATGACGATGGAGATCGTTTGGATCCCACTTTCCAGCTCCAACTTTCATCTTGGTAACTCGCGACAGATAGTCCTTATCGTAGACACAATTCCCGAGGACCCGGCCGAAATTTCGGAGGCTTCTCTTGAGGCCATCGGATGTCCCCTGCTTTTTCGCCTTCTCGAATGCTGCCGCCTTGCCTTTCGCATTCTCGACATGTCCATAGCCTATATCTTCGTGATATGTTCCGTCTTTCAAGGTGACCCTGATGATGACGGACAAGCCTAGAGTGACTTTGCCAGTTTGCGGGTTTTCGTCAACAAAATCGATCTGGATGTTCTGTATGGAGCTGCTCCAGCCATTGAAGCCGAAGACCTCGTTGGCAAGATTGATGACCTTCTCTGCTTGTAGATAGTGTACTTTCTGTCCACCTGCGCCAGGCCGTGATGAGATGTACTCCGGACCAAGATTCTTGTCTAAGCGACCTTGAAGAGTAGCGATCTGTCTGGCTGTGAAGGTGGTGACTTGTTGCTTGTTGTCCAGCTGTTCGGTCTCTATAAATGGGTTCGCGGCGGCAGCGCTGTTTGACTTGTGCTGGTCGCCCGGCCTGCACTCCATGTTAGTTTCGGAATGACAGAACGATGGTAATGACTAACGCAGGCATTTTATCACAAATCTACTCGCAGATGCGCCTGCGAACGAGCGGTAATATGGTGCAGTCTGGGTAAGGCTCAAGTGATCTTGATTGGGGATCAACACGACGCGTCAAGATTCGGAGATCAGGGAGGTACGCGCGGTCACGTGACCAGGCCTGGAGTCCTCCGGCGAGCTTATGGCACGCCTCAACTGATTCTACCAGATGCATTGCCAGTAGGAGATGTCTGCGTATTTTCTATTCTCATGATACCCACAATCTACAAGTGCCATCGCCACCGGCACTCACTAACCATGGGTGGCTCGGATGCCAGTCTAGTTCCATAACCCCCAACCCTCCAGTAACCCTATGTCCTCGAAGCACCTTCAAGGGCACTATCTGTGCATTGCTCATCATATCACTTGTTACAGACCCGTGGAAGATCTGGATACTACCATCATCGCTGCCATCTGCGAAGAGTGGATATCGATGTGTAGCGGGGTGAAAGCGAACTGATCGGATGGCCTTGTCGTGGAAACGAAGAGTCTTGTAAGGGCGTGGGGACAGCTCCAGGTCCATCCACAGCAGGCGCCGATCATACGACCCGACAATCAAGTTGTCTGAGCCAGCTGTAGCAGCACTTGTTGGATGAACGTCGAAGCTGCTGATCCATCTGGCACCTGGTTGTATGATCTTGAGCAGTGACTGCTTCGACAAATCGTATGCACGAATGAGACGCTGATTGGCAACGTAAAGAACTGGCTTGGTGGGGTGGAAGTGTGCAACCTGTGGTGTACCTCCGCCTCTGATCCTCTTGCGGAAAGGCAATTGTGTTTGGTGTTTGCTCAGGGTGTGAACTGCAATTGCTTGCGATGCAGGCACGTTGTTGCCAGGGCACACGCTCACGAAGTAATTGCCGCCCGAATGGAAAGACAATGACTTGGCTATGTGGCCAAGTCTGATGATGATTGCGACTCCTTTCTGCTGAAGTCTCGATGATGGTCTGCTCCATGAAACCGCAGATGTAGACTTTAAGGAAGAGGTTGTTGATGCGAAGCCCCATCCGGCGTCCAGTATCGCTTGACCGGCGATGGTTCTGTTGTCCTCAGCGTCTTCAAGAGCAGGTGCACAGAGGTAGATCTCGTCTCCCGCCGCCACAGCGAGCACTGAAGCATCTTTTCCAGGTCTCCATCTCACAACGTGAACTGGTTCCTCGGAATCCAGCTTGGCGGACCATATCTCCCTTGCAGGCATAAGTGTCCAAACTCGGACCGTGCCATCGTCGCCGCCAGTCGCAAGATAATCGCCAGAAGGAGATATAGCCAAAGAGCGTATGCGTCCTTCATGGCCGACATACCTTTCACTTTCCCGCATTGGGAAAGGTCTGAGCTCCTCTGGGTCAGGAAGCTTCGGCAGCAATGATTCAGGATCAATGTTGAGCTTTGTTCGGCGCACTCTGGGAGCCAGGTATAGGTCAAGACACCGCTCGAACTTTTCCTGGACAAATTGACCCCAGCCTGGAACTTTCCGTAAAGAGACATGATCAGTTGGCAGATAATCCTTGTCTCGATCCTCTGGATCAGTGTTCTCCCACTCTTTCTTTTCCTTTGTATCAGGGAGGTACTCCGGAGGTGGGTGGTAACTCTCGTCGAAGGCCGGAGGCGGCAGTTTCGGCGCAGGCATGTGCATAGCGTGCTCCTTTCGAGGCTCTTCGTTTGCCCAGATATCATAGTTCTGCACATCATCCTCCTCTTCACGCTCCTCAGGCGGTTTGTACGGCAGGATGCGTCCTTCTCGGATTGCACGAACGATCTTCATCACCCGCTTCTGCTCATGCTTGGATGGGACGAATCGCCGCTTTGGCTCAGGAGCAGCACTCAGAGGCATCTGCTCGACTTTGCTGGTGAACCATTCCACCGTTGGCTCGTATGGATCAATGCCGTCGGTCGCCAGCTCATTCATCTGTACCTTCTTTAGTAGCTGCAGCTCTTCTTGGCTCAATGCGAGTGGTTTGCCAGTATTTGGATCCGTCAGGCCCGTCCAACCCTTGGGGACATCAATACTATCGAGGAGAGCGTCAAGCGCCTCACCGGTTGCCGGTCGCATAATCTTCTTGCCGTTGATCGTGTATCCAATATGCGGGTAGGAGTCGTAATATTTCAGCGGGATATCGCCGATGGTGTTCGCCTCAGCATCTGGCACCGAATACTCCGAATCATCGCCAGGATCGATCTCGTCGTAGATGTAGCGTTCGTTACCGTATGCATCAGTCTCGACTCTGTAGTTCGGTTTGTCTTCCTCTTCATCGAAGTCGACCCCGCCATTTTGGTGTCCTGCCGAGACCGACGTCTTACCAACACCATTGGGTGTTGTTTTCGGCTTCAGGAATTCGTCATCTGGTTGCTCAGAGATATCGCTGGCACTTCCGGCCGATAGGGAAGCCCCCACCAGGCTCTCATCCTCGGAGAGGTCTTCCTGATCATCTGGATCGTTTTCTGCTTCAGAGTACTCGTCCGAAAGTGTTCCATTCAGCTGTCCGAAGTCAAGTGTCTCACCAGACACCAAGGCAGCGGCGGCATCGACATCTCTGGTCACAGCCTTCCTCTTCCGCGACTCTGCCATGGTCCCAGGCATTCAGTGTAAGGTACTCGATATTCTCCAATCCGCAGTTGGAAATTTTGTTAGAGCACTTCGGGATCGGGCAAACCAGCGCCGAAATGATCGACAGCTAGTGCCTAAACGGGAGGGATCCTTGAGTGAGGGTGGGTGGCCTAACGCCGAGAATGCGCGCAACATCCGGCACCCTCTTGAGTCAGCAAGACCCTCTTGAGTGACCTTGGGTTCTCCAGCTTTGCAAATGTCTCCGACACTCATATTCTGGCATTCAAGATGGCGGCAGTAATTTACAACATGCACGACACATATGGCGCCGCCAATCCGTTTTCAGCGGACAGTATGGAGACCGACGATCCCGCGCCGCCGGCTCGGACCAATAGCACGCCTCGGGCAGCAAGCAGTGACCCAGATGCTTTGATGTCTGCAAAGAAACACGCTGCCTGCGACGAATGTCGTAAGTACAGGTCATTTCGGGGTATCTTGAGAGATGCTAACTTTCTTTAGGCAAACGCAAGCTAAAGTGCTCTGGCGAACCAGCCGGCTGTACACGATGCGTCAAATACAGCATTCCATGCATATACTCCCCCCAGAAACAGATGGGTAGGCCCAAAAAACGCCAGCGACAAGAGGATACAAACACTGCAGAGCCCGCGAGCTCATCTACGTCGCAACCCTTCGTCGACCCAAATCTGACAACCGCCGACATTGACCGCACTAACTTCGAGAACATCTGCAATGGCGCACTTTCTGGCGGCCTGCGCAACACCAGCCGCAAGGCTTCCCACCCAATGCAGTCACTCGACAATACACCACCGTCCGACAACCCACGCACGCCGTCGGACAGCGACATCTTCAATCTTTCCTATCCCACCGACTACTCCCTCTGGCCTGATTTCAGCGACACCACACTTCCTATGCCACTGCAAGATACCTCTGCAGCATATAATCCCAAACCTACATCGAACGGCGGCGACCCAACCTTCGACCCAGACACGGATCCTGCCACACTTTCCACCCTCCCATCCATCCCCGACTGTCCCTGTCTACCAAACCTGTACCTAACGCTCTCGACGCTCTCGACTCTCAGCGCCTTCCCAGTCACCAGCCATACAATCACCACCCTGTCGTCTGCACACCGTACCGCCCATTCCGTAATATACTGCGCGATCTGCCCACAAAAGTTCCAGTCTGGCAGCCAAAACGTCATGCTCTCAAACACCTTGATCACCGTCCTCGTCGACCAATGGCAGCGAGTATTGAAATGCCCCGCCTCGGCGCTCGAAAAGGGGTTCTCCTCCTCCCCGCCCTCCGCCCACATGTCAGCCATCACGGAGCTAGAGTGGAAGACGTTCGCCTACGACCTGATGCGCGCGTTCGTCTTCGGCGACCGTACCGCCACGCCTCCGCCTACATCAAGCCCGGCGCCTGGCGCGATGCCGCCCTCGTCAGCCGAGATCACCACGCTGATGGGCCTGGCGGAATCAATGGAGCGCCGCCAGAAGCAGTGGCACGGGCATGAGAACGAGACAGGTGAATTTCCGAAGCGTATGACGCATGATCTGGCCTTAGGCCATGCGGCCGGACTGACGCTTGACGACATCCGGAAAATGGAGGATGATGTGCGCAGTAAAAAGAATGGGCCGGGCGAACATTTCTTGTGTCTGCAACTCGTGACGCACGCGAAAAACTGTATACGGAGTTTAGATCGTGGGCCGCCAGTATTAGGGGAGTGTGGACAACGGTAGCGTGCAGTGGGAAGAGATGCACAATGGATGTGGTATTTTTATGGCTTATGAGGAACGTTTACGCACATCTACTCATACTCTATCTTGCTATGTCATGATATGGATCCTGCGCGTGTGAATACAGCGCTTCAGTGGAGCAAGCCACGCTCTTGTTCATCAACTGGTTCATCTTAAACGTGATCGTTTTCATTTCCGTTCATGCTTCTCGTAAGCCTGCAACGCCAGGTCGCTAAATGCATCACATTGTGGCCCGCCTGCCTCCAGAATGGTTCAAGTCTGGTGTGTCGATGCGGCCTCCCGTGGGATGACGCCTTGCTGAATGAAAATGTCAACCAGACCCTGCAGCGGCTCCATGTCCTTTTTGGGGAGCAGGTCGTAGTACATGGCGACAGTCATGAAGTGAACAAAGCAGCTGTTCAGCTCGAGGTGGCGGTTGATGTGCCAGAATGGATTGTCCCAATGACAGTGGTACAAGTGGGCATAGCAACGGAACATCTGCTTGATGATGCTTTTCACGTCCTGATGGAAGTTCTGAGGGAAGTTGGAAGGCTTGCCAATCCAATCCTGAGAGCCGCCAGCGAGCGTATTCATCGATTGGTTGAGGTTGGTTGGGGGAGCTGCTATGGGTATCTGAGCCGAAGTCGGTGTAGGCGGTACTTGAGTGTCACCAGAGGCAAAGGCTGTCGACTGAACATCTTTGGGTGGGTCTGTGGGAAAGACATGGGGATCGTGAATCTTCCCGACTATCCATCGCTGAACCCTGACGATATAAGATGGGGCGGGGATCTTGGCCGGGCGGCCGTTCTCCAGCCAGGTATATGTGAGCCTGGAACTGTCAGAGATGGTTTTAGGACATGTGGCGATACTGACCGTCCAGCGGACATAGTCGGACAGGTGACTTCATTGCACAGGGCCATGCCGGTGTTGGTATCGACCTCCTGTATAACTTGGATCATGCCAGCCAGCAGTCTATTCATCTCCACCACTTGCAAACGATTAATATTGCGTTGTTCTCAGTATGATAGACTCACGTTGGTGGGCGAGCCACTCCCCAAGATCGACATTCTTGGGTTGCGCGGCCAATGTCAAGAAGTTGCCTTTGACTGAACACTTTGCATATTTCTCATTGAGGAACTTCTTAGGCTCGTGCTCGTTGTAGGCCACGTCTTGACTGTAAGTGGACGATATGCTGGGCGAGTTGACTAAAGGAGGCATCGGAGGCTGTTGAGAGGAGGGAGACTGAGCGCCATTGTTATAACTGGCTTTGAGATTCTGGTTAGACTTTGTGTTGCCTCTACCAAAGCCCTGGCGGCTGGACGAAGGAAAGTCAGCAGGAGAAATGAAAGTGTAGGCCGCTCATGGCATGCCCGGCCTTTCACCAGGCTGAGCATCCCAGTAGAGAGTCGACGATTGAGAAGGGGGTCAACGAGGTTTCTTGGTAGAAGTCCCAGGGGTCATAGGGTTCCATGGTGAATTGTGGCTGATGAAAGGGAAGGCTGCACATACACACTCTGAAAAAAAGTCGCCATCTTGTCTCAGTCCTTCCGATCACACAGTGCCTGAAGAAAGTCGTCTTGTTCGTGAGGGGGAGCTGGACACGAGATAGGTGTCGAGGAGAGTGGCTGCGGTGAACAATGATCTACACTCCCAACTCTCGGTGGGGGAGAGGGCACTAGTCCCGAAGGGGAAACAGCTGTAGAATGCCGCGAGACCGCAACCGCGACGAGAATTCATTATTCTACTCAATTCAACCCGGCTCCCGACTCCAAGTCTCTTCTCGCGCCCCGGTTGTGCATTATCTGGTCGAGCGAAGCCGTGGGACTTTTGGTAACTGCTTCTATTCGCTACCCTCTACACCGTTCATCCTAAGTTCTTATTCACGTCACTCCATGGCCGCTGTCGAAGCCACCACGCCGAATGGCTTCAGGACCAACGATGCACCCACCCCAGAGCAGCCTCAGATCGATCTCAATGGCGATGCCTCGGATGATGCAGATCTGTTCGGAGATGACGACGACGAGCCGCAAGCAGACACGGACAATAAACCTCGAACACTAGACGACAAAGAGCTGGATTCCGGCGACGATGAGGGCCGCGCGGACCGCGCAGACCGCGTTGCGGATACCGTTGAGGACTATGGCGTGGAGGAAGAGCAGCGCGAAACTGTCATGTGCGATGTCGACATTGCGCGCATCCGAATGCCCGAGGGTGATGAGCTCTACGCTCTCAATATGCCCCCTTTCCTAGGCTTGAATCAGCGGAATTTCCACTACCCAACCTATGAGGCTCCTACCAAACCTCATGATGCCTCGTCAATGAAGTCTACTGATAAATTTTCTGCCTTCTCCACCGCTGCTTCGACAATACACTGGCGTCGCGATCCAAATCCCCAGAACAGCGACATTCTGCAGTCCAACGCGCGCATCATTCGGTGGTCCGATGGCAGCCTCTCGCTACAGCTTGCGTCCAAGCCAACTCAGCAATACCGTATCTCTACCAATGCTCTTCGTCAGAACTATGATATCAAGACGAACACCGTTCGCAAACCCCCGGTGCCCTACGATCCCAATCGTGATACTCATAACTACCTGGCGGCCCCTCACAACACCTCAGGCTTGGATTCGCAAATCACTCGGCCAATAGACGCTGCCCTTCGCATTCAACCTTCTGGCGACCTGGCTGATGAATCGGTGTCTAAACTCAAAGATGCGCTCTTCCGCGCCGCAGACCTTGGAGACCCTCTGGCCACTATGTCCAAACTCAAGCAAGACCCTGATTATCAGCGTGCTATGGCGGAGAAGGCCGAGAAAGACCAACTCAAAGCCGATCGTCGCCTCGAAAACGCGCGCCAGAGGACAGCTGCTCGCCGCGACGGCGTTCTAGGGCGTTCTGGGCTGGGCGGCAGCGGCCGGGGTGGACTCTCTGTTGCTGGGTTGGAAGATGATGAGGGTATGCCATCTGCACGGGGCTCGAAACGAAAGGGCGACAAGCGGCGGCCGAAGACTAACCGTCACGGCATCATCTACTCCGACAACGAGGACGAGAGTATGCCGCGCGGTCGCACCAGAGAAGACGAGTACGACATGGAGGATGGCTTTCTCGCGGATTCCGAGGAGGAACCTGAGACATATGAGGACGATGAAGAGCTCCCCGAAGAAGACGAGGACGAGGATGCCGAAGGCGAGGTGGACGAGGAGGTGGCTGCGGCACCGTCACAGTCGCGGAGGGAACGAGAGCAGACGCCGAAGCGCGCCGCGGACGACGATGATGAGGAGGGCGAGATCGCCGATGGCGACGGCGGGCGGGGCAGTCCCAGTCAGATAAGGAAGAAGCGGAGGGTCATTGATGACGAGGATGAGTAAACGCTGTACTGGGAGGTCGAGTCGTACAGCATTACCGACGGTGACGACCATCACTGCTTCAAAAATATCAGACAAGGCCAGCATAGTCATGACTGGCTAGCACAAGTAAGCGTATCAGCACGAAGCGAGTCCTGGTGGGCAAAAACATCCGCCCAAAACTCCTGGGAGAAACGAAACATCCCCAGATCAACCGCTTGACTCCCGCTGCTCTTCCATCTTTCTTTTCGACGGAGTACCATTCTCCGACTTTCTTTCTGCTGTAGAACGTACAGAACACATACGTCCCTCTAGCCGGCCTCTGCCCTCAACCCTCGACCCTCGACCCTCACGCGACAAAGCACACAGCACACAGCACAGGATGGTAACAAGCAAGTCAAAGCATGGTGTGTCACATGGCAATGAGGAGCTCGGTCTTTCCTTTCCCGCTTGCTCGAGCTCATTCTTTGCGATAATACTGATATCAGTACGCACGGGACACATTTCGAGACAAGCCACGAACACGAACACGGTATCAACGAAGCAGAGTGAGTGTCGAGCGACCCAAGTTCCCTGATCACTGTCTGTACAGACAGTCTTACCCTAAATAGACCTGGATGAGCATGATGCTGGAGTTTTTGAACCTGCCTCTTCCCGATGAGCAGGAAATGTATAAATGCGCACGACGTGCAAGAAAAGCAACGGGGAAACCCAACCCTCTCTCGAATCATGAAGAACGGGCTGCAATTGGATGGTAATAATAATAATAAAGTACACGTTAGTTTGAAGCCGACCGAAGTCTCTCTCACACGCCCAGCTCTAGCATGGCGACGAAGCTACTTGTCGCCCTTGTCTCTATCATCATGTTCGTCGTCGTAAAAAGGCCTGTATCCATATCTCCACCAGTGCTGCAATTAGCACCGCCACCAACCGTCCCACCCTTCTCGATAGACCACAACCTAGCTCTTGTTGCGATTTCTTTGCGAGCGTCTCGGTTGCTGCTGATTTTGCTGTTGGTCCTCTTCCTCTTCCGACGTTTCAGGCCGAGACCCGTACTGAGCTCGCATTGCAGAGCTCGCATGGACAGAGTGCCTCAGCGGTGGAATCTCCCTTCTAGACTCATCCATGCTAGCAGAAGTCGACCATGATGCAGGTAACCTCACCTGGAATGAGCGGGAAAGGGTCTCCTCCGGCCACTAGCTGAGTAGGTTCCTTACACTGGGGCTCGCACTTGCACCTGGGCGATCCCGTTCTGCTCGCATCTCCTCCGCTCTTGCATCAGCTGGTGTGATAGGTCGCGGCTGCGCACCACCCATCATATGCGGGCTAGGAAACCCACCCACTGGGTTGACAGGTTGTCCTAGCCGCGTGGCCCCTTCGTTACTCATGCTGCGCATATGCTGCGAGCTATTGATCTGCTCGGCTGCCTGCGCCATCTGAGTGAGGGGCTGGCCATGTATCGAAGGAGGGCGCGGAGGAGGCGCAAGACCTGGTTGAGGCGGGGCTGGGCCCCATGATCCTTGAGATGAACCGTACCCATTGACGTGAGATGGCGAATGCTCGGGGAATGGTCTTCCTAAGTGACTAGGCCCACCAATGCCAAGGCCCGTTCGAGAGTAATCGTAGCTAGCTCTAGGTGGTGATCGCGGGCGAGCCAAGGCAGGCATCGGAGGGGGTGGACCACCATGAGCGGGTGAGCCGTGTTGGTGTGGAAAACTGTATGGGCCTGCCGGAGGCGGCGAATGTTGCGGAGGACCACTCGATGAAGGCGGCGGCGGCGGCGGAGGCACTCCGTACGGCCCATCCCGATGACCTCCCCAAAGACTCGATGGCTGCTGTCCATCGCTTCGCGGCGGAGCTGGTCCATACACAACAGAGGGAGGAGGTGGGTTGTTTCTCAGAATTGGATCACCCCACTGCGTTGGAGTCGGGGGCCACGGTGCATGTTGGGCTACAGCTGGAGGGCCTGGAGGATGCGAGTGCGGAGGAGGAGCAGCGTCGGCTGGGGGCGGCCGTGGCGTGTAATTGTAGCCCGGCGGCTGGACGTACGGCTGCGGCTCGGGAGCGGGAGGTTCTTGAACGGGCTCCGACGGGGTAGGCTCGGATCGCCGAACCTGAGAAGGGGACGATGGCGGAGCAATCTTTCTGACATGACATCTGTGGCATTGCCACATGGTCCGATCTGCTGGGAGCGCCCCGCTGATGCCAGACTGATCGCGCGGTTCCTTTTTCACTATGCCGTTGGTCATGAACGTGTCGTCCCTGTGTGAGGTGGTATCGATACCGTTGAGTCTGTAACGATCCTCGGCGTCACGGGTGGGTGACGAAGATCTTTCGTCCTGTGCCGAATCCAAACGAACAGGCCACCACTTTGGAGTGGCCTTGATGCGGCAAGTACAGCACTCTTTGCGGGTAGAAAGTTTGTTGACCGAGCCTTTTTGCTCAGCAGCGTCACCGGCCTCCAACTCCATTCCATCTTCTGCAGCCGTCGGCGAGAGAGATCGGGATGTCCGAGCACGAGGAATCGATCTGTCGGGTTGGCCAGAGCCCGAAGCCACACCGTTAGTGATTGTAGCCTGACGTTGCGGTTGCTGGACAGCCGAAGCTGGTATTGGCGCATTGGCGGCGAATTGTTTGGCTCTTCGGACAGTGCCAGTGATTGAATTGTCCGCCTGCTTGTAAGCCCGCGCATAAACCTGCAGAGCAGTGACATCACCCTCGGTCAGCTCAACCATGCTGTGAACATAAGTTGGTGGTGCATGATTCGGACACCAAATGCCTGGAACAGCAACACCAGTTTCGCTCGCGAATTTGATGAGACTCACGGCATCGCGGCGGCTGCTCTTGACTGGGGTGACATCGAATCCGAAAATGTAGCCGGACTGGTGAGC